>NC_138739.1:3351214-4051214 GCF_965113295.1 Leuciscus leuciscus | reverse complement strand
GAAAGAAAGAAAGAAAAAGATTTGTTAGAAAGAAAGAAAGAAAGGAAGAAAGATTAGTTAGAAAAAAGAAAAGTAAGAAAAAGAAAGAAAGAAAGATTAGTTAGAAAGAAAGAAAGAAAAAAGATTAGTTAGAAAGAAAGAAAGAAAGAAAAAAGATTAATTAGTTAGAAAGAAAGAAAGAAAGAAAGAAAGAAAAAAGATTAGTTAGAAAGAAAGAAAGAAAGAAAGAAAGAAAGAAAGAAAGAAAGAAAGAAAAAAGATTAGTTAGAAAGAAAGAAAGAAAAGTAAGAAAAAGAAAAAAGAAAGACTAGTTAGAAAGAAAGAAAAGTATGAAAAAAAAGAAAGATTAGTAAGAAAGAAAGAAAGAAAGAAAGAAAGAAAGAAAGAAAGAAAGAAAGAAAGTAAAAAGATTAGTTAGAAAGAAAAAAGATTAATTAGTTGGATGGATAGATTAGTAAGAAAGAAAGAAAGATAGATAAGTTAGTTAGAAAGATAGATAGATTAGTAAGTAAGAAAGAAAGAAAGATAGATATGTTAGTTAGAAAGATGGATAGATTAGTAAGAAAGAAAGAAAGATAGATATGTTAGTTAGAAAGATGGATAGATTAGTAAGAAAGAAAGATAGATATGTTAGTTAGAAATATGGATAGATTAGTAAGTAAGAAAGAAAGAAAGATAGATATGTTAGTTAGAAAGATGGATAGATTAGTAAGAAAGAAAGAAAGAAAGATAGATAAGTTAGTTAGAAAGATAGACTAGTTAAAACGAACGAAAGAAAGATAAATAAGTTAGTTAGAAAGATAAATAAGTTAGTTAGAAAGATAGATAGATTAGTTAAAAAGAAAGAAAGAAAGAAAGAAAGAAAGATAAGGTAGTTAGAAAGATAGATATATTAGTAAGAAAGAAAGAAAGATAGATAAGTTAGTTAGAAAGATAGATAGATTAGTTAAAAAGAAAGAAAGAAAGATAAGTTAGTTAGAAAGATAGATAGATTAGTTAAAAAGAAAGAAAGATAGATAAGTTAAAAAGAAAGAAAGAAAGATAAGTTAGTTAGAAAGATAGATAGATTAGTTAAAAAGAAAGAAAGATAGATAAGTTAGTTAGAAAGAGATAGATTAGTTAAAAAGAAAGATAGATAAGTTAGTTAGAAAGATAGATAGATTAGTTAAAAAGAAAGAAAGATAGATAAGTTAGTTAGAAAGATAGATTAGTAAGAAAGAAAGATAGATAAGTTAGTTAGAAAGATAGATAGATTAGTTAAAAAGAAATAAAGATAGATTAGTTAGTTAGAAAGATAGATTAGTTCAAAAGAAAGAAAGATGATAAGTTAGTTAGTTAGAAAGATAGATTAGTAAGAAAGAAAGAAAGATAAATTAGTTAGAAAGATAGATGGATTAGCTAGAAAGAAAGAAAGAAAGAAAGATAGATAAGTTAGTTAGAAAGATATATAGATTAGTTCAAAAGAAAGAAAGAAAGATAGATAAGTTAGTTAGAAAAAGATAGATTAGTTAAAAAGAAAGAAAGATAGATAAGTTAGTTAGAAAGATAGATAGATTAGTAAGAAAGAAAGATAGATAAGTTAGTTAGAAAGATAGATTAGTTAAAAAGAAAGAAAGATAGATAAGTTAGAAAGATAGATTAGTTAAAAAGAAAGAAAGATAGATAAGTTAGAAAGATAGATTAGTTAAAAAGAAAGAAAGATAGATAAGTTAGATAGATAGATAGATAGATAGATAGATACGTTAGTTAGAAAGATAGATAGATAGATAGATAGATAGATAGATAGATAGATAAGTTAGTTAGAAAGATAGATAGATTAGTTAGAAAGAAAGATAGATAGATAAGTTAGTTACAAAGATAGATAGATTAGAAAGAAAGATAGATAAGTTAGTTAAAAAGATAGATAGATTAGTAAGAAAGAAAGATAGATTAGTTAGTTAGAAAGAAAGATAGATTAGTAAGAAAGAAAGATAGATAGATAAGTTAGTTAGAAAGATAGATAAGTTAGAAAGATAGATAAGTTAGTTAAAAAGATAGATAGATTAGTAAGAAAGAAAGAAAGATAGATTAGTTAGTTAGAAAGAAAGATTAGTTAGAAAGAAAGATAGATAGATAGATAAGTTAGTTAGAAAGATAGATAGAAAGATAAGTTAGATAGAAAGATAAGTTAGAAAGATTAGATAGATAGATAGATAGATAGATAGATAGATAGATAGATAGATAGATAGATAGATAGATAGATAGATAGATAGATAGATAATTAAATGGTAGTTTAATTGAGTCTAGGGCTTCAGGGAGTTTAGATTTGAGTTTTTGGCTTGTACACTAATGGGCCACCGTAGTCTTGGCTCAATTTGAGCGGTCTGCCATGTAAGTCTATGGGATTTTTATGGTTTTTAATATTAATTTTTAAGAAAACTGAAAGTCAAATCAGTCTGAAAAGATATAGCACACCAAGTCAGAACAGTATGAAGGTCTGACCCGAGTTTGGAGTATGTAGCTTGAACGGTCTAGGAGGAGTTAGAGTCAGAAAATTTGCGGTCAGAAAAAGAAGAAGAAGAATAATAATAAGTTTAAATAGGATTTCAGTAAGTTGGCTTTCTCAAGCCAACTTAATTACGTGAAATAGCGTGAACGGTTTACCTCAGAAGTCTCGGCACTGACGGAGCGCGCGCGTGATGACGTCATCACCGCAAGGCGAAATCAACAGCAGCAGATATTATATTATTTCAAAGTTTGTGTGTATATATATATATATATATATATATATATATATATATATATATATATATATAGCCTACTTAGACAACGTTTAAACTCAAATGTAATTGATTATATTATAGTGAATTGTTGGATAAATTTGGGTTTCCAGTTACACTGAAAGAGTATGCTGTTGTATTTGATGCCATACATTTTGTAAGAACTTGTGGAAGGGATTTTTCTGAGGCAATATATGTTAAATACAGCATTGACAGACATTGATATTCTGAAATACAGTTGTAGCCTACTAATAAACATATTAGGATTATAAGATGGAATCATACAAGCTAAACTGTTGTCCAGTGCATTTAGAAATATAAACTGGAATAAAGCTTGGTGTATTTGTGAAGCATACTGTATAAATAATAAAATAAAAGTGGTTACATTACATACAAATTGTACAAAGTATATATCCAGCTAAAAGTGTGTTAGGGAGGTTTAGTTTAGAAATTGATTATTCATGTAATTTTTGTTCAATAGAAAAATCTATCTATTATCTAAAAAAGATCTATTATCCATCTGTTTTGTAATTGTATAGGCCTATACACAAAGATTTTGGGGTGGATGTGGAAAGGAAAACAAATGTTATGAATAAATTAAATAATTGTGATATGTATTATTCCAATGAAAGTAATAATAATAATAATAATAATTTTTACTTTTATTAACTTTTTATTATGTTGGGAAATTTTCATTTAGTCAAGTAGAAATGATCAAGATCCAAGCCAAATTGTATTCATTTTCAGCGTGAAGGCCACGAAAAACACATAAAACACATCTAAAATGGGAAAGAGCTTTAATATTGACTGTACAAAATAGATTTGAGAAGAAATCTGAGGTATATTTTTACAGACTGCCGTAAGCTACAGAACAGAGAAGCAAATGAGTCGTTGCAATTCACAGAAACAACTGGATCCAGGCAGAGAAAGGTGGATTTGCAGTTATTATTTGGTGTCGCACATGCTGAACTGTTACTGCGCCATTTTAGGGTTGTATTCTTCCCTTTCGGTTTCAGACTGTCAGTCCAAATCCGATGTTTTAGCATTTCCGATTGAAATCTGATCAGATTAAGTGTGTAGATTAAGTGTGTAAAAAAATAATATAAAAAAAAAAAACACGCATGAAATTAGATTTTAACAAATCCGTTTCAAGCTACTTTAAATGTGTGATTTGAAATCCTATTCAAATCGCATTTTGGGAAATCTGTCTCAGTCTGACTGCTTTGGTCAGATTTCGCGTGGCAGCGGCTTATGTGACTTTCTCACACTGTGTAAAATGTCGAAAATAATGCCGTAAAAACAAAAACAAAAGCCGTAATAATGCCGTGTCGTAGTGATGACGCAGAAGCCGGGATCATTCTCCAGCTGTGAAACGGTACGTAATGCGCTAGTTTTTAATCGAATCAGAGAAAAAAAAATGCACAAGCGTGGTTTCTCCAGAGAAAATCGCAGCTCATAAGCAAACTTAATACGCTGCTGAGACATTACAAGTCACATCGATGTCACGTGTCTTTACGAGATGAACGCACTCTCTGATTCCGGAAAATCACTGGCAGTGTGAATGAACCAAAATCAAACGAACCCGGGTCAAATCCCGGTTCACTTTATCAGTGTATTTTCTGGAATCTCTGTGTGAAAGGGGCTATGGATGATGACGACAGGACACAAGCATGTCATGTAAAGTTCTTTAGTGCGCTCACATAATTGCAATGTGAAACCAAACCAAAACTAACCGAATGTATACAATGTATCAAAACATGAACTTTGGTTCGGACCTTGGTGCGGACTCTCAGGTGTGAAAACGGCCATAGGGTGCTCTCACACTGGCAGTTTAGTTCGGAACGGGGTGCGGTTCGCATGAAAAATCGCTAATGTGAACGCCGTCATGCGAACCGTGGTGCGCACTGGGGTACCGAACCCGAGACTACCTGGAGGAGGCGCTCTGAGTTCGGTTGGACTCGGGTGCGCACGTGTTCAGGAAGTAAAGTGACCTGCGCATGCGTTTTAGCTGATCATTAAGTATTTAGTTAAATAAAACACATGTAAGGGACGATAGTGTTGATGATTTACCTTGGATACAGGGGTTTGATAGAATCAAGTTGCGTGTGAAACCAGACCTACGTTGCGGGGGAATCGGGAACAAACGCGTCTGGGTTCGGACCGCAGCAAACGAGACCAGTGTGAAAGCACCCATGAAGATTAACTTTATTCACTGTGACAAAGTTAGATGATGTTTCTTTGTCCTGTCGATCGCTGTGGCTGGTTAGGACAGATTTAGGGGTCGTTATAGACACGATACTGTTGCAACTAAGCAAGTCAGCTACCGACACAACGTTATTTATTTAATGTGCAAATTCAAAGTGTCAAACAGTCTCATAAACTCATAAGAAACCAGCAAAAGATGCATGAATGAAGCTGATCAATAGGAAAAGTTTATGCGCTTGTTTAGCCTTTCGCTTAGCAGCATTCGAAGGATCTGTTCGCTTCGGCGCCATCATAATTCAAGTCAGTCAGCTGCAGAAAAGTTGCAGTTTTGCATTTACGTACCCTATCTTGTCATACATTCAGACTTTGAAACAGTGACATGTTTTGTTTTTATTATAAGTGAGTGACAATTCAACTATATACAATGGTCAGAGAGCCTTTGCGGCCCGTCTTGATTGGTGGACTAGCGTATGGGGGATGTTACGGTTATGGAGGCCCCGCCTCAAAACCCGAGGCCTTAGGCAAATGACCCTTAGCAGGGAGTTTGATTGACAGGCGATCTGACCAATCATAATCCACGATCCGCCGAATCCGCCATTTTTGTCCGAAAAAGCAGTCAGGAGATTTAGTAGATAACGTTGGAGGATTTGAACTTGAAAAAAGAAGTGTACCGACGTCTTTCCCTGACTGAACCTAAAATGGTCTGACTGCAGGTTTGCACATTCATTGCTTTTACAAACATGTACTGTATGTTGACAGGTCAAAATTTATGTTCAAATAAATATTGTAGTCCAGAAGAGCTTGAGGTGTGTTGGGATTAGAGATGTGACCGGTTAATCGCTATGACAACGCATTTTGCTTTCGCCTTGGTGGCAATTCGGGGACGTCAATTGCTTGAATGATGGGTTTATTATTATTATTATAAATGAAAAACACACCCAATAAAACATTAACCTACAACTTTTATTAACAAAACATAAGATGGCTTTAATAGCAAGGGTTATAGACACGTCTTACACCATGAAGGTGTGTGTGTGTTAGAAGTGTGTGTGTGTGTGTGTGTGTGTTAGAAGTGTTACGTCCTTCATCAGACGAAATATATATAATCCAAAATATTGCCAGATAGGTGCCTCTAGATTTCGATTTGAAGGAAATCTTCCGCCTCGTCAGTGAGCTCGTCACTCTCGTAATACACAAGGTCTGACTCGATCGGCTCGCGCTGCGTTCAGGAGACGACGTCAGTTTCTAATTGTGGTGTTCTCTAACTGAACTAAATTGTTTTTACCAGACCTGCCAACCTGTACGCATTTAGCATAGCGGATACACATTCTGACTTCAAAGTACGCTGGTACGATTTGTTTTCCTGCACACGTCAAACACCATCTCAAGAGAGCGTTACAACTTTTGAAAATTAGTTTTTATTTTATTTTAAATTGGTAATTCCATCACTCGTTTCTGATGTGATGCTTCAAAATGCACATAAAAACATGGAAACATAGCAACTAAGTGGAAGAATAATGGTTTTAAAAACAACAATAAAGGACAGCTTAAAGATAAATCTGTCTCTTTTAAAAGTGTTACAGAAAGAACCGTTTGTACATGGAAAAAAACGTTTACTTTCCCATATAAAATTTTAAACAAACTACTAGTGATACTTATGCAGTATAAGAAACGTAACAATTAATTGTTATAAATAATATAACAGAATAAAACACAATGTTCTTTGGGGAGGAACTCCATCTTTGATCTGAATCTCACAGTAGAAACTGCTGGACTTGAAGATGAACTTTATTCACTGTGACAAATTCAGATGATGTTTCTTTGCCTTGTTAATCGTTGTCGCTCGTTAGGACAGATTTTAAAGCTTGACCCGTTATCGTTTCACGTTTGGTGAGGATGAAGCTTCACACTTGAAAGTGCTGGATCTGAAGATGATCTACTTACTGTGATTGTATTTTGTGTGACTGTGTAGATAAGATAATCGAGTGAAGCTCTTCCCACATGCAGTGCAGTGATACGGTTTCTCTCCAGTGTGGATCCTCTCGTGCCGTTTCACATGTTCTGACCGACGGAATCTCTTGTCACAGTGTGAACACTTGTAAGGTTTCTCTCCAGTGTGGATCATCTGGTGCAGTTTTAAATGTTCAGCTGTCATAAAAGTCTTCTCACACTCAAAGCACATATGATTTCTTACACCAGTGTGTGTTTTCTGATGAACTTTTAAATTCTGCAGATGTGAAAAACTCTTTCCACACAAAGAACATGAATGTGGTTTCTCCTGTGAATGAACTGTCATGTGGCTCTTCAGGCCTGAAGCCCTCAAAAATGTTTTACCACATTGATCACATTCGTGCAGTTTCTCTCTAGTGTGGATGATCATGTGTATCTTAAGGTGACCATTTTGGTTAAAATCTTTTCCGCACTGATCACATGTGAACGGTTTCTCTCCAGTGTGGATGATCATGTGAGACTTAAGGTTTCCTTGTTGTGTAAAACTCTTCCCACACTGATCACATGTGAACGGTTTCTCTCCAGTGTGGATCCTCATGTGATTCCTGAGATTCAGTTTGTGTGTGAAACTCTTTCCACACTGACGGCAAGTGAAACATTTCTTGTCTTTTCTTTTCAGTAAAGAAATACTTTCAGTCTGTGAGTGAGTTTTAGCTCCAGTTTTGACATGATGATGTTTCTCCTCCTCTTCACTCTCCTCATTCTCCTCCACCAGGTCTGAAATGATAGTTAAAAAAAAGTTAAAAATAATTTTAAATAATCATCAAAATTCAGAGAGAACTGTGCCATCTGCAGTCAGGAGACGTCATAATCGTTCCTGCTGGAAGGGCTGCACGATATATCGTTTTAGCATCGATATCACGATGTGCGATGTCAAGTATAGGGAACACATGTGATTCGTGGATTGACTGCAAAGTTGTGGCGAGTCTCCTTGTGAAGACAGCCGGTTATGTGTTGTAAAACAATCGTGAAATAAAATGCTAAAGTTCATCAAAGTAAAATCATAATCAACCACCCCTACAGTGAAGTCTATGCAGCGTTATTTTACATTTGATTATTCAATATCTATACCTGAATAGTTAAATTCCCCTAAAACAACATAAAGCTCTTCTTATCGTATTTATCTATGCTTTCATTTATTAATTATTTACTCACTCCTGAACAAAATCACCCCAATCAGCCTAGAATGATTAGTTCTTTACAAATATTAATTTGTAAAGCTACTGTTATTGAGCTACTCTAATCAGCTGGTGATCTGGTGGTACATTTTTTTCATATCCACTGTTTGGGAAAGTTACTTTTAAAAGTAATGCATTACAATATTGCGTTACTTCCAAAAATAGTAACTACCGTATTTTCCGCACTATAAGGCGCACTTAAAAGCCTTTAATTTTTTCAAAAAACGACAGTGCGCCTTATAATCCGGAGCGCCTTATATATGGATCTGGCGCCTTATATTAATGTCTGTAAAACAACCGCTGACTTAAACCTTGTTTATACTTTCGCCTGGCACCGGAGCGCGAGCCTCCGCTGACTGCGCGCGCACCTCCCCAAACAGACGAGGCATTTATACTTGACGCAACTGTTTTGTTTTAGACTGAACACCAGACCATACAACTGATTTAGACGCGCAAACTGGGTGCCGGTGTGATGAGATGTACCAGAGAATGTCTAATAGGAAGAGAATTGGCACTCTCTGCTTACTTCCGGTTTCTGGACTGGCTGCAGTAACACGTCTCTGTCCATGCGGGGGCGCTCGCAGGCGAGTGCAGAATGAATGGAGGTCTATGGCGAAAAACCCTCAAAATCCACTTTTCTCAGGATATAATTTTTTGTCTAGTAATTTGAATGTTGTATTCGAAAGGAGATGCAAAGAAATTACACATTGCTGGGTGTTAGATTTTTTAGAGTCACTTATTTGGTTTAAAAAGTCTTTTAAAATGTCAATGACGTCAGAATGCTGACGTCATTAGCAGAATGCTAGCGTGTTATGGGCAACAACAACTCAACCTGTAAGAAATCGAAAAGAAATAAGTACTCGTTCATTCAACTTTCGACCTATAACCCATGTTGAACTTGCAAAACCTACAATAAAATCTGAGATTTCTCAACGGCAATCGGGTGAAAGAGACACATTTAGCCGTCTAGCCCCATTGACTCCCATTCAGTCTGCACTCGCCCGCGATCGCCCCCAGTGGAATTCTAATGGAACTGCAACCAAGATCGATACAATGGGGCTAATAGGAATTGCCAAGGCTCTCCGTAGACGGGCTCTGGATGTACTAATATCCGTCTGCTCGGGCAGATTCGGCTCAAAGTCGTGCATCTTCGGATGCGGAGGCGCGCGTGCTGTCACAATGACGTCATTTTGCCGCGCGCGCGCCTCCGCATCCGAAGATGCACGACTTTGAGCCGAATCTGCCCGAGCAGACGGATATTAGTTTTTTATTACCTTCGCGCTCATGCGGACGCGTCGAGTATAAACAAGGTTTTACAGCTCAGCCACTTGTTTTTTCATATTTTTTTGCAAGTGGTAGATCTTGGTTTACATTTGGACTTTGGATGTGATCTTAGGCTTGAAAAGGTTGGTGACCACTGCATAACGCAAACCCAGTCAAACGTTTGACTGCAGTATCTTCTATTCTATGCGCCTTATAATCCGGTGCGCCCTATATATGAAAACAGTTCTAAAATAGGCCATTCATTGAAGGTGCGCCTTATAATCCGGTGTGCCTTATAATCCGGTGTAGTGTTGTCACGATACTAGAATTTCTAACTTCGATACGATACCTTGAAAAATATCGATATTCGATACCATTTTCGATACCACGGAGAAAAAAACTGCCACAATATTACGTTTTTTATTTTTTATTTAAAGCTAAATATAACAAGTCTAGAACATGACAATGAGGGATATTTTACATGAACAAAAATGTCCTGAAGTAGTGCACTTGTTCAAAAGCATTAATGCTGGTTAATACATTAACGTTATTTGATGAACAGATTTAAACACAAACGTGTGTGCATTATACGCGGAAACAATACTATTAGTGCTTTTAACAATACAGATTGTGTCAAAGCACTTAACAGTATCAAATTGGAGGATATAGTGTCAGTAATGTATAATAATAAGATAAAACATTAAATTTTCAGTTAAAGGCATTTCATTAGTGAATTCAAAGATGTCATTCAATAGCTCAGTTTAGTTTAATTAGTATCTGTGTAATCAAATTGATGATAAGATATGAAGGCAAATTGCAGAATTAAATACAAATTTTTGAATAAAGTTAAATAAGCACAAGTTAATTTACATTTGACCACAGTTAAAATATTTAACGTTACTTGTCTAAGATTTCTCAGTCAGATTATATTAACTTTAAGAATTACGGTGAAAAAACGAGACAACACACACTCATATCAACAACAATACTAGGCCATCTTGGTTAATGTTTCAGAAATGTTAAAATGAGAAGAGTTACCAACCTCTCGAAATTATTTATATAGATCCCGGTGTCGGTCTTTCAGGTGCTTAGCTATATTAGGCCCCGATCACACTAACGCGTTTTTCAGGTTCGAAAACGCGAGGCACACAGCACTCATCACACAGAACGAGCAGTGCGCTGCGTTTGTTATGTTGCTAGGCAACCACTGAAACAGCTGTCCTGTCAGTCAAGTAAACGTCAAATCAGCCTTTTATTAACTTTATTTACTTTCTGTTAACATTGTGGTAGTTACGGTTCGTGAAGTCGTTATAAGCTCCTGGTAACCCGCGAGAGCACCACAAGTTTATCCTCCATCATCGCACTCTCCGGGCGTTCAAGCAACTAGCTTTCATCATTAAAACGGAAGGCCCGCGAGGCGCAGCAGGCACATAAACAGCGCGCAGAACGCTCGCTGGAAACCAGTTTAAAATAGGCGCCTCTCACTGCAAAAAACGCGTCAAGTGTGATCGGCCCCATTCACTTCACTTTTGCTATTTAACCAGAGCGAATGAGACGAGTGCGCGTGTGGTGTTTGTCAACGCGCCTTTGGAGAGAAGTGAAAGTGACAGCTCGGCTAGTATCGATACTTCAGGAAATTAGTATTGGTACCGTTCAGATATTTCAGTATCGATATTTATCGAAATATCGATATTTTTGACAACACTAATCCGGTGCGCCTTATAGTGCGGAAAATACGGTAATAGCATTACTTATTTACTTTTGCGTTACTTTTTCTCACCTGGGCTGGGCTCGCTTTGTTTTTTTTGTCAAACGTAAAGGCCCTTTCCGACCAAAAATGTAATGTAAATTCACATCTGTACATCAAACAAACCTTTCAGCTGCTGCTGTTCTGGATTGCAGAAGAACAGGACACAGGAAAAGAAAGTTTAACCCTTCAGCAATTAAAACAATAAAATGAAAACTCTGATTTTTATCTGAGTTGGATCATCGAAGGTCAGTAGCAAATACATTGGTTAATTAAGTGAGATTTAAAGTCCCCCTGTAGTCAATAATTGTTTCCCTTAAAACTCATCTTTGATCACCAAAATTACATATTTAAAAACATTTTCCAGTGAAAAAAACAACAAAAACTCTTCATGCCTTAAAGAAACTTGAATGCACCTCTACAACCTTGCTTCATTTAGTATACGTGGTTCTATAATGCAAATGAGCCCCGCCTCCACTCACTCACACTAGCTCAGAGACTCACTCGCCCAACTTATTAAAGGAGAACTCCGGTGAATTTTTAAGTTAATCTTGATCGTTTTACCTTTGTGAGTACTGTCTAGAGAACCGGATCGGTGGTTGCAACGCGGAGCTGTTACAGTTAATGCCCAGAGCTCCCATTCAGCTAAAACGGCAGTTATGGGGGCATTAACCTATATAGTGTCTTTGTGCCTCTTAACAGACACAAAATGCAATTAAAATGTCTGACCAACATGAACAGGGCCCTAACATGACAACAAGATGCGTTTAGCAACTTAGCCATTGTTTAAACTCACCTAAATAGTGTTTTAGACGGCTAGCTGTAGTCTCGCGCTGAAGTCCCGTGGGAACTCAGTAGTAGCCGGAACACGACGCTCCTCCCACCTGCACTATGTGCGCGATTTTTTCCCCCAAACGACTTCAGCGGAAATCCCGCCCTGCAGCTGATTTAATTGGTTTAGGTTACAGTGACGATTGACATGACCAATGAAAACCTTAGAATCAGCTGCAGGGCGGGATTTCCGCTGAAGTGGTTTGGGGAAAAAAAAATCACGCGCACTTTTTCCGGCTACAACTGAGTTCACACGGGACTTCAGCGCGAGACTACAGCTAGCCGTCTAAAACACTATTTAGGTGAGTTTAAACAATGGCTAAGTTGCTAAACGCATCTTGTTGTCATGTAAGGGCCCTGTTCATGTTGGACAGACATTTTAATTGCATTTTGTGTCTGTTAAGAGGCACAAAGACACTATTTAGGTTAATGCCCCCATAACTGCCGTTTTAGCTGAATGGGAGCTCTGGGCATTAACTGTAACAGCTCCGCGTTGCAAGCACCAATCCGGTTCGTTTTTTTTTTCTATAGACAGTACTCACAAAGGTAAAACGATCAAGATTAACTTAAAAATTCACCGGAGTTCTCCTTTAAGGTAAATGCTGCACAATGGTGTCGTTCTTTACAACATCGGACACATAATGGTAATTACTATGATTAGCCTTTTGCTTGACTATGTTATCAAACAGCTAATAATGTGTTGCTAATGTTACACAAACAAATGGTGTTGGCATGAATTTGCACATGTGTTGAAGCACATTAAAAACACCACATGGACGTATAAACAACATTAAAAACTTGATTTTCACCACAGGGCGACTTTAATACATAAAGTATATTGGTGTAACAATTAATTACTGAATACTGAATCTGTTGAATTAGAAAATAAGCATCATGTTCACACACAGTGCACACAACACAAGTGCTATCGGAAATATCCCACTTCTAAAGTCGTGATTACGAGCTCATCGCACTCAAATTTTGACTTGAGAGGGCCAATAATTCATGTCCAAATTTTTAACTAGATAATTCCGGAAGCGCATGAACTTATAGTTGGATAGTATTGAAGGGGGTGGATTGTAATCCACTGCTGCTTCAATGTATATGTAATGAGTGACTATAATCAAGGCATTAATCAATATTTTTCCTTCTAAATATCAAATGAGTTGAATGACTTCTCTGGAGATTTTACTTTGTTATTGAAGTTAACAGTGTGATTACTGAAATGTTCTTTTCATGTATTCATTATAAATAATGTCAGTATTTGACATTTCCAGAAATGAAATAAGGACTTGTTTTGTGTTTGAGAAAGGTCTTCAACATGTTAAAACCCATAGGGGTCCATTTTTTTCGTGTATATGTGTGTGACACTGTTTTATGTGTATGCTTGTTTGCTGCAACCAAATTGCCTTCGGGAAATGAATAAAGATGAACTGAACTGAACTGAACTGATTGAAGTCTATAGTTTAAGGGACCATTTCTCAGTTAAAGCCTATATTTTCCATTTAGACTAAAGTGTCCTATCCTGAGAGAAAGAACTTGTTATCTTGATGTTTTGAGATGAGACTCCTGTTTATAGTTAGAGCCTGGCCAAATCCAACCTTGGAAAAGCTGTGTGTCGGTGTGTGTGTGTTAGTCTTCTTGCTTACAGGTTAAGGGACCACTGGCATTATTGGAGATTGACTGAGTTGTTGTTCGAGACATGCTGCCACCCAGCCACCCAAATCTGCAACCTGGAAGGTCACGACGTGCCTATAACTTTAGGGTCTGAGTGTCAGCTGCATAATCTATGGAGATATGCTTCTGTCTATCTGTATATGTGTGGAAAATTACTATGTTTATCTATTTCTATTTCGAATGAACTAGCCTAAGAAAAATACGTTTTTAATTTCTCATATTTAATAATGAGAAATAGTGTTTCTTAAAATGCCACCAAAAAAATCCTAGAGGAAACACTTAACTCTTAAGATTTTTCCCTACTACAAACACTAAATCTGATGAACTACTTAAAGCTTTATAACCTTAATGTTCTTCAGCCTCACTAATGAAGAATCAGGAATAAACACCAACCTCTTTGTTCTTCAGTGTGTTTCATTCTGCAGTGTTCTGGATCTCTCATGTTCTCACTGTCCTTCAATAAACTCTGTCTTTGCAGATTTCAGCTCTTCCTGATGGTTTGATGCTCGTCTTCACTTGTAGCTGATGGGAATATTCCAGCATTTATTGGTGAATTGCAGTGGGAGGAGCTTCACTGAAGGAGGAGGAGCTTCACTGAAGGAGGAGCAGATCCGACAAAATCAAGAAGAAATCACTTACTGAGTTTGTTTTTATACCAATTTGCACATTTTATATTTATGTTCACCTATCACCTATCTATTAATGAAACTTGTAACTTTTATCTTACCTCTAATTTATATATAGGCAAAGATGCATTGAAAAAACACAATAAAAAAAAGACCAAATATAAACAATGCAAGAATAAAAAATGAAATTACAAACATTTTTAGATATTGCCAAGAAATAAATAGGCCAAACGTTTAACAACTTATTTTTGTTTATGTACTTTATTTTTGTGTTTAACTTTTATACGAAACACGGTTAATCACAGATTCATTAAATGCTCTTATGAAACTTACCTATATCTTGTAGATGTCACAATAGCTGATCGTGTCGTTTGCTCAAATCTGTTGACAATAAAATGAGCTTAATGTGTGAATTTACAGATCTGAAGACATCAGCATAATGAATGAGGAGAAAACAGGATCTATTGACATGAAATAAAGAGGCTTTTCAGCTGCTCTGATAATAGTGATGAGCCATAGACTATCAATACTCATTCAACAAGCCATTCAGGATTAGCATATCATCTCACTTTATAATTGCTGCTAGAAACAGATTGTTTGAGTCAGAATATCTGCTAAAAATCCTATAAATACAAAAGACAGACACTATAATGACACCCATCTTTATCAACTATTGTAATTTGTCTATATAAATATAATTATAGTTTTATCCTAATAACGTTCATAACACTTACTTCGCTAGCATCCTACCGTTTTGTGTGTGAAGAGAAATACATATAAAACTTCTTTGAGTGTTTTAGTCAGCAGACACAAAAATAGCGACGAACCCGATGAAAACCATCAGGAAATGTCGCCGTAAAATGATATTTAAACTGTAAAGAGTATTTTACAATTACGTGAAATAGCGTGAACAGTTTACCTCAGAAGTCTCGGCACTGACGGAGCGCGCGCGTGATGACGTCATCACCGCAAGGCTAAATCAACAGCAGCAGATATTATATTATATCAAAGTTTGTGTATATATATATATATATATCTATATATATATATATATATATACACTGCTCAAAAAAATAAAGGGAACACTTTTTAATCAGAGAATATCATCAAGTCAGTTAAACTCCTGGGATATTGATCTGGTCAGTTAAGTAACAGATGGGGTTGGTAATCAGTTTCAGCTGCTTTAGTGTTAATGACATTAACAGCAGGTCCACTAGATGGGCAACAGTGAGACAACCACCAAAACAGGAGTGGTTTTACAGGTGGAGGCCACTGAAATTTTTTTCCCTACTCATCTTTTCGGACTGTTTTTCACCAGTTTTGCATTTGGCTAGGGTCAGTGTCACTACTGGTAGCATGAGGCGATACCTGGACCCTACAGAGGTTGCGCAGGCAGTCCAGCTCCTTCAGGATGGCTCATCAATACGTGCCATTGCCAGAAGGTTTGCTGTGTCTCCCAGCACAGTCTCAAGAGCATGGAGGAGATTCCAGGAAGACAGACAGCTACTCTAGGAGAGCTGGACAGGGCCGTAGAAGGTCCTTAACCCATCAGCAGGACCGGTATCTGCTCCTTTGTGCGAGGAGGAACATGATGAGCACTGCCAGAGCCCTACAAAATGACCTCCAGCAGGCCACTGGTGTGAATGTCTCTGACCAAACAATCAGAAACCGACTTCATGAGGGTGGCCTGAGGGCCCGACGTCCTCTAGTGGGCCCCGTGCTCACTGCCCAGCACCAGGGAGCTCCATTGGCATTTCCCATTGAACACCAGAATTGGCAGGTCCGCCACTGGTGCCCTGTGGTTTTCACAAATGAGAGCAGGTTCACCCTGAGCACGTGACAGACAGGAAAGGGTCTGGAGAAGCCGTGGAGAATGTTATGCTGCCTGTAACATCGTTCAGCATGACCGGTTTGGTGGTGGGTCAGTGATGGTCTGGGGAGGCATATCCATGGAGGGATGCATAGACCTCTGCAGGCTAGACAATGGCACCCTGACTGCCATTAGGTATCGGGATGAAATCCTTGCATCCATTGTCAGACCCTATGCTGGTGCAGTGGGTCCTGGGTTCCTCCTGGTGCACAACAATGCCCGGCCTCATGTGGCGAGAGCATGCAGGCAGTTCCTGGAGGATGAAGGAATGATACCATTGAAGGGCCACCACGCTCACCTGACCTACATCCAATAGAACACCTCTGGGACATTGTGTTTCGGTCCATCTGACATCACCTGGTTGCACCTCAGACTGTCCAGGAGCTCAGTGATGCGCTGGTCCAGATCTGGGAGGAAATACCCCAGGACACCATCCGTCGTCTCATTAGGAGTATGCCCCGACGTTGTCAGGCATGCATACAAGCACGTGGGGGCCATACAAACTACTGAGTACCATTTTGAGTTGCTGCAATGAAATTTCAGCAAAATTGACAAGCCTGCTACATCATTTTTTCACTTAGATTTCCGGGGTGTCTTTGAATTCAATCCTCTGTAGGTTGATCATTTTCATTTCCATCAAACGATGTGGCATCCTTTCGTTCATAACACATTACCCAGTCCATATTAGTATAGATATCCAGCATGACATTTTTCCCCATTGAGATCTGATGTGTTTTCAAAGTGTTCCTTTAATTTTTTTGAGCAGTGTATATATATATATATATATATATATATATATATATATATATATATATATATATATATAGCCTACTTAGACAACGTTTAAACTCAAATGTAATTGATTATATTATAGTGAATTGTTGGATAAATTTGGGTTTCCAGTTACACTGAAAGAGTATGCTGTTGTATTTGATGCCATACATTTTGTAAGAACTTGTGGAAGGGATTTTTCTGAGGCAATATATGTTAAATACAGCATTGACAGACATTGATATTCTGAAATACAGTTGTACTAATAAACATATTAGGATTATAAGATGGAATCATACAAGCTAAACTGTTGTCCAGTGCATTTAGAAATATAAACTGGAATAAAGCTTGGTGTATTTGTGAAGCATACTGTATAAATAATAAAATAAAAGTGGTTACATTACATACAAATTGTACAAAGTATATATCCAGCTAAAAGTGTGTTAGGGAGGTTTAGTTTAGAAATTGATTATTCATGTAATTTTTGTTCAATAGAAAAATCTATCTATTATCTAAAAAAGATCTATTATCCATCTGTTTTGTAATTGTATAGGCCTATACACAAAGATTTTGGGGTGGATGTGGAAAGGAAAACAAATGTTATGAATAAATTAAATAATTGTGATATGTATTATTCCAATGAAAGTAATAATAATAATAATAATAATTTTTACTTTTATTAACTTTTTATTATGTTGGGAAATTTTCATTTAGACAAGTAGAAATGATAAAGATCCAAGCCAAATTGTATTCATTTTCAGCGTGAAGGCCACGAAAAACACATAAAACACATCTATGCTTTGGTCAGATTTCGCGTGGCAGCGGCTTATGTGACTTTCTCACACTGTGTAAAATGTCGAAAATAATGCCGTAAAAACAAAAACAAAAGCCGTAATAATGCCGTGTCGTAGTGATGACGCAGAAGCCGGGATCATTCTCCAGCTGTGAAACGGTACGTAATGCGCTAGTTTTTAATCGAATCAGAGAAAAAAAAATGCACAAGCGTGGTTTCTCCAGAGAAAATCGCAGCTCATAAGCAAACTTAATACGCTGCTGAGACATTACAAGTCACATCGATGTCACGTGTCTTTACGAGATGAACGCACTCTCTGATTCCGGAAAATCACTGGCAGTGTGAATGAACCAAAATCAAACGAACCCGGGTCAAATCCCGGTTCACTTTATCAGTGTATTTTCTGGAATCTCTGTGTGAAAGGGGCTATGGATGATGACGACAGGACACAAGCATGTCATGTAAAGTTCTTTAGTGCGCTCACATAATTGCAATGTGAAACCAAACCAAAACTAACCGAATGTATACAATGTATCAAAACATGAACTTTGGTTCGGACCTTGGTGCGGACTCTCAGGTGTGAAAACGGCCATAGGGTGCTCTCACACTGGCAGTTTAGTTCGGAACGGGGTGCGGTTCGCATGAAAAATCGCTAATGTGAACGCCGTCATGCGAACCGTGGTGCGCACTGGGGTACCGAACCCGAGACTACCTGGAGGAGGCGCTCTGAGTTCGGTTGGACTCGGGTGCGCACGTGTTCAGGAAGTAAAGTGACCTGCGCATGCGTTTTAGCTGATCATTAAGTATTTAGTTAAATAAAACACATGTAAGGGACGATAGTGTTGATGATTTACCTTGGATACAGGGGTTTGATAGAATCAAGTTGCGTGTGAAACCAGACCTACGTTGCGGGGGAATCGGGAACAAACGCGTCTGGGTTCGGACCGCAGCAAACGAGACCAGTGTGAAAGCACCCATGAAGATTAACTTTATTCACTGTGACAAAGTTAGATGATGTTTCTTTGTCCTGTCGATCGCTGTGGCTGGTTAGGACAGATTTAGGGGTCGTTATAGACACGATACTGTTGCAACTAAGCAAGTCAGCTACCGACACAACGTTATTTATTTAATGTGCAAATTCAAAGTGTCAAACAGTCTCATAAACTCATAAGAAACCAGCAAAAGATGCATGAATGAAGCTGATCAATAGGAAAAGTTTATGCGCTTGTTTAGCCTTTCGCTTAGCAGCATTCGAAGGATCTGTTCGCTTCGGCGCCATCATAATTCAAGTCAGTCAGCTGCAGAAAAGTTGCAGTTTTGCATTTACGTACCCTATCTTGTCATACATTCAGACTTTGAAACAGTGACATGTTTTGTTTTTATTATAAGTGAGTGACAATTCAACTATATACAATGGTCAGAGAGCCTTTGCGGCCCGTCTTGATTGGTGGACTAGCGTATGGGGGATGTTACGGTTATGGAGGCCCCGCCTCAAAACCCGAGGCCTTAGGCAAATGACCCTTAGCAGGGAGTTTGATTGACAGGCGATCTGACCAATCATAATCCACGATCCGCCGAATCCGCCATTTTTGTCCGAAAAAGCAGTCAGGAGATTTAGTAGATAACGTTGGAGGATTTGAACTTGAAAAAAGAAGTGTACCGACGTCTTTCCCTGACTGAACCTAAAATGGTCTGACTGCAGGTTTGCACATTCATTGCTTTTACAAACATGTACTGTATGTTGACAGGTCAAAATTTATGTTCAAATAAATATTGTAGTCCAGAAGAGCTTGAGGTGTGTTGGGATTAGAGATGTGACCGGTTAATCGCTATGACAACGCATTTTGCTTTCGCCTTGGTGGCAATTCGGGGACGTCAATTGCTTGAATGATGGGTTTATTATTATTATTATAAATGAAAAACACACCCAATAAAACATTAACCTACAACTTTTATTAACAAAACATAAGATGGCTTTAATAGCAAGGGTTATAGACACGTCTTACACCATGAAGGTGTGTGTGTGTTAGAAGTGTGTGTGTGTGTGTGTGTGTGTTAGAAGTGTTACGTCCTTCATCAGACGAAATATATATAATCCAAAATATTGCCAGATAGGTGCCTCTAGATTTCGATTTGAAGGAAATCTTCCGCCTCGTCAGTGAGCTCGTCACTCTCGTAATACACAAGGTCTGACTCGATCGGCTCGCGCTGCGTTCAGGAGACGACGTCAGTTTCTAATTGTGGTGTTCTCTAACTGAACTAAATTGTTTTTACCAGACCTGCCAACCTGTACGCATTTAGCATAGCGGATACACATTCTGACTTCAAAGTACGCTGGTACGATTTGTTTTCCTGCACACGTCAAACACCATCTCAAGAGAGCGTTACAACTTTTGAAAATTAGTTTTTATTTTATTTTAAATTGGTAATTCCATCACTCGTTTCTGATGTGATGCTTCAAAATGCACATAAAAACATGGAAACATAGCAACTAAGTGGAAGAATAATGGTTTTAAAAACAACAATAAAGGACAGCTTAAAGATAAATCTGTCTCTTTTAAAAGTGTTACAGAAAGAACCGTTTGTACATGGAAAAAAACGTTTACTTTCCCATATAAAATTTTAAACAAACTACTAGTGATACTTATGCAGTATAAGAAACGTAACAATTAATTGTTATAAATAATATAACAGAATAAAACACAATGTTCTTTGGGGAGGAACTCCATCTTTGATCTGAATCTCACAGTAGAAACTGCTGGACTTGAAGATGAACTTTATTCACTGTGACAAATTCAGATGATGTTTCTTTGCCTTGTTAATCGTTGTCGCTCGTTAGGACAGATTTTAAAGCTTGACCCGTTATCGTTTCACGTTTGGTGAGGATGAAGCTTCACACTTGAAAGTGCTGGATCTGAAGATGATCTACTTACTGTGATTGTATTTTGTGTGACTGTGTAGATAAGATAATCGAGTGAAGCTCTTCCCACATGCAGTGCAGTGATACGGTTTCTCTCCAGTGTGGATCCTCTCGTGCCGTTTCACATGTTCTGACCGACGGAATCTCTTGTCACAGTGTGAACACTTGTAAGGTTTCTCTCCAGTGTGGATCATCTGGTGCAGTTTTAAATGTTCAGCTGTCATAAAAGTCTTCTCACACTCAAAGCACATATGATTTCTTACACCAGTGTGTGTTTTCTGATGAACTTTTAAATTCTGCAGATGTGAAAAACTCTTTCCACACAAAGAACATGAATGTGGTTTCTCCTGTGAATGAACTGTCATGTGGCTCTTCAGGCCTGAAGCCCTCAAAAATGTTTTACCACATTGATCACATTCGTGCAGTTTCTCTCTAGTGTGGATGATCATGTGTATCTTAAGGTGACCATTTTGGTTAAAATCTTTTCCGCACTGATCACATGTGAACGGTTTCTCTCCAGTGTGGATGATCATGTGAGACTTAAGGTTTCCTTGTTGTGTAAAACTCTTCCCACACTGATCACATGTGAACGGTTTCTCTCCAGTGTGGATCCTCATGTGATTCCTGAGATTCAGTTTGTGTGTGAAACTCTTTCCACACTGACGGCAAGTGAAACATTTCTTGTCTTTTCTTTTCAGTAAAGAAATACTTTCAGTCTGTGAGTGAGTTTTAGCTCCAGTTTTGACATGATGATGTTTCTCCTCCTCTTCACTCTCCTCATTCTCCTCCACCAGGTCTGAAATGATAGTTAAAAAAAAGTTAAAAATAATTTTAAATAATCATCAAAATTCAGAGAGAACTGTGCCATCTGCAGTCAGGAGACGTCATAATCGTTCCTGCTGGAAGGGCTGCACGATATATCGTTTTAGCATCGATATCACGATGTGCGATGTCAAGTATAGGGAACACATGTGATTCGTGGATTGACTGCAAAGTTGTGGCGAGTCTCCTTGTGAAGACAGCCGGTTATGTGTTGTAAAACAATCGTGAAATAAAATGCTAAAGTTCATCAAAGTAAAATCATAATCAACCACCCCTACAGTGAAGTCTATGCAGCGTTATTTTACATTTGATTATTCAATATCTATACCTGAATAGTTAAATTCCCCTAAAACAACATAAAGCACTTCTTATCGTATTTATCTATGCTTTCATTTATTAATTATTTACTCACTCCTGAACAAAATCACCCCAATCAGCCTAGAATGATTAGTTCTTTACAAATATTAATTTGTAAAGCTACTGTTATTGAGCTACTCTAATCAGCTGGTGATCTGGTGGTACATTTTTTTCATATCCACTGTTTGGGAAAGTTACTTTTAAAAGTAATGCATTACAATATTGCGTTACTTCCAAAAATAGTAACTACCGTATTTTCCGCACTATAAGGCGCACTTAAAAGCCTTTAATTTTTTCAAAAAACGACAGTGCGCCTTATAATCCGGAGCGCCTTATATATGGATCTGGCGCCTTATATTAATGTCTGTAAAACAACCGCTGACTTAAACCTTGTTTATACTTTCGCCTGGCACCGGAGCGCGAGCCTCCGCTGACTGCGCGCGCACCTCCCCAAACAGACGAGGCATTTATACTTGACGCAACTGTTTTGTTTTAGACTGAACACCAGACCATACAACTGATTTAGACGCGCAAACTGGGTGCCGGTGTGATGAGATGTACCAGAGAATGTCTAATAGGAAGAGAATTGGCACTCTCTGCTTACTTCCGGTTTCTGGACTGGCTGCAGTAACACGTCTCTGTCCATGCGGGGGCGCTCGCAGGCGAGTGCAGAATGAATGGAGGTCTATGGCGAAAAACCCTCAAAATCCACTTTTCTCAGGATATAATTTTTTGTCTAGTAATTTGAATGTTGTATTCGAAAGGAGATGCAAAGAAATTACACATTGCTGGGTGTTAGATTTTTTAGAGTCACTTATTTGGTTTAAAAAGTCTTTTAAAATGTCAATGACGTCAGAATGCTGACGTCATTAGCAGAATGCTAGCGTGTTATGGGCAACAACAACTCAACCTGTAAGAAATCGAAAAGAAATAAGTACTCGTTCATTCAACTTTCGACCTATAACCCATGTTGAACTTGCAAAACCTACAATAAAATCTGAGATTTCTCAACGGCAATCGGGTGAAAGAGACACATTTAGCCGTCTAGCCCCATTGACTCCCATTCAGTCTGCACTCGCCCGCGATCGCCCCCAGTGGAATTCTAATGGAACTGCAACCAAGATCGATACAATGGGGCTAATAGGAATTGCCAAGGCTCTCCGTAGACGGGCTCTGGATGTACTAATATCCGTCTGCTCGGGCAGATTCGGCTCAAAGTCGTGCATCTTCGGATGCGGAGGCGCGCGTGCTGTCACAATGACGTCATTTTGCCGCGCGCGCGCCTCCGCATCCGAAGATGCACGACTTTGAGCCGAATCTGCCCGAGCAGACGGATATTAGTTTTTTATTACCTTCGCGCTCATGCGGACGCGTCGAGTATAAACAAGGTTTTACAGCTCAGCCACTTGTTTTTTCATATTTTTTTGCAAGTGGTAGATCTTGGTTTACATTTGGACTTTGGATGTGATCTTAGGCTTGAAAAGGTTGGTGACCACTGCATAACGCAAACCCAGTCAAACGTTTGACTGCAGTATCTTCTATTCTATGCGCCTTATAATCCGGTGCGCCCTATATATGAAAACAGTTCTAAAATAGGCCATTCATTGAAGGTGCGCCTTATAATCCGGTGTGCCTTATAATCCGGTGTAGTGTTGTCACGATACTAGAATTTCTAACTTCGATACGATACCTTGAAAAATATCGATATTCGATACCATTTTCGATACCACGGAGAAAAAAACTGCCACAATATTACGTTTTTTATTTTTTATTTAAAGCTAAATATAACAAGTCTAGAACATGACAATGAGGGATATTTTACATGAACAAAAATGTCCTGAAGTAGTGCACTTGTTCAAAAGCATTAATGCTGGTTAATACATTAACGTTATTTGATGAACAGATTTAAACACAAACGTGTGTGCATTATACGCGGAAACAATACTATTAGTGCTTTTAACAATACAGATTGTGTCAAAGCACTTAACAGTATCAAATTGGAGGATATAGTGTCAGTAATGTATAATAATAAGATAAAACATTACATTTTCAGTTAAAGGCATTTCATTAGTGAATTCAAAGATGTCATTCAATAGCTCAGTTTAGTTTAATTAGTATCTGTGTAATCAAATTGATGATAAGATATGAAGGCAAATTGCAGAATTAAATACAAATTTTTGAATAAAGTTAAATAAGCACAAGTTAATTTACATTTGACCACAGTTAAAATATTTAACGTTACTTGTCTAAGATTTCTCAGTCAGATTATATTAACTTTAAGAATTACGGTGAAAAAACGAGACAACACACACTCATATCAACAACAATACTAGGCCATCTTGGTTAATGTTTCAGAAATGTTAAAATGAGAAGAGTTACCAACCTCTCGAAATTATTTATATAGATCCCGGTGTCGGTCTTTCAGGTGCTTAGCTATATTAGGCCCCGATCACACTAACGCGTTTTTCAGGTTCGAAAACGCGAGGCACACAGCACTCATCACACAGAACGAGCAGTGCGCTGCGTTTGTTATGTTGCTAGGCAACCACTGAAACAGCTGTCCTGTCAGTCAAGTAAACGTCAAATCAGCCTTTTATTAACTTTATTTACTTTCTGTTAACATTGTGGTAGTTACGGTTCGTGAAGTCGTTATAAGCTCCTGGTAACCCGCGAGAGCACCACAAGTTTATCCTCCATCATCGCACTCTCCGGGCGTTCAAGCAACTAGCTTTCATCATTAAAACGGAAGGCCCGCGAGGCGCAGCAGGCACATAAACAGCGCGCAGAACGCTCGCTGGAAACCAGTTTAAAATAGGCGCCTCTCACTGCAAAAAACGCGTCAAGTGTGATCGGCCCCATTCACTTCACTTTTGCTATTTAACCAGAGCGAATGAGACGAGTGCGCGTGTGGTGTTTGTCAACGCGCCTTTGGAGAGAAGTGAAAGTGACAGCTCGGCTAGTATCGATACTTCAGGAAATTAGTATTGGTACCGTTCAGATATTTCAGTATCGATATTTATCGAAATATCGATATTTTTGACAACACTAATCCGGTGCGCCTTATAGTGCGGAAAATACGGTAATAGCATTACTTATTTACTTTTGCGTTACTTTTTCTCACCTGGGCTGGGCTCGCTTTGTTTTTTTTGTCAAACGTAAAGGCCCTTTCCGACCAAAAATGTAATGTAAATTCACATCTGTACATCAAACAAACCTTTCAGCTGCTGCTGTTCTGGATTGCAGAAGAACAGGACACAGGAAAAGAAAGTTTAACCCTTCAGCAATTAAAACAATAAAATGAAAACTCTGATTTTTATCTGAGTTGGATCATCGAAGGTCAGTAGCAAATACATTGGTTAATTAAGTGAGATTTAAAGTCCCCCTGTAGTCAATAATTGTTTCCCTTAAAACTCATCTTTGATCACCAAAATTACATATTTAAAAACATTTTCCAGTGAAAAAAACAACAAAAACTCTTCATGCCTTAAAGAAACTTGAATGCACCTCTACAACCTTGCTTCATTTAGTATACGTGGTTCTATAATGCAAATGAGCCCCGCCTCCACTCACTCACACTAGCTCAGAGACTCACTCGCCCAACTTATTAAAGGAGAACTCCGGTGAATTTTTAAGTTAATCTTGATCGTTTTACCTTTGTGAGTACTGTCTAGAGAACCGGATCGGTGGTTGCAACGCGGAGCTGTTACAGTTAATGCCCAGAGCTCCCATTCAGCTAAAACGGCAGTTATGGGGGCATTAACCTAAATAGTGTCTTTGTGCCTCTTAACAGACACAAAATGCAATTAAAATGTCTGACCAACATGAACAGGGCCCTAACATGACAACAAGATGCGTTTAGCAACTTAGCCATTGTTTAAACTCACCTAAATAGTGTTTTAGACGGCTAGCTGTAGTCTCGCGCTGAAGTCCCGTGGGAACTCAGTAGTAGCCGGAACACGACGCTCCTCCCACCTGCACTATGTGCGCGATTTTTTCCCCCAAACGACTTCAGCGGAAATCCCGCCCTGCAGCTGATTTAATTGGTTTAGGTTACAGTGACGATTGACATGACCAATGAAAACCTTAGAATCAGCTGCAGGGCGGGATTTCCGCTGAAGTGGTTTGGGGAAAAAAAAATCACGCGCACTTTTTCCGGCTACAACTGAGTTCACACGGGACTTCAGCGCGAGACTACAGCTAGCCGTCTAAAACACTATTTAGGTGAGTTTAAACAATGGCTAAGTTGCTAAACGCATCTTGTTGTCATGTAAGGGCCCTGTTCATGTTGGACAGACATTTTAATTGCATTTTGTGTCTGTTAAGAGGCACAAAGACACTATTTAGGTTAATGCCCCCATAACTGCCGTTTTAGCTGAATGGGAGCTCTGGGCATTAACTGTAACAGCTCCGCGTTGCAAGCACCAATCCGGTTCGTTTTTTTTTTCTATAGACAGTACTCACAAAGGTAAAACGATCAAGATTAACTTAAAAATTCACCGGAGTTCTCCTTTAAGGTAAATGCTGCACAATGGTGTCGTTCTTTACAACATCGGACACATAATGGTAATTACTATGATTAGCCTTTTGCTTGACTATGTTATCAAACAGCTAATAATGTGTTGCTAATGTTACACAAACAAATGGTGTTGGCATGAATTTGCACATGTGTTGAAGCACATTAAAAACACCACATGGACGTATAAACAACATTAAAAACTTGATTTTCACCACAGGGCGACTTTAATACATAAAGTATATTGGTGTAACAATTAATTACTGAATACTGAATCTGTTGAATTAGAAAATAAGCATCATGTTCACACACAGTGCACACAACACAAGTGCTATCGGAAATATCCCACTTCTAAAGTCGTGATTACGAGCTCATCGCACTCAAATTTTGACTTGAGAGGGCCAATAATTCATGTCCAAATTTTTAACTAGATAATTCCGGAAGCGCATGAACTTATAGTTGGATAGTATTGAAGGGGGTGGATTGTAATCCACTGCTGCTTCAATGTATATGTAATGAGTGACTATAATCAAGGTATTAATCAATATTTTTCCTTCTAAATATCAAATGAGTTGAATGACTTCTCTGGAGATTTTACTTTGTTATTGAAGTTAACAGTGTGATTACTGAAATGTTCTTTTCATGTATTCATTATAAATAATGTCAGTATTTGACATTTCCAGAAATGAAATAAGGACTTGTTTTGTGTTTGAGAAAGGTCTTCAACATGTTAAAACCCATAGGGGTCCATTTTTTTCGTGTATATGTGTGTGACACTGTTTTATGTGTATGCTTGTTTGCTGCAACCAAATTGCCTTCGGGAAATGAATAAAGATGAACTGAACTGAACTGAACTGATTGAAGTCTATAGTTTAAGGGACCATTTCTCAGTTAAAGCCTATATTTTCCATTTAGACTAAAGTGTCCTATCCTGAGAGAAAGAACTTGTTATCTTGATGTTTTGAGATGAGACTCCTGTTTATAGTTAGAGCCTGGCCAAATCCAACCTTGGAAAAGCTGTGTGTCGGTGTGTGTGTGTTAGTCTTCTTGCTTACAGGTTAAGGGACCACTGGCATTATTGGAGATTGACTGAGTTGTTGTTCGAGACATGCTGCCACCCAGCCACCCAAATCTGCAACCTGGAAGGTCACGACGTGCCTATAACTTTAGGGTCTGAGTGTCAGCTGCATAATCTATGGAGATATGCTTCTGTCTATCTGTATATGTGTGGAAAATTACTATGTTTATCTATTTCTATTTCGAATGAACTAGCCTAAGAAAAATACGTTTTTAATTTCTCATATTTAATAATGAGAAATAGTGTTTCTTAAAATGCCACCAAAAAAATCCTAGAGGAAACACTTAACTCTTAAGATTTTTCCCTACTACAAACACTAAATCTGATGAACTACTTAAAGCTTTATAACCTTAATGTTCTTCAGCCTCACTAATGAAGAATCAGGAATAAACACCAACCTCTTTGTTCTTCAGTGTGTTTCATTCTGCAGTGTTCTGGATCTCTCATGTTCTCACTGTCCTTCAATAAACTCTGTCTTTGCAGATTTCAGCTCTTCCTGATGGTTTGATGCTCGTCTTCACTTGTAGCTGATGGGAATATTCCAGCATTTATTGGTGAATTGCAGTGGGAGGAGCTTCACTGAAGGAGGAGGAGCTTCACTGAAGGAGGAGCAGATCCGACAAAATCAAGAAGAAATCACTTACTGAGTTTGTTTTTATACCAATTTGCACATTTTATATTTATGTTCACCTATCACCTATCTATTAATGAAACTTGTAACTTTTATCTTACCTCTAATTTATATATAGGCAAAGATGCATTGAAAAAACACAATAAAAAAAAGACCAAATATAAACAATGCAAGAATAAAAAATGAAATTACAAACATTTTTAGATATTGCCAAGAAATAAATAGGCCAAACGTTTAACAACTTATTTTTGTTTATGTACTTTATTTTTGTGTTTAACTTTTATACGAAACACGGTTAATCACAGATTCATTAAATGCTCTTATGAAACTTACCTATATCTTGTAGATGTCACAATAGCTGATCGTGTCGTTTGCTCAAATCTGTTGACAATAAAATGAGCTTAATGTGTGAATTTACAGATCTGAAGACATCAGCATAATGAATGAGGAGAAAACAGGATCTATTGACATGAAATAAAGAGGCTTTTCAGCTGCTCTGATAATAGTGATGAGCCATAGACTATCAATACTCATTCAACAAGCCATTCAGGATTAGCATATCATCTCACTTTATAATTGCTGCTAGAAACAGATTGTTTGAGTCAGAATATCTGCTAAAAATCCTATAAATACAAAAGACAGACACTATAATGACACCCATCTTTATCAACTATTGTAATTTGTCTATATAAATATAATTATAGTTTTATCCTAATAACGTTCATAACACTTACTTCGCTAGCATCCTACCGTTTTGTGTGTGAAGAGAAATACATATAAAACTTCTTTGAGTGTTTTAGTCAGCAGACACAAAAATAGCGACGAACCCGATGAAAACCATCAGGAAATGTCGCCGTAAAATGATATTTAAACTGTAAAGAGTATTTTACAATTACGTGAAATAGCGTGAACAGTTTACCTCAGAAGTCTCGGCACTGACGGAGCGCGCGCGTGATGACGTCATCACCGCAAGGCTAAATCAACAGCAGCAGATATTATATTATATCAAAGTTTGTGTATATATATATATATATATCTATATATATCTATATATATATACACTGCTCAAAAAAATAAAGGGAACACTTTTTAATCAGAGAATATCATCAAGTCAGTTAAACTCCTGGGATATTGATCTGGTCAGTTAAGTAACAGATGGGGTTGGTAATCAGTTTCAGCTGCTTTAGTGTTAATGACATTAACAGCAGGTCCACTAGATGGGCAACAGTGAGACAACCACCAAAACAGGAGTGGTTTTACAGGTGGAGGCCACTGAAATTTTTTTCCCTACTCATCTTTTCGGACTGTTTTTCACCAGTTTTGCATTTGGCTAGGGTCAGTGTCACTACTGGTAGCATGAGGCGATACCTGGACCCTACAGAGGTTGCGCAGGCAGTCCAGCTCCTTCAGGATGGCTCATCAATACGTGCCATTGCCAGAAGGTTTGCTGTGTCTCCCAGCACAGTCTCAAGAGCATGGAGGAGATTCCAGGAAGACAGACAGCTACTCTAGGAGAGCTGGACAGGGCCGTAGAAGGTCCTTAACCCATCAGCAGGACCGGTATCTGCTCCTTTGTGCGAGGAGGAACATGATGAGCACTGCCAGAGCCCTACAAAATGACCTCCAGCAGGCCACTGGTGTGAATGTCTCTGACCAAACAATCAGAAACCGACTTCATGAGGGTGGCCTGAGGGCCCGACGTCCTCTAGTGGGCCCCGTGCTCACTGCCCAGCACCAGGGAGCTCCATTGGCATTTCCCATTGAACACCAGAATTGGCAGGTCCGCCACTGGTGCCCTGTGGTTTTCACAAATGAGAGCAGGTTCACCCTGAGCACGTGACAGACAGGAAAGGGTCTGGAGAAGCCGTGGAGAATGTTATGCTGCCTGTAACATCGTTCAGCATGACCGGTTTGGTGGTGGGTCAGTGATGGTCTGGGGAGGCATATCCATGGAGGGATGCATAGACCTCTGCAGGCTAGACAATGGCACCCTGACTGCCATTAGGTATCGGGATGAAATCCTTGCATCCATTGTCAGACCCTATGCTGGTGCAGTGGGTCCTGGGTTCCTCCTGGTGCACAACAATGCCCGGCCTCATGTGGCGAGAGCATGCAGGCAGTTCCTGGAGGATGAAGGAATGATACCATTGAAGGGCCACCACGCTCACCTGACCTACATCCAATAGAACACCTCTGGGACATTGTGTTTCGGTCCATCTGACATCACCTGGTTGCACCTCAGACTGTCCAGGAGCTCAGTGATGCGCTGGTCCAGATCTGGGAGGAAATACCCCAGGACACCATCCGTCGTCTCATTAGGAGTATGCCCCGACGTTGTCAGGCATGCATACAAGCACGTGGGGGCCATACAAACTACTGAGTACCATTTTGAGTTGCTGCAATGAAATTTCAGCAAAATTGACAAGCCTGCTACATCATTTTTTCACTTAGATTTCCGGGGTGTCTTTGAATTCAATCCTCTGTAGGTTGATCATTTTCATTTCCATCAAACGATGTGGCATCCTTTCGTTCATAACACATTACCCAGTCCATATTAGTATAGATATCCAGCATGACATTTTTCCCCATTGAGATCTGATGTGTTTTCAAAGTGTTCCTTTAATTTTTTTGAGCAGTGTATATATATATATATATATATATATATATATATATATATATATATATATATATAGCCTACTTAGACAACGTTTAAACTCAAATGTAATTGATTATATTATAGTGAATTGTTGGATAAATTTGGGTTTCCAGTTACACTGAAAGAGTATGCTGTTGTATTTGATGCCATACATTTTGTAAGAACTTGTGGAAGGGATTTTTCTGAGGCAATATATGTTAAATACAGCATTGACAGACATTGATATTCTGAAATACAGTTGTACTAATAAACATATTAGGATTATAAGATGGAATCATACAAGCTAAACTGTTGTCCAGTGCATTTAGAAATATAAACTGGAATAAAGCTTGGTGTATTTGTGAAGCATACTGTATAAATAATAAAATAAAAGTGGTTACATTACATACAAATTGTACAAAGTATATATCCAGCTAAAAGTGTGTTAGGGAGGTTTAGTTTAGAAATTGATTATTCATGTAATTTTTGTTCAATAGAAAAATCTATCTATTATCTAAAAAAGATCTATTATCCATCTGTTTTGTAATTGTATAGGCCTATACACAAAGATTTTGGGGTGGATGTGGAAAGGAAAACAAATGTTATGAATAAATTAAATAATTGTGATATGTATTATTCCAATGAAAGTAATAATAATAATAATAATAATTTTTACTTTTATTAACTTTTTATTATGTTGGGAAATTTTCATTTAGACAAGTAGAAATGATAAAGATCCAAGCCAAATTGTATTCATTTTCAGCGTGAAGGCCACGAAAAACACATAAAACACATCTATGCTTTGGTCAGATTTCGCGTGGCAGCGGCTTATGTGACTTTCTCACACTGTGTAAAATGTCGAAAATAATGCCGTAAAAACAAAAACAAAAGCCGTAATAATGCCGTGTCGTAGTGATGACGCAGAAGCCGGGATCATTCTCCAGCTGTGAAACGGTACGTAATGCGCTAGTTTTTAATCGAATCAGAGAAAAAAAAATGCACAAGCGTGGTTTCTCCAGAGAAAATCGCAGCTCATAAGCAAACTTAATACGCTGCTGAGACATTACAAGTCACATCGATGTCACGTGTCTTTACGAGATGAACGCACTCTCTGATTCCGGAAAATCACTGGCAGTGTGAATGAACCAAAATCAAACGAACCCGGGTCAAATCCCGGTTCACTTTATCAGTGTATTTTCTGGAATCTCTGTGTGAAAGGGGCTATGGATGATGACGACAGGACACAAGCATGTCATGTAAAGTTCTTTAGTGCGCTCACATAATTGCAATGTGAAACCAAACCAAAACTAACCGAATGTATACAATGTATCAAAACATGAACTTTGGTTCGGACCTTGGTGCGGACTCTCAGGTGTGAAAACGGCCATAGGGTGCTCTCACACTGGCAGTTTAGTTCGGAACGGGGTGCGGTTCGCATGAAAAATCGCTAATGTGAACGCCGTCATGCGAACCGTGGTGCGCACTGGGGTACCGAACCCGAGACTACCTGGAGGAGGCGCTCTGAGTTCGGTTGGACTCGGGTGCGCACGTGTTCAGGAAGTAAAGTGACCTGCGCATGCGTTTTAGCTGATCATTAAGTATTTAGTTAAATAAAACACATGTAAGGGACGATAGTGTTGATGATTTACCTTGGATACAGGGGTTTGATAGAATCAAGTTGCGTGTGAAACCAGACCTACGTTGCGGGGGAATCGGGAACAAACGCGTCTGGGTTCGGACCGCAGCAAACAAGACAAGTGTGAAAGCACTAAAGATTAACTTTATTCACTGTGACAAAGTTAGATGATGTTTCTTTGTCCTGTCGATCGCTGTGGCTGGTTAGGACAGATTTAGGGGTCGTTACAGACACGATACTGTTGCAACTAAAACGGAAAGTATTTTTGTTGTTTTTGCCTGAAAGCGTGCATTTTTTTTAAATGGGTTTCAAAGTGCAAGTTTTTTAAATTAATGCCGTTATTATCACAGTGTAAACTACAAAAATGTAAATGTGTATTACCTATTCAATCTATAGGTGCGTAGTGTTTCTTTACAAAGTGACATCGCCAACTACTGGCCTGGCAGCAGAATACAGCGTTTTTAGTCGCTTTCACAGATACAGGTGAACTGGGATCATTTTGACATCGTCATCTCAATGCACAGAAGCTAAATTTGCTAATTTTTTATTTATTTATTTTAGTGCATTGTTGTCTTCTAAATGTACCCTCAATATTGAAGATATTTTATTGCTCTGCTGTGTTACTGTGTCACGTTTGATGAGGATGCAGGTTCACACTTGAAAGTGCTGGATATGAGGATGATCTGTTTCCTGTGATTGTTTTTCGTATGCCTGCGTAGAGCAGATGAATGACTGAAGCTCTTCCCACATGCAGTGCAGTGATACGGTTTCTCTCCAGTGTGGATCCTCTCGTGTTGCTTCAGATGTCCTGACCGACGAAATCTCTTGTCGCAGTGTGAACACTTGTAAGGTTTCTCTCCAGTGTGAGTCCCCTCGTGCCGTTTCAAACATGCAGTTGTAATAAAAGTCTTCCCACACTCAAAGCACACATGAACTTTTTCACCAGTGTGTATTTTCTGATGTACTTTTAAATTGTGCAGTTGTGAAAAACTCTTTCCACACAAAGAACATGAATGTGGTTTCTCCTGTGAATGAACTAACATGTGGCTCTTCAGATGTGAAGCCCTCAAAAATGTTTTCCCACACTGATCACATGAGAACGGTTTCTCTCCAGTGTGGATCCTCATGTGAACCTTGAGATTTGGTTTGCGTGTGAAACTCTTTCCACACTGACGGCAAGTGAAACATTTCTTGTCTCTTCTTTTCAGTAAAGAAATACTTTCAGTCTGTGAGTTTGGTTTTTCTTCAGTTTTGACATGATGATGTTTCTCCTCCTCTTCACTCTCCTCATTCTTCAGCATCAGGCCTGAAATTAAAAGTAAAAGAGTTGCATTTTAAACTAGAAAAATGCATTTCCGGAGGAACTGCGAAGTGTGCTTGCTCGGGTGCGGTTCACTAATGTTAGCAGGTAGTGGATAAGGGTGCGTTGAAGTTTGCTTGATCTGAGAATTTCAACAATAGTACTTTTTTCAAGATTGGGCAAAAAGGTGAAAAGTTATGTGCATTAAGAGACATGTCTGCAATGTAGACTAGTGCCAATGGCATTGTTTATGTGGCTTGGTTGTTGGTTTTGAAATAATTGTTTATGAATATACACCAGAGAGTGGGAGTGTTTTGGGTGATGAAATAGTAGCCTATTGAAAAGAAGTTGACAGTCTTCATTTACTGTATCCAATAAGCCAATACAAAACTCACCCAGCTGTTCTGTGGTTGAGTGTTCCCTTTGATTAGGAACAAATTTACTATCTCAAATTAAGGTCTACCGTAATTAGTGATGCTTTGATTGCTGCTGTCAAGATGGTTGTCATCACCTACACAGAAACACTGATTTTTATAGCCTACCGTCAGTCCTCATATTGTAATTAAATGAAAAACGCTATCAGTTTCACTATTAGCTTACTCCATACCTGTCAACATTTGGGTACCAAAATACGGGAGACCTGGGGGGGTTTCAGTTCAACCACATGCGGTTTCATGTCATCTATACATTACACACCCCATCGCCAAATCATAGAAAAATTCAGTTAAGACGGTTGTAATCATCTTAACAATACACAACAAATCAATATAGCCTACAGAAAAACAGATTTCTAAAATAAGGTATAGGCCACAAATCTGTGAGTGGGCTACAGTTTGCAAAACTGAACAGGTGATGTTGTGTAATATTCAGTTACTGTAAGAAACTGTTCCAGCGGGGGGAGTTTACTGGTACTGAATATTACTCATCACCTGTGTATAGCCTAGTCTTCTAGAGGAACAGATTTGCACAGGAACTGAATATTACATCCACATATTGTTATGTAATCAATCAGCATATTGTTGTGTAACAGCTGAGACTTTCTCTGGTAGGCTACTTTTGGCGTAGGATATTTATTTCCGTCAAGGTCAGGCTGCGATGTCAAATGTATTCCCGGGAATGAGTGATGCGCTTTCTGCTTTTAAAGTTTTATAAAATAAGTAGCCTAATATATGGCTTGAATGGTTTAAAAGCATTCGCAAGAATAAAAGCGCATCATTTAATGTAACGCCATGCAGCCAAAGGATGACAGACAAAACCGGATGCTGCGTTAATTGCGTTAAATATTTACTTACCACTGAGTCTTTTCCCATTCCTACCAGTAACGCTTATTCAACTTCCCAGTGCGTCTACTTCCTGCGCAGATCCATATGTCGACGGCACAACTGGTAGGTTGCCAGGTTGAGCTCACAAATGGGTTGACATTTGTATGATGTGTTGATTGCGCGAGTAGGATGGGTTTCATACAAGATCTGGCAACTGGACAACCTTGGAATAATATATTGATGTGATTATTCATATAACGATGTTTGGGCAGTACAGATAACGGGAGTTTCACGGGAGAAATAACAAAACGGGAGGGGGGCGGGAGATGGGTGCGAAATACGGGAGACTCCCGGGGAAAACGGGAGTGTTGACAGGTATGGCTTACTCTAGCGATGCAATCGCAACAACATGGATAACGCAGTTTGGCCTTGCCTAACTTTATATGACATATGCGCCATATGCTAGAGTTACACATCCCGCTGCCATTTCAGGGCTTGAATTTCGGTGCGGGAATGTGGGGATTGCGCATAATTTAAACCATTCCCGCAAGGTTAGCTTTTATAGTGCGAGAAATTCCCGCACAAATATATTTGCTTAATCTCAGAGCAAATTATTAAAAAAAAAATTCACAGATGCGAGAAAAAAGATGTCAAACTGTCTTTTATTTTCGAATTTAATTCCTCAATCAGCGCTGGACCGGCATTCTCTGTCTTTCCGCTGAGCCCTGGCCGTAGACAGATCACATGTTTCACGCTGTCAATGCAGTGGTCTGCGTTGCGCTGATCTTATTCACACTATCGAGTGTAGGTGCAGCATTCTAACATTTAGTCATAATGAGCTGTTTGTGAAGAAATTATCCGCTTCCAAATTATGTCATTTTAATCACGAAATTGAAACATTAAAAAACAATTTGCTCTTTATGGTGTGCGAGTGATAGAGCGCGGCAGCAACGAACCAACTGATCAGCTTGCAGCGTAACAACATTGAAGGCTCGGCCGAACAGCTGATCATAGCTGTACAGGGCGCCTTATTATTTTTCATCTCCATAAATATATCTAGTAGTAAAGCTAATGCAAGGGCTAGAAATCAATTAATCTTTTGCTGATACTTCCTTGTCATCATGGAGAGCGCAGTTCATGGTTGCATAGCAACCAGGGTTCGAAATGACTTAGGACTCTTGGGGGGTCCCCTACAATTGAATTATTAAATTATAAAAAAATCTGAAGACTACCTTGCTACACTATATACTGTAGGCAAAATTATATTATATTGGGCTAGGCCCAGTATTGTAGTTGTGTCAGGAGAAGTGGCTATAATCTAACAGGTAAACCTCTAACTCCGGAGCAACAAAGTTACAAGTTCTTTTTCCTCTTTTTCTCACCATGATGCAGGATTCTAAATTAAGAAAAATAATATTAGCTTCCTAGATAGCTTACCAAGCTCTTATGTAGGCTATATTCTCATTCATGCTCAAATCACATTCACTTTAATCAACTCACAAACTTGAATTAAGTCCTGGTTATCTTTCGTAATCACTGACTGGACAAGTAGGTTGTTAAGCTAGCTTTGAATAACTAGTCTAGCTGCTCGGTCTGCTATTGAAGCTTGTTTCCGACTTTTTATCTCACAATTGCGAGTTTACATCTCGCAATTCTGACTTATTTCTCAAAATTGCGAGATATAAAGTCAGAATTGCGAGATATAAAGTCAGAATTGCGTGAAATAAAGTCGCAATTGCGTCTTATAAAGTCAGAATTCTGACTTTTTTTTCTCGCAATTGCGACTTTATATCACGTAATTCTGACTTTATAACACTTTGCGAGTTTATATCTCGCAATTCTGACATCTTTTCTCAGAATTGTGATAAAGTATAAAGTCCAATTCTAAGGGGAAAAAAAGACTGACTTTTTTTTTTACCTCAGAATTTATCTCACAATTCTGACTTTATAACACGCAATTGCGACTTTATATCATGCAATTCTGACTTTATATCTCCCAATTGCGTATTATAAAGTCAGAATTGCGAGATATAAACATGCAATTCTGAGGAAAAAAAAGTACAGTATAAGTACAGTAAAAGTTTCAAGTATATTTCTCGCAATTGCGAGTTTATAAATCATCCCCATATACTGATTGGCTTCATCGCTCTGTCTCCTCTCCACCCGTAAGCTGGTGTGTGGTGAGCGTTCTGGCGCAGTATGGCTGCCGTCGCATCATCCAAGTGGATGCTGCACATTGGTGGTGGTTGAGGAGATTCCCCCCTTCTATGTAAAGCGCTTTGAGGTCTCAGAAAAAGCGCTATATAAATGTAACGAATTATTATTATTATATCTCATAATTCTGACTTTGTAACACACAATTGCGACTTTATATCACGCAATTTTGACTTAACACACAATTGCGACTTCATATCATGCAATTCTGACTTTATAACCTGCAATTGCGACTTAGAAGTCAAAAATGACCTTTTTTATTTTTCACTCTGTGGCGGAAACAAGCTTCCATAGTCTGCTGTTAGCTGGCAGATCATTTAGCTTCATACACATACAGCTAGCAAGAAACGTTGACAAACGTACTCTTCTAATCATTACACTGGGTATCTAGTTAATGCAACTTTTGATAGGCTATAGGAACTCGAACTCCTAATATTTTACTATATGCAATTATGGAGATATAAACAATCTAAGCACTTACATTTATTTACATTTAGTCATTTAGCAGACGCTTTTATCCAAAGCGACTTACAGATTAGGACTAAATTAAGCGAGTCATCATGAAGAGGCAAAAACAACGCAAGTAGTGCTCAAAAAACAAAGTTCAGGCATTATTCAGAGTAGCATAAACCCGACAAGTGAGTTTTTTTAAATTTTTTTATAAGGTTAAGTGCTCACGGAAGAGATGGGTTTTCAGCTGTCTTTTGAATGTTGTCAGGGATTCTGCATTCCGGATGAGGGTGGGGAGAGCGTTCCACCAGCATGGAACTGTGAATGAGAATGTTCTGGAAAGTGATTTTGTGGCTTTCTGTGATGGAACCACGAGACGTCGCTCTTTGACCGATCGTAGGCTTCTGGTAGGGATGTAGACCCGTAGGAGTGAGTGAAAGTAGGAGGGAGCTGAGCCTGTGATAGATCTGTAAGCAAGCGTCAATGCCTTGAACTTGATGCGAGCAGCGAGAGGTAGCCAGTGCAGAGAGATGAACAGAGGAGTGACGTGGGCCCTCTTGGGCTCGTTGAAGACAGGACGAGCTGCAGCATTCTGAATCATTTGTAGAGGTTTGGTTGCACATGATGGAAGTCCGGCCAGAAGAGCACTGCAGTAGTCAAGCCTAGAAATGACCAGGGCCTGGACGAGAAGTTGTGTTGCATGCTCAGTTAGGAAAGGCCTGATCTTCCTGATGTTGTGCAGTGCAAACCTGCATGATCGAGCTGTCTTTGAAATGTGATCTGTGAAGGTCAGCTGGTCATCAAACGTTACTCCAAGATTTCTGACCGACCTTGATGGGGTGATTGATGATGATTCTAGCTGGATAGTGAAGTCGTGCTGTAGATACGGATTGGCAGGGAGGACGAGAAGCTCAGTCTTTGCCAGGTTGAGCTGCAGGTGATGTTCCTTCATCCATGTCGAGATGTCCGCCAGACACCTTGAGATCCGTGCAGCTACTGTGGGATCATCTGGTTGAAATGAGAGGAAGAGCTGTGTGTCATCAGCATAGCAGTGGTATGAGAAACCATGTGCCTGTATGATGTGTCCCAGTGATGTGGTGTAGATGGAGAAGAGGAGGGGACCAAGAACTGAACCCTGGGGAACCCCTGTGGTCAGTTGATGTGCTTTGGATACCTCGCCTCTCCATGCGACCCTGAAGGACCTACCTGTGAGATAGCCCTCGAACCAGCGGAGGGAAGTTCCTGTGATGCCCAGTGATGAGAGGCTGGACATAAGGATCTGATGATTCACAGTATCGAAGGCAGCAGACATATCCAGGAGAATGAGGACTGAAGATTTGGAAGCAGCTTTTGCGATCCGTAGGGCTTCAGTGACCGACAGTAATGCAGTCTCAGTTGAATGCCCTTTCTTGAAGCCAGATTGGTTGACATCCAGCTGGTTGTTTTGAGACAAGAAGGATGTTACTTGGTTGAAAACAGCTCTTTCAAGTGTTTTTCGCAATGAATGGTAGGAGAGAGATAGGTCTGTAATTCTCTACAGATGATGTGTTTAGTGTTGGTTTTTTAAGCAGTGGAGTAACCCGAGCCTGTTTGAATGCTGTAGGGAAAGTGCCAGTATGTAGGGATGAGTTGATATATAATATAATATAAAACGTCACTAAAGACCTATAATTTTCACAATAATTTTTAATGTTAAAATATATTTGTCGGGGACCCCCCAAAATCCAAAAATAAATTCTTATGGGGGGTCCCTAATGACTTATGGAGGGTCTGGGACCCCCCCAGACCCCCCTCATTTCGAACCCTGATAGCAACGACAGACGCCACGGGAGAGCAAGCGCTTGTGGAAAGGAGACAGCGTCGCGCCCGCACTTTCCACTTGTTTTTACACATCTAAGGTGCATTCCATTCGACAGGGTCCATACACAGTGTTCACTGCTCCCCTACTCCCAGAGCACGGTATATCAGTTGAAGTGGACTTCACTGACAATAACCGCTCATTTGAAATGCCCTGCAAACGTCATCAAAGAAAGTCAATGACGGGGTCGCGCAGATATATCTGTGATATACAGGGTTGGGGAGTAACGGAATACATGTAACGGCGTTATGTAATCAGGATACAAAAATCCAGTAACTGTAATTCGTTACAGTTACGTCAAAAAACGTAGTAATCAGATTATAGTTACATTTTGAAAAAGGGGGAATACTTTCAGGATTACAATGGTTTAATTTAAAACTTAATAAATCAGTATTTTGGCATAATAACACTATATTAAGCGCTGCTTGATTATACAGTAGTTCCTGGTTCTGTTGACAGTAATGACTCACGTGTGCCACGCGCTGGTGCATGCGCAAATAACAGCTGTCTACAATCTCCTCAGACGCTGAATGAATCACTGCTGCCAGTAGAAACGTTGCCCGCGGGACAAAAACGCTTTCAATTCATGGAAATTCCGCTGACATTTTGTTTTCAAAGAAGAAAATGCAAACAACATGGTTGTACCAAAATGTCCTTTCTTAATCTCTTCTCACTTAACGGGATGTTCGCTGTCTAGGTAACGTAGGGGAACTCCCACTGCCAACGCCCCAAGTTTAGTCAGGCAAATTAAGAAAGATCACGGCTTTAGTCAACATGTAGGCCTATTTTAAAATAAATGAATATTTAGATTGTGTAGAAATTTTAAATGTTGTGTTTTTTGTTTGTTCCTTGTACATGTTAGTTAAAAATAAAACAAATATAATCTGCAATACCATACAGTAGCCACTAGATGTCTGTATAGCCATTTACATAAATATTCAGGGCTGTGTGTTCCCAAGTTGTGGAAATGAGACATGATTGCTTAGTTTTAATAGGTTTTTAGATACAACATAGTTACTTACAGCTATATGATATTTTCTTAAATAGTTATATTTTGCAAATATTTTACACCGGACCAAATTCTTAATAAATAAAAGGTTTTCCAAAAAATTCTATTTCTTCTTGCTTGACTTTATTTATATATGTGACCTTGAAGTAATCCAAAAGTAATCAGGATACATTACTTTCATATTGTGGTACTTGGATTACGTTACTGAATACTTTTTTCATGAAGTAATTTGTAACTGTAACGGAATACATTTTTAAAGTAACCCTCCCAAGCCTGGTGATATATATGATATGATATGATATAACAAATATATATAGGACTACATTCATATTTTAATTTGTATTATTATATTATATATTTACAATTATATTGCACTATTTTACAACTACCTAAAATAAAATCACTTTACTTCACAAACTAGCTAAGCTGGCTGCATTCACTGAGGTAAATTATAATCATCAAAAATAGTATATGTAATATTCACAACAATAACCGTTAAAAATACTGTCATTTGTATAACAATGGCGAAATGTATGAATACTTACACACACGTTAGTTATGACCGTTCTGACTGGTGATGACGTGGTGCGTGAAATTAAAGTTGGGTGATCATCGCTCTCCACTTCCTGTGAAGTGATGTATCGATGTTCCCTTATTCCCTATGCCGTGCGCAGTGCCCTTCGAACTGAACATGTTCGCTCCCTTCGGATTGGAATCTCACTTAAAGGGATACTCCACCGTTTTTTCATATTAAACTATGTTATTCCCTTAACTAAGACGAGTTGATACGTACCTCTCTCATCTCAGTGCGTGCACTTAATCGCTCTGGCGCGCGGCGACACTTTGATAGCAGTTAGCTTAGCCCAGTATATTCAATGGTATCTGACAGCAATGAATTTAGAAGTGACCAAACACATCAACGTTTTCCCTATTTAAAAACAGTTACACGAGTAGTTATACGATCAAGTATGGTGACACAAAATAAAACGTGGCGCTTTTCTAAGCGGGTTAAAAAGGATAACTATAATGTATGGCGGAATAGCACTTTCGGGAGTAATTCAACTCGGTGCAGTAAAAAGTCACTCCTGATCCTCTTCCCACTATTGACAGAAGTATAATACTCGTGTAACTGTTTTTAAATAGGGAAAACGTTGATGTGTTTGGTCACTTCTAAATTCATTGCTGTCAGATACCATTGAATATACTGGGCTAAGCTAAGAACTATCAGAGTGTCACCGCGCGTCAGAGCGATTAAGTGCACACACTGAGATGAGAGAGGTATGCATCAACTCGTCTTAGTTAAGGGAATAACAGTTTAATATGAAAAAACGGTGGAGTATCCCTTTAAGATGGCAGAATACCCTGTGAAGTCCACTTCGCAGTCCACTTACGGTCAAATGGAACGCACCTCTAGAGCGACGTTGTTGATTGTTTGAGCATGTGACTGCGCGTTTCTCCTTGTTTTCTATGGTTATGCGCAGCATATTTCCCGCGCGCACAAACACAGTTAAAAAACGAAATTCAGGCCCTGCATTTATTAAGACAAACCTAGTAAAAACGAATGCAGTCTATATACTGACTTGGCAGCTCTGTGAAATGTAATACAACAGTGCCACCTACTGTCTAAATGCATTAACATTAAAAGTGTGAGGTGAAACTCTTTTGCATAGACATAAGTAAATTGGTTTGTCAATTAGCCTGAAATAAAAAAAAAATCTGATCTTGTGCATCCTCACATTGGAGTCCCGAGTTCATGTACAAAGTTTGATTTCGATATGTGACAGAGTTCCTGAGATATGGACGACTTCCTGTTTGGCGACTACGCCGCCGATTTCGTTTGGCTGTGACGGTTCAAATGCTTCCGAAAATCAAAAATTCTTCTAGTAACTTTTGTGAGGCTTGGTCCAAGGATCATGTACGTCCAGTTTCGTGAAGTTCGGACCAAATTTGTGACCTGTGAAAATGTTGTTTCGCTTTCTGTTCAATCCAATATGGCAGACGAACGACATGGACTCATGATGTTATCTTCGCGAGCAACTTACACCGGTACTGACCGTACGTTTTAAAGTTGGAACGGTGTCTCTGTCTCAAAGGGCCTAGGCGCAGCTATTCCTTGTTCTATGAAGTCCCTCCTTCAGAAATGCGTAACAAGTTCTGATTGTGCCAGCGGTTCCTGTGTTGTGATTCGACAGCAGCTTAGCGCACGTTGCCCGGAAAGGTCACGCCTCTTACCATAACCTGGAGATGCATGCGCTCAGGGAAGGCCAAACAAAGGTGATTTGACTCCGGGATGAAAATAACAGCGTCTCGACGACATGGCGACAAACACACTCTACAAACACAACTCTTCCTCTTCTCCGTGGGAGCGCAACAAAAGACCACGCCCCCATTTTTTGTGTATTCCTGTGGGCGGAGGTTAGTCAAAAAACTGTTCTAGTGACGTCATTAAAGAAGGAAGTAGAGGGATGTAGTCCAAACTGGCCGTTCGATGTAGGCGACTTCTGTTAAATAAAATATCTCGCTTGCCATTGAACTTTGAGCTTTATAATTTTACAGATATTATTTATACTCTAACAATAACATTACACACTAACTAAAGATTGAAACATGGGATCATGAAGAACGGGACCTTTAATAAATCATAAATCAGAGAGAAATGTAAAATGAAAGTAGAGAACAGCTACACAAATAATTTTAACAACAGGATCGTTTTTAGAACATTGTCACCTGTACGCACAAAGACGCTTACATTTTAGTACATCATTGTCGTAAATGTACCCTTATATTGAAGAGATTTTATTGCTCAACAGTACTATTGTATCAAGTTAAGTGAGGATGCAGTTTCACACTTGAAAGTGAATAAAGTGAATGTCTGTGAGGACCGGGAAAAATTAATTAAATAAATAAAATAAAAAAATCTGAAGATGGTCTACTTACAGGGATTGTTTTTTGTATGTCTGCGTAGAGCAGATGCTTGACTGAAACTCTTCCCACATGCAGTGCAGTGATACGGTTTCTCTCCAGTGTGGATCCTCTGGTGCCGTTTCAAACATGCAGTTGTAATAAATCTCTTCTCACACTCAAAGCACACATGAACTTTTTCACCAGAATGTATTTTCTGATGAACTTGTAAATTCTGCAGACGTGAAAAACTCTTTCCACACAAAGAACATGAATGTGGTTTCTCCTGTGAATGAACTGTCATGTGTTTCTTCAGGCCTGAAGCCCTCAAAAATGTTTTACTACATTGATCACATTCGTGCAGTTTCTCTCCAGTGTGGATGATCATGTGAACCTTGAGACTCTGTTTGTGTGTGAAACTCTTTCCACACTGACGGCAAGTGAAACATTTCTTGTCTTTTCTTTTCAGTAAAGAAATACTTTCAGTCTGTGAGTGAGTTTTTTCTCCAGTTTTGACATGTTTCTCCTCTTCACTCTCCTCATTCTCCAGCATCACATCTGAAACTTTAAATTGTAAATTGTAGGGCTGTCAAGCAGTTACATTTTTAATATAATTAATTTAAAATAAAATTTGGCTGAGAAATTACATCCAAAAGATAATTTAAAGTCATTATTGTGTTAAATTAGAAAATGCATTAAATACACATTACATAAAGTAGCTTTAGAAACTAATTATTTTTTTGATTCAACAATTTATTACACAAACTGTCAGGCTTCAACGGCCACGAGGGTGAGTAATTATGACTGAATTAAAATTTTTGGGTGAACTACCATATTGTTCTGAATATAAGACGACCATAATAAGACAACCTAGTTCATCCCGATCTCACAAAGCTCTGTTATTATCAATAAAGCTGACAGCACAATGAGTCTTTCATAATGTCTACACTTTGTTATAATCAGAGGATTTGTCAGCATGCATAATTCAGCACTGAACAAAAACTCTTTGTTTTGAGAGGTGAGTGGTGTAACACTTTGCCTAGTATTCACACCCAGAGTATTGCCACAAGTAAGTAAATACTCAGTAAGACAAGAAATAGATGCAAAAGTGCGTATAATTCACAAATGAGGAACATAATACCAGCAATACATGATAGGAAATCACTCGCATAAAAACCAGAGTCGAAGCATTTCAAAATAGAAGGAAAAAGTCACACATCAACAACAGAAGCACTGCAAAGTTCTTATCTGGATAGACTTATCTGTATAATCCGTCATAAATCATGCGCGTAACCAGACTTTTCTCCTCGTACATCGACCCAGAGGGTAACAAGGAGGGTAGAAGTAAGGTGTCCTGGGGTTTAACAGTCTTTTTGATGAATAATCCTCCTGGATATTAGATTTCCAGTCTGGACTCTAATGCTGCGTTCACACCGAACGCGAATTGAGCGTCTGGAGCGAGTGACTTCCACGTTAAGTCAATGTAAAGACACAATGACGTGTCTGGAGGTCCTGTGGCGCGATTGACTGATTTCGCCTCATTCACGCGTCCAGTTCGTAGAATTGAGCATCACGTGCGAGTGAATTAATCACGTGCAAGCTTTTTGTGCATTCACGCGTTAAGCAAATTCACGTCTGACGCCCGAGTTGAAAAATGATCCTCGCTCCGATGCGGGACAACAGGTCATAAAACTGGATGCGGGAAAGGCGGAGGTTTTCACTCAATGAGGTTAATTCACATATTACGCAGCACGTTTGAGCTTCAGCAAGAACCAATGAGGTTCATTCTCGTGTTACGCAGCACGTTTGAGCTTCAGCAAGAACCAATGAGGTTCATTCTCGTGTTACGCAGCACGTTTGAGCTTCAGCAAGAACCAATGAGGTTCATTCTTGTGTTACGCATCATGTTTGAGCTTCTGCAAGAACCAATGAGGTTCATTCTTGTGTTACGCATCAAGTTTGAGCTTCAGCAACAACCAATGAGGTTCATTCTTGTGTTACGCATCACGTTTGAGCTTCTGCAAGAACCAATGAGGTTCATTCTTGTGTTACGCAGCACGTTTGAGCTTCTGCAAGAACCAATGAGGTTCATTCTTGTGTTACGCATCATGTTTGAGCTTCAGCAAGAACCAATGGGGTTCATTCTCGTGTTGCGCAGCACGTTTGAGCTTCTGCAAGAACCAATGAGGTTCATTCTCGTGTTAAGCAGCACGTTTGAGATTCAGCAAGAAGCAATGCGGTTCATTCTCGTGTTATGCATCATGTTTGAGCTTCAGCAAGAACCAATGAGGTTCATTCTCGTGTTACGCATCATGTTTGAGCTTCAGCAAGAACAATGTGAATTATGTGAATCAGATGTCTGAAACTGCAGAGTTGTCGTGTGGGGTACCTTAGGGTTCTGTCTTGGGACCTATTCTGTTCCTCTTGTACATATTTCCTCTCGGACAGATAATTAGTCAGTTTAGCGACATATCTTACCATTTGTATGCGGATGATATACAACTGTACTGCTCCTTTAAGGAAATTGAGTTCTCAAAACTGTCTTCTCTAATCAACCTACTGACTAGTATCAAACAGTGGTTATGTGACAACTTTTTGCTTCTGAACTCAGACAAAACACAAACACTAATTATCACCCCTAAAAGTAAAACCCCAAAGATAATACACAGCATATTGGTAACTTAGGCTTGTCTGTCCAACCAAGCCTCAGGAGCTTAGGTGTTGTTTTTGATTCAGCTATGTCCTTGGAGTTCCACATTAAACAATTAGTTAGAAACTGTTTCTTTTAACTGAGGAATATTTCCAAATTAAAGGGATACTCCACTTTAAAATGAAAATTCTGTCATCATATACTCACCCTCATGTTGTTTCAAACCTATATGAATTTCTTTCTTCTGCTGAACAGAAAGGAAGATATTTAGAAGAATGTCAGTAACCAGACAGTTTCTGGTCTCATTGACTTCCATAGTGTCACAAACTGCTCCGAGACTCAAAGGTGAGATCCAAATAGGGCTGAAACGATTAGTCGACATTGTCGACAATAAAAAATTGTCGACAAATATCTTTGTTGTCGAGTAGTCGTTTGATCTCACGTGACCTAATAAGGGCGTGCAATATCGCGATTTGACCGCTACGGCGCTGTAGCGCTAGAGTGTAATGCAGCCGTTACAAATGCTATTGCGGTAGAAGAGAAAACAGCGCGAATTATGACGCAGTGCAAACGAATCCGAACTAGCAGGTGTGTGAAAGTTTCACAAAACTTCAAACCAAGAATGCTGTTGTGTGCAATACATGCAAGGCGGAACTTGCTTTTCACGGGAGCACAACATGCATGTTAAAAACACCCCGGCACAAGACGAGCCGGTGAGAGGTGAATGTTCTCCAGCTGGAGCTAAATAACTAATGTTAGCAGTAAATCTCTTTATTAGACAATGCAATACTATTACTAATAGTAATAAAATTAACAATTATAATATAATTACAGTAATGTGATGATTTATTTTTGCATAGAATAAAGCTTGATCGAGCTTAGGAGTCAGGGCTGTTTTTATTATTGTAACACTATTAGGTATTACAGTCTTATCACTTGCCTGTATTTTGTTACATATTCATGAAGACTTACAAAAGATGTTATGAAGAACATCATGCCAGTTAATTTTTCATACTGTAAATTAAAAGGCGAATGAGAATGTCTCTGTCAGCTCAATTGTCATATCTTTTTTTTATGTTATTCTTATAATAATTATTTGCAGATTAAGTTTGTCTGTAATGCAGCTGATACATTTTTTTTTTTCTCTATTGAAAGAGAACAGAATATTTAAACAATGCTTAGAGAGCATTTGTGTGTGATTTGAGTTGGACAGAAATCTGAAAACTTAAAGAGAACGACATGTTTAGTTGGCTCAAAGTTCATTAAAACCACCATTTCAAAAGTGATTTATTTTTTTTATTTTTTATTATAGTTAGAATATATATAACTCAGTGTTTTAACTAGTTGAAAAAGCTCACTTATAAACAAACACTTTTTTTTCGCCTATCGTGCGTCTACTCTACACCCCTACCACTAAAAAACCTCATAGTTACAACGCGGACTGTTGAGCAGACGCGTCTCAAGCCTATTAGTGATCCAACGCTGCATACTCTTAAAGGTTACGTCCGTGGATCACGGCTGAACGCGTCTTCTCCACACTCATTTACAAACAAACTTATAATATAAATTAGTATTAATATTGATAGCATCACTGGTAGCTTCGTTGCTAACTCACTGTCCATCTGTTAAAATGGCGAATATATCAGATGTAAGTAGTCTACCGCTTGGTGCAGGTGAGGACACATTTGAGCTTCACGCACTGCAGTCTGAGCTGGAAGCTGTTGAGAAACAGATCCACAACCTTTTATTGAGACAGGCCGAGCTGAGAGACCGGTGTTTAGCTCTTGAAACATCACGCGCCGACGCACACAAATCAGTGTTTAACGTTACTAACCCGCTGACTCCGACCGCGTCTACTCCGTGCGTTCCTCAGCATCGGTCGCAATCAGCCATGGTCTCGTTCACTCCGGCTCCAACACGCCACCACGAAGCCTGGGTGGTTCCGCAGCGGAAGACGCGAGTCAGGTTTAGACCAAGACTTTCTCCGACCCTCCCGGTTTTCGAGTTATCGACACAAAACCGCTTCTCCCCTCTACGCGAAACAGAACGCGATGCTGTGATCATCGGCGATTCCATCGTTCGGCACGTACACGCTACGTTAGGTACAAGTAAGGTGCAAAGTCACTGCTTCCCTGGTGCTCGTGTTTCTGAAATCGCTGCTCGCGTTCCCGAGATCCTGAACGGTGACGAGCGCGTCGGAACTGTGGTCCTGCACGCGGGAGTGAACGACATCAGGCTGCGCCAGACGGAGATTCTGAAGAAAGACTTCAGGAATCTAATCGATACGGTACGCAGCACATCGCCTGAAACAACGATCATTGTGTCAGGACCGCTTCCCACGTACCGACTAGGGCATGAAAAGTTCAGCAGATTATTTGCGCTAAATGAATGGTTAATGTCATGGTGCAATGAGCAGAAACTGCTCTTTGTAAATAATTGGAATCTGTTTTGGGAGCGTCCTAGGCTTTTCCGTGCTGATGGCTTACACCCAAGCAGATTCGGAGCGGATCTTCTGTCAGATAACATCTCCAAAATGTTAAATACCCTTTGACTAGTAACCAAAAGTCCAAATCATAGTCTCTGCTGCACCAATTCAACTGATATAAATACTAGTGTAGAACATTGCATAGAAACCGTGTCTATTCCTCGTTTAGTGAGATCAAATAATAAATCTAATGCAGGATCTAGGAAAAATCTAATTGTTATTAAAACAGAAAATGTTGCTATTAGTAAACAAAAACTATTTCTAAAGCTAGGTCTTCTAAACATTAGATCACTCACACCTAAGGCAGTTATTGTAAATGAAATGGTCACAGATAATAGCTTCGATGTACTTTGCCTTACTGAAACCTGGCTTAAACCAAATGATTATTTCGGTATTAATGAGTCTACTCCTCCTGGATACTGTTATAAGCATGAGCCCCGTCTGATTGGCCGTGGCGGAGGTGTTGCAACCATTTATAAAGATATTCTAAATGTTACTCAGAAAACGGGTTATAAGTTTATTTCATTTGAAGTACTTGTACTAAATGTTACGCTCTTAGATGTTAGAAAAACATCCCTATTATCTCTAGCCTTGGCTACCGTATATAGACCGCCAGGGCCTTACGCTGATTTCCTAAAAGAGTTTGCAGATTTTCTCTCAGACCTATTAGTCAATGTCGATAAAGCATTAATTGTTGGAGATTTTAACATACACGTAGATAATCCAAATGATGCGTTAGGAGCTGCGTTTACAGATTTATTAAATTCATTTGGGGTCAAGCAAAACGTCACCGGACCAACTCATCGTCTTAATCATACACTCGATTTAATTATATCACACGGAACCGATCCAACCGATATAGATATCATTCCACAAAGTGATGAAGTCACTGATCACTACATGGTAACTTGCATATTACGTACTGCTGTAATATGTCATGCGGCGTCGCGTTATCAACCAGGCAGAACAATCCTCCCATCCACCATAGATAATTTCTCAAATTGCTTATCTAATCTGTCTCAGCTGCTGCCTGAACCCAAACAAACAGATGAACTAGAAGAACTAACTAGCACTATGAGCACCATTCTCTCTAGAACATTGGATGTGGTTGCACCTATTAAATTAAAAAAGGTCAGAGAGAAAAATAAAGCACCATGGTATAACAATACTACGCATGTTTTAAAGAGAGAAACCCGTATTTTAGAGCGTAAATGGAAACAAACTAATTTAGAGGTCTTTAGAATCGCGTGGAAAGACAGTATGTCACGTTATAAAAAGGCCCTAAAAGCTGCCAGGGCTGAGCACCTCCGCAAACTAATAGAAAACAACCAAAACAATCCAAGGTTTCTATTTAACACCGTGGCTAGACTAACAAATAAACAGACGTCACCCGAACAAAATATCCCGTTACAGTTCAGTAGTAATGATTTCATGAACTTCTTCACTGAGAAAATAGAAAGCATCAGAACCACAATTATAAACGTTCAATCTTCAATCGCGCCTTACAATTCAGCTTCAATTATCACCCCGAAAGAACAATTACAGTGCTTTACAACTATAGAACAAAAAGAGTTAAATAAACTTATCACTTCATCTAAAACAACAACATGTTTATTAGATCCTATACCAACTAAACTACTGAAAGAAGTGTTATCTGTAGTGGAAGAGCCTCTCCTCAATATTATTAACTCGTCTTTATCTTTAGGTCATGTTCCAAGAACATTTAAACTGGCAGTTATAAAACCTCTCATTAAGAAACCACAATTAGATCATAATAATCTAGCAAATTATAGACCCATTTCAAATCTTCCATTTATGTCTAAAATATTAGAAAAAGTGGTGTCCGCTCAACTGGGCTCTTTCTTGCAACAAAATGATATCTATGAAAAGTTTCAGTCTGGATTCAGACCGCATCATAGCACTGAAACTGCGCTCGTTAAAATCACAAATGATTTACTTTTAGCTTCTGACCAAGGCTGTATCTCAATACTAGTTTTACTTGATCTTAGTGCTGCGTTCGATACTATAGATCACACAATACTCTTAGATCGACTACAAAATTATACTGGTGTTCAAGGACAAGCACTAAGCTGGTTCAAATCATACCTATCTGACCGCTACCATTTTGTCTATTTAAATGGAGAAAAATCGATCATAACTCCAGTAAACTATGGAGTGCCGCAGGGATCTGTATTAGGCCCTCTGTTATTTTCAATATATATGATGCCACTTGGAAATATTATAAGGAAACATGGAATTAGTTTCCATTGTTATGCTGATGACACTCAAATATATATTTCATCACGGCCGGATGAAAACGCTACATTTTCCAAATTGACAGAGTGTGTTAAAGATATAAAAGATTGGATGACGCGTAATTTTCTTTTATTAAATCCAGACAAGACAGAGGTAATACTTATCGGTTCAAAAAACCGCCCACAAAACCTCGCACAATACAACTTTAACATCATAGGATGTCCTGTTACTTTATCCTCTACAGTAAAAGACCTGGGTGTTATACTCGATTGCAACCTGTCTTTTGAAAATCATATTTCTTATGTTACAAAAACAGCCTTTTTCCACCTTAGAAACATTGCTAAGCTACGTAATATGCTATCAGTTTCTGATGCAGAAAAGTTAGTTCATGCATTCATGACCTCGAGACTGGATTACTGTAATGCTTTATTAGCTGGTTGTCCTGCATCCTCAATAAACAAGCTACAGTTAGTCCAAAATGCCGCCGCTAGAGTTCTTGCGAGATCAAGAAAATATGATCATATAACACCGATTTTATCATCACTGCATTGGTTACCTATAAAGTTCCGTATTAATTACAAGGTATTGCTACTGACTTATAAAGCCCTAAACGGCTTAGCTCCAGTCTATTTAACGGATCTTCTATCGCCCTATAATCCATCGCGCTCTTTGAGATCACTAAATTCAAGGCTTTTGGTCATACCTAGGATATCCAGAACCACCAAAGGAGGGAGAGCATTTTCACATTTGGCTCCAAAACTCTGGAATAGTCTTCCTGATACTGTTCGTTGCTCAGACTCGCTCTCCCAGTTTAAAACTAGATTAAAGTCGCATCTCTTCAGCCAGGCATTCATATAATCCTACAGTTCAAACTACAATCCGGCCTCTATCCAATGCCAGAGGAGAACTGGCCCCCGACTGAGCCTGGGTTCTCCCAAGGTTTTTTTTCTCCATTAAGGCACCTGATGGAGTTTTAGGACACCATTAGGTCACTTGATGGAGTTTTTCGGTTCCTTGCCACTGTTGCCTTTGGCTTGCTCAGTTGGGGATATTTTGGGGATATTTAATTTAATTTTATCAATCAATAAATTCCTCTTGAAACAAACTTTGTTGTATTATTTTAATTTAATACTGTGAAGCTGCTTTGATGCAATCTGTATTGTGAAAAGCGCTATACAAATAAACTTGACTTGACTTGACTTGAATAATCGTTCCAAACTTAATGATTAGTCGGCGAAATAATCGACGATTAGTCGATTAATCGTTCTAATAATCGTTAGATTAAACGATTATCAAAATAATCGTTTGTTGCAGCCCTAGATCCAAACGCAGCTTTTATTAAGAGGCAATCCAGACACGTAATCCAATAAACAGGCAATGGGTCAAAACACAGGTAGACAGTCCAAACGAACAAAACAAAACAAAAACAAGACAGGCAGGGGTCAGAGGCAAGAGAGTAATCCAAAGAACAGGCAAGAAATCCGAAAACCAAGAAACAAGAAAACCAGGAAAAATGCTTAGAGATGCAGTGTGACACAAACAAGACTTCGCAGGGAATGAATGAATGTACAAGGTATAAATAGGCTGAGACTAACAGGGTAATAAGATACAGGTGAATGCAATCAATGATAATGAGTCCGGGCAGTGAGTTCTGGGAAATGTAGTGTGAGTGAAATATGATAGTCTGGTGTAGAGTGCCCTCTGGTGGCTTTCAAGGGCACTCCAGCTGGTGACCATTACACACAGTAGGAAAAAATATATACTATGGAAGTCAAAAGCCCCTTTCACACAGATATTCCGGAAAATACACGGATAAAGTGACCCGGGATTTGACCCGGGTTCGTTTGATTTTGGTTCATTCACACTGCCAGTGATTTTCCGGAATCAGAGAGTGCGTTCACACACAACCCGTAAAAATTCCGTAAAGACACGTGACATCGATGTGACTTGTAATGTCTCCGCAGCACCTCCGTGAAGTTGGCACCCCATAAAACGAAATAATTTCCAAAACTATGCCATTCGTTTGTGCTGCGTTTGGTGTTTGAGATATTGAACATTATTTTTGGGGTTGTGTGACGTCACTCTCCACCCCATGTCCTCCAAATCGCACCAAACCGGTGTCGTTTGTTTGTGCTCGATTTGTGCCGGTTTGTGCCGTTGAAAGAAACAGTGCAACTACGATCCCCTCTTAAACATTAAAAAAGAAACTTTTTAAGTACAATTACATAACTGTCCACCCCATATGGTCCAAATCGTTGCAAAACTGTGCCGCTCGTTTGTGCTCGATTTGTGCCGTTACGATGAACATTGTATCTTTTCCCCCTCCTTAGAAATAACACATTGGATTCGTGACAGTGACGTCACTCTCCACCCCATACCGTCCAAATCGCCCCAAACCGGTGCTTTTTGTTTGTGCTCGATTTGTGCTGGTTTGTGCCGTAGAAAGAACCATCATAAATGATTCCATTCTTTAGACATCACAAAATCTTTGGAGGAGTAGTGACGTCACGCAAGCAAGCCGCGCTCTCCATCCATCTCGTCTACAAACCTGTCCGGTTCGTTTGTGCTCGCACAGGGCCGCAGCTGTCAGTGTTCTTTTCTTTAGATATGGGAATGTTTTATTTTAGATTTGTGCTATTGACATTTGGTCTTTATATAATCACCAATGCACTGATATGTAATGTAGGCCTACTGTCACTACTCTGGCTGTAAGCTACGTGTGACTGATGCTTAATTTTGTATTAAAATAAAATAAAATAACCAATTGTGGAGTGTCTTTTTCTGAATACTTTTAGCAGCTTACAGTGCCGGTTTGTGCTGTAAAAGTTTTGTTTGTGCTGCTTCGGTTTTTTAGATATTAAAATAATATTTTTCACTCAGCCCACCAACACGCTCCAAATTCACCCAAAATAGTCTCGTTCGTTTGTGCTGGTTTGTGCCGGTACAATTTTCGTTTGTGCTGCATCGGACTTTAACATATCAGACACTGAATGAAAGCGAATTATAGATGGTGACTTCACCAGCCCCCCACCTGCTCCAAATTCACCCCAAACATGCTCAATCGTTTGTCTTCGTGTGTGCTGCAAAAAGTATATAGCCTATATATATATTTTTTTTTTTTTTTTTACAGTAGCTAGTTGAAGTAACAAGGTAAGACCGAAACGGCAAACCAAATCACAGTATTCACTCAACTGTTATTTATCCTGTGCGTTTTCAACTTTTAACTGAGTAGGCTACTGCGGATCACAGGATGTGTGCAATAACACAAACTCCAAGGTAGGCTAAGTGTTTTACTTATATTGTTTTGTTAATAACATGAACGTTGTCATAAATACACGCACCATAATCTGAATTTTTAGCATCATTACTCCAGTCTTCAGTGTTATGAATTTGATGCTAACAGCTCTAATGTGCTGCTTAATATTGTTCTTTTTTTCTTCTGGAAACCATGATATACAACCATTCAAAGGTTTTGGTTGAGTAGTAGCCTATATAAAAAAATAATAATTTTATTTAGCAAGGACGCATTAAATTAATCAAAAGTGAAAAAAATATCACGGTTTCCACAAAAAAATATTAAACATAAAAAAACAAAAAACACGCAATGTGTATTAAACATTGATAAAAAAATAAGAGCCTTTCTTAACTGAGCAGTGAGCACCAATAATAATTGAGCACAAAATCAACATCTTATGATTTCTAAAGAATAATGTGACATTGAAAACTGGAGTAACTGGAGGACATTACAGGAATAAATTACATTTTAATCACATTAAAACAGAAAATATCTAGGCTATTTATAGGCTAATCATTTTTCACAATATCAGCAGTGTTGTGCAAGTTACTTCCAAACTGTAATACATTATAGATTACTTTATTACTTTTATTTAAAAGTAATTATTTACCTTACAATATTAGGCTGTCTCAGAATTGTAATGCATTAGCTACTCCTGTATTACTTTTGAGTTACTTTTACCAAAATAACTACAGAAGTAGAACTTAACATTCTAAAATGACTAGGGCTGTAACGACATGCAATATGAAGCCGAAATCCCGACATTCAGATGCACAAACCTGTGTCGCGGTGTGAGAAGGCAGAATCGAGACACACCGTTTCCAACTCCCAGAGTTATCCTTCCCGTCCAGATCCAATGCTACCACATCTTCAAATTACTATTATTTGAAGTTAACATTTTAAAATACATAGACTTACACTACAAAAATAGTTGAGGATAAATTCTTTAAAATTAGTCAATTCCAGCGTTATGGACGCGACATTTGCAAGTCAAAACTTGAAATATAAATTATCAGAAAATGCACTTAATACCAATATATTGAAACGTCTTTTTATATATCCATAGGCTACTCCCTTAATAAAGGAGTCCAGACATTAGAAAAATATCAGTCTACTCATGCGTTTTATATTTAATATGAGGGAAATAGCCTAGACATGCATGTGCGTTACATTTTTTTTAGTAGGCTAATTCTATGAATTACACTGCAAACGAAAAGTAATACTACCACCGGATGAAGAAACATTGGCTCTCCGCAGAACATAAATTATTCGTTTTATTTTATTTTCGTGTTTGCATTTATGAGGAAAAAACAATGTTACGGACGGCACAGTTCTCCGTTACGGACATGACCGCTCTGAAAGCGGCACTAAAAGACTGCTTTAAAACTTCCACAGAGACCTCAAACAGAAAGCACAAAGCCTTTCTTTAAGGTGAAATTCGTTTTGTATTAATTGTATCTTAATTTTAATCAATGTTTAATCAACCAATTGCCAGGATTTAATAGGCAAAATAAGAAGTAAATATATCAGACAATAGATAATCAGGACATGGAGGCGCCGGCGCCTGAACTGCAGCTGGTCTCATAAATGAACCGAAACTCAGCGCCTACTTGCATCACAGACATGTCTACTTTTAAACAGAACAATTCAAAACGAAAGAAAACAGACTGCTCTCTGCTAATGTATGAAATGTGCATTTCTCTGTGGCGCGTTCACGAAGATGCAGGTGGGGGGCTGGTGAAGTCACCATCTATAATTCGCTTTCATTCAGTGTCTGATATGTTAAAGTCCGATGCAGCACAAACGAAAATTGTACCGGCACAAACGAAGCACAAACGAACGAGACTATTTTGGGTGAATTTGGAGCGTGTTGGTGGGCTGAGTAAAAAATATTATTTTAATATCTAAAAAACCGAAGCAGCACAAACGAAACTTTTACAGCACAAACCGGCACTGTAAGCTGCTAAAAGTATTCAGAAAAAGACACTCCACAATTTTTTTTAATAATTTTTTTTTTATTGGTTATTTTATTTTATTTTAATACAAAATTAAGCATCAGTCACACGTAGCTTACAGCCAGAGTAGTGACAGTAGGCCTACATTACATATCAGTGCATTGGTGATTATATAAAGACCAAATGTCAATAGCACAAATCTAAAATAAAACATTCCCATATCTAAAGAAAAGAACACTGACAGCTGCGGCCCTGTGCGAGCACAAACGAACCGGACAGGTTTGTAGACGAGATGGATGGAGAGCGCGGCTTGCTTGCGTGACGTCACTACTCCTCCAAAGATTTTGTGATGTCTAAAGAATGGAATCATTTATGATGGTTCTTTCTACGGCACAAACCAGCACAAATCGAGCACAAACAAAAAGCACCGGTTTGGGGCGATTTGGACGGTATGGGGTGGAGAGTGACGTCACTGTCACGAATCCAATGTGTTATTTCTAAGGAGGGGGAAAAGATACAATGTTCATCGTAACGGCACAAACCGGCACAAATCGAGCACAAACGAGCGGCACAGTTTTGCAACGATTTGGACCATATGGGGTGGACAGTTATGTAATTGTACTTAAAAAGTTTCTTTTTTAATGTTTAAGAGGGGATCGTAGTTGCACTGTTTCTTTCAACGGCACAAACCGGCACAAATCGAGCACAAACAAACGACACCGGTTTGGTGCGATTTAGAGGAGGTGGGGTGGAGAGTGACGTCACTGCCCCGAATTAAATTTGTTATATCTGCGAAAGGAAAACAGATACAGTGTTTGTTTTAACGGCACAAACCAGCACAAACCGAGCACAAACGAATGACACCGGTTTGGAGCGATTTGAAGGACATGGGGTGGAGAATGACGTCACACAACCCAAAAAATAATGTTCAATATTTCAAACACCAAACCAGCACAAACGTTCATTTTTGCGGCACAAATCAGCACAAACGCAGCACAAACGAATGGCATAGTTTTGGAAATTATTTCGTTTTATGGGGTGCCAACTTCACGGAGGTCTCCGCAGCGTCTTAAGTTTGCTTATGAGCTACAATTTCTCGCTCTAGAAACCACGCTTTTGCATTTTTTCTCTGATTCGATCATAAACTTGCGCATTACGTACCGTTTCACAGCTGGCGAACGATCGCGGCTTCAGCGTCATCACTACGACACGGCATTGTTACGGCTTTTGTTCACACAGCGCGCGTTCCGGGACTGAACACGGCAATTTTACTAGGTCCCCAACCCGGCATCGATCCCGGCATCAATCCCGGGTCGTGTTTGCATTCACACAGAAGGTGTTCTGGCAATTTGCCGGGTTCAAAGCGCTGTGTGAAAGGGGCTTAAGAGACCAGAAACTGTCTGGTTACTGACATTCTTCAAAATATCTTCCTTTCTGTTCAGCAGAAGAAAGAAATTCATCAAGGATTGAAAAAACATGAGGGTGAGTATATGATGACAGAATTTTCATTTTAAAGTGGAGTATCCCTTTAAGATCATTTTTGACTAAAGGTGAGTTGGAGATGATCATTCATGCGTTCATTTCCTCTTGTTTAGATTACTGCAACAGTCTTTTTACCTGTTTGAGTAAGGAGGAGCTTTATTGTCTCCAGGCTGTTCAGAACTCTGCTGCAAGGCTTTTAACTCACATTAAGAAAAGAGCACACATCACACCTGTTTTAGCAGCACTTCACTGGTTACCAGTCCAGTACAGAATTCAATTTAAAATCCTGGTCCTTACTTTCAGAGCCCTGCATGGTCAAGTTCCTACCTACATCACTGACTTGATACAGCTTCACACTCCCACCCGGAGTCTCAGGTCATTAGTTCAGAGGCTATTAGTGGTTCCCCGCACTCATTTTAAAACTAGAGGGGACCAATCATTCCAGGCAGTGGCTCCTAGACTGTGGAATGCTTTGCCTCTCTTTCTGCGTTGGAACGTTTGAGCTTCAGCAAGAACCAATGAGGTTCATTCAAACGGTCTATGGAGTGACAGAAAGCTCTCAGATTTGGACATTAAGATCTTCATTTGTGTTCCGAAGATGAACGAAAGTCTTACAGGGTTGGAACAACACGAGGGCGAGTCATTAATGATTAATTATTCATTTCTAGGTGAACTAACCCTTTAAAAAGTGAACAATAGGAAGAAACATTTATGGCGAAAATGGGTGAGACGTGAGTGAAGATTTGGGAAAATAAATCCAGTGGAATAACTAATGGAGTATTGTTAAATTCTTAGAAAATTGGGTGACCAGATTGCAAAGCAGAATACAAAGCTTAAATGTATGGGCTCACGTACCTCTCTCATTCAACAGAAATCCAAATGTTTCCATGACTGCGATTATCGAATTTGAGATTTTCCATGCAACATTTTATTGCTAACCTATTATTTAGCTTGCAAACAAAACCTAGTGCAGTAACTATGCTCCAGACCAGCAGACTGCCAAACTGTGTGCTTTTATAGACTTGGTCACACTTGCTGATGATCAATTAATCAAAAGCATTTGATTAGCAGGGCCTTACTGCTACTTACCCTCTTAATTCCTATGGAAGCAATAAGGGTGTGCTTAGATTGTCATCCATGGCTTCTTCATTTTGGCCTAGTTTTTGTTAAATAAATAATGGCAGTGTGATATGTCATGTGTTGTTGTTAATCTGAAGTTACTACTTCATTAGGTAAGTACTAACTGAAGTTTGACCTAATGATTTTTATTATGTCCGGATACGTAAAACCATAGAATTCAAATGGGTGTACTTTCTTTTCACACGGCTGTAGAAAGTGACTATAAAATATTTATTGGTCTATTTATAGTTATTTATTGATTTTTCCTACTACAAACACTAAATGTGGTGAACTGCTTTACAACCTTAATGTTCTTCAGCCTCACTAATGAAGAATCAGGAATAAACACCAACCTCTTTGTTCTTCAGTGTGTTTCATTCTGCAGTGTTCTGGATCTCTCATGTTCTCACTGTCCTTCAATAAACTCTGTCTTTGCAGATTTCAGCTCTTCCTGATGGTTTGATGCTCGTCTTCACTTGTAGCTGATGGGAATATTCCAGCATTTATTGGTGAATTGCAGTGGGAGGAGCTTCACTGAAGGAGGAGGAGCTTCACTGAAGGAGGAGGAGCAGTTATCTTACCTCTCATTAACATATAGGCAAATATATAGAAAAAACTGAGAGTACAACAATTAACAGATATAAACAAGACAAGATAAACTTAGAAAATTAAATATACAAATTTGCAAGAAACAGTTACAGTTTGACTTAACTACTTGTTTTTATATGAGACATGGTTTTTCAGATTCATTAAATGCTGTTATGAAACTTACCTATATCTTGTAGATGTCACAATAACTGATCTTGCCGTTTGCTCAAATCTGTTGACAATAAAATTAGCTAATGTGTGAATTTACAGATCTGAAGACATCAGCATAATTAATGAGGAGAAAACAGGATCTATTAACATGAAATAAAGAGGCTTTTCAGCTGCTCTGATAATAGTGATGAGCCATAGACTATCAATACTCATTCAACAAGCCATTTATTATAAGTATTTGCTGCTAGAAACAGATTGAGTCAGAATATCTGCTGAAAGCCTATAAAAGTGCTCTAATATTACTATTATTTCTCAAACGATGGTTCGATTGCCTAATAACTGCATTCATAACAAAAAAGTACAGGGCCCGGTTTCCCGATAACGCTCACTCTTAGCGTGCTAAGAAGACTCGAAAGATATATCTTACCAAATTTGTTTATATTCCTAAGTGTGTTCCCCGAACTATACCTTAGAAAGCTGCTAAAGATATACCAATTCATACGTGCGACGTTACCCGGCGCTGTCCGGTTGAAATCGATGGCTCGAGAATCAATTATTCTCTCGTGCAGGGGCTGTTTATGTGAGAAAGTGGTGTTCTTTATTAGAGAAGCACTTCAGAAATAGTTGAAATTGCATTTATTATGATTATTGGATATTATAAAAAATAATCCAAACTATAATAGCCTATAATAACCTAGCCTACATTTAAAATTGTAACATATTGCTGCCACAATAACCTTTTCAAAAATGTACGTGCCTTCTTCTCTTTCCCATTTTTGTTCGCTGAGGTGGAGCTGCGATGAAATATTGTTCTTGGAAATACTTTCCAGCATTTCAGTAATAAAAGTTTACATCTTGCGTACGGTGCGCGGCAGTGATCAAAAAGGATTTAAACCGTGAATTTCGAATCTCTTGTAAACTCAGAGATGTGGATTCAGGCGGCAATTAAATTACCACACGACCTGTTTGTCAAAAAACAGAAGGTACTAATTTGGCCAGGGATTTTTACGCGGGTTGGGTGAGAAAAACACTGATATTATGGATTCGGACGGCACTAAAATCACCGACTTACCCCTGTAAATGTTTAAAATACGACGAGCCCATGAGAAACAATATTAGCGTCCGAATAGGACTTAAAGGAGAACTCTGTAACTCTAGCGAACTCTAGTCACTTCTTCGCTGATTTTCCCTTTTGTTGTCGCATGTTTTCCCCACGAGCTCCCCCTACAGCTGTGGGGGGGCGTATATTTCACAACACAGTCGTAAAAAACTCACTTGCGGCGGCCTCCTCCCCCTCTCTACCGCTGCTCATGTGCGTTTGTTTTGATCGGAGCAAGCCAACTGTATCGCGTGGAGCTATGTCTACCGAGGTGGGTAATCTGGTAATACATCATACATGCGTGTGTGTTTATGTCGAATTGCCGTAAAGCAATTTGTGTTTCGCGCTCGTTCTCGTTCTAGTTCTCGCTTCTCACGAGACTTCCAATTTCACTTTGCCGGGACGGCAGTGCGCAAGTTGCAAGGTTGGTTTTCCGCCTGGGAACGCTGGGGGGAGCGGGGAAAGTCACCAATATCACCAGAACAGGTTGTTTAACCATCCAAATGATTTCTAGACAGTTTTATTAAGTTAAAAAAGTTACCAAGTTCTCCTTTAACTGACAGTAGCCTATGCTTTCACTGGCCTTTAAAAGAGCGTTTTAATTAAATTAATAATATTGTATAATAATATAATAAAATAAAAAAAATCAGTGTAATGACAATTTTATTCTTTGCATGAAAACACTTGAATTAGCCTAACTGAACACTGTCTGTGTGTATTAAAACTTCAGAATTATATTCATATAGACCTGCAACAGTGATAAGGTAAAGCTAAGAGTGGTCCAGACCAACCTTACGAAAGTGTGACTTACAAAAGATATACTTAGCGTACGAACGTTTCGGGAACCGTCCCATAAGGTTAAGAGAGAGGTTAAGGAATAGGTTAAGAACTACTTAGAGATAAGAACGCTTTGGGAAACCGGGCCCAGTTCTGTAACATCTTACCGATTTGTATGTGATGAGAAAATAGGCAAATCATAAAATCTTCTTTAAAAAAAAAATCGTTTAAGTTAGCAAACAAACAAAAAGCGCCGAACCCAGAGAATTTTTTTTTATAAATGACCATTTAAATGTTGCTTTAACTGTCTTACTACGACATATCGTGATTTGTTTACCTCACAAGACTCCAGTCCACACCATAGGTCCACACTGACTGAACGAGGAGCGCGCGGTCGTCATGACATCATCACCACGAGACGAGATACATAAAACATTTTTGCTTCCACAACACAAACAAACAAGGTACATAATCAAATCTCTGAATATAACAGCAATTTTTCAGCGTTAGGTTGAGCATATTTACTTACAAAACAGAAAAATCACAATAAAACAAACACAAATAATTAAATAAACTACAAAATAAAATGAATAATAATATATGTATACATTTATATGTATCCAAAAGAGAAATCAATTTAAGGGCTTTCTGGTTTTTAACCAATTGTAAAGATTTTGCACAAGAGTTTAACCTCATTCATCTACTGATTTAAGTTGGGTTTAGTTTTACACTTATGAATGAAAAACTTTCCAAGACATAACAAAAAAAATTATAACAAAATCAAACTTTTTGTTTTCCAGACAAATACCAAACCTAATGAACTTCACAGTGAGGGGTGTGAGTTAAACCTCCATAGACCTTAACCAGTTCTAGACATCTCTCCAAAAGGGTTGCACCACATCACAACAAAAGAAAACAAGCTCTACATTTTCAACATTTGTTTAACAATTAAAGCCATCAAAATTATTCACATCAAAATTAAATGTAATTTAAAATTTTGAAGTTCACCTTCTAAGCTTTAGAAGAGAAGGGAAAATACAATAATAAAAAATAAAAAAATATTTCAACTGTATTAAAATCTTTAAGCACATATTCCCATCTAATAGGGTTTGGGTAATAAGCCTGTAAAATAACATTTCTAATGACTCTATTTGTAAAAACAAATGATCACAAAAATCACAACCTTCTAATGAGAGCTGCCTCAGTTCTGGTGAGACTGGAGCACAAAACATCTTCTTTAACCATTAATCTAAAAAGGCTAAATCCCTTTAGATTTACATTCCTCGAAATATAAAGACTCTCTGCCAAACTTTATATATATATATATTATTATCCCAAACTGGAGTGTTGTGAGGCGTGAGAGTTATGTTTGAACACTAGTTTCCAATAGAGCAGCACTTGCTGATGGAAGTTTAACTGGTAACAAGATACACTCAAAATCACAACATCGCAAAAAGTTTATTCCCCCCAGTTTATTAAAGATTGCACTGGGGACAATAAACCGAAAAGAGTGGCACTTTTGAATGAAGGATTTTACAAGACCAATGATAGATTTTCAAAAACAAGCCAATTATGGTTTAAAACCACAAAACAACTATAAAACAACCTTTCAGAAATAAGCGTAAAACAGTTAGTGATGAAGACAGACAGTCGTCTCATTCCCTCGGTCATGTGTGAGGTGAAATATGTTAGGCATTTATAGAGAAATTAAAACCAAACACAATGAGAATATTTCATGGGTTTAAGATGTGACGAAAATTATTAAATGATTTATTCTCGATGCAAGAAGAACCAGCACACAATAAAACAGGACAATTAATGTTTTTGTTTTTTTTTATAAAATTATTAATACTTGAAGCAAATAAACAAATGAAAACGAATCAGACACGTTTCTCTCTTTATAGAGGTTATGCATTGATGTCACTTTCCCGCGGGAACACACTCTCCTCAGCCGGACTGAGAGTCGAAGAGCTTCTGCGGGACTGGATTTAATAGAGGAAACTGTGAAAACAAGAGTGAAACAAACGATTATCAGTTTGAACTAAAGGGAATAAAAGTGAAGAAGGCCAGTTCCAAAGCTACATTATATCTTACACACAGTAGACAATATAAGACAGTATATCTTACATCTGCGCTTTCTAACTACACTGTAAGAATAACTAGTTGTTTTAAAAACAACAAAGAACAAGTTAAAAATAATCATAAATGTAACTTCATAAAAGTGTGAACAAACAACAAGTACATATGCAGTTTAAGAAAACTGAACATAAAATGAAACTCATAATAAAGCATAATGATATAATTTATATCAAGAAAAAAACGTTTAGATATTGTCCATCTTTGAGTTGATGTGAATCTCACCATTGAAACTGCCGGTCTTGAAGATGAACTTTATTCACCGTGACAAACTTAGATGATGTTTCTTCGTCCTGTCGCTCGCTGTGGCTGCACCGCTGAAACAAACAAACCATCACAGAAGTTCTAATTGGTTTCCACCAAAAATAAGAGAATGTAGACCTGTATGATGCTTCTGAAATAAGTAATTTGTAAATTTGTTAGCATGACTTTTCTTATACATCACGTAGCCTACAGTCTGTATAAGTGTATGATTTAAAGTCCCTGTAAAGTCAAAATGAAGTATGTGTTCTGAGTTTGTCACACCACAGAAAAATGCTTTATTAGCCACCCAGCCAAATTTGAATGATAAAAAAGCTGGCAAGTTCATAAAATAAGCTATCAAAATCTTGAAAAAAATTAGCATTACTGTGCGTTCACACCGGACGCGAATAGCGCGTCAAATTCGCGCCTGCCGCGTCTAGTTATACGCTTGACCACTTTGTGTTAATTCGCGCGTAGTTTGAAGCGTTTCGAAACCCGTTGGCGGCCATCTTTTTTAGATGTTTATCGAGCATTAGCATTAATCGAGAGAGTCACCTCTCGTATATGCTCTGGAGAGCAGAAACAGCTGCGTAGGGGACATCGTCGCTGTACTCGGGTCCACCAGACCCTCCGGAGGGTTTCAGGAGTTTCACAATTTGCTCCAGGAGCTAGGTTTGGTGGACCTAACGGTGAGGACGCTGACGAGGACAGCGTAGGCCGTATAAGCCTCGGCCTCGAGTGGTCTATGCCTGTCAAGCCCGCGCTCTACAGCCCGGCGGGAGGTTCACCCTCGCCCGCACCCACCTAATCTGTCATTTATTTTTGTTTTGATAATAAATGGAGCCAGCCTCCAAAAGTGAAACCTGTCCTGTGATTTTTTTGTTTGTTTGTATACACTAAATTGTGTTTGTTGTCTTTACATTAGATTAATAATGTTTCATATAGATATGGAATAAATTGCATTCAATACAAAATGAGTATCTCTCACATATTGAAATCGAGTTTTTATGTGAAAGATTTGCTTTGTTGTGCATTTTAGTCATATTACAAAATAATTTATTGAGGCCAAACATAAAATAACATTATAAACTGTCACTTCACCACGTGACAGCAGCAAGCAGGCTCCTGATTGGTTAACGCGGTGCGAATTGACGCAGAAGTTAAGATTTTTCAACTCGGGCGGCAGACGCGAATTCGCGTCAAACGCGTGAATGCACAAAAAGCACTAATAAAATCATTTGCACGTAACGCGCCAGACGCTCAATTCGTGCCGCAGGAATTTTTACGCGCATAACGCGTCTTTGCATTGACTTAACAATGAAATCACTCGCGCCTGACGCGCTATTCGCTTCCGGTGTGAACGCACCATTAGTCTCTGCTCTCAAACGCTGGGGGCGTGTCCTGCGCTGAAACCACGCCCACTCGCGGGAAAGCTGCCGTCGCCACACTCAACTGTCACTGCTAAAGCTGGAATGGATGCTCCTAGCAGCTTAATTGGTTTTACAAAGCCATACATGTTCGAGTCTGGACTACCTACTATAATTATAACATAAGCACAAAAGGCAACTTACACTCATTGGTGGGCACACACTGCCGATAATGGCACCAGTTGTCGGCGCGACGGGAGGATGAAGGCCGAGGCGGGAGATAGTCGGCCCCATTCACCAGTAACAGCGGATTATCAGTGAATCCCAGTTGTCTCCGACGAAAGTTTATAAAACTATATCCCGTGAAAAATGATCACTACAGAGGCGGATTTTGGAGGTGATCCTCAGCTCTCCATCAAGGTGGCTCTTCACAAATTTAATCCACCTCTTCTTGATGTGATCGTTGTTCAGAAATTTAAATAAGGACACCGAACTGTTTTGTACATGATCGCATCCAGGTAGTACGCATTTCCGTGACGAAGGCATAGCCAGCTAGCAAGCTGTAGTAACTAATAGTACTGACAGTAACTCGCGATTGAGCGGCGAACTGATGTGAATGTGTTTTATTTATATTGTTAGGGGAGGGGCCAGCGTCAGGGGCTCCAGCGCATCATCAAGTAGGGGCATGTCCAGGAGCTCAGGGGCTCCAGTGCGTCATAAAGTTGGGGCGTGTCCAGGAGCTCAGGGGCTCCAAGTGTCATCGACCCTCCGTTTTAGCCCCGCCCAAAAAATCCGGAACACAGCAATGGTGAAAAACTGTTTAACGGTCTAACTCGACAGTTCAGCACTTCATAGTTCAGTGTTTGTAATATGTTTTAGCAATACATTACTAACATTACTAATGTCTTTAGAATTTTTTTTTTTTTTATTGCCTTTACAGGGACTTTAAGTTTTTCTGATGGTCTAGTGTTATATATATATATATATATATATATATATATAGGTGTATCATCCCAGCCCTACTGTTTGAGATTCCTTCTAGTCGTGCAGTTTCTCTCCAGTGTGGATCTTCATGTGATTCTTAAGGTTTCCTTGTTGTGCAAAACTCTTCCCGCACTGATCACATGTGAAGGGTTTCTCTCCAGTGTGGATCCTCATGTGAACCTTGAAATGATGTTTGAGTGCGAAACTCTTCCCACACTGATCACATGTGAACGGTTTCTCTCCAGTGTGGATCCTCATGTGAACCGTGAAATTATGTTTGCGTGTGAAACACTTTCCACACTGAACACATGTGAACAGATCCTCTCTAGTGTGGATCCTCATGTGAACAGTGAAATTATGTTTGCGTGTGAAACTCTTTCCACACTGATCACATGTGAACGGTCTCTCTCCAGTGTGGATCCTCATGTGAACCTTGAGACTCTGTTTGTGTGTGAAACTCTTTCCACACTGACGGCAATTGAAACATTTCTTGTCTCTTTTCAGTAAAGGAATACTCTCAGTCTGTGGGCAAGTTTTTTCTTCTGTTTTGACATGATATTTCTCCTCCTCTTCACTCTCCTCATTTTTCAGTATCACATCTGGAACGAAAGTTAAAAAAAATACACTTTAATTAAACAAACCATCAACAGCTACACTAAATTATGATCATTTGATGCATTTTTTATAAATCTGTTTCCAGGAATGAGGTATATTGATCTTCTATTTATAATTACTTTTCAAACACAAATCCCATGTCTCTGTAGTGAGAACCATTAAATATTTGATCAACTCCACAATTATCTAACATAATATTAGCATTAAATAATGCTACAGCTCTGACAGTCTCTCAGATGGACATTACATTTATTTGACTAAACTTAAAATGTTGAAGTTAGCTAGGAAAGATGGTGCAGGTGTGCTTAGCTGGTCATCTGCTCCTTGACCGGTTTATTTGGTTTTTATTCCCTTTTTTCTCTCAGAATGTTTTTTCTTTGATTGTTTATGACCGTCAAATGCTTTTGAATATAAGGGTCTGATGATAAGGGTCTGAATCTGTTGATGTTTCAAACATTCATGCACAGAAGGGGGATATATAAAGGGAAAATAAAATTGGTCCCAAGACAGAACCCTGAGGAACCCCACACACAAGAGGGGCAACAGTAGAAGAACAATCCCCTAAACTTGACTGAAAAAGTCCTATCTTTCAAACAGGAAGGGTACGGAAGCCCTAAGAGGCCATGGATTATAATTTTTTTCTGTTGTTTTCTCGTGATAACGACTTAATTTTCTCGTGATCTCAAGATAACGAAAGTTGTTTTCTCGTGATCACAACTTGTTTTTTTCTGCGTAGTCGGCAAAAACAGTATAAGCACCAAAAGCAGAATAAAGCAGCATCATGGATGATCGCATTTGCTTTTACTTTGATAACGGGCTCACAATGAAATAGCTCTATGTCTGTCAGTGATCGACGACTTCCACATTAGTGTCCGACACTTGAGAAGGAGGCTGTCAGGTCTGCAACTTTATCGTAGAAGACAATATAGCGACCCTGAACATGTAGTCAGTTTCATTGCCAGCCAACTTCAGGGACTGGGACGTCTGCATGGCTACAGAATGATGTTTGAAAGATGCAGATTAAATGGTTTGCGGCTGACCCGAGAAATGATCAGAGAGGTGTGACACACCTCTCTCTCTCAAAGCAGAACAAAATTTGTGATTAGAAAATATAAAAATGCGGGCTTTTATGAAGGAGATTTCAAAATCAAAGACGCCAGCTCGCACATAGGCTACACCATGATATACACAACATTCAGAAGGAGCGAGATTTTCTCGCGAATCGCGATACACGTGACGTCGTGAGAAAACGGTTTTATGTCGAGATCATACATTGAAAAATGTTTACTTTTGTTATCTCGAGATAACGAGAAAATTAAGTCGTGATCACGAGAAAACGATAGAAAAAAAACAAAACAATCCATGCCCTCTTAGGGCTTCCGTAGAAGAGAACCATTTCAGGGCTAATTTATCATTTAGACTCTAGAATACTTTGGTTCATGGTCGACTCATTCTGGTCTAGTCTGTCCAAAGGACACTGTTCCAGGAGTCTTGTGGTTCGTTCAGATGCAACTTTGCAAACCAAAGCTGTGCTTCTTTTTAGAGAGAAGAGGCTTTCTCCTGGCGGCAACCCTTGTTGCCATACTTGTTCAGTCTTTTTCTAATTATACTGTCATGAACTTTAACATGCTAACGATGGACTTTAAATTGTTTATAAATGGTATTGTAACCCTTCCTAGATTGATGGGCACACACAATTGCTTCTCTAAGGTCATTGACTAATTGCTGATGTCTTTAGTCTTTGGCATTGTTTTAACACAAACCTCCCGACAAGCAGACTGCCAAAAAATTCAGTTTTTATAGACTTGGTCACGCTGGCTGATGATCCATTAATCAAAAGCATTTGATTAGCAGGGCCTAACTGCTTCTTACCCTCTTATTTCCTAATGGTCATGCCTTAACTGCAATCTTTAGTATTGCATTAGTATTGTATCCTTCTCATGGGCATTTAATCATTCTTGACTTTTCAGTCTTAGTTAAATCTCTTTTTTGGCTTATTTTATCTGTAAAGGAAAACGTGCCTAATAATTCTGCACACCTGAATATAAGGCGTTTTTCATTTCCAGCCTTCATGAACAATTATATATCACTTATAAATGATTAAATACAAAATGAATAGTAGTTATTAAGATTAATATGGTTTGGAATTGGCAAAATGTGCCTGGGAATAAAATATGATCAGAAAATCAACGTGCCTAATAATTCTGCACGCACTGTATTGCAATTCTTAAAGTTAAAGTTAAAAAAAATTAACAAAAAATTGCAATACATATTGTATCGGCACCGACGTATCGTGATAGTATCGAACTGGGAGATAGGTGTATCGTCCCAGCCCTGGGAAGCAGTAAGGGTGTACTAAGTTTTTCAATCATGGCTTCTCCATGTTGGCTTAGTTTTTGTTAAATAATGACTTACCTAATTTTAAGACCAGAAAAAAAAATATTTTTTATATGCCGATATGTAAAACCATAGATTTCAAAAGGTGTAACTTCTTTTTCACATGACTGTAGAAAATGTCTATGTTTTGTCCTACTACATACACTAAATCTGATGAACTGCTTTATAACCTTAATGTTCTTCAGCCTCACTAATGAAGAATCAGGAATAAACACCAACCTCTTTGTTCTTCAGTGTGTTTCATTCTGCAGTGTTCTGGATCTCTCATGTTCTCAATGTCCTTCAATAATCTCTGTCTTTGCAGATTTCAGCTCTTCCTGATGGTTTGATGCTCGTCTTCACTTGTAGCTGATGGGAATATTCCAGCATTTATTGGTGAATTGCAGTGGGAGGAGCTTCACTGAAGGAGGAGGAGCTTCACTGAAGGAGGAGATCTGGCAAAATCAAGAATAAATCACAATTTGTTTTTATACTATAGTATTAAAAATATTTAAGTATTATGTTCATCTATCCATCTAGTAAAGTAACTTTTAAGTAAATAAAAAGGCTAAGTGTTTTATACTTATTCATTTTTATTTCTAAGAATATAATCCATACTTTATTCCTACATTTATCTTACCTCTCATTAACATAAATGTTATAGACAGAGAAGAGGGTACAACAATTAACAGACGCCAAATATAAATGTATGAATAAATTAATAAAAAAATGAGAGAACAAACTTAGAAAAATAAATGTGTAAATTTAAAAGAAAAAATAATGCACAGACTGAATTTAACTTAACTTGTTTTGGTTTTATTTGACACATGGTTTATCACAGATTAATTCAATAAATGCTGTTATGAAACATATTTATATCGCCAAAAGTGTAAGCGCGGAAAAATGGAAGACAGAAGAATCCAGATCCTATTTATTTTGTGTTAGTGAAGCTGCAGTTTCACAATACATGAATTACACTTATGAATAACAGTAAAATGCTGCAAATATATTTTTCCTACACTTAATTTACACCTTTACAAAACTTCTCTTGCGCATGCAAATTTAACTTACACTTGCAATCTTATGTACACTTTCACAAATCTTGCCCTGCGCATGCAATTATGACATCATTTTATCTTCATAGTTTGTGGGCTGTAGGAGAGCTAGATCAACATTAGAATAACATACTGATCATATTCTAACATTTCATCATGTTGCGCTATATAACATTGATTTGTTTTATCTACATTTGCTCACCTATCTAAAAGTGCATGCAAGAGTGGCGTCTCAAGTCGTGTGCTTGTTTTAGTTCTCATTTCATCCCAAAGTCTGCTTGCCATGGTTCATAATGTTTGAACGAAACAACAACAGCGTAATGAGACCCATTAACCACAGTAACTTGTAATTATGAATCTAAATATAGTTCCTTAAAACCGCATTCATAACAAAGTAGATTGCTAATTTCTTACCATTTTTGTAAATGAAGAGAAACGGGCAAATAAGCAAATTAGAAGCTCTCACTTCCTGATGGCTGAGCGTACTGCGCAGACTCAAACTGAGCTTGACGACGTGAATGTGACGTGAGCAACCCGTCTATCTTCTAGTAGCTGTGGCGTGAGAAATCTGAATCATTCCCTTCCGAATCTTGCAGAGACGGAGAGTGTGAGTAGGAGGAGTCCATGACCTAGGAGCAGGAGCAACTTTATGACTCTCTATGGGCTTCTCCCTTGACTAAATGCCTCCACGTCCCCCCGATTGACTGCGAGCTTCTCCTCCTGTCTATACGGTAATTTCCAGAGAGTCGCGTGGTATGACGCAATCGTTAGCCTTCTTTTACAAAAACTGCTTCTATTGGGCCATAACGTAATATACAAGGTAATGAAGCCTTTTATACTTTGTCGTGTTTCTTTAGAAATAAACAATGGACAAATGGAGTCTTTAAACGCCTCACGTGTAAAGTTATTCGCTGTCAAAGTGACGCCAAAATGAATAGGAGTCAATGGAATGCTAACAGCAGGTGTTGTTGTTGTTAGCCACTTGTTAGCTGATGGCGGCCCCCGGTGGTACAGTATTCGACAGCTCGATTACCCCCCTGGGTGAAAACCAGTCGTAAATGTTGCTTTAACAAACGGTCTTACCAACGAACTATCGAGAACTGCTCACCTCAGAAGACTCGCTCCACACTGACTGAACTGAAGGAGGAGCGCGCGCTGGTGATGTCGTCATCAGCACGAGACGAGAGCAATGGTAGATTACCAAAAACGCGCGAAATACTGTTTAAAACGGCAGAACATCTGTAGTATAAAACAACATGTAAACCAAAAATAAGGGTAAAATATTTACTGATGAAGACAGACAGTCTTATTCCCTCTTTCATGTGTGGTATTGTTCAAGAAATTAAAGGGATAGTTCACCCAAAAATGAAAATGCTGTCATCATTTACTCTTCCTCAAGTTGTTCCAAACCTGTATGACTTTATTTCTTCTGATGAACACAAAAGAAGATATTTTAAAGAAGGTTGGTAATTAAACAGTTGCTGGTCCCTGTTTTTTTTTTTCCTACTATGGAAGTCAATGGGGTCCATCAGTCATTTGGTTACCGACTTTCTTCAAAATATCTTCTTTTGTGTTCAGCAGAAGAAAGAAAGTCATACAGGTTTGGAACAACTTGAGGAAGAGTAAATGATGACAGCATTTTCATTTTTGGGTGAACTATCCCTTTAAAACATGGAAAGCTCCAACACAATGATAATATTCCATGGCTTTTAGAAGTAACTACAATTATGAGATGATTTATTCTTGATGTAAGAACAGACAATAAAAAAGGCGAATTAATATTTTTGATACAATTATTTATTGGCTACTTCAAGCTAATAAAATAAAATGAAAACAAATTCATTAATTTCTCTCTTTATTGACTAACAAGATAGAAAAGCATCTCAAGAGAATAAAAGTGAAGGTCAGTTGCAAAGCTACATGACAGTAAATCTTACATCTGTGTTTTTTAAATACACTTCAAGTGGAAGAATCATTAGTTCCCTAACCCTACTTTTTTTTTTATAAAAGTGTAAACAAACTACAAGTGAAAGTACAAGAAAACTGAACATGAAATGAAATGCATAATAAAGCATAATGATATAATTTACATCATGAAGCAAATACATATATAAGAATACAACTTTTAGATACTGTCCATCTTTGAGGTGATCTGAATCTCACAGTTAAAAATGTCTGGTCTTGAAAATGAACTTCATTCACTGTGACAAATTTGGATGATGTTTCTTCGTCCTGTTGGTTATTGTGACTGGTTAGGGCAGATTTTGGGGCTGTTTTACACAACAGAGTTTTCAACTAAAAACTGAAAACTTTTTAAGCGTTTTGGCTGTTCATTTTACATGACAACGGTGTTTTGGGTGCCTTAAAACGTAAACTTTAGAAAACAGGTTTCAAAGTTCAAGTTCTTGAAAACAATACAGTTAGGCATATCTTATTGACATCTACAAAAACGTGAATTTGTGAAAACCATGGACTGTAATACGTTTACATTTTTAGTACATCTTTGTCGTGTAAACGTACCCTCATATTGAAGAGATTTTATTGCTCGACAGTACTATTGTCACATTTGGTGAGGATGAAGCTTCACACTTGAAAGTGCTGGATCTGAAGATGATCTACTTGCTGTGATTGTTTTTTGTGTGACTGTGAAGAGAAAATGCTTGACTGAAGCTCTTCCCACATGCAGTGCAGTGATACGGTTTCTCTCCAGTGTGGATCCTCTCGTGTTGTTTCAGATGTCCTGACTGATTGAATCTCTTGTCGCAGTGTGAACACTTGTAAGGTTTCTCTCCAGTGTGAATTCTCTGGTGCCGTTTCAAATCTGCCGTTGTAATAAAACACTTCCCACATTCAAAGCACACATGTACTTTTTCACCAGTGTGTATTTTCTGATGAACCTTAAAATTTTGCAGATCATAAAAACTCTTTCCACACAAAGAACATGAATGTGGTTTCTCCTGTGAATGAACTGTCAGGTGTCTCTTCAGGGCTGAAGTCCTCAGAAATGTTTTGCCACATTGATCACATTTATGCAGTTTCTCTCCAGTGTGGATGATCATGTGTGTCTTAAGGGTTCCTTTTTCTACAAAACTCTTCCCACACTGATCACAGGAGAACGGTTTCTCTCCAGTGTGAATCCTCATGTGGACCTTGAAATTCTTTTGGTGTGTGAAACTCTTCCCACACTGATCACATGTGAACGGTTTCTCACCAGTGTGGATCCTCATGTGAATTTTGAGACTCTTTTGGTGACTGAAACTCTTCCCACACTGATCACATGTGAACGGTTTCTCTCCAGTGTGAACCCTCATGTGAACCTCGAGACTTTGTTTGTATTTAAAACTCTTTCCACACAAAGAACATGAATGTGGTTTCTCCTGTGAATGAACTAACATGTGGCTCGACAGGCCTGTAGCCCTCGAAAATATTCTGCCACATTGATCACAATCGTAAGGTTTCTCTCCAGTGTGGATTTTCATGTGTTCCTTATGGTGCACTTGTTGTGTAAAACTCTTCCCACACTGATCACATGTGAACGGTCTCTCTCCAGTGTGGATCCTCATGTGAACCTTAAGACTCTTTTTGAATGTGAAACTCTTTCCACACTGATGGCAGGTGAAACATTTATTGTCTCTTTTCAGTAAAGAAATACTCTCAGCCTGCGGGCAAGTTTTTTCTTCAGTTTTGACATGATGATGTTTCTCCTCCTCTTCACTCTCCTCATTCTTCAGCATCACGACTGAAATGAAGGCAAAAAAGTTACATTTTAAAGTCATGTCGCATGTTCTTAACTATTTTCGTGAAGTTTTGAGTTGTTTCCAAATGATAGGCTTTTGGGTGGACTTGTCCATGCCTATTTTCTAAATGGCCCAGCTATAGCTATCCAAAGGCCAAAGTAAATTTTTCTTTGACCAAGAGAGTCCTGAGAATTGTGCCACAGTGGCTTTATCGAGGTTGAGCCAAAAATCTAGAGCTAGTTTGAGAAAGTTGCTTTTTGAGATACTCTCCAATATTTAACAAACGATTCGATTGACAAAGTCGGTCAGAATGTGGAGTTCAACCATGCGGTATGTATGTTGTGGGCGTGTGCTTCATCTTCATTGGCCACCACTGGCCGCGTATTTCTAGATGTCCCCAAAGGCCGTCTTGGCACCTTAAACGAAGACAACGCATGCCAATTTTCAAATAAATCAGACTTAGGTTTTATTTTCCAAGTCAATCAGACTGCGTGCTTTTTCACACAACTACAGAATGAGCCCTTACACAAGCGTGCAGAGTTTGGTGAAAATATTTAATTCCGTTCGCGAGTTATAGCCATTTTAGCGAGTTATAGCCACTTTTAACGTTTTGACAGTCTCTTTTTTTGACAATTGTTGACAATCAGAGAATCTTGCTGCACTGGTTTGGTTACGATTGAGCCAAAAACCTAGGACTAGTTTGCAAAAGTAGGTTTTCCAAAAAATCCCAAATACCAGAGAATTTAGATTGTATCCAAGGCAACGATATAAGACACTTGAGCTTACGCCTGACGTTTAGGAGTTTTGACCGCTGTAGCGCCCCCGTCAGGCCGATCGGGGGGCAAGCATTGGTGACGTTATAGACGGTGTGAGTACTACCAGCCCTCAAAGTTTCAAGTCTCTATGACTTACGGTTTGGTCTGACCGATCAGTTTTAGGTGAGAATGCTGATCGTTGGAAGTTTTAACAATTACAGTCGGGTTTCAGCGCTACGTTAGGGCTGTGCCGGTAAACTTGACAACCGCATCACCGTGGTGGCTGAGAGTAGCACCGGCGGTGGTCCGCCAAAACACTTTTCTTTTTTTATGTGAATGCTCTTTTACATGAATATTATGACAGGAGTGACGCAGAAAGCTTTGTTTACAAAATAAATAATAGGTTAGCAATTAAATGTTCCATCGCAGCCATTGGAAACGTTTGGATTCATGACGAATGAGTTGTGCGTGAGCCCATAATTTAAGCTTTGTCGGCTTTGTATTCTGTTTTGCGACCTGGTCACCCCATTATCAGCGAATTTAACAATATTCCATTAGTTATTCCACTGGACATGGACTCTCTCGTTTCTTTTCCCAAATCTTCACTCACATCTCACCCATTTTCGCAGGGGATTATAAACGTTTCTTCCTTTGGTTTGCTTTTAAGTAGGCCTATTATATTCCCGTTCTTTACTGTGGTAAAGTAGAAAAACGCTGTAGGACAGATAGCCTACCTTTTTACTTGCACGTCAAATTCTTTTTAGCACAGTTTATGTTTGTTATTATACTTGGTAAGGCGCGTTAAGTTTATTTGTAAAGCGCGTTTCACATGCGCGGGTGATTTTTAGTTTGGCTTTCTCTGGCAGCGCAAAATCAAACATAGCTAAAATGTCTGTGGAACATAAAATTCGCTCTTCAGACCTTTTACAACAAGTAGAAAACCTGAAGATATTAGAAAAGAGATGGTCTTTCTGCTCGTGTCCCACATCCCTGATCCCTCTCAAAGAGCAGAGCGGTAAGCTATATCATGCGTCGTTGCAAATGTTTTTAAATATTTAACTTTATTATATTATTTAAGCTCTACCGCCGGTGGTTGGTCCATTACCACCGCCGAAAAAACGCGTGCTACGCCCCGAATAAATCATAAGTGAAAGTAGACAAGAAATTATGATCATTTTCATGCATTTTCATGAACAAGGTACACTGACCTTCCAGTTATTACTTTTAGAAAACATTATCGGCACAAATCCCATGTTTCTTTGGTGAGAACTATTATTGCTACAGTTCTGACAGTCTCTCAGATTTAATTTATTTAACTAAAAACCAATATTTTTCACAACACTTTCCTTTCATTCTTTTTAAAAATATAACATTTTCCTTTCTAGAGTATGATGGGAAAATAATCTCAATCCAAGTAGTGTTGTAGTTTATACTATAAAACAAGCTTTGCTTTATTCATGTCAAATGTGCGGGCAAAGTATACTTGGAGTTTCAGGCGCGTTTAAACGGTCAAATATACAAAACACAGAAATATTTGTATCAAATACTTGTTCTCCCCACTGTATGTCAAGATGTCTGTCTAGATCCACAGTTCCAGTTCTCGAAAGTACATCTCAAAATTGTGAAGATTGCAATTCAGATCGTGGATCGTGATTGTTTGTTGTGAGATTGTGATTTTTTTGTGACATTTTGGGAGAGTTGGGAAATTATGAACAAGATATAACATAAATGTAAAATAAAAAGGCTCAGATAATAATTATTTTGGTCTTCTAATATTGTCAACTAGGGAATGTTTTGTATTTGTATCTATTTTATACCCTGCGCATAGAAAGCGCATTCTACATTATTTATTGGTTTAACTATGTTATTTCCTACTACAAACACTAAAACTGTATTGTTCCTCATCCTCACTAATGAAGAATCAGGAATAAACACCAACCTCTTTGTTCTTCAGTGTGTTTCATTCTGCAGTGTTCTGGATCTCTCATGTTCTCACTGTCCTTCAATAAACTCTGTCTTTGCAGATTTCAGCTCTTCCTGATGGTTTGATGCTCGTCTTCACTTGTAGCTGATGGGAATATTCCAGCATTTATTGGTGAACAGCAGTGGGAGGAGCTTCACTGAAGGAGGAGGAGCTTCACGAATGGAGGAGGAGTTTCACTGATGGAGGAGGAGCTTCACAAATGGAGGAGGAGCAGATCTGACAAAATCAATAAGAAAACTATTACTGAGTTTATGTTCGTCTGCAAAAAAAGAGCAAAAAAAGGCAAGATTAGGGGCTTTTGCACCAGAGGAATCTTTTCATAGTTCCTAAAACTTTTTGCGGAAGTTCCCGGACTTTGGCGTGTTCGCACCGCAGGAACTAGGAACGATTTTAGTTCTAGGAACTCCTTTTGGAGGAACTAATTTACTCCTACTTCAGAGTCGGTCTAAACCCGCGCTATAGGAACTATCAGTGACATTAGTGTTCGCTGATTGGCCGAACGCACGTGAAACACCAGCACCCGCCATTTAAACACACAGATTATAGCCTATATATTTACTCCAGAAACTAACTCTATTAACATGTAAAACAGTGACAGATGAAGCTCTTAATCTTTACACTGAGGAGAAAATCCAACGCGACTCTAAGAGGACCAAGAGGAACATTATAATGTATTTCTGACATCAAACACGCGCTAATACTTTTTCATATACAATTCACTTTCTTTTAGGGGTGGAACGGTACACAGAAGTCACGGTTCGGTTCATATCTCGGTTCAGACATCACGGTTCAGTACGAGTTCGGTACAATAGTTTTATATAATTAGTTTATTAATTAAATTAATAAAAAGACAAAGACCTTGAGATATGTTTGGTAATTGTACCTGAATGAATTTAAAATTAATTTGCTATATTTCAGATCAATATATTTGTTTTCCTTAATTTAATTAACTTTAACTTTATTCTCATCTGAATTATAAATAATTTATTTCTGAATAAAATAATACTACCATTAAAAACACATTTGATTTTCTTTTTTAATTAATGTAGAATGTGTGACTTAAAAATAAACAAATTAGTGCTCTGTTTGAGGACAAGAAATGAAAACCAATGCAATATGATGAAAGATGGCACTGACAGACTGTTTTTAAATGGGGTTAGATAAATATTTTTTACTTTTAAACAGTGTGTGTGATTTTGGTTGGGTAACAGTTGTAGGTTTGTTTGTACAGTTTTAAGAGTTTACAGTATGACAAAAGCACAATGTTGTGTTTTATTGTGAGTGTACACAAAAGTAAACACTTTGCAGTTTGAATAATGTACGAACAAAATGACGGAGTATGTTTTTACGTTTCCACTGTTCGATCGCGCCACACACACACACAATATTCCAGCATTGCAATCTTGACATCGCAGCCTGTTCATTATAGCCACAGAGCTTCAGAGCTAAGGCAAAGCTACAGATTAGGTGTCACTAAAGAACCCGCGTATCTAACAGTAGTTCCGCATTACATAAATTAATTTGTACACGAGTTTTATTTATTTTTATACCATGTATTCTCCGTGTATATTCATGCACCGAACCGTGACGCCCGTACCGTTTCGGTTCAATACAAATACATGAACCGTTCCACCCCTACTTTCTTTGTATAACAGTTTTATCTAATGACGTATTAGACAGGAAAGTGCGACTTCTTTAGTCTACGACAGGTCTAAGAATGTGAGCGCTGTGAGCTCAGTCGTTCTCAACGCCGTCAAAATAAAAGTCACAACAACAAGCACGGCTTACGTCACTTCAGAGACCCTACTTATGCAAATTTTAGGGTTGGTGATGTCACTAACCCGTGACGTAGATCATTGTAGTCCCTACCAGCCCCTTGTTGTAGTCCTTAAAAAGTGATTTCTTTAAAATAAAATATCTCCCTTTCCTTTGAACTTTGAGCGTTGTAACTTTGCAGATGTTGTTTATGCTCAAACAGCAACATTACACACTAGCTAAAGTTAGAAAAGTAAAATCATAATCAACCACCTCTTTAAGGTCATTTCGCAATTTCAATCATCATACAATAACCAGCCACAAACCCACCAAAATGTAAATCAGATTTACGCTCTATAAGTGGAGAACAGCAGTGTTTGTTACGATTGTTAATATTGATTAGATAATCATCAAGTAGGGGGATTATCGTTATATTGAGATATCACAATGTGACAATATGTTGATGTAAACGAGATGATTCATGAAATAGAATTAGTTTTATTCAAGGCTCAGCTTACTGTATAAGGTATATTTCAACTAAAAATGTGAATCCTGTCATGTACTCACCCTCATGTCGTTTCAAACCTGTAAGATTTTTGTTTAACTTCCAAAAAAAATAAATAATATTTATGAAACCTTAAAGATTTCTGTCCCTCCATTTAAAGTCCATTCCTCTAAAACTTGTAAAATGTTGAATATAATGTATAATAATGCAATGGGGGGATATGTGTGTATCCTGATAATAATATAAAATGACAATAATATTATTTTAATAAAAAGTCATTAAAACAAAAAAAAAAACTCTTTATTTTGGCTTAAAATAAGTATTGTGAGTTTTGTATCACGTTTTGTATCGAATCGTGACACAAGTGTATTGTTACACCCCTATCATCAAGTGTTCGAAAATAGAAACAAATAAAGTGTGGGAGTAGCCTATACATACAATATATGTGTCTAATTTCATTGTTATGGCCTTTGTGTAGACATAAAAAGATGGCAATTTTTAAACATGACTGTTTGGATTTAATCATTTGTTAATTTCAACATTTACTACTACCTTACATTTTAAAGATTTATCAATCAACATGAATGAATGGACTATGAAACATGAAGGATAAAGGTATAATTAATATTTTTATATGTAAAAAGTACAGTACATTTTCATGGTTTACTATACTGTTCGACAATTTTTGTAATAAAGTGTGGCTCTATTTTATGCGTCATTTTTGTTTTCATTCAGTATCCATTTTGGAAACTATTTAAAACTCCACTATAGGTCGACCTCTAATAAACGCTCTTATGAAACTTACCTATATCTTGCAGATGTCACAATAGCTGATCATGTCGTTTGCACAAATCTGCTGACAATAAAATGAGCTTAATGTGTGAATTTACAGATCTGAAGACATCAGCATAATGAATGAGGAGAAAACAGGATCTATTGACATGAAATAAAGAGGCTTTTCAGCTGCTCTGATAATAGTGATGAGCCATAGACTATCAATACTCATTCAACAAGAATATAGAGAATACAAGAATGATACAGAAAATATATAACAACAGTAATATAAATGTAAATATAAAGACAGCCGCTGATGACATTATCAACCCTTGTAATTTGTCCATATGAATCCGATTCCCTAATAACTTTAAAACAACAAAGTAGTTCGCTAACATCTTACCGTTTTGTATGGGAAAAGAAACAGACACACGATGAAAACCTTTCTGAATAGACCCCGTAATATGTTGAGTAAACCGTGAAAACTGTATAGTAGTTAGTTACGTGATTTAACGTGTGAACTGTTTACCTCAAAAGACTCAGGAGACGCGCGACGGTGAGAGTGGTGACGTCATCACCGCGAGACGAAATAAATGATAGATTATCAAAAACTAATTTTTAAACATAACTTTTCTCCACACAACTCTGTGATTTGGAACAACAACAAAAAAATCGTTTAAAAATGAATCTTTATTTTACTGAAACTGGTCAAATAACAGTATAATTTTAGTCAGTTATTTAAAGGTCCCGTTCTTCGTGATCCCATGTTTCAAACTTTAGTTAGTGTGTAATGTTGCTGTTAGAGCATAAATAATATCTGTAAAATTATAAGAATATTAAATATATATATATATATATATATATATATATATTTTTTTTTTGTTTTTTTTTTTTTGTTCCCATTTGCTCAAATAGCAAAAGAAAAACTCCTCTATAGTTTTTTTCACAACTTTCAAAAAGAGGGAAAAAAAAGTAGAAAACTGTAATAAAAATAATATTTTATTATTATATAGGCTATATTAATAATAATTGAGCAAAACTTGGCCACTAAATATTTAATATTCAATTATTTTAATTATCACAATTAAAGTTTTAATTTTATTAAATTGAACAAGCGCAACATTCAGCATTCAATCAAATATTCGAAAAGATGTATTATTAATAATAAGGTTATTTCAACATAATATCTCGTTATTTCGACATATGTGTGCGTGCAACAAGCAAGATGTGCATTTGTAAATCGGGTGACGCGTGCATTGATTTTTATTAATAAACTAGTGTTTTCTGACAGTGTCGGACTGTCGGCTGCAAAGATGAAGTTGACGATCGCCATAGTGAACGCGCCTATAGAGAGAAATGCACATAATGGATTGATTACATAATCAGAGAGTAGCCTTTTTCCTTTTCGTTTTGAATTATTTCGTTTAAAGACATTTCAAGCTTTGTGTATTTGATGTATTTCTCATAGGGGTGTAACGATTAGTTTTAACAACGATTCGATTCGATTCGCGATTCATGGTTGTCGATACGATTCAAGGCCGATATTGGTTCATTTAGAACGATACGATCCGAAACGATTCAGTGACTTGAAATCGATTCAGTGACTTTTTAGCCAAAAATTCTTGTAAGGGAATCAGGTAGCAATTAATTATGGATATAAACAAACAAGTAAACAACAATTAATGTCAAATGCATTCACATTTTATTTGAATAAGTAGGACTGAACGATTATGACAAAAATGATAATTGTCGATTATTCCCTTGAATTTGTAATTGTGATTATTAATTACGATTATCACAACATTGAATGATGTTTTGAATAGTTTGGCCATGGGACCCACATTTCCCCATGGTCATCAAGCCGCGACCCACCTTTTTAGGAATTATATAAGCCTATTATAATACATTTGTTTACACAAAAATTGTTGACACACAAGTTTTGTCCCCCTTTACTTAACATAAAATTAAAAAAAAAATAATAATAATAATTGTAAGAATATGACAAATACTGATAAACAGAAGGCACTTTTTTTTTGTTAATACAATCTTGGTATGAGCCACCACAGTCATATAAAAATATACAAAATAACCAGTAAGTGGCATTTTGTTATGGAAACAAACAACAATTAGGCTACCATGGTGATACACAATACTTAGAAGAACTGGTAAAGAAACATGAAACTGCTCCTGATAAATAGCAACACACATGACGTACCAATAACGTAATTTATTGGTATTTTACTTTTATTTCTTAACTTACTAATTTACGACGTTGCATGCTCGTATGTCTTTTGCACTTTAGTGAAGTGATACAGCGCGCTCCGCCGCATTTGCGCGTGCAGTTGAAGAGTGCGCGCTACTGCAGTATAGCGGCTGAGAGGACAGGAAAGTCCGTTTTTCTGAAGTGAGAGACTTTGCGCTGCTTGACTGTTGTCGCGCTGCTGCTGCCGCGTCACGCATGGCGACGACGTCACAGATAGGCAGACTGAATCGAGTAACGTTTAACGTCTTTATCATTAAAAGTGCAAAGAAAAAACATCCATATAACATGCTTAAATCCAATGCGCTATTTCCTAGTATCGATACAATCGATTCATTACCTTTTAAAACGATGTTAGATCGATATATGTCGTCCGGAAGGCCAATTTGCCGATCACAGATCGATGCAGTAGGATCGTAGGAATATAAATCGATACATCGATGTATAGTTGATGAATTGTTACACCCCTAATTTCTCATGTCTGTGAGGCATACACTGAGTTTCGTTAATTTATTATGAGATGCGCTCCAGTTAACGTGCAATGCAATTGACCGCGCGGGCGCCTCCATGATTATATTGTCTACTATATTTGCTTCTTATTTATTAAATCCAGGCAATTGGTTGATGAAAAAATTATTAAAATTAAGATACAATTTATACAAAACGAAATTCACTTTAAAGAAAGGTTTTCTACAAAACAAAACTTAATGAAGTGGTCAAAATCATGTCTGACCCACTCCATATCCCTCGATATATTGCGCATCCTATCTTACTCATGCTGTTCACTTTTCATAAATCAACATAAATGGAAAAAAATAACATTATAATATTTTAACAAATATGAAACTAAATGCGCTTTTTTAATGGATACAACAGTATAGTAGGCCTACAGACTCTCTATTTGTACAAATTGCTGCACATTCATTTAATTCTAAATTTTGCACACAGAAGTTGAAAGGCATTTGTTCAAATCAAGTTCACGGATAATTGTGCGTGCATTTATTAATCATTGTTATGATACTAAAATCACAACAAAGTAGGCTATGCTATGTACAAAAAACTCAGATGAGCCCAGAATATGAACGCAACGTTTAATTACACCTTAAGCATTTTCCTCCCATAGAAAACCATTATAAGAACGCTTAATGTGGCTTAATGCAGATTAGAATGTCCCCTTATTATGTCGAAATAACGATATATTATGTCGAAATAACGACTTATTATGTCGAAATAACGACTTATTATGTCGAAATAACGACTTCGAAATCTCGAAAGTTTTCTTTTTTTTCTTTCTTCAAAATGCTGTTCAGGGCTTCCATAGAATACAGCCTGAATATAATTGCTTCCAGAAATTATTTTTGGGGGTGCTATCGGGGTGCTTTGGTATGAACGCAACGTTTAATTACACCTTAAGCATTTTCCTCCCATAGAAAACCATTATAAGAACGCTTAATGTGGCTTAATGCAGATTAGAATGTCCCCTTATTATGTCGAAATAACGATATATTATGTCGAAATAACGACTTATTATGTCGAAATAACGACTTATTATGTCGAAATAACGACTTCGAAATCTCGAAAGTTTTCTTTTTTTTCTTTCTTCAAAATGCTGTTCAGGGCTTCCATAGAATACAGCCTGAATATAATTGCTTCCAGAAATTATTTTTGGGGGTGCTATCGGGGTGCTTTGGTCTTCCTTAGGGGTGCTGAAGCACCTGCTAGCGCCGCCCATGCTCAGCGCCACCTTTCAGTTTTCTTTTATGCCTTTCCATCATTTAACTCACTCACACGGACGTTAGACTTCCAAAACGTGACGAGGAAAAAGACGTGTTCGGCGGCTTTTTACATCAAAGGCCGGCCCGACAGGCTATGCCATTTGGAGAGGGGCCGCACACTGATCCCCCTATTTTATTTTTTTTAAATCCTAGACATGGTTGGACCTGCCGAACGGGTTGAGCACTTTTATATAGCTACTGTGTTGAGCAGAGAGGCTGCACAGTTTGACCAGCGGGAAGCGGCCGCATATCAGGCCTTCAGATGGTGTTGCTAATATAACTCGCAATGTATAATTATTATCAGACCGGCCCTCGCGGCCTCAAAACACTACCGGCCCACCGGGAAAAGTCCCGACTCTCCCGATTGCCACTCTGCCCCTGACTACATCCCTCTACTTCCTTCTTTAATGACGTCACTAGAACAGTTTTTTGACTAAGCTCCGCCCACAGGAATGCTCCCTCAACTCTTCTTAAAGTCCGCGTGAACCGGAAGTTGCAAACGACTTTTCTCCAGTGCTGTGACGTATTTCCCAGTGAAAAGGAATATTGAACAGAGGGCAGGGTTTTACTCTAGCGCTCCTCCTCTCCATCTCTCGCTCATTACAGACTAACGATTTGAGGGGAGTGGTTAAGCGTTTACCAAACCAAGCCGTCAAACCTACGTCATCAGGGAAGGTCCTCCAATGCAGAGGGGAGGGGCATTTTCAGATTTTGATTAAAGATTACGAAGCCAAAAAATGTTTTTCTGTGTTTTAACTTGCACGGATTAATTGTTCACCACAAGACTAGTAATATGCGCTAACAAAGTAAATAGGGTCCATTTTGATTTCAGTTGGACTTTAAAGTTACTTTGTTTACTCAGCTCTTACGGTGATTTTCTAAAGTAAAACTGATGCTTCATCTTTTGTGTTATGTACAATAAACTTTATTAAACTCATCAGTATATGTTTGATCATCATTCGGACCTGATCCGAAACAGCAGACTTGTAGGCTATTAATAAATAATGGTTCCCTATCGTCCGGTCACTACGGCGTACGACGAATAGGAATCTCGCTAGAGAGGCCAATCTACTTCGACTGAAACTAAAACAAGCCAATACACATTGGCGTGCAATCATTTGCATCAGCTGCGCAGCCTCGCAGCGCGGGTATTTAACGAGCAGCTGGTGTGATTGCACTTCAGCTTTTTGCTTCGGAGCCAAGCACTTCGATGCGTCTTCTGAGAGTGGAATCAGACGAGCCGTTGGATCTCTCTTTCGGTGCGGGCGTTAGAACACGGCAGCGGGGACAGTCTTCTCTTTGTGTTTGTTTGTTTTTCTGTGTTTTGTCCAAAAAAACTGAGCAAACAAAAAGCTGTTCTTACAGCTGGTAAGGTGCGCCGTTGAGCGCTCAAAGGCTGTTGTCACAGCTGGTAAGACAGCGAGAAGAGAGAGAGCGCACAGACGGGTGCACATTCCCGTCTGTGTTCGCAGTGTCTGTTCCCCCTGTGTGTTTCAGCACCAGTGAGAGCAGTCCCTAAAAGAGCTTGCACAGATAGAGAGCGTTTTTTTCAAAAAGAGAAAAAATGACTTTCTATCTGTGTGTTTCTGGATGCGGTCGTTACCTGGGTTCACGGGATGGTCACCAACGCTGCCTCGTGTGTCTGGGCATTAAACACGCTGAGGCAGCGTTGGTGGATGAGTCATGTACCCATTGTGGGAAGATGACCATCGCGTAGCTGCGGTCGAGACTCACGTTCCTGCAAAGGGGCGGAGTCCCCGTGCCTCTGCCTCGATCCAATCCTCCTCAGAGGGTTGCTTCGGGCAGTGACACGGGTGACCTGAGGATTACGGTGAGCGCGTCTCCTTCGGGGAACCAACCCCCTAGGAACCCTCACCCCTCTCACGCTCCGCAGCCAGTGGAGCCCCCATTGGAGAAAGCTGGACCATCCTCGCGGTGTGTACCGGTTGTCTCCTTTGGGGCTCCCCCAGAAGACCAGATGTCGATCGCTGCATCGGAGGGTGGGTCAGACCTCTCTGCGGACGACGACTCGGCACCGCTGCCTCCTTCGGGTGTGCCAGCGGTGCCTGAGACGGACCCGGAGATGATGGCCATGCTTTCCCGGGCCGCCAAAGGGGTCGGGCTTGTGTGGAATCCTCCACCGTGTCCCGAACCCTCGAGGTTGGACGATTGGTATCTCGGGGTGGCGCGTGCTGGTTCTCAGCAACCCACCCCAGTGCCTTTCTTCCCGGAAGTGCATGAGGAGCTTACGGGGACATGGACGGCACCTTTCACTGCCAGAAACCGTCCCAGTGGTTCCTCCTCCCTCACCACCCTTGATGGCGGGGCGGCTAAGGGATACACGCGTATCCCGCCAGTGGAACGGGCCGTTGCGATGCAACTGTGCCCTAACTCCACTTGGCGTGGAGAACCGTGTCTTCCTTCCCGGGCCTGTAAGTACTCGTCGGATTTAACCGGCAAGGCTTACAAGGCCTGTGGGGAAGCCGCCTCTGCCATGCACGCTATGGCGTTGCTGCAGTTTCATCAGGCCAAGGCACTGAAGGACCTGCACGAGGGTGGTCACGATCCCAAAGTTCTTCAGGAACTTCGTATCGCGATGGACCTCGCGCTTCGTGCGACGAAGGTGACCGCGCGGTCGGTGGGTCGTGCGATGTCCACCTTGGTGGTCCAGGAACGCCATCTCTGGCTGTGTCTGGCCGACATGAGGGAGACCGACAAGCTCCGGTTCCTTAACTCCCCCGTGTCCCAGACCGGCCTCTTCGGCGACGCGGTCGAGAACTTCGCCCAGCAGTTCTCGGCTGTACAAAAGCAGACTGAGGCCATCAGACACATCCTGCCGCGACGGCCAGCTGCTGCTCCCACCCCACCGCCTGCGGCCCCTCAGTCTGCTCGTCGCCGAGGGCGGCCTCCTGCGTCTGCCCCTGCTCCCGCGTCGCCGCAGCAGCCTCCATCTAAACGGCGCCGTGGAGCCAGTCGCAGGCGGGCCGCCCCGCCCGTCCAGGACCCCGCTAAGAAGGGCGGCAAAGCCAGGAGCAAGCGGCCCTAGGACGGGCGACCCAGAGATGGCAGGGACTGCTCTCCAGGAGACGATGACCGCATCGCTCCATCCCCCGGAAGAGGGCCGGGTAGAAAATACTTTGTTTCCTTTTGTTTTTGTTCCGCCGCTGGCCTCAAAACCAGCGGTACCCAAATTTTCAATAAAAGAGCAGTTTCTTCCGTCTCTGGGTCCGAAGAGGGCCCGGAGAGCAGTGGGGGGAGAGAATCCTCACCACTCTCATCCGCCTCTTCTATCGCCAGCAGGCAGCAGTGTGCAGTTCGAGAACGCAACCAAGCCGCCTCCTGCACCTCCGGCCGCGTGGAACCAGGTAAGTGTTGCACAGCACACTCAGACTCCGCTACGGGCCGCCTCCCAGAGAGAGCCTCCCGAGCCGAGCCCCTGTGTTCCACCTCGCTGCCCCACTCCGGGTACGCCTACGGTCCCTTTGGTCCCGCTTGTACGGTCTCTGCGAGCCTGGCTAGCGCTCCCCAGTCCGTCTCGCTGGCTCATTCGGACCATCAGGCTCGGCTATGCGATTCAGTTCGCCCGGCGTCCCCCCAAGTTTTGGGCCATCCACTCCACTACAGTGAGAGCAGCCGATGCCCATGTCTTGCGCGCGGAGATCGCAGTCCTACTGGCGAAGGACGCGATAGAGCCGGTCCCTCCAGCCGATATGAGGTCAGGGCACTACAGTCCCTACTTCATTGTACCCAAGAAAGGTGGTGGGTTACGACCGATCTTGGACCTGCGAGTTTTGAATCGGAGCCTTCACAAGCTACCGTTCAAAATGCTTACGCAGAAACGCATTTTCGAATGCATCTGTCCCCAGGATTGGTTTGCAGCGATCGACCTGAAGGACGCGTACTTTCATGTCTCGATTCTTCCTCGACACAGGCCGTTTCTGCGCTTTGCGTTCGAGGGTCGAGCATATCAGTACAAGGTCCTGCCCTTCGGGCTGGCCCTGTCTCCCCGTGTCTTCACGAAAGTCACGGAGGGGGCCCTTGTTCCCATGAGAGAACAGGGCGTTCGCATTCTCAACTATCTCGACGACTGGCTCATACTGGCACACTCTCGAGATCAGTTATGCGTTCCAGTTAGGCCTTCAGGTCAACTGGGAGAAGAGCAAACTCGCCCCCGTGCAGAGGATCTCTTATCTCGGTATGGAGTTGGATTCGGTCGCTCAGACAGCGCGTCTCACAGAGCAACGCGCTCAGTCGGTGCTGAACTGCTTGAACACGTTCAAAGGCAGGACGGCGGTCCCACTGAAATTCTTTCAGAGGCTCCTGGGGCATATGGCAGCGGCAGCAGCGGTAACTCCGCTCGGGCTGCTTCATATGAGACCGCTTCAGCACTGGCTTCACGGCCGAGTCCCGAGATGGGCGTGGCATCACGGCACTCACCGGGTGGCAATCACACCGGCGTGCCGCCGGACCTTCAGCCCGTGGTCAGACCCCTCGTTCCTTCGGGCAGGAGTCCCCTTGGAACAGGTGTCCAGGCATGCTGTGGTATTCACAGATGCCTCTGCCACCGGCTGGGGTGCCACGTACAACGGGCATGCAGTATCAGGGGTGTGGACGGGCCCCCAACTGCATTGGCACATCAACTGCCTCGAGTTGCTAGCAGTTCGTCTCGCTCTGAGCCGCCTAAAAAGGCCGCTACAGGGCAGAGACGTGCTGGTCCGTACGGACAACACTGCGACCGTTGCGTACATCAACCGTCAAGGTGGTCTACGCTCCCGTCGCATGTCGCAACTCGCCCGCCATCTCCTCCTTTGGAGTCAGAAGCATCTGAGGTCGCTTCGAGCCATGTATGTCCCCGGTGTGCTCAACCGTGTGGCCGACGAGCTATCACGAGCTGTGCTCCCGGGAGAATGGCGACTCCACCCCCAGGTGGTTCAGCTGATCTGGAGAGAGTTCGGAGAGGCTCAGGTAGACCTGTTTGCCTCCTCAGAGACCTCCCACTGCCAGTTGTTTTACTCCCTGACCGAGGGAACACTCGGCACGGATGCACTGGCACACAGCTGGCCCCGGGGCCTCCGCAAATATGCATTTCCCCCAGTGAGCCTACTTGCACAGACCCTGTGCAAAGTCAGGGAGGACGAGGAGCAGGTCCTTCTGGTGGCTCCCTATTGGCCCACCCGGACTTGGTTCCCAGAACTCATGCTCCTCGTGACAGTCCCTCCCTGGCCCATTCCTCTGAGGAAGGATCTTCTGACTCAGAGACGGGGCACCCTATGGCACCCGCGTCCGGACCTCTGGAAACTCCATGTCTGGTCCCTGGACGGGACGCGGAGGTTCTAGGTGACTTACCCCCAGAGGTACTTAACACCATCACTTCTGCGCGAGCGCCGTCTACGAGACGTGCGTACGCCTTGAAGTGGAACCTGTTCGTCGAGTGGTGTTCCTCCCGTAGAGAGGACCCCCGAAGATGTTCGATAGGGTCAGTGCTTTCCTTCTTGCAGCAAGGGTTGTCTCCCTCCACCCTTAAAGTACATGCTGCTGCTATTTCAGCATATCATGACCACATAGATGGCAAAACAGTTGGGAAGCACGACCTGGTCGTCAGGTTCCTTAGGGGGGCGAGACGATTAAATCCTCCTCGTCCCCCCTCCATACCCTCTTGGGACCTTTCCCTGGTGCTCCGAGCACTTCAGGATGCTCCCTTTGAGCCTTTGCAGTCAGCAGACTTAAAGCTTCTCTCCTTGAAGACTTTGCTGCTGATTGCACTGGCTTCGATCAAGAGGGTAGGGGACCTGCAAGCATTTTCGGTCGACGAATCGTGCCTAGAGTTCGGGCCGGGTGACAACCATGTTGTACTGAGACCCCGGCCTGGCTATGTGCCCAAGGTTCCTACCACTCCCTTTAGAGATCAGGTAGTGAACCTGCAAGCGCTGCCCCTGGAGGAGGCAGACCCAGCCCTGGCTTTGCTCTGTCCCGTTCGCGCTCTGCGTATGTACGTGGACAGAACTCAAAGCATCAGGACCTCAGACCAGCTCTTTGTCTGTTACGGAGGCCAGCAGAAGGGAAAGGCTGTCTCCAAGCAGAGGATGGCCCACTGGATAGTGGATGCCATCGCCTTGGCTTACCAAGCTCAAGGCGTGCCCTGCCCGCTCAGGTTGCATGCACACTCCACGAGAGGCGTTGCATCCTCCTGGGCGTTGGCACGTGGCTCCTCGCTAACAGATATCTGTAGAGCTGCGGGCTGGGCGACACCTAACACGTTCGCTAGATTCTATAGCCTACGTGTAGAGCCCGTGTCCTCCCGTGTTCTCACCCTAAACGGGTAGAAGCACTGTGAGTACCGGCTCTGTCGGCTTGCTGCATCCTACTGTGCACCCTTATTACTCCAGAGTCAAAACCTGTTGAGTCCTCCAAACACCCTCGGCCCGGACATGGCGGAGTGTCCGGTGCCAGGCCTTGTCCGCTGAATCCTTGTGAACCGGGTCTAGGCTGGGTCCCATATGTGTGACCCTACGGGGATCCCATATGTGTATATTCTCCACGGCTGCTCCTAAATGGAAGCCTGTGTCTTTCCCTTGGGCTAAGTCACCCATTTCTCATATGCAGTACAACCCTCGGGTTAGTCCATATGTCCATTCCCACATAAATCTCCTTAAGAATGTGGCTCCCGCAGCGTTCCCCTCCCTCAGTTCGGGCACGCTTTCCCAGTGTTATCCAATAATCTCACTGTACGGGTTATAACGGAACAACAGTGACGGATACTCTCGGTGTAAGCCCTCTCCTATCGTCCTTCCAGGCAAGAAGGTGAGGAGGCTTACACGGGGTGCTGGATGGGGTGCAGCAGCTGTGGCGCTTTGCTAGGGATTCCTATTCGTCGTTCACCACGACGTACGTCGTAGTGACCGGACGATAGGGAACGTCTCGGTTACATATGGTAACCCTCGTTCCCTGAGGGAGGGAACGGAGACGTACGTCCCGTCGCCACATCTGCGGCTACCCGCCGGGGCGACCAGCTTTTTCAGGCTTGGCTCCTCAGCAAAAAACTGAAGTGCAATCACACCAGCTGCTCGTTAAATACCCGCGCTGCGAGGCTGCGCAGCTGATGCAAATGATTGCACGCCAATGTGTATTGGCTTGTTTTAGTTTCACTCGAAGTAGATTGGCCTCTCTAGCGAGATTCCTATTCGTCGTTCACCACGACGTACGTCTCCGTTCCCTCCCTCAGGGAACGAGGGTTACCATATGTAACCGAGACGTTACATACAAGCAGATGACAAATACGTTATAATAACCGTAATTAAACTACTAAACTATACCTGTTCCATCTCTATACAGCACTCTGACTTTATTATTTATTATTATTGTCCGACTCGAAATGAACACCGTTACTGAGGCTGCGTCCGAAATCGCGTACTATATGTGAGTAAGTACTACATTTAAATTAGAACGTACTTCGCGACCGTTAAAAAAGTACGTTCTATATAGTATGAATACCGTTAGTATGAATGGAGTCCGGACGTACTACATGCGCCATGTTGGTATTGTCACGTAACATGCGCGGTCACATCAGCGCGAAAATTGAAAGAGCCCGTTCCACTGACTGCAATGTTTGTAGTTGTTCTTTCCGCTTTCCGCTTTCGTCTGCGTTTTTACGTCGTTCGTGCTCACAATTCAGAGTCGTCGGTCAGTTGCTCGCACACACACACACACACACACACACACACACACACACACACACACACACACACACACACACACACACACACACACCTGTGAACAATGACAGATGTTGATTTTTGGTAAGGAAAAAGTAATTTATTTGCTTGTGATATTACCATCAATGAATAAACATGAATGAATCAATAGTATGTTTATCTCTGTTGATTCATTCATGGATGGCAATATCACAGTGTGTGTGTGTGTGTGTGTGTGTGTGTGTGTGTGTGTGTATATATATATATATATACACACACACTGAGGTCAGATACAATACACACACACACACACATTCATATACATAAAAAATTCTTCTAAAATTTGCATTTTTATCAAGCTTGAATTATTTAGGTTCAGTAATTTCACTTTAATGACAATTAATAGGTCCTTTTCATTGCCATTAAAGTGAAATAACTGAACATAAACATACAAGCTTGATAAAAATAATCAAACTAGAAGAAAATTTAAGATGGCACTTAGAGGCTTTTACATCTTAAGTATTCATATGTGTGTGTGTGTGTGTGTGTGTGTGTGTGTGTGTGTGTGTGTGTGTGTGTGTGTGTACACACACACACACACACACACACACACACACACATACATAGGAAATGGATCATATACATATAATACATACATATTATATTTATAAATAATCCAACACAGAATACAAGTGTCTTGTCGATTCAAATTGTATCTAAAATAAACTATAAACACGTTTAAAGATTGTGAGCCCTACAACCTACTGTGCCAATTCTTCATCTATATTTTAAAGATGGAGCTGACCTCCACCCTGACCTCCGACCTTCACGGTAGTCCATCCAGTCTCTGATTGCGACCATGGGTGGAAAAAAAAGGACATCGAGGTGCTGGTGTTCTAGCTACTACATATCACATGTTTGAGCTTAATTTTTTACAAATGATTTACTTTAAATTTGGGTAGGAAAAATTCAAGTAGAAATCCAAAAATTACCAAGGGTGTAAAGTTCTCATCTTGTACACATGCTTTAAAAGAAACAGATTTTGAATTATTTTAAAGTGATGCCCAACAAATGAGATTGTTAGTAAGAAAGTCCCTTTAGATCTTTTAGAAGGTTACCTTACTGAAGCTGCTGAAGTTCATTTTCTTCCCTCAAGATGACACTTTAATAAAAAAAGTTTTAAAACTTTTGCTTTTGGTGCTGCTTTAAGCTATTATACTACTTTGTGCCAAAGTTTTGTGATTTTGTTTTAAGCTTTGTATTCTGTATCCATTTAAAAGTTAAATAATATACAAAAATAAAGCAAATACATTTTAAAGGTGTCTGGAGTGTGTGGGTATTTCTCTATAGTGCAGCACTCATATTTTTCAGATATTCTTGCAATTTGCTTGTTTCAAAATCATCTGGAATCTGCCACAAAATAAGTGCACACACAACACCCTTTAAAAATATTAATTACTCAATGCCACATATTAAACACTTTACAACTGACAATCTAACTACTGTAAATCCCTGGGAATTAAGTGTTTTGTAATAAAACTTGCTAAAACAGCATTACAAAATGAACTTACTGACAAATAAATGGAAAGAGAGTGTGAAACATTTGTTTTCTTTATTAATTTTTTTTAGCAATTATTTCTAAAAGCTGAAGGAATCTTTCCTCTCTCTCGTCGCTCTTTCTTTTCTTTCCTCCCTTTCATTAGCCACTCTCCGCTCTATAAGAGCACAGGTGTGTTCATCAGCCCCTTGCAAAATCAACACAGAATTTAACATTAGTGATGAACCATGGTCAATCTATTATTATATTAATATTACATGGACAAGTTGAGGTAACAAATTATTTGCAGTACCAAATTATTTATTCTTGATGCAAGAAAGAGTAGACAATAAAAATGGAAAATAAAAGTTTAATACTTGGTGCAGAAAATACAAAAAGAAAGTAAAATTGGAAGCAAATAAGACAGATTTCTCTCTTTATTGACTAACAAGATAATAAAGCATCTCAATCAGCCTCTTCTTCAGCTTCCTGAACAAGAACAGTTAGTAAAAACATTATATATGCAATATTGCTCTTTGGGAAGGAACTTCACCTTTGAGTTGATGTGAATCTCACAGTAGAAACTGCTGTTCTTAAAGATAAACTATTTAATGTGACAAATGTTGACAATGTTTCTTTTATACTGTCGATGGTTGTGGCCAGTTCTAGAATCGCCGGTGTCCCAGATTTGAGGTAGTTCAGGGGGTTCGGGGTCATGCTCCCCTGAGAAAAATTTGATTTCTCTCGATTTACATGTGTGCATTTCAAGATATATGAAGGCTAAAATCTCCATCACTCTTTCTTTTTGCGCTCAGCAGCTTCTGTGAACATAAAGCCTGTCTACTTTAATTTGATTGGTCATCTCAATATTCTGATGTTGATGAGCGGCGACAGACCGCAGAGCTCAGACGAGAAGATCTTGGAGCTGTGCAATATCCTTGCAGCACTAAAGTAGAGTTAATACTATATTAGGGAATTATTTCACAACCTTTGTTATATACACCTCGGAAATATACTGAAGTCTGGACCTCTGTGACTTCATAACTGGCTACAGCCGTGGTTGTGGCTGGTTAAGACAAACTAATAGGAAAGAGAGGTGGCATCACACTTGAAAGTGCTGGAACTGAAGATAAGCTACTTAATGTGAGTTTTTGTATGATTGTAGAGAGTAGATGAATGAGTGAAGCTCTTCCCACATGCAGTGCAGTGATACGGTTTCTCTCCAGTGTGGATCCTCTCGTGTGTTTTCAGGGTTCCTGACCGACTGAATCTCTTGTCGCAGTGTGAACACTTGTAAGGTTTCTCTCCAGTGTGAATTCTCTGGTGCCGTTTTAAATGTTCAGCGCTAATAAAAGTCTTCCCACATTCAAAGCACATATGATTTCTTACACCAGTGTGTATTTTCTGATGAACTTTTAAACTCTGCAGATGTGAAAAACTCTTTCCACACAAAGAACATGAATGTGGTTTCTCCTGTGAATGAACTGTCATGTGGCTCTTCAGGTTTGAAGCCCTCGAAAATGTTTTGCCACATTGATCACATTCATGCAGTTTCTCTCCAGTGTGGATGATCATGTGCATCTCGAGATTCCGTTTGTATGTGAAACTCTTTCCACACTGAGTGCAAGTGAAAGATTTCTGAGATCTTTTTTGATGTTTCTCCACTTCATTCACTTCTTCATTCTCATCCATTGGGCCTGAAATTAAAGTAAAAAAAAAAATATATATATATATAAACCCAGATGTAATAGCAGAAAGTACTGAGTTTTGTTCAAACAACTGTTATACACGATTATGATGATTTTGATCCATTATGTCCCTGGAATTTTCCATGAAAGGGGTGCATTAATGTACTAGACATTATTTTTTTATTCATTAGAGGCACAAATCTATAGAGCCCCTAATAATGGGATATTATGATGGGAGAAAAGAATAATATTTCAATGCTTTTGTGTTCCCACAAGAAACTTTTTGATACTCGCAAAACCTTAGAGATATTTGTGAGCAAACGCAAAATTACACGTGGGAATGCAAACGCTTTTGCGAGGGAGATGTAAGGGCGTCCTCAGGCAGTGGTTCAGGCTTTAGTGGTTTTGTCAAATAAAGAAACATTATCAGCATGCTGGTGTAAAACTGTATATTTCTTATCCATTACCACCCATCGCTACCAACCACGGACAGTTAGTATAGTAAAAAATATGTGGGAGAGTATTGCAAGTTTGTGACTATATTTTGGGGAGCAACAGTACATGTATTCATCCTGAACCGTACGGTATGAGCCCGGATTGGGCCCTTGTATACTTGTGATCCAACTGACCAAAACACATCTTAACACCAGCTGTAGACAAAGCCTTACAATCTTCTTTAATCCTTTTGAACATGTGATTGAAACCAAATGTGAGACATTTAAACTGACCAATCAGCAGATTACAGCTTTCCCACATCGTACTGAAGGTGTGACATTTAGCAAACCTCAGATGTACACACACATCTTGGCCGACAGACCTTTATCACTATCAGCACTTCTTTACGGATCACTAATGGCCCTTGTGGTAAGAAAGAGGGGGTTGGAGCAGGAAAGCAAACGTCTTTGTTCATTTATAAAGCTCTGAATAAATCACATGTTTGTAGTGAGAACTATTAAATATTTGATAAACTATGCAACTACCTAAAATATTAACATTTTAAAAATACGCAATAATGCTATAATTTTAACACTCCCTGTTTTTACACAAACTAAACCACGTGTAGCAAAGTCTATTTATTTGATTAGTTTTTTTTAAATGTTGGAGTTTTAGCAAGATAATAACAATATTTTGGAATGCGCTAAACTGTATTAAGACATATCCATAATTTTGGTAACATGGTTGCAGTAATTGTGAACCAGATGTAAAATAAACAAATAAATGCTCAGATAATACTAATATTGACTTACAGATAACAAACATCCTTGTTAAAGGTATAGCGGAGGATCTTTCCAAATTTTAGATAAGACTAATAGATTTAGATAAATTTTAGATAAGACCTCTCCACTTTTTGAAAAGTTTGATTGATTCACCAGAATGATTGACAATTAGGAGGACCAATAGTTTAGACTACCCACCAGGAAGTAAAACATCCTCCGCTATACCTTTAAAAAAAAAATTGCACCCGGTTCATATTATTTGCTGCTTTAATTCTAATTCACAACTAGATTTGTCCTACTATAACAGAGCTAAATCTGACGAACTGCTTCATAACCTTAATGTTCTTCAGCCTCACTAATGAAGAATCAGGAATAAACACCAACCTCTTTGTTCTTCAGTGTGTTTCATTCTGCAGTGTTCTGGATCTCTCATGTTCTCACTGTCCTTCAATAAACTCTGTCTTTGCAGATTTCAGCTCTTCCTGATGGTTTGATGCTCGTCTTCACTTGTAGCTGATGGGAATATTCCAGCATTTATTGGTGAATTGCAGTGGGAGGAGCTTCACTGAAGGAGGAGGAGCTTCACTGGAGGAGGAGGAGCAGATCTGACAAAATCAAGAATCACTTATTTTTTGTTTATCATGTTTTATATGAAACATTTTAAAATCCAGATTATTGAAATAAACAGTGTAATGAAACGTACCTATATCTTGCAGGTCCGTGTACTTTTTGATCATTTCATTTCCTGTTCGGAATGGAATAACGAGAAATGAAAACCAGCTCGTTTATTCGTTTTTTAGTTTAGTTTAAAAAACGAAAAATTTGATTTTGGCTCGATTTTTCGTTTGTGGTTTACAAATCGGTTTATGGGTTCAATATTTCATTTGCACACATGGGCGGCGCTGAAACGCCCCTTTCATCTGATTGGTCAAACCGCTCCGCCTTCAGTAAGCTGTGAGCTTTTCTTTCTGTCAGGCAGAATAAGAGTCAGTACGAGTGCGGCACTGACAAATGCACTTTAATAAAATAATGTCTGAAACCACCACTCAGTGTTAACTACGCACAATATTTGAAGCAGAAATATGTTGCTGGTCACGTAATTCGTGCTGCTGTGACTTGCAAGTGTGACTCCATTAATGTGATGACAGATTATTTTAGCATGATGTATTTCCCATTGATAAATACAGTGCAAATAGTTCCGTCTCTTTGGATAAAAGGGAAGTGTAAATAAAAATCAATAATAGGCTGAACTGTACCATGATAATATGTCCGTAACATATATCACTCTCGCAGGCGCGCTGGAAGCTGTTTCATTGGGGGGGGGGGGGGGCTGAGGGCTGGGTTGGAAAATATGTGACGTCATTATGGTGTGGCTGACGACAAGACATGAAATTTCTCTGTACTGTATAGGCCTATGTGTTGTAGCCATTAAAGAAAACATTTAGTTTCATATTTGTTTAAATATAGGCTAATGTTATTTTTTTATTTAAGCAATGTTGATTATGAAAGTGAGAATGCAGCATGAGAAAGATAAAGATACATCATGAGATGGCAATACGTCTGGAGACATGGAGTGGGTAAGACATGATTTTGACCACTTCATTGAGTTTTGTTTTGTAGAAAGACTATTTTTTAAAAGATTTTCGTTTTGTATAAATTGTATCTTAATTTTGATCAATGTTTTATCAACCAATTGCCCGTATTTAATTATAGAAAGCTTGAAATGTCTACTTTTAAACGAAACTATTCAAAACGCAAAGAAATAGGCTACACTCTGATTATGTAATTATCACATTTCACATGCATTTCTCTCTGACGTTCATGCGAGTCCCCACGCCAACTTCATCTTTGCAGCGACACAGAAAACACCAGTTTATTAATAAACAATTAAATGTCTCCTTGCTATTTTCGTGCGGTCGTGCGCTTGAGTGCGGCTATATTATGTACACACGCATTATCCTGTATATAGGCTAGCCTATTAAAGTTATAAAATTAATATAAAGGGGCGATTTGTCCACTAAATGAACAACTACTAGTCGACTAGAAAAAAACTTTAGTCGGAGGCAGCCCTTATTCCACATATTCTGGGTTGAGCGAGCGACCCTGAGCGGAATGAGCGAGGGAGCGGAATATTCAGAAATGCGCTCTGCGCTCACGTGCTCTGATCGGAACAAAGCATGACAAATTCAAACTTTATTTCATTTTCTCCGTAGCTTGAACACTCACTACATTAGGCATAAGAGAGTTAGTTAACGCTGTCCATTTATTTATTTTTATTTCACGTTTTTTAAGGTATTATGTTAGTCCACAGCCCCCTACTTGGGGGTGCTGATGCTATGACGAGGGGGCTACAGCCCCCGCAGCACCCCCCTTCCCGCGCTACTGCACTCTCGTCTTTTATTTATATCAAAAGGCAGGTAGGCGTGTGTGACATGTAGGCTATAAATAATTTTGAAAATTGAATAGAAATAAAGTTTATATTTATGAATGTAAGCATGTGTAGCCTACTCAGTTCACATGAAAAGAAAGAGACAGAAAAGAAAGAAGCTAGAATCAGTGAACGTACATTAATACTGACAAAATTACCAGGTTTGGGATTCATTAAAATCATGTAAATTGAAGAGCACGGCATACCTTTAAAATGTTATTAGTTTTATTATAAAACTAATACAATTTTATTACATACTGAATTGGTCGATGTTTCTCTGAATTTTCTTTATTATGTTGGCTTAAGAAAGCCAGCATATTTGAATATTATTATTATTATTTATTATTATTATTATTATTATTATGAGAAATTGACTCCGCCTAGAACTTTAATGCTTCACCAAACTCAGCTCAGACCTTAAGACTGGTCTGACTCGCTTATATCTTTTCTAACTGGTCAGACTTATTTTCCCAAAAAATCCATTGACTTGCGTTATCTGAGCAATGAAGGCCGTACTACTTAATGCTGTCCACTAGAGGGGGCGACAGGATAATAAGTGTTTTCTACTCTTTCCCTGTTTGCATCAGATTAAATGACAAATAAATGCATTAATTTCATTCATAAATAGGCCATATCTGTGTATCCACTCTCTAGTTTATTTTAAGATATTGTTATTCACACTGGTTTTTGCATTTAATGTTTGTCCATCTGGAACTTTTATTTGTCATGAGCTCTATATTTAAAGATGTAGCCTACTAGAGAGAAAAAATAACACAAACACTGTTTTTACTTGGCAAATTTGTTTTCCTTTCAAGTAGGCTATAGCATACAAGTTATCCTGCTTTTTGCCATGGCTTTGCCATACTGCCCAGAACAAACAATATTTTCTCCACACGAGATGTTTAAAAACCCTGCATGTAGTTTTTGTGAAGACGAGCGCATATCTTACAAAGGTGCATCTATCTATCTATCTATCTATCTATCTATCTATCTATCTATCTATCTATCTGTCTCTCTGTCTGTCTGTCTGACTGTCTGTCTGTCTGTCTGTCTGACTGTCTGTCTGTCTGACTGTCTGTCTGTCTGTCTATCTGTCTCTCTGTCTGTCTGTCTGTCTGTCTGTCTGTCTGTCTGTGCTTCCTTTGAGAAAAATAGCAGACCACCTTTTTTAAACTGTTATTTAAAACACTGGTCTGCTATATTTCACAAAGGAAGCCCATTTGTGCGGTTGTTGGCGTTATACGAGAAAGACATTCTGAATATGAGCCTACTGTAAAATTAGCTGGCTTAAAAATGTGGATTGATCAGTGCAGAGTTATTCCAGACGCCTCCCGGTGCTATTTGTATTGGGATTGTGTAATCAGATTATGAACAGATGTTTTCAGAGGTGGACAAAGTACACAACTTCCTTACTTGAGTGAAAGTACAGATATACTGGTCAAATATTACTCCGTTACAAGTAAAAGTTGTAAAGATCGATTTTTACTTAAGTAAAAGTACAGAAGTAGCCTACTCGTTTTTAAAAGTACTTAAGTATCAAAAGTAAATGTCAATGCATTGTTTTATTATTGTTGCATTGTTGTGTGTAATACTTACAGTAGGCCTACCTTATGCCTCTGAATCTACGCCTGCCTTTCTACCCTCATATCAACATCACATTTATTTCTAGAACACAGTTCCAGTAATGGGATTTAATGTTTTTTGGATTTTAGTATGAATATGTTAGCCTTACTGTTATCTATAAGCCAAAACAATGACAACATTTGCATTTAGAAGACCAAACCCAACGTTGAAAATGAAAATCAGTTTCAAGTACAGTAAAAGTAAAGTAGCCTACAGATACTCAAAAAGTGTACTTAAGTACAGTACTCAAGTAAATGTACTTTTTTACTGTCCACCTCTGGATGTTTTACGCAATAAGGATATATTCCCATTGGGTTGTTGGGTTTTCATGTTTAATGGGAACTTGAGACATAATGATTTTTATACTGTACAAACTGTGTTATCCCCTAACTCTAATGTAACAGTTATGGGTATGTCATCTACGGGCATCTAATATTACGGACATATTATCATGGCACAGTTCAGCCTATTATTCCACTTCCCTTTTATCCAAGGAGATATTTGAACTATTTGCACTGTATTTATCAATGGGAAATACATCATGCTAAAATAATCTGTCATCACATTAATGGAGTCATACTTGCAAGTCGCAGCAGCACGAATTACGTGACCAGCAACATATTTCTGCTTCTAATATTGTGTGTAGATAACAGTGAGTGGTGGTTTCAGACATTATTTTATTAAAGTGCATTTGTCAGTGCCGCACTCGTACTGACTCTTATTCTGCCTGACAGAAAGAAAGAAAAGCTCGTAGCTTACTGAAGGCGGAGCGTTTTGACCAATCAGATGAAAGGGACGTTTCAGCGCCGCCCACTTGTGCAAATGAAATATTGAACGATTTGTAAACCACAAACGAAAAATGAAAAATCGAGCCAAAATCTAATTTTTCGTTTTTTTTAACTAAACTAAAAACCGAATAAACGAGCTGGTTTTCATTTCTCGTTATTCCATTCCAAACAGGAAATGAAATGATCAAAAAGTACACAGACTGATCGTGTCGTTTGCTCAAATCTGTTGACAATAAAATGAGCTTAATGTGTGAATTTACAGATCTGAAGACATCAGCATAATGAATGAGGAGAAAACAGGATCTATTGAAATGAAATAAAGAGGCTTTTCAGCTGCTCTGATAATAGTGATGAGCCATAGACTATCAATACTCATTCAACAAGCCATTCAGGATCAGCAGATCATCTCACTTTATTATAAGTATTTGCTGCTAGAAACAGATTGTTTGAGTCAGAATATCTGCTGAAAGCCTATAAAAGTGCTCTAATATTACTATTATTTCTCAAATGACACAGAAAACATAGTAATAATATAAAGACAGACACTATGACACCCATCTTTATCAACCATTGTAATTTGTCTTTATGAGTCTAAATATAGTTTGATTTCCTAATAACAACAAAGTAGTTCTCTAACATCTTACCGTTTTGTATATGTGAAGAGAAACCAAATCATGAAGACTGTATTTTATTTAGCAGACACACGAATCAAATCAGACCTTTATCACTATCAGCACTTCTACCTTTACCCAGGGCTCGACATTAACGCTTGTCCGGGACAAGTGGATCTTTTGAAGGGACAAGTAAAAGAGAATTTTACTTGCCCGACCTGACAAGTAGCCTGATTAAAACGTCAATGACAACAACAACAAAACTAACTAACTAAGGAATCACTAAACGAGAGAATTCTGATTTTGTTACATTTATTGTAAGTTGTGATCGATAGTGATCGGATAATAAATGTATTACTGACGGTAACAATGTTGTGCTGTTGAGGTTCACAGCCTCTCGAGGAGAAATCTGAACAAATGAGCGCAGCTCGCACAAAGAAACTCAGTGACTACGTTTACATGCAGCCAATAACCCGTTCAAAACCGGGATATTAGCAATAACCCGGTCGCGCACGGCCATGTAAACACCGGCAAAAACCCGGATATGCTCATATCCCGGTTTTTAAAAACCCGGATATTATACCTGGGGTACCCCCTTTCTAACCCGAATATTTGGTCATGTAAACGCGTATCGGCATATCCCCATCAAAAGGGACATTGATTTGTGTTCTGCGCATGTTCTATTCGCAAGGAATCTTGGTCTTTTGAGTAGGGACGGCGCATACAGAAACCCGCGTGCAGTATACCGGAAGTAAACAAGAAGTAGAGGTAAACATGGCGAGACGCAGCACAGCACCACACTTTTGGAGCGAGGAGGAAAGCGCAAACAAAGGCGATCGCTATCTGCCCCGAACTATTCATTATCCGCGTGCTGCTGCTGTTGTTGTTGTCTTTGGATACAGGAAAAAGAATCGGAAATGACGCATATTGCGTCTTAAGGAAGTCCGTACGTCCAGACGCTAACCGTGCGTCGCCGTTTACATCGGGATATTGCAAATTCCATGTATACAGGAGTAACTCTCTCTGCTCACGCATGTAAACGCGTTATTCCGAATGTTTCAGAAACCCAAATAGTGACTCTAACCCGACCATAACCCGGATATTGGCTGCATGTAAACGTAGTCAGTGAACAACACACTGCCTATTCATTCGGTTCACATGACGTCACTGTAGCTTTGCACCGCCAACTTTACGACCGACGGTCTCAGTAATGCCTGCAATATGTTGTGCAGCTGCAACAACAGCCGAAAGAGGAACCCCGAACTGGTATTTTATACTATACCAAAAGAAAAGGATATAAGAGAGAATCATTTATTTAAGTCTCATGTTGGTTTGTGGTTAATTATATTTCCATTAGTATACTCTCGATGCCCAACATTATACAGACAGATATCGACAGATAATGTTTTTTCTTCATTTTATTTGTTGGATCTGTTTAAATGTTAAAGCACTTTATCATGGTAAGTTAGTAAGATTTGGGGTTGTTTTGAATATAACTGTCTGTCTGTCTGTCTGTCTGTTAGTTAATACCTACCTAAATCTAATAAATATTTTTCTGAAGTTCATAAAGATATTGTCTTCGCCATATGCGCTTTAGATGTTATTTTGTGTAAGTAATGTTAGCTCTGCAGACGATGCATAATCTCAGCCTTGAAATGCATATTAAAGGACTAGTTCTTCCAAAAATGATAATTCTGCCGTCATTTACTCACCTTCACGTGCAAATCCTTAAGTTTACTTTCCGTGGAAGACTGAAGACAAAGGGACATTTTTGAATATAGCCTAATGGAGACTCTTCTTGTCGATGTAATGAAAGTGAATGAGTAACGTTAGCCTACTGGGGGCTGTCACGCAATAAATAATAATAATAAAAGACAAAAAAAAAACATCACAAAAGTATAATAAAAGTGATCTAATACGACTCCGTTATATTAATATCGTTATTTATTCATATGATAGCGTAATGTGACGAACAAACTGCAATTTAAGTCGTTATATTATAATCACTGATGAGCTTTACCTCTTGATAGCTTTTAATCGCAGCCGAATCGTGAGTGAATCATTCAAAAAGATTCGACTCGAAAGATTCTTTCATTTCGATATTTGTGTGTATTAAACCTTCTCTATAATTGAACATCTGTTCTTTCGGACAGATATGGCAGTCTTTTATGATCTTCGGCTGATGTCTCTGGCTGGTGTATGGAGCTAGAATTGTCTCTTTATTACATGCGAGAAAATAAATGATCTGAGAGAAAAAAATAAAATTTGAGAGAAAAAGTTAGCACACTGATAGCAAAAAAGCATTTCATGAGAGAAAAAAGAATATTTGAGAGAAAAAGTTTTCACACCAATAGCAAAAAATAATAATATTAGAGACTAAAAAAAGTTTTGAGAGAAAGTATTTTCTCATAGAACATAAAATATATACATTTGAATTTTTTAAAATTATTTCTGAGAAAAAAAAATCTCTCTCAAAATACTTTGAAAAAAACTCTCAAATATATATTTTTTGCTATCAGTGTGAAAACATCATCTCTAAAAAAAAAGTGTTTCTCTCAAAACGCTTTTCTTTGCTCTCGATGCAATTTCTTGCTCTCATGTCAGATTTTGCTTTCACTGTGAAAATTGTGTCATGGGCGGGGCCACGTTCCTATTGGCCAGTCGGGTGAGCATCGTCTTGTCTTGGGAGTCAAACCCCTATGAGTCGAACTGAATCATTATATGTTCGGTTCACCGGCATAGATGCCGCCTCTGCCTTAATTGCCTTAGTGAGTTGCCTCTGCCTTCGTGCTTGAACCCCTAAAAAAAAAAATCGTCAGTAAGGGCATGCGTCAGTATAGCATGACCCTGCGTCAAGTCGCAAAGCACCACAGGTTACGGCAAATAAAGATTCAGGAATTGAATGCAGGGTAGGAGAGTTACAAAGTGCAAAGTATAAGGAGAAGTGCAAATCAGGACAGACCCGAACTAGGGAGACTTCATCTGAACATCCCGAATAAGCACCTCCGCTTCGTCTGGAGAGCTGCAGAGGTGAGCTCCATCACCAATGTGGATCCTGAGGGTAGCTGGATACAACAGCGCGTAGCGGATCCTCATCTCGCGCAGTTTCTTTTTCACCGGGTCAAACAGGTGGCGTTTCTGCGTCAAACCGTGGCTGAAGTTGGAATAAATGAAAACTCTAGAGCCTTGGTACATCAGCTCATTTTTCTCCCGAGCGAGGCGGAGGATCTTAAGTTTGTCCTGAAAGTGGAGAAACTTTGCCAGAATGGGTCTTGGTCCAGCTTTGGAATTCCGTTTGGAGGAGGCTCCAGGAGTGCGATGAGCACGCTCGATCACCGGTGGAGTGGGAAAGCTGGCTTCACCCAAGAGAAAGGGTGAGTAGACGTCCAATGAAGCCGATTGTATCAGTACCTTCAGCTCACTCAGGAACGTGAATGAAGCGAAGATTTAGGGCTCTGCTCCGATTTTCGCCGTCCTCGGCTTTCTGTAGAAGGACAGCATTTTGCTTCTCCAGCGTCTCAACGCGTTGCTCTAGATCAGTTATGTTATCCTGGTTTGAACTGACTCTAAATTCGAGCTCGCCTACTTGATCCCCGAGAGATTTAAGGGGAGACTGCAACGCACTGGCAGCTGTTTGCAGGTTGTCAAGTTTCGGGTCAAAATACGTGAACATCTCTTGCTTAAGTTGTTGGAGAGCGTTCAGAATGAATGCGTTGTTCGCGTTTTGTTCCATGGCAGAGAACAGGTGAGATGATCAAGTGAACAGTTTGTAACAGTGTTCGTCCAACAAGTCACAAAAAGGAGGTTTTGTAACACTCAGAACTTGACGTGGGATAGATATGCACGAAGGTTAGTTAATTAGCGCATTTAGCAGACTGAGATTTAAGGAGCTTCACTCAAGCACTGCTGCTGTGTCGGCCATCTTGAAAACATTTCATACAACAGTTCAATAAACAGTTAAAATTTCAATGTATTTGGAATATATACCACATATATTTTTGACACTTTTGGGGACCCACACAGAAAAAAATACATTGAAATATATTCTGAAATATAACAAAAATATATGATGTTAAGTGTGAAATATATTTATTGGGCCAATTTCAAATATTTGCATATATTCCAAAATATATTCTGAAAATATATTTCAAATATATTTCTTTTGTGTATGGGTGTGAAGCTGCTTTGATACAATCTGTATTGTAAAAAGCGCTATATAAATAAAGGTGACTTTACTTGACTACTGGGTACTCCACTGGTTCCTTCTGGACAATGTAGATTAATTAGGTCTAATAAAACACTAAGGGCAGATTTTGTTGTTGTGGTGTGCCTAAGACCATAACATAAAATTGATAATAGGGATTCTTCATGACTAATCTTAGCACTGGGGTAGATCTTCTCTCCAATGCAATCTTGTGCATCACCACCTGCTGCAGAATTCATCTACAAGAATTGTGGAAAATAAAATATAATTTTGTAAACATATATATTTTAATCTTACAATAATACAAACGTGTCTGTTTTCTTTGGTTAGCCTAAAAGTCCCGAATGGCACATGAACATGAACCCGGATGAACATCTTCGCGAACGTCCGCTGGACATCAAGAGGACGTTAAAGATGGACGTTCAGGGGACGTTCACAGAGGCCATTTAGGGGACGTTCTAGGGACCTTTTTTGGTTAGTTGAGTAAATACTTGGTGCAGCAAATACAAAAGGTAAAATTGGAAACAAACGTAATTTTTGTTTGATTCTGCAGATTAGGAATTATATTCATACTCATTTGTCTTATTTGCATATTACATCATCCTTGATCAGTTTAAAGGAAGAAAAAAAGGCATTACCAATAATGTATAACTTGCTGCAAATCTTTTAATTCTTTCTCTACAACATTTCTGAAGACCCAAGTTTGATTTGAAGACAAAAAACGTCATATGTAACCCTCATTCCCTGAGGAGGGAAACGGCAACGTTACATCAGTGAATGAAGAAATATAGGTTTTTAAGGTTCGCTTAGAAGCCTATCACCTTCAAGTTCTACAAAACGAGCCAATGCCATGGGTCTGCGGAATTTGCATAGTCCAACTCCACCCCACCGCGTAGGTATAAAGGGACACTGAACTCCAGGCCGTTCCAGTGGTTATGGCAGAGGGACGTAACGTCTCCGTTCCCTTCTTAGGGAACGAGAATTATATATGTAACCAAGATGTTTCCTTTCGTTCAGTCACTGCAAGGTACGTCAGTGAATGACGAAATGGGTGTCCCAATTTAATCACGCCACGGCGGCTGTCTTCCAGTGCCCTGCGCAAGACTGAGCTCCCTGTCGTGAGGCTAGCGCGGACGAAGGGCTAGGCTTAATGCAGGAAAACCAACGTACACTGGGTGGCATATCCCAGGTAGATGATGTAACACAGCGCCTACCCGTAGGGAGGACTTAGAATACAAATATGACCCGAGAGTGGGATGCATATGAAAAACTCAGAGGTATCCAGCCCGCATGTTGGAATGTTTCAACCTCCAGTCACGGGAAAGACACGTCCTCAGTGGAGACTTACCGTGGAAAGACACATGTGGGGGTTGCCCAACGGGGGAACCATGCACATGAAGGCACCTAGCCAATCACAAGGGCTGACAGAGGGGGTATGCACTCCGGTGACAGCATCAACAGTGCAGGAGGAACTCAGGGTCTGAGAAGAACTCATCTGAGTGAAATAGCGCACACATCCAGTCCATGGAGTGGAATGGTGCAGCAAGCGATGACATCGAGCAGGTCCTACTTACTGGCTAGTGAAAGCGAGTACATGAGAGGACACTAGCTCTATCCGGAGATTATAGAATCTTGCAAAAGTGTTGGTTGCCACCCAGCCTGCAGCTCTGCGGATGTCTGTTAGCGAGGCGCCATGCGCTAGAGCCCAGGAGGAAACCACACTCCTGGTGGAGTGGTAGGAACCTTGGGCATGTATCCAGGCCGGGGTCTCAAGATAATGTGAGAGTTAGCTGGTCCGAATTACAGGCATGCTTTACCAACTGAAAATGCCTGCAGGTCCCCTGCCCTCTTGATGGAGGCCAAACAGGAACTTAAGCTCCACTGATCACGATGGCTCAAAGGGAGCTCTCTGCAGGGCTGATAAGATCACTGCGAGGTCTGAAGAGGGTATAAGAGGAAAGCGAGGAGGATTTAGTCTTCTGGTCCCCCTCAGGAACCTGATGACCGGGTCATGCCGTCCCACCGTTTTCGACTCCACAAGGTTGTAGTGCGCAGAGATCGGAGCCACGTAAACTTTCAGGGTGGAAGGAGACAGCCTTCATTCCAACCCTTCTTGGAAGAAGGAGAGCACGGACCCGATTAGGCATTTTCTGGGGTCTTCTCTGCGAGAAGAACACCAGGTGACAAAGAGGTTCCACTTCAACGCATAGGCGTGTCTCGTGGAGAGGGCCCTAGCGGAATTGATGGTAGCCACCACCTGAGGTGGTAGGGTACTCAAACCTGCCGTGTCCAGTCCAGGACCCACGCTTGCAGGTACCACAGATCGGGACGTGGGTGCCAGAGGGTGTCCCATCTCTGAGAAAGGAGGTTCTTCCTCAGAGGGATTGGCCAGGAAGGGGCTGTCGCGAAGAGCACCAGTTCGGAGAACCAAGTCCGGGCTCACTGGGGGAAACTCATATTTGCAGAGGCCCTGCGGCCAGCTGTGCACTAGTGCATCCGTGCCAAGGGTCCCCTCAGTCAGGGAATAAAACAAGGGGCAGTGGGAAGAGTCTAGGGAGGCAAAGAGATCAACCTGTGCATCGCCAAACTCTTCCCTAATCAGCTGAACCGTCCAGTAGCACCTCACGGCAGTACACGAGACCCAGGGGCGGAGTTGGATCCAGATATAAGGGGTGGAGATTGGTAGGTTTAGGGGTGGGTTTAGGGATCGGGGGTGGAGATGGGTAGGTTTACCCATGAGAGCTCGTCGGCCACATGGTTCAGCTCTCCCGGAATGTGAATGGCTTGAAGCGACCTCAGATGCTTCTGACTCCATAGGAGGAGATGTAGTAGTCTGTTCAGACAACACAGCGACAGTAGCGTACATCAACCGACAAGGTGATCTACGTTCCCGCCATATGTCGCAACTTGGACTACTATGCGGGCAAGTTGCGACATATGGCGGGAACGTAGATCACCTTGTCGGTTGATGTACGCTACTGTCGCTGTGTTGTCTGAACGGACTACTACGTGTTTGTCCTTGAGCAACGCCTAGAAACGGTGCAGAGCCAAGCATACTGCCAGGGACTCGATTGCTAAGCCAGTGCTGAAGCGGTCTCAGATGAAGTGGTCCGAGCGGTGTGGCTTCCGCTGCGGACGCCATATGCCCCAGGAGCCTCTGAAATAACTTCAGTGGAACCCCACTCTTGCCCTCGAATTGACTCAGGCAATTCAGCAGTGACTGCGCGTGCTCGCTCAGAAGCTGCACGCCCATGGTGACCGAGTCGATTTCCATACCGAGAAAAGAGATCCTCTGAGAGTTTGAGAGAGGGGAGAGTTTGCTCCTTTCTCAGTTGACCCGAAGGCCCAAACAGGCACGGTGCCGGAGCACCATGTCCCTGTGTTCGCAAACCTGGTCTCGAGAGTGAACTAGGATCAGCCAGTCGTCGAGATAGCTCAGGATGCGAACCAGAGTATGTGAGCGGTGCGGAGTGGGAGCAGAGCGAGGAGCGGATTTTTTTAATGTCAGAGCGTTGTGATTTTCTCTCGCTCCAAAAACGCTCCACTATCGCTCAGGACCAAACCACTGTGAGGCAACGGAGGGGGACTCAAAATGTTTCTAATCATATTTTGCATTTGTTTGCATTTGTATTGTTTTACTAGTACTTTCACAAACATTTATATAAAGTATATATCATGTAATTAATTTTACACATGCTTTTAAAGATATTTTTACCGACCCCCTCGCGATTTCTACCTGTGCAACTCCATTATATGATGGACGATTTTATAAGGCCCTGCCTGTTTACACGAGAACGCTCGCGGGTGAAAACGTAAAAATATTTTATCAGATGTGCCTTTCGTTTAGACGGCGACGGCGTTTTTGGGGCTTAAAAACGCAAAAAAAGTGAAACCACCCTCCAGAGTGGAAATCTTAAAAACGCTCCACCGTCGTGTTTCCGTCTAAACGGTATAAAGCAAAAGTCTGCTAGACAGTGAAGGCACCGATCAGTGCTTCACATTGCCACTGAGTGCATACTACATTGAATTTCACACACTTTTGCGTCACCATATGCACGCAGATTTCCCTCCCATAACGGTCGTCTAAACGCAGAATAAAAGTTATTACTTTTGCGTTTTCTCTTCTGAACGTTTCCGAATTATTACCGTGAAGAAGGGGAAAAAATATAAATGTATTGTAAAAGGTAGTGATGACAAAGGAGAACGCGAGTGCGGGGAGGTGACTACGTCAAAAGATTCCTTGTGATTCCTATTTTGCTTTGTTTTAAAGTGAGCTAAAGGATAGCCTAATTTATTGGTCTGGGGCTGTTCAAAATTCCAATAAAGTATGTGGATGTTCTTCTCTTAGTACTCCGTCCGTATTCGTTTTACAGTAGCCTACATGCATCTTCTGATCAGAGGTTGGTGTTATTTAAAAAAAAAAAAGAATAAAAATGTACCGTGGAGCGAAAACGGAGCGAGACGTATTAAGGGCGGAGTGGGGAGGGAGCGAGGAGCGGAAAATTTTACACCCAGAGCGGAGCTTGAGCGGAGTAATTATGAAATGCTTTGAGCGTGGAGCGCAAATTCTCTCCGCTCCACTCCGCTCACATACTCTGATGCGAACCCCGTGTTGCCGGAGTGGCACAAGGGCTGCCTCAACGACTTTCGTGAAGATGCGAGAGACAGATTAAAGCCTATATATTTACTCTTTTGTATTATATTTAAACATTTGTAAAACAGTGATAGATGGGTCTCTTAACCTTTACGCTGAGGAGAAAATCCAATGCAACTTTGAAGGGACCAAGAGAAACATGATTATGTATTTCTACTAGGGGTGTAACGATACGCGTATTCGTATTGAACCGTTCGGTACGAGGCTTTCGGTTCAGTTTTCGGTCCGCATTTTCAAACCGAACGGTACGTTTTACCATTTTTCCTGGTGACCAAAATTTTGTTATTTCAAATGTAGGCGCGTTGCGCGTGACAAGCGTGCTCATAATGTAAGAGACGCCGGCGCGACCACAACATTGTCCAACATCAAATGGCAAACGTAATGCAAGCGGAACGAAACTACTCGTTATTGTGTGGTTGAAGGACCGTTTATCAGTTTGGACCAGTGCAGCGCAAGCCGATCGTGATCATCCGACACTGTTACTACACAGCGCTAAGAGATCGTGACAATCATGGACTGATTATGCTTGATGTCATTCACCTGTTTTAGATTATGCTTGTTAGCTTCTCTGATTTAAGCCTTGGTTTTCCTTTGTTTCATTGCGAAGTGTTGTTAGACTGTCACGCTGCAAGTCTGAGCATTTACCTTGTTTCCTGTTCTAGTCCGAGTATCCCTGTTTCCTGGACACTTCGCCTGTATCTAGTTTACCCGTTTGCCTTGTCCCTGTATTGTACTTCTGCTGTATTGGACTGCTTACCTGGACTCTGACCCTCTGCCTGAGTATTCGTTGTGTTATCTGGATCATCCTTCATTAAAGCCTGCATTTGGATCTTCCCTGTCTGTTTCCTCGTGCAGTTTCATGACAGAGATCCAGTAAAGAAAGCATTTGAATTTGCCACATAAGTAATAACATCGCTGCGAGATCTAGTGAGAAACATTCACATTTCTCCTTTATTAACGGATCAAACAGCGCTGACGTGGAAACCTGGAAGAAACATTGTGCCATGAATGAACTATCCAGTGTCCACAGATCTGCAACATTCACCATGGATTTACTGTAGTAACTGCAACAATGGAAGTTTGGCAGGAATAGTAGGCTATAATGCCTTCAAGTAACATTACGTCGGTTTTATTTTGACATTATGAATACAATTGCTGCCCTCAAATGTAAATCTGAAATAAAATAAACCTTTGTTTATAACTACTTCAATATTACATTTCATTTTTTCCAAGGAGCTGTTTTGTTTTATGCTCCTAAGAAGAGTCTATTATAGCTCTAGAATTGCTCAAAGTAAAAAAATATCATACTTTATTATGTTGGTTTTAATAAAAAAAATAAAAAAAATGTAATCAAGGAAATTTCTCTGGCATTTATTTCTTTTTGCTGTATCAAAAACGTACCGAACCGAACCGTGACACAAGTGTATCGTATCGAACCGAACCGTGAATTTTGTGAACCGCTACACCCCTAATTTCTACTCAGCTTGACTTTTAGATGTAACTAAAGTACATCTAAATATATTAGATATTGCACTTTGAGAAGGAACTTTATCTTTGAGTTGATGTGAATCACACAGTTAAATATAAACTATTTAATGTGACAAATGTTGACAATGTTTCTTTTATACTGTCGATGGTTGTGGCCAGGGCTGTAGAGTTCTAGAATCACCGGCGTCCCAGATATGAGGTAGTTCAGGGGGTTCGGGGTCATAAACATAGGCTCAACTGATATTTATGTACATCAGTTTTCCTGATTATTTTTGTCGGTTGTTTAACATTTCTATCCTAAAATAGCTGTCAAATATGAAATGTTTAGTTTAGCTATATTTGATCTCACACTTCATGACCGTTAACTGAAGCGCTAGAACATGTGCTCAGCAGCTTCTGTGAACATAAAGCCTGTCTACTTTAATTTGATTGGTCATCTCTGTCATGTATTGTCATGTCTTGTCATGTTGTCTTGTTCTTGATCTTTCTCTCTTCTCTGTCTCCCTCTGCTGGGGTTTTGGAGTTACTGTTTCTTTCCCTTCTCCCTTCCTCCAGCTGTTCCTCATCTTCTCTAACTACCTCGTTTACTCTCTTCCCACCTGTTCCCTCTCCCCTCTGATTAGGTCCCTATTTCTCTGTCTGTTTCTGCTTCTTTCCTTGTCGGATTCTCACTTGAGTTTCTCATGCTAGAAGCAAGCTACAGTCCTGTTTGTCTCTGTCCTAGTCCTGTCCTGTTGGCATCCGCCTGGTGAACGCAATCTATTCTCTGCTAATCATCTATATCTTTGTATTCTGCCCAGTTCACCTGACGCTGTGAGAGATCTGGTAACCGCAGTCTTTTCTCGAGCCTTGTCTTCTCTGAGAGACCTGCAGCCTGTCGCCGCGAACACAGCCTTCTCTGTCTGCTGCCTAAAGACTCTTTTGAAGTTATCTGAAGTATTTTTTGCAGAAGTATTTTTGTTTCATTTTTATCGCCCTCTCTGCGGGTTGCCTGTTTTGCCATTATCTCTCAAGAAGAATTGTGTTCTACATTTTACCACCTTGTGTTCTTATTAAAGACTCTATTTTTGTTAATTCGCTTTTGGGTCCTCTCTTACCTGCATAACACATCTCAATATTCTGATGTTGATGAGCGGCGACAGACCGCAGAGCTCAGACGAGAAGATCTTGGAGCTGTGCAATATCCTTGCAGCACTAAAGTAGAGTTAATACTATATTAGAGAATTATTTCACAACCTTTGTTATATACACCTCAGAATTATACTGAAGTCTGGACCTCTGTGACTTCATAACTGGCTACAGCCGTGGTTGAGGCTGGTTTAGACAAACTAATAGGAAAGAGAGGTGGCATCGCACTTGAAAGTGCTGGAACTGAAGATAAGCTACTTAATGTGAGTTTTTGTATGACTGTGTAGATTAGATGATTGAGTGAAGCTCTTCCCACATGCAGTGCAGTGATACGGTTTCTCTCCAGTGTGGATCCTCTCGTGTGTTTTCAGATGTCCTGACCGATTGAATCTCTTGTCGCAGTGTGAACACTTGTAAGGTTTCTCTCCAGTGTGGATCCTCTCGTGTGTTTTCAGGGATCCTGACTCACTGAATCTCTTGTCGCAGTGTGAACACTTGTAAGGTTTCTCTCCAGTGTGAATCCTCTCGTGTGTTTTCAGGGTTCCTGAATGATTGAATCTCTTGTCGCAGTGTGAACACTTGTAAGGTTTCTCTCCAGTGTGAATTATCTGGTGCCGTTTCAAATTTACAGCTGTGATAAAAGTCTTCTCACACTCAAAGCACATATGATTTCTTACACCAGTGTGTATTTTCTGATGTCCTTTTAAATCCTGCAGACGTGAAAAACTCTTTCCACACAAAGAACATGAATGTGGTTTCTCCTGTGAATGAACTGTCATGTGGCTCTTCAGGTCTGAAGCCCTCAAAAATGTTTTACCACATTGATCACATTCATGCAGTTTCTCTCCAGTGTGGATGATCATGTGAATCTTCAGATTCTGTTTGTATGTGAAACTCTTCCCACACTGATCACATGTGAACGGTTTCTCTCCAGTGTGGATCCTCATGTGAACCTTCAGATTCTGTTTGTATGTGAAACTCTTTCCACACTGAGTGCAAGTGAAATATTTCTGAGATCTTCTTTGATGTTTCTCCACTTCATTCACTTCTTCATTCTCATCCATCGGGCCTGAAATTAAAGTTAAAAAAGTGCTCAGTAAATCAATAAAAGACAAATTATGTAGTGAAAAAAACGATCACAAGTGGACGTGCTAAACACAGGTGTAAACAGGGTCTAAAACAATTTGAGCTTGTCCACTTTTGACCACTTCCAGAGGTAGTCGAAAACACATTCAACCGGATTGCTTTGGTAGTGTAGACGCTCATGTGGTCGAGTGTGTTCAAACAGGCACAAAAGCGTAAACATTATGGGAAGCGCTGTAGCCAGACGGCATTTAAAATTTGTTGGCTGAAGACCCAAGTTTGGTTTGAAGAAGGAAAACTCTGTGTTTGACGTGGACTTGCAGCTTTAAGAGCAGAAACAAAAACTGCTGTTGCAAGTTGCTCACATGCAAATTGCATGAGCTTATTTCACCCATTATATTGAAAGCTCATACATTTACCAGCCCATAGACCGTCCCCATCAGAACAAATATGGTTGAAAGTGGACAGCTTTACAGCTTTCCCACATTGTACTGAAGGTGTGACATTTAGCAAACCTCAGATGTACACACACATCTTGGCCGACAGACCTTTATCACTATCAGCACTTCTTTACGGATCACTAATGGCCCTTGTGGTAAGAAAGAGGGGGTTGGAGCAGGAAAGCAAACGTCTTTGTTCATTTGCAACCCTAAAAAACGCAAAAACAATGAAATATAGTTTTTCCATCACCATGTCCCTTTAGGGGCTCTGAATAAATCACATTTTTGTAGTGAGAACTATTAAATATTTGATAAACTATGCAACTACCTAAAATATTAACATTTTAAAAATACGCAATAATGCTATAATTTTAACACTCCCTGTTTTTACACAAACTAAACCACATGTAGCAAAGTCTATTTATTTGATCATTGTTTTTTAAATGTTGGTGTTTTAGCAAGATAATAACAATATTTTGGAATGAGCAAAAACTGTATTAAGACATATCCATAATTTTGGTAAAATGGTTGCAGTAATTGTGAACCAGATGTAAAATAAACAGAAAAAAAATGCTCAGATAATACTAATATTGACTTACAGATAACAAACATTCAAATGACAATTTGAGGACAAATTGGACAAGGACAAACATCCTTGAACAAGGACAAACATCCTTGTTAAAAAATAAAATTGCACCCGGTTCATATTATTTGCTGCTTTAATTATAATTCACAACTAGATTTGTCCTACTATATCAGAGCTAAATCTGATGAACTGCTTTATAACCTTAATGTTCTTCAGCCTCACTAATGAAGAATCAGGAATAAACACCAACCTCTTTGTTCTTCAGTGTGTTTCATTCTGCAGTGTTCTGGATCTCTCATGTTCTCACTGACCTTCAATAAACTCTGTCTTTGCAGATTTCAGCTCTTCCTGATGGTTTGATGCTCGTCTTCACTTGTAGCTGATGGGAATATTCCAGCATTTATTGGTGAATTGCAGTGGGAGGAGCTTCACTGAAGGAGGAGGAGCTTCACTGAAGGAGGAGGAGCAGATCTGACAAAATCAAGAAGAAATCACTTACTGAGTAAAAAAAAAATTGTCCTCCCACTTTAAGTATTTATAGTCACATTATAAAAAAAATAAGAATAAAAAAAAGATACAAAAATAAAAATATATTTACAGATTTGCACGAAATGGCGCACCAATTTAGTTAACTCAACTTGTTTTTTGTTTATTGTGTTGCATATGAAACATGGTTCATCACAGATTATTAAAATAAAAGTCATTATAAACCTTACCTATATCTTGTAGATGTCACAATAGCTGATCATGTCGTTTGCTCAAATCTGTTGACAATAAAATGAGCTTAATGTGTGAATTTACAGATCTGAAGACATCAGCATAATGAATGAGGAGAAAACAGGATCTATTGACACGAAATAAAGAGGCTTTTCAGCTGCTCTGATAATAGTGATGAGCCATAGACTATCAATACTCATTCAACAAGCCATTCAGGATCAGCAGATCATCTCACTTTATTATAAGTATTTGCTGCTAGAAACAGATTGTTTGAGTCAGAATATCTGCTGAAAGACAATAAAAGTGCTTTAAAATGACTATTATTTCTCAAATGACAGAAAAGTTAGTAAAATAGTAATAATAAAAGACAGACACTATGACACCCATCTTAAACAAATTAAATATCTTGAGTCCCAAGTTTGGTTTGAAGATGAAAAAACGGTGTTTGACATGAACTTGCAGCTATGGTGGCAGAGGACCTCTTTTCACACCTCAACAGGAGGTCAAGTCAAGTCAAGTCAAGTCAAGTATATTTGTATAGCGCTTTTCACAATACAGATTGTATCAAAGCAGCTTCACAGTATTAAATTAAAATAATACAACAAGGTTTGTTTCTAGTGGAATTTATTGATTGATAAAATTAAATTAAATATCCCCAAAATATCCCCAACTGAGCAAGCCAAAGGCAACAGTGGCAAGGAACCGAAAAACTCCATCAAGTGACCTAATGGTGTCCTAAAACTCCATCAGGTGACCTAATGGAGAAAAAAAACCTTGGGAGAACCCAGGCTCAGTCGGGGGCCAGTTCTCCTCTGGCATTTATGAGCTAGAGGACGGATTGTAGTTTGAACTGTAAGATTAAAAATATTCTATGAATGCCTGGCTGAAGAGATGCGACTTTAATCTAGTTTTAAACTGGGAGAGCGAGTCTGAGCAACGAACAGTATCAGGAAGACTATTCCAGAGTTTTGGAGCCAAATGTGAAAATGCTCTCCCTCCTTTGGTGGTTCTGGATATCCTAGGTATGACCAAAAGCCTTGAATTTAGTGATCTTAAAGAGCGCGATGGATTATAGGGCGATAGAAGATCCGTTAAATAGACTGGAGCTAAGCCGTTTAGGGCTTTATAAGTAGCAATACCTTGTAATTAATACGGTGCTTTATAGGTAACCAATGCAGTGATGATAAAATCGGTGTTATATGATCATATTTTCTTGACCTAGTAAGAACTCTAGCGGCGGCATTTTGGACTAACTGTAGCTTGTTTATTGAGGATGCAGGACAACCAGCTAATAAAGCATTACAGTAATCCAGTCTCGAGGTCATGAATGCATGAACTAACTTTTCTGCATCAGAAACTGATAGCATATTACGTAGCTTAGCAATGTTTCTAAGGTGGAAAAAGGCTGTTTTTGTAACATATGAAATATGATTTTCAAAAGACAGGTTGCAATCGAGTAGAACACCCAGGTCTTTTACTGTAGAGGATAAAGTAACAGGACATCCTATGATGTTAAAGTTGTATTGTGCGAGGTTTTGTGGGCGGTTTTTTGAACCGATAAGTATTACCTCTGTCTTGTCTGGATTTAATAAAAGAAAATTACGCGTCATCCAATCTTTTATATCTTTAACACACTCCATTCAGTACACACTCAATTGCGTTTTCATCTGGCCGTGATGAAATATATATTTGAGTGTCATCAGCATAACAATGGAAACTAATTCCATGTTTCCTTATAATATTTCCAAGTGGCATCATATATATTGAGAATAACAGAGGGCCTAACACAGATCCCTGCGGCACTCCATAGTTTACTGGAGTTATGATAGATTTTTCTCCATTTAAATAGACAAAATGGTAGCGGTCAGATAGGTATGATTTGAACCAGCTTAATGCTTGTCCTTGAACACCAGTATAATTTTGTAGTCTATCTAAGAGTAATGTGTGATCTATAGTATCGAACGCAGCACTAAGATCAAGTAAAACTAGTATTGAGATACAGCCTTGGTCAGAAGCTAAAAGTAAATCATTTGTGATTTTAACGAGCGCAGTTTCAGTGCTATGATGCGGTCTGAATCCAGACTGAAACTTTTCATAGATATCATTTTGTTGCAAGAAAGAGCCCAGTTGAGCGGACACCACTTTTTCTAATATTTTAGACATAAATGGAAGATTTGAAATGGGTCTATAATTTGCTAGATTATTATGATCTAATTGTGGTTTCTTAATGAGGTTTTATAACTGCCAGTTTAAATGTTCTTGGAACATGACCTAAAGATAAAGACGAGTTAATAATATTGAGGAGAGGCTCTTCCACTACAGGTAACACTTCTTTCAGTAGTTTAGTTGGTATAGGATCTAATAAACATGTTGTTGTTTTAGATGAAGTGATAAGTTTATTTAACTCTTTTTGTTCTATAGTTGTAAAGCACTGTAATTGTTCTTGCGGGGTGATAATTGAGGCTGAATTATAAGGCACAATTGAAGATTGAACGTTTACAATTGTGGTTCTGATGCTTTCTATTTTCTCAGTGAAGAAGTTCATGAAATCATTACTACTAAACTGTAACAGGATATTTTGATCGGGTGACGTGTGTTTATTTGTTAGTCTAGCCACGGTGTTAAATAAAAACCTTGGATTGTTTTGGTTGTTTTCTATTAGTTTGCGGAGGTGCTCAGCCCTGGCCGCTTTTAGGGCCTTTTTATAACGTGACATACTGTCTTTCCACGCTATTCTAAAGACCTCTAAATTAGTTTGTTTCCATTTACGCTCTAAAATACGGGTTTCTCTCTTTAGAACATGCGTAGTATTGTTGTACCATGGTGCTTTAATTTTCTCTCTGACCTTTTTTCATTTAATCACATCCAATGTTCAAGAGAGAATGGTGCTCATAGTGCTAGTTAGTTCTTCTAGTTCATCTGTTTGTTTGGGTTCAGGCAGCAGCTGAGAAAGATTAGATAAGCAATTTGAGAAATTATCTATGGTGGATGGAAGGATTGTTCTGTCTGGTTGATAACGCGGCGCCGCATGACATATTACAGCAATACGTAATGTACAAGTTAGCATGTAATGATCAGTGACATCATCACTTTGTGGAATGATATCTATATCGGTTGGATCGGTTCCATGTGATATAATTAAATCGAGTGTATGATTAAGACGATGAGTTGGTCCGGTGACGTTTTGCTTGACCCCAAATGAATTTAATAAATCTGTAAACGCAGCCCCTAACGCATCATTTGGATTATCTACGTGTATGTTAAAATCTCCAACAATTAATGCTTTATCGACATTGACTAATAGGTCTGAGAGAAAATCTGCAAACTCTTTTAGGAAATCAGCGTAAGGCCCAGGCGGTCTATATACGGTAGCCAAGGCTAGAGATAATAGTGATGTTTTTCTAACATCTAAGAGCGTAACATTTAGTACAAGTACTTCAAACGAAATAAACTTATAACCTGTTTTCTGAGTAACATTGAGAATATCTCTATAGATTGTTGCAACACCGCCGCCACGACCAATCAGACGGGGCTCATGCTTATAACAATATCCAGGAGGAGTAGACTCATTTAGACCGAAATAATCATTTGATACTGTAGGATCAGGGCTTGTCTCTCTATTTAATAGATGTCTGAAATCAGGGGTTATCCCTGAGAGCTTAAAAATGGCCACAGTCACCCCTATACTAAAGAAACCTACACTGGATCCTTCTATTTTAGCAAATTTTCGCCCTGTTTCTGTTCTACCTTTCATCTCTAAGGTGATGGAAAAAATGGTCTCTCTGCAACTCCAATCGTTTTTAACTAACAATTACATCTATGAGACCTTCCAATCAGGTTTTAAAACACTGCATAGTACGGAAACGGCCCTTGTAAAAGTTCTAAATTATATTTTAATGGCTACTGACTCGGGTGATTCTGTCATTTTAGTTATGCTAGACCTGTCTTCAGCCTTTGATACCGTTGATTATGAAATCCTCATCTCTCGCTTGGAGTCCTATGTGGGTCTTGGAGGAACGGTCTTAAATTGGTTCAAATCTTTTTTAACAAATAGAACTTTTTCGGTTAAAATAGGAAATTTTAATTCATCATCACGCAAGCTAACCTGTGGTGTACCGCAGGGGTCTGTTCTTGCACCTACTCTCTTCTCTCTTTATCTACTTCCCTTGGGATCTATCTTTAGGAAACACAACGTTTCTTTCCATTGCTACGCGGATGATATGCAAATCTATCTGCCTCTGACCTCCGAAAAAAAGCAGGCTCTTAGTTGTTTATCCGCCTGTCTGGACGACGTAAAATCATGGCTCTCAAAAAATTTTCTTTTTTTAAATTCAGATAAAACGGAAGTTATTGTCTTTAGCCCCTCCGAAATTAGTAGACAAAACTCACAAAAGTTGGAGTTCTTAAATCTGAGTACCTCATCCCAAGTGCGAAATCTGGGTGTGATGATCGATAACAGTCTGAAATTTGACAGGCAAATTGCCTCTGTAGTGGGCTCTAGTTTTTTCTATCTACGCTCTCTCTCTAAAATTAAATATTTTCTCTCTAATGCCTCTTTAGAGGTTGCTGTCCATGCCTTCATTACATCGAGGCTGGACTACTGCAACTCTCTATATTATGGTGTTGCTAAGACTCAAATTTCACGCCTACAAGTTGTTCAAAACGCAGCAGCGAGATTCCTGAAGGGATGTAAAAAGTTTGATCATGTTACACCCCTTTTAAGATCCCTACATTGGTTACCTGTTCAGCATAGAATTGAATACAAAATTATATTACTGGTCTACAAATCGCTAAATAATCTTGCACCATTATACCTGTCGGACCTACTTCACCTATACACCCCTAAGCGAGTAGCCTGGCAAGCCAGACGTACATCAAGATGTTTAGTCTGGCAACTCACCATAGACACGGTCAATCCGAGGGGCGGGATAAACGGCTGTCTTTCAAATTCCCTCTGCACGCAATAGGACAGCGCTTCAACCAACCAGGGGTGCGTTTCCCGAAAGCATCGTTGGCCAACTATGGTCGCAAGTTCATCGCAATGTCCATTGAACTCTATTGGCAACGAGGGAACTTGCGACCATAGTTGGCTAACGATGCTTTCGGGAAACGCACCCCAGAGCGTTTTCCCAACAGAGGAGCTAACGTTAGTTGATAGATTCAACTTTTAAATCTGGCCGACAAAACTACGAACACATCTTCCTTTTTTTAAGAATGACTTAAGTGCCGTTCTTTGTTCTTTTCTCAAAGAAAAACTTAACTCCAAGTCCTCCAGAGTTGTGGCCAAAGCCGATTCGAAAGACCGCTGTTCTCCATCCGCAGCAGCCGTCATTCTTTGTATTCAAGTAGCAGGGAACCGTCACAACTCTGTCGTCATATGTTAAGCCCGCCCCCGCCTACTCTATACACGACGTGATTGGCCTGACCCAATTTAGGTTTTTGCAGCAAAAAGGTCTATTGAGAGTTGCTAAACTGACCCTGGCTGCAAAATCATTTTGCTGCCGCTAGGGTGCGTCTAGATTTCTAGGCTACTAAGCGAGGGCTTAGATCGGAAAACAAATTCCTCCTTCAGATTCCCAGAACCCGCTTGAAAAACAGGGGTAATAGAGCGTTTGAAGTGGCTGGCCCCACGTTGTGGAATAAACTCCCAATCCAAATCAAAATGGCTTCCACTTTATCTGAGTTTAAATCTGCTCTGAAAACTCATCTGTTTGATTCAGCTTTTAATATGTAATTTTTTTTTTTTTTTTTTGTTTTTTTTTTTATTGATTACAAGTGATCATTGATTGTTTTATTGTGTATTTGATTGTAATTATTGTACAGCACTTTGGTCGGTCGACAGCCGGTAGTAAATGTGCTCTATAAATAAACAGAACTTGAACTTGATTTGGTTTAAGCCAGGTTTCAGTAAGGCAAAGTACATCGAAGCTATTATCTGTGACTATTTCATTTACAATAACTGCCTTAATTGTGAGTGATCTAATGTTTAGAAGACCTAGCTTTAGAAATTGTTTTTGTTTACTAATAGCAACATTTTCTATTTTAATAACAATTAGATTTTTCCTAGATCCTGCAGTAGATTTATTATTTGATCTCACTAAACGAGGAATAGACACGGTTTCTATGCAATGTTCTACACTAGTATTTATATCAGTTAAATTGGTGCAGCAGAGACTATGATTTGGACTTTTGGTTACTAGTCAAACGGTATTTAACATTTTGGAGATGTTATCCGACAGAAGATCTGCTCAGAATTTGCTTGGGTGTAAGCCATCAGCACGGAAAAGCCTAGGACGCTCCCAAAACAGATTCCAATTATTTACAAAGAGCAGTTTCTGATCATTGCACCATGACATTAACCATTCATTTAGCGCAAATAATCTGCTGAACTTTTCATGCCCTAGTCGGTACGTGGGAAGCGGTCCTGACACAATGATCGTTGTTTCAGGCGATGTGCTGCGTACCGTATCGATCAGGCTCCTGAAGTCTTTCTTCAGAACCTCCGTCTGGCGCAGCCTGATGTCGTTCTCTCCCGCATGCAGGACCACAGTTCCGACGCGCTCGTCACCGTTCAGAATCTCGGGAACGCGAGCAGCGATTTCAGAAACACGAGCACCAGGAAAGCAGTGACTGTGCACCTTACTTTTACCTAATGTAGCGTGTACGTGCCGAACGATGGAATCGCCGATGATCATAGCATCGCGTTCTGTTTCGCGTAGAGGGGAGAAGCGGTTTTGTGTGGATAACTCGAAAACCGGGAGGGTCGGAGAGAGTCTTGGTCTAGACCTGACTCGCGTCTTCCGCTGCGGAACCACCCAGGCTTCGTGGTGGCGTGTTGGAGCCGGAGTGAACGAGACCATGGCTGATTGCGACCGATGCTGAGGAACGCACGGAGTAGACGCGGTCGGAGTCAGCGGGTTAGTAACGTTAAACACTGATTTGTGTGCATCGGCGCGTGATGTTTCAAGAGCCAAACACCGGTCTCTCAGCTCGGCCTGTCTCAATAAAAGGTCGTGGATCTGTTTCTCAACAGCTTCCAGCTCAGACTGCAGTGCGTGCAGCTCAAATGTGTCCTCACCTGCACCAAAAGGTAGACTATTTACATCTGATATTGTAGAAAAGGCCCCAAAGTTATGTTTGTGTTGCTATTATTTAGTACAGTTGACCATATTGTGAGTTATGTTTTACGTTTACTGCCGTTTATTCAGTGCTTGTAATAGGATAGCGGACGCGCGCGCTGGTTTGTATATTGTATGTGACGTCACGCAGTTCGTATGCAGTATGAAAGATAGTCGGTCGGTTGTCATAGTTAGTACGCAGTACGATAGAGATCGTCAGTCAGTTGGATTCTCATTGTGAGCGACATTTTCCTCAGAGTGTGCGTGAATGAGAAAAGTAAGTATTTCTGCTGTATTACTCGTGATATTACATTTCTTTGTTAGCTGTTATTTCTGTTATTTGATATGGATGAGAGTTAGGAGTTTAAGGGTCGCGACGCGAGCGTTGTGTTAATTATATTCGCGTTCGGACGTTACTTTCTAGCTTCGGTCCACCTGATTTATACTTTACTACTTATCAGTACTTTGTGGTTGAGTAAAATATGAAGTAAGTTGTGTTAAATATTATTATCTGGACCATTATAGGCTATCTAGGCTATTGAGTAGCTATATCATAGATGACAGAAAGTTCGTTATTGGTGATTTAATGCATAGAAAATCTGAGAATCCCATGTAAGTGTTTGAATCTTTCTCTGCCTACATTTTAGAGTTTAAGATATATATAGTCATATTCTGACTATTGTTTATTTATATGGTAATGTATATTAGTGCTTAAGGAGAAATTATGTGTATGCATATGTTTCCTTTATTCATTTGTATTTTGTTTCTCTCTGTATAGAAACCACACTCAAATTACACACTGGAAATTACTGACACAAGAAAGAGGAAAGAATAAACAGAATAATAAGTACTATCTCTCAGCTCGTCATTTCATACTCTGGAATATTTGGCCTTAAGTGGTGTTCTGGCCGACACTCCTGAATGAACCTGGTGATAAACCCAGAATTAGCACCTAGACTGAGCGTCTACCCATTATCTTCACTTCATTGATGGTCCTTCGAGCCGGAGCACTGGGTTTACGTCAGAGATGGAATTACATCCAGAGTATGATGCTTGTGGTACACGTCCCAAGCGGCACATTCGCCCACCTGTGCGCTATGCAGATTATGAGGTCGATTATCGAGGCTACATCGGTGAGAGGTACAGAGAGGAATTAGAGAGTACTCACCAGGAGGGAAATGCCAGGATGACACCCTTCACCTCCCCTTATGACTCTCCCCTTCGCCTGCAGAGGCGGGATGCTATTCTTCAGGAGATGGACCTGGGCTATAGGGCGGAGAACCAACAGCACAGCCAGGAGAATCAGCTAGCCCCCCAGCGGTTTCCGGAGAGAGAGTTTAGGGAACAGCTACGAGATTACTCTACTCCCCTACCTTCAGCGCTGCACCCCATACATCCACAGGAGGAGTGCCGAGTTGAGTTAGATGACATTCGTCATGGAAGACACCTCCTGCAGCAGACACAGCGGCACATGGCATCAGACTTAGTCGAGCTTAGAGCATTGCGAGCAGACATGAGACAATTAGTAGATGCTGTTCGCAACATGCAGAGTCCTACCTCTATTCATACCAGAAAGCCAGAGTTAATGGTGATGTCGCCACGGCCACCTGTTGAAAGTGAATCTAGAGCTGAGGAAGAGGATGATTGGCCTGCACCACCACCATGGCCAGACCCAGTAATGGACAAGCTTCCGCTAGACCCACCTATGGCACCATCTCTTATTAGGAGGATAGATGAGGTTCCAAGAATTAAGGAAGAAGCACTGCCAGCCCCAGCTCCTGACATGTATGTGGGTCAGCCACAAGTTAATCACTCAGCACGTGGGGCCCTTCCTACTGCAAAGCCATGGGATGACACTGCCCGTCATCTATCGCCCTGGCTCAAGCCCGTTCAGTTTCCTGCGCAGCCACACAGATTACCTCCAGCTGAGCCCAAGTACCCTACGGCTTATGGTGGTCAACGGAGTGAGCTTGGCTGCAACCTAACGCCCCAACAGCGACATCCAGGCATGGCATGGACACAGCCCCTGCCCTTTAGCTCACCTCGGGGTCATAACTACGTCTCAGAGCCAAGTTACCGGGGGCCACGCCCAACAATCCGCAACTTCTCAAGTCGGGACCCAAGTGAGTTCGCACGGCTCAAGATCTCATTGGAGAACCTCTTACCACATGATGCATCTGAGTTGTTTAAATACCAAGTGTTGGTTGATCACCTACAACTAGAAGAAGCCAGGTTAATAGCAGATGCTTACCTTAACTCCCCAACACCCTTCTCAGACACAATGGTTGCCCTGAATGACAAGTTTGGCCAACCACATCAGATAGCGCTGAGGCGTATTGCTGCTGTGATGGACTCACCAGACATAAGGCGGGGAGACTTTGCTGCATTTGAGAAGTTTGCACTCCAGATACAGTCACTTGTGGGGATGCTGAAGACACTAGGCCACGAGGGTGAAGTGGAACTACAGTGTGGCTCACATGTTGCTCGTCTGCTGAGCAAGTTGCCGCCAGAGCAGAGAGCGGAGTTTCGCCGCTGCATGTACCATCAGGGCACACAAACCCACACCTTAACTAATCTTTCAGATTGGTTGAAATACGAGTCTTGGTGTCATGATTTTGAAGGACAGTTAGCTGTGAGAGGAGCTCGAGAGAAGCCGGTGTCCAGATATGAGGGTAGGAAGGGTAAGCAACCTCCCACTGTCCTCCATGGTGCGAAGGATACAGCTAAGAAACCTGAGGCTCCAGTGCCAAGCCGCTCCTTCAAAGGGAACAAGAGCAAGCCATATTGTCCATTCTGCAATAATGAGGAACACTACCTTAGCCAGTGTACAGAGGTATCCAGGCTAACAAAGGATCAGCTGACTGAATGGATAAGGAGCAACAAGAGGTGTTGGCGATGTGCACGGCCACACCAGGCGGCCCAGTGCAACTTAAAGAAGACATGTAGCCTCTGCCAAGGGAAACACCTTCAGGTTCTGCATGAGGTGAATATGAGGTCACCCAAGGAGGCAGTGTCAACACCGGCAGCGGAAAGCCAAGGCCCAACAGAGGTTCTGTATCTGGACAGACCCACTGAAGGCAGTCGGGTCCTTCTGAAAGTTGTCAAAGTCCGCATTCACCATGGTGACCAATCAATCAACACCTATGCCATACTTGATGACGGTTCGGAGAGAACTATGCTGTTGTCAGATGCTGCAGAGAAGCTAGGTGTGCAGGGGATTCAGGAGGATCTACCACTACGCACCATTAGAGATGACGTGCAGACCCTCCGTGGTGCATCAGTGTCGTTCTCCATTTCTTCGCCGTCAAAGCCAAAGACCAAGTTCAAGATTGTAGGTGCCTTCACCAGTGGTCGTATTGGACTAGCTACCCATACTTACCCCATGGATCAACTCCGGAAAACCTACAAGCACCTCACTGGCCTTCCCATACGGACTCTTACAAATATCAAGCCTCTGCTTCTCATTGGGAGTGACCATCCCCATCTCGTTACTCCCATTGAACCTGTCAGATTGGGACCTCCAGGTGGGCCTGCTGCCATCCGGACAAGGCTGGGCTGGACTCTACAGGGCCCAGCGAGTGTAGTCCGTCACCTCGCCCAACCACAGCAGTGTCTATTTACAACAGTAACACCCCAGGTGAGCGAGCTGATGAAACATGTTGAGAGATTATGGCAGGTCGACACTGTCCCATTCAGGAGCGAGAAACTAGTTACTCGTTCAAGGCAGGACCAAGAGGCCATCAGCATCCTGGAGACCAAAACCATCAGGGTGGAGGTTGATGGCATACTCCGTTACGCCACCCCGCTGCTCCGCCGGAAAGACATGCCGCTCTTTCAGGCTACTAAAGAAGCCGTCATGCCCAGTTTATGGAGTGTAGAGAAGCGACTTGTCAGAGATCCTGCACGGGCTGAAGCCTACAGAGTGGAGATGGAGAAACTTATAAAGGCGGGCTCTGTCATCAAGTGTGAACCGAAAGTTTCAGACGAGGAAGGTTGTGAGGAATGGTATATCCCTCACCATATGGTGAGCCATAATGGCAAGAATAGGCTGGTTTTCAACTGCTCCTATCAGTATCGAGGGCAGAACCTCAACGAACATCTACTGCCTGGTCCGACCTTAGGAGCATCACTACTGGGAGTTCTGCTAAGATTCCGAGAGCATGCAGTTGCAGTTAGCGGCGACATTAGAGGCATGTTCCACCAAGTTCGCCTCCTCCCAGAAGATCGTGCTCTGCTCAGATTTCTTTGGCATGACATCAGTCAAGAAGGACCTCCTGCAGTGTATGAGTGGCAAGTGATACCGTTTGGTACAACATGTAGCCCTTGCTGTGCCACATTCGCCTTACAACGCCATGTCTCGGATAATAGCCAGCCAGATGAAGATGTGAGGATATCCGTTCTGAAATGTTTTTATGTGGATAACTGCCTCCAGAGTGTCCCCACAATTGCTGAGGCGAGGCATCTAGTCGACAAACTACGAGTCCTTCTTGCGTCTGCAGGCTTCGATCTACGTCAGTGGGCCAGCAACGAACCAGGTGCAATAAGTCACCTACCAGAAGAGAGCTGCTCGGCTAGTGTTGAGCTATGGCTGGCTCAGAACAAGACAGATACCCCAGAATCTACTCTAGGGCTAAGCTGGCTCTTCCACACTGATGTCCTTGGTTACAAGCATCGTCATGTGGAGTACGGTGTCCCCACAATGCGTAATATCTACAAGGTGCTGGCGAGTCAGTACGACCCCTTGGGCTTCATCTTACCCTACACCACCAGGGCTAAGATAATTGTCCGACACCTTTGGGACAAACACAGGGGATGGGATGATCCACTACTACCGGAGAAGCTTCTGCAGCAGTGGAAAGACTGGGAAGAAGAACTTCAAGTCTTACCTCAAGTCACCCTGCCCCGACCTTACTTGCCGAAGGCCGTGGACATCTCCGGTCTTCAGAGAGAGGTACATGTATTTTGCGACGCTTCAGAGGAGGCTTATGGCTCAGTGGCGTACCTCCGGACCACTGACAGATACGGTGAAGTGTATCTGTCATTCCTGATGGCCCGTTCCAGAGTCACTCCCAAGCGATTTCACTCTATGCCCCGATTGGAACTCTGTGCTGCCCTTACTGGTGCACAGCTCTCGCAGGTGCTGAAGAGGGAGCTTACCATCCACATTGATCAGACAACCCTGTGGTCAGATTCCACAACGGTGCTGACATGGCTGAGGTCTGAATCCTGCCGGTTCAAGGTCTTTGTGGGCACCCGCGTTGCCGAGATACAGGAGCTGACTGACAGGCATGCCTGGAGATATGTTGATACAGCAAGAAACCCTGCTGATGACGTAACACGAGGGAAGAAGCTGCGAGAGCTTGTTCAGCCAAATAGATGGAGCCTGGGACCTGCCTTCCTCCTGAACAGTCCAGACTCATGGCCAGAGGACCACCCTGTTGACCAAGCAGAAGATACCTCAGAGCTGCGCAAGTCTATCTTCTGTGGGGTCGCCGCAGTTGCATCAAGCCAGTCGACTTTAGACGTGGGCCAATACGGCTCGTGGAAGGAGCTGCTGGAAGTGACAGTGCAGGAGCTGCATGGGGCGGCCAACTCTAATGATAAGCCCACAGCTGAAGATTACCAACAGGCTGAACAGTTGATACTTCAGAGGGCTCAGAGGGATAGTTTTCAACAGGAGTACAGCCTCCTGAAAGCTGGTAAACCCGTCCCCAGCAGCAGTCGACTTCGCACGCTGTCTCCAGAGTTGGATGAAAAAGGAGAGCTCATCCGTGTTGGAGGACGACTCCGTCGAGCAGAAGGCCTAGAACTGACCACTCTTCATCCAGTCATCTTAGACCCAGGTCATCGAGTGACTACGCTCTTGATCCAAGACTTTGATAACCGCCTCCACCACCCAGGCTCAGAGCGGGTGTTCGCTGAGCTTCGCCGCTCCTTCTGGATCCTGCGAGGGCGTGAGGCTGTCCGGCGCTACCAGTATAGCTGCGCTGACTGTCGACGATGGAGGGCAAAACCTGCAGTGCCGAAGATGGCAGACCTGCCATCAGCCCGTCTGCGCCTTTTCAAGCCTGCCTTCTATTCTACGGGGATGGACTGCTTTGGGCCATTTGAGATCAAAGTGGGCCGGCGCCGGGAGAAGAGATGGGGGATCATTTTCAAGTGCCTCACAACTAGGGCGGTGCACTTAGACCTCCTTACCTCTATTGATACAGATGCTTTTCTGATGTCCCTTCGTCGGTTTATTGCCCGTAGAGGAACGCCTGCAGAGCTGTTCTCCGATCAGGGGACAAATTTCAAGGGAGGTGAGCGAGAACTCCGTGAGACCTTCGTTGGAATGTCTAACGAATTACAACGTCTACTTGCACCACAGAAGATCTCCTTCCGCTTTAACCCCCCAGCAGCTCCCCACTTCGGAGGGGTGTGGGAGAGGGAGATCCGCTCAGTTAAGAGCGCACTCTATGCCACAGTCGGTGCTCAGCCTGTTCCAGAAGAAGTGCTTCGCACCGTTCTTACTGAGGTGGAAGCGATCCTTAACAGTAAGCCCTTGGGTTATGTGTCTTCAGATGCCAGTGACCCAGATCCAGTGACTCCCAGTGTTCTTCTTATGGGGCGGCCTGATGGTTCGCTACCTCAGGTAGTCTACCCCGAAAGTGAGCTCATCTCTCGCCGCCGTTGGAAACACTCCCAAATCTTGTCTGATCACTTTTGGGCCCGTTTCATCCGACTCTATGTGCCGAGTCTGCAAGCTCGCCAGAAGTGGCAGGCTTCACCAGCCGACATTGCAGAGGACTGTGTAGTGATGATCGCTGATCCACATCTTCCAAGAGCCCTCTGGCCCATTGGAAAAGTAGTCAAGACTCATCCCAGCCCTGACGGGCACATCAGGTCCGCTGATGTAAAGGTGAAGGAGATAATCTACACCCGGCCAGTTGCCAGGCTGGTTGTCCTCCCTGCACTTCCTTCTGGAGAAGATGGAGACGGTTCCACTCCTGCCACTACACACCAGCCATAGAACTTTGTTGCCTTTAATGATGAGCGAATGTATTACATACATTCGGGGGCGGCTGTAGAAAAGGCCCCAAAGTTATGTTTGTGTTGCTATTATTTAGTACAGTTGACCATATTGTGAGTTATGTTTTACGTTTACTGCCGTTTATTCAGTGCTTGTAATAGGATAGCGGACGCGCGCGCTGGTTTGTATATTGTATGTGACGTCACGCAGTTCGTATGCAGTATGAAAGATAGTCGGTCGGTTGTCATAGTTAGTACGCAGTACGATAGAGATCGTCAGTCAGTTGGATTCTCATTGTGAGCGACATTTTCCTCAGAGTGTGCGTGAATGAGAAAAGTAAGTATTTCTGCTGTATTACTCGTGATATTGCATTTCTTTGTTAGCTGTTATTTCTGTTATTTGATATGGATGAGAGTTAGGAGTTTAAGGGTCGCGACGCGAGCGTTGTGTTAATTATATTCGCGTTCGGACGTTACTTTCTAGCTTCGGTCCACCTGATTTATACTTTACTACTTATCAGTACTTTGTGGTTGAGTAAAATATGAAGTAAGTTGTGTTAAATATTATTATCTGGACCATTATAGGCTATCTAGGCTATTGAGTAGCTATATCATAGATGACAGAAAGTTCGTTATTGGTGATTTAATGCATAGAAAATCTGAGAATCCCATGTAAGTGTTTGAATCTTTCTCTGCCTACATTTTAGAGTTTAAGATATATATAGTCATATTCTGACTATTGTTTATTTATATGGTAATGTATATTAGTGCTTAAGGAGAAATTATGTGTATGCATATGTTTCCTTTATTCATTTGTATTTTGTTTCTCTCTGTATAGAAACCACACTCAAATTACACACTGGAAATTACTGACACAAGAAAGAGGAAAGAATAAACAGAATAATAAGAACTATCTCTCAGCTCGTCATTTCATACTCTGGAATATTTGGCCTTAAGTGGTGTTCTGGCCGACACTCCTGAGTGAACCTGGTGATAAACCCAGAATTAGCACCTAGACTGAGCGTCTACCCATTATCTTCACTTCAGATATATTCGCCATTTTAACAGATGGACAGTGAGTTAGCAACGAAGCAACCAGTGATGCTATCAATATTAATACTAATTTATGACTGAAGTCTTGGATATAATCCGTCTTTTTAGTGGTAAGGGTGTAGAGTAGACGCACGATAGGCGAAAAAATGTTTGTTTGTAAGTGAGTGTGGAGAAGACGCGTTCAGCCGTGATCCACTGGAGTAACCTATAAGAGTATCCGGAGTTGGATCACTAAAAGGCTTGAGACGCGTCTGCTCAACAGTCCGCGTTGTAACTATGAGGTTTGAGCAGTAGTGCTTCTCAGTGAGGAAAAGTAGAAAATGTTCGTTGTAAGTGAGTTTAAAGAGAAAAATCAAGAATTATAAATCAAATCGATAGAGCTCCAAAGACAACAACGCGTTCAGACGCGACGCATGCGCATTCGAAACGAGTGTGTGTCAGAGCAAACAATGCCATCAGTATGTATCATATGAACGTAAAAACTCATTTATAAATTGCATGATAAACAATGCGTGCTTATAGAGAAGCATTTCATGAGATCGGGTTGATATATCATAATGTATTCTCTTGAAAATTATCTATCGTCAAATGTGTGTAAACTCCTCTTAGGAATTTCTCCATTCAATGTGAATTTATCTTAAAATATTCTTTAACAAGGAAATCTATTCAGTGATTGGTCCATGCCAATGTCGTCATCCAAAATCCTGTTTGTGGCACAGTGTCACGGTTGATGATTGACTCTTCCTTGCGCTGTGTTTATGTGTATGTGTGTGTGGGCGTGGTCGCTGATTATCCTCAGAGAATCAGCGCCAGGTGATTTGCATTTCCAGTGCCTATTTATACTCACCTCATGCGTCTTGTGTTTGTCAGATCGTTGTTTGTGGATGTTCCCTGTTCTGTTCCTGTTCTTCCTCGGTTCCCCGTGTTTCCAGCCTGTGTCTTCATCTGGGAGATTCGTCATCGCAGTTCATGTCTTCACGCCTCGTCTTCACTGGGATCTTCACTTCACTCGTCTGACCTTGCATGATAGAGTTGCCTACGCAAGCCTGCGCTGCCAACGTATCCGTTCCTGTGTTCTTCCTACATATGCTGAGAATGATCCTGTGATCTTCCTGCAAACACTGAGACTGTTCCTGTGATCTTCCTACATGTTCTGAGTCTGGTCCTCTTGTTGTTCAATAAAGAGCCAGTTTTACTTGCTATTGTCTCCTCTGTTCTCTAGCCGTTACACACAGCAAAGTGTTGTAAATCATCTCTAAGACTGAGCTAATAAATGTTTTAACCCTCTGGGGTCTGGGCTGTTTTTGGGGCTTTTTTGTTTTTCAGTTGCATATAAACACATTAATGGCAAAGGTGTAAATTCACTCTATATAGCACAAACAGGGCTACCATAATATGTGAGCCACGTGTATGTACATGTTTTCATTTTTGAGAGAATAATGTTTATGCATGGTTATTGAAAAAACTAAAAACTAAAATTTCTGAAATAAGGCCACATAACACATAGTAAATATGTGTCAATAAGACTTTTGACTAATGGATGTCCTCGCCTAGAGTTTTTTCTTCAAAATTATGTGAAAATAGTCTTGCTTTATCGTTCACATAAAACCATACATTGATTTAAATTGATGTAAAACAGGTTTTGCTTGGAAAGCCAATATGCGAGGGGGGCGTGAACGAGGAGTGGTTTACACCTTAGAATACAATGTCCCACCCACTCTGCATAATGATGAGCCATTCACTCAGGTGTGACACAGTGACTGAGCCACAATGCAAGGACAAAAGATATATTTAGAAGAAGACTTATATTGACCATTTAAGATTTTGCTTACATCTATCTTGTAAATATGTTTTGCTATTTTATTAAAAAGGTTACAATTACAACAATAATTACAATTTCAACAATATTTCAAGTGTACTCTTTCTTTGTAAAAAAAAAAGATTATAGGCCTACATTTTATCTATGTATTCATTAGTTTGAATATAGTCAACATTGGAACAGCTAACATCTTAGTTGATGACTTTATTTTTGACAAAAATAGATATAGAAATTGCTAAACAAAAGCTTATTTGACGTGGCAGTATATTCTACAGTAAAAACTGTACCCAAATCTAGTCAACAAGATGTTGTCTTTCATATTTCGCCTGACTGTAACGTTGTTTTCATGAAATATTAGGGCATATTGTTAATTTGCAGTTTAATACGTTGCTTATACAAATAGCCTACATTTTTAAGATTTTTACTCATCTCAGTATAGCAATACAGTTTGCTAAAACATCATCATTCATTCACACACGCAATTTAAATTTAACTTCTGGCAAAGATGAAGTTGATGATAGGCTATTGACTCGCGATCTTCGCAGTGGGCTAGTGAATGCACCGGAGAAATGCACATTTATTAGGCTACATACTTTTTTGTTTTGGATGGTTTTGTTTAGAACCAGCTTTCTGTAAATATATTTCACATTTTTTAGACATGTGAGGCGAGTAGGCTACGGTCTGGTTAATGATGATCTCCAGTTCAAGCACCTTATGTTGTGATTGCTAGCCTATATTTACTTTAAATCCAGGAAATTTGTTAATGAAAAAATTATTAAAATTAAGATACAATTGATACAAAACGAAATTCGTTTTAAAGAAAGGATTTGTAGTTTCTGTTTTGAGGTCTCTGTGAAAGTTTGAAAGTCTTTTAGTGCGCTTTCAGAGCGCTCGCGTCCATAATGGAGAACTGTCACGTAATATTGTTTTTTCCTCATAAATGCGAACACGAAAAATAAAAGACAAAAGACTTTTAAGTAAAACTTACTCCGAAATTGTGTCCTCGGCGGAATTCGCTCTTCAAAATGCTGCCGTTCGTAGTCTGAGTTATCTTCCTCTGAGGAAACAACCCGGTATCATGCATTCTTCCTCGCTGTCCAGAATCATCTGAAGGGCGTCTTTACTGGAGAAGCGTGCCATACTCAAAACGCGATGAACTATCAGTAAGTCTGATGAAGAAACTGTGTTTTTATGGCATTGATCGGGGGGGCGTATGCGATGCATACTAGATCACCTAAACTATTTACCATTTGAATAGCGCCGGGGGCGGGGCGGCCTCAACTCATTATAGAGATAATGAGGCAGAAGGAAAAACGGTACCTCTCCTTGCTTTCAAACGGATTACATGAGTTGAAAACATTTGTTTTTTATATAAATTACTTCATTTAAAAGAAGAGATTTCAAGCTTCATAAAGACATATCTCACGTGTCTGTGTGAGAAGTATTCGGTGAGTTACAGTTCATTTTCGGACGCGTTTCAGAATGGACTACACTGACAGAGAGAAGGCAGAACTCGCTTCATGTTTATTTTTCTTTATTTGGCGAAAAGCTCAACACTTTGTTTTTATTATGAGTATACACAAAAATAATACACATTTAACAGAATCGATTGATGTACGAAACTCCTATGAAAAATCAAAGTCAACAGAGTATTTATGAGTTTATTTTACACTGATAAAAAAAAAGCGAGCTGGTATCGCCGGCGATACCGTCGACCTCAGGGGGTTAATCTTCAGTTCATTCTTAGCAGTGTTCTTGTGAGTAATTTTCAGAGGCTTGATAAATACGGGCCAGACCTTTATCACTATCAGCACTTCTACCTTTACCCAAGGCTCGACATTAACGCTTGTCCGGGACAAGTGGATCTTTTGAAGGGACAAGTAAAAGAGAATTTTATTTGCCCGACCTGACAAGTAGCCTGATTAAAACGTCAATGACAATAAAAATAAAATTAACTAGGGAGCAGTCAGAACTCCTTAAGAAGGATTTCAATGAACTTTTTGAAACACTTAAAAGACTGAAAGTTCAAACATTCATCAGTGGACCACTCCCAGCAAGAGGGACAAACAGGTTTTCACGGTTGCTTGGGCTTAATACATGGCTGCAAAAAACCTGCAATATAAAAGGAGTAAACTTCATTGACAACTTCAATCTTTTCTGGAGTCAGAGACAACTATTTCATCGGGATGGCCATCACCCAAACAAACTTGGTTCAAGAGTGTTAAAGGACAATATCGACTTCTCCCTCAATCATCCTTCTGCAGTGTGTGTCAATCTGAATGACACACACACACCTGGAAACAGTATGAATGAACACGGGACTTCACTTCAGCAGCAAAATGGACATGCGGTTGACATATCACACAAGGACAATGATAACACCACTGAGCCACAACAACCTCTGCTCACGGACACAATCTCAGCTGAGCCCTGCCCACAGAGCTCACCACAGACAGACATATTAGAACTGCTCCAAGATTCAGCACCCAAGGACGACTTCCTGGAAAACAGCCAGGGAAGCCAGGACAGCATATCACAGCCTCCGATAACACCTGAGCAACAGCCCCTTTCACCAGATACTTTTTCCCTCTCTCCAGCAACTCCACTTCTGTGCTTCTCACAGAAAATGGAAGAACTGGTGCATGCTGGAACCAGACTATCCCACTCTTTTGCTGCAAGCCCCCAGATACCAACCAAAAAACGTCAGGCACCTCAAACACCGAAGCCTGCGCGCCGAGCTCGCCTGCCCCCTCCTGTGAGAGCTCTTCGGCCTCTTCGGCCAAAACGCCAGGGCCCACACCCTCCTCCATCTGCTCGAGGTGAACCAAAAACAACTGATACCAGCTCTCAGTGATATGTTTTGGGTCCCTGCTATGATAACAGTAACTTTCTCAAATGTTTACAGAACAAGCGGGAACCCAGTGTGCCTGTATCTTTCTCTATTGCTGTTCTATTACAAGATAGAAAGTCTAAGGCCTTCAATAACCGTACAACAAACCCAACTAATCTGGTGCCTATTACATGTCAAACTAAGATTGCTGTGGGGACAAAAAGTAAGACTGCTAAGTTAGCACTTTTAAACATTCGCTCACTTAAAAATAAATCACTTCTAGTCAATGACCTAATAACCACAAACAACCTGGACTTTATGTTTCTAAATGAAACCTGGCTAGAAGACAGCTGCAGTGCAACAATCCTCAATGAAACATCCCCTCCTAACTTTACTTTTATGAGTGTCTGCAGAGCTGTTAAGAGAGGTGGGGGTCTAGCTGCTCTTTTTAAAGATATTTATCAATGTAAGCAAATATCATTTGGGAATTACCCGTCTTTCGAATATCTGGGTATTGTGTTAAAAGGTGCTCCTCGCATTTTACTTATTATTTACAGGCCTCCGAAATATTCTCCAGCCTTTGCTGAGGACTTTACAGAACTGTTATCAACAATTACCTCAGAGTTTGACTGTTTTGCCATTGCTGGAGTTTTTAACATTCACATAGATAATGCAGAAAACAATATGGCAAAAGAAATCAAAACTGTTTTAAAAACTTTTGATCTGACTCAGCATGTACATGGACCCACACACAATCATGGACACACTCTAGATTTACTTATCAGTAAGGGTCTAAACATTTCATCGATTGTTATTAAGGATGTAGCACTGTCTGATAATTTCTGTATTTTCTTTGATATATTGATCTCTCCTGCCACTGAAGCTAGATCTGTGTCTGTCAAGAAGAGATGCTTAAATGAGAACACTAGTGTACTATTTATGAAGGCTATATCCTTAACACCAAGCATATCTGCTGACTCTGTTGATTTTCTCCTTGATTCTTTTAACTCAAAAGTTAAAAATATAATTGATGATATTGCTCCTGTTAAAGTCAGGAAGAAGAGTGGCAGACAAAAAGCACCTTGGAGAAACTCAACAGCAGTGCAAATTATGAAAAGACAATGCAGAAAAGCAGAGTGCATGTGGCGGAAGACAAAGCTTGTAGTCCATTATAACATCTACAAAGACCGCCTTCATGCTTTCAATATGGAACTAGGCAAAGCTAGACAGACTTTTTTCTCAAATATTATAAACAGCAATTTAAACAACACACGCACTCTTTTTGCTAGTGTAGAGAGACTGACAAACCCCCCAAGCCAGATTCCCAGTGAAATGCTCTCAGACAACAAGTGCAGTGAGTTTGCCTCTTTCTTTTCTGAGAAAATCAATAATATCAGAAAGGTGATCAGCACATCCTTGAGTTGCGCTGGGGTCAGACAGATCAGACCACCTGAAAAAGTAGTTACTATGTCTGACTTCAAAGAAATTGACGGCAAAATTTTGGAAGAAACCGTACAACACCTTAAAACATCAACATGCGCCCTTGACACAATTCCCACATCTTTTTTCAAAAGTGTGCTAAACAGTTTAGAAGCAGATCTTCTAGAAGTGGTAAATGCCTCACTTCTCTCTGGGAGTTTTCCAAACTCCCTGAAAACTGCAGTTGTCAAGCCCCTCCTGAAAAAGAGCAATCTGGATAAGACCATATTAAGCAACTATAGACCGATCTCGAATCTTCCTTTCATAGGCAAGATCATTGAAAAAGTTGTCTTCAATCAGCTGAACAAATTCTTAAGCTCGAATGGATACTTTGACAATTTTCAATCTGGTTTCCGACCACACCACAGCACAGAGACAGCGCTCATAAAGATAATAAACGATATTCGCTTAAATACTGATTCAGGAAAATTATCAGTGCTGGTACTACTCGACCTCAGTGCTGGTACTACTCGACCTCAGTGCTGCATTTGACAGTCGATCACAACATACTTCTTGACAGGCTGGAAAACTGGGTGGGGCTTTCTGGGATAGTCCTAAAATGGTTCAGGTCATACTTAGATGGGAGAGGTTATTATGTGAGTATAGGAGACCATAAGTCTGAGTGGACATCCATGACATGCGGAGTCCCTCAAGGCTCAATTCTTGCGCCACTCCTGTTCAACCTGTATATGCTCCCAATGAGCCAAATAATGAGAAATAACCAAATTGCTTACCACAGCTATGCCGACGACACACAGATCTACTTAGCCCTATCGCCTAATGATTACAGCCCCATTGACTCCTTGTGCCGATGCATTGACGAAGTCAACAGTTGGATGTGTCAAAACTTTCTTCAATTAAACAAAGACAAAACTGAAGTTATTGCGTTTGGAAACAAAGATGAAGTTCTCAAGGTGAACGCATACCTTCTCTCTAGGGGTCAAACAACTAAACATCAAGTAAGGAATCTTGGTGTGTCACTAGAGTCAGACCTTAGTTTCAGTAGTCATGTCAAAGCAATAACTAAATCAGCATACTATCATCTGAAAAATATTGCAAGAATTAGATGCCTTGTTTCCAGACAAGACTTAGAGAAACTTGTGCATGCTTTCATCACCAGCAGGGTGGATTATTGTAATGGACTCCTCACTGGCCTTCCCAAAAAGACGATAAGACAGTTGCAGCTCATACAGAACGCTGCCGCTAGGATTCTGAGCAGAACCAGAAAATATGAACATATCACACCAGTCCTCAGGTCTTTACACTGGCTCCCAGTTAGATTTAGGATTGATTTTAAAGTATTATTACTGGTATATAAATCATTCAATGGCCTAGGACCTCAATACATTGCAGATATGCTCACTGAATATAAACCCAACAGATCACTCAGATCATTAGGATCATATCAGCTAGAAATACCAAGGGTTCACTCTAAACATGGCGAGTCTGCTTTTAGCTATTATGCCAGCCACAGCTGGAACCAGCTTCCAGAAGAGATCAGATGTGCTCCTACAGTGGTCACATTCAAATCCAGACTCAAAACACTTCTGTTTAGCTGTGCATTTACTGAATTCAAGATTCAAGATCTTTATTTGCCATTTGTGCTTACACACATAGGAACTCTTGTGCGGTTATTGCTCAGAAAGTCAAGTCAGATTTAAAAAGACACACAAAAAAGACATAAATCTATCTATAAAACATATACATTAAAATTAAAAATTGCACAAAACCCATTAAAAGTGTAAATTTGCATTGTAAATTGCACAAGTATGTAGCATATTGCACAGGCCCTAGAGACAACATAATATAATATGATATATTATAGTGCAAAGTTGCGTAATAAATAAATAAATAAATAAAATATAATGCATAAGTATATTGCACAAGCCCTAGAAACAGTAGTTCATTTTGTTTTTGTTTTTGCCAAGAGTCTCACTGTGGCTGGGAAAAAGCTGTTATAAAAGCGCGTTCTATTTGTGATAATGCTGTCCGCTCGTTTGTGCCTGAGATTGTATGTACAGTTTTTGTATGTGAGCAGGGAGTGAGCTGGATGTAATGTGTCTCTAATAATTCTCTCTGCTCTTTTCTGACAGCGCTGTGTGTAAATTGTATCCATGGAGGGGAGTTCTGTTCTAATAATCCTCTCTGCAGTCTTTATGACTCTTTGCAGAGCCTTCCTCTCTGTCTGTGTGGTGTTTCCATACCATACAGTGATGCCTGTAGTGAGGATGCTCTCTATCAGTCCTTTGTAGACCTGGGTGAGAGGGCAACAGTGCAGACCAGCTTTTCTGAGCAGCCTGATGAAATACAGTCTCTGCTGGGCTTTTTTCACTGTGGCAGCAGTGTTCAAGGTCCAGTTCAGATCTGATGTTACTTGTAGTCCCAGGAATCTGTAACTGTCAGCCCTCTCCACCTCAGTCCCCTTGATGAAGAGGGGCTGCAGGGGGGGTGGATTTTTCCTGAAGTCCATGATTACTTCTCTTGTCTTATCTGTATTAAGGCATAGGTCGTTCACTTCACCATAGGCAAGAATGTCATTCACCAAAGTCCTGTAGCCCGACTCGTCCCCCCCCTTGATGAGGCCCAGAATGGTGGTATCATCCGCATACTTAATGATGATGGTATTATCCTGGGTGGAGACACAGTCATGTGTGTACAGGGTGAATAGTTTAGGACTGAGACAGCAGCCTTGTGGTGATCCTGTGCAGACAATGAGCTCTGCAGACACCCTCCTTCCCATCCTCACCACCTGTTGTCTTTCAGTCAGGAAATCCAAGATCCAGTTACAGGTGGGAGTCGGGACGCCGAGGTCTGTCAGCTTCTCAGTCAGCCTGCCCGGGCGGATGGTATTAAAAGCCGAACTATAATCCAAGAACAGCGTTCTAACATATGTTCCTCTGCTGTCCAGATGTTGCAGGATGTGGTGTAGCGCAACGGCCACTGCGTCGTCCACTGAGCGGTTGGGGCGATAGGCGAACTGAAGGGGGTCGATTGTGCCCGGAACCATGTGATTAATGTGTGTAAGAACCAGTTTTTCTAAACACTTCATGGCGACTGGCGTGAGTGCCACTGGCCTGAAGTCATTCAGAGTGGATGGATTTGGCTTTTTTGAAACTGGTACAATGATAGAGGATTTAAAAATACGAGGGACTACTGCTTGGTTTAGAGACAGGTTGAAAATGTCTACATACACACCAGTGAGTTGCTTTGCGCAGGTCTTCAGAACTCTGGGAGGGATGCCGTCTGGTCCAACAGCCTTGTGGGGGTTCACCTGCCTCAGAGCTTCCAGGACCTGTGTGGGTGTCACCTGAAAGACAGTGTCCGTGGGGTTGCAGGAGGCTTTTGAAGGGATATCTGTGTTCATTCTGTCAAACCTGGTGTAGAAGGTGTTAAGGTTGTCCGGGAGGGTGACATCCAGGGGGTCTGCGGCTGGTACTATTTTCTTGTAATTTGTGACTGCTTGAATTCCCTGCCACATACTTGTGTTGTTACTTAGATAAAATCTTTCAAGTTTTTGGGAATACGCCCTCTTTGCAGCTCTGATGGACTTCTGTAGCTCATACCGGGCTTTCTTGTACTCACTTTGATCTCCTGACTTAAAAGCTTCCTGCCTTTTCCTGATCTTCTGTTTTATATTTCCATTAAACCAAGGTTTCTGGTTTGGAAACACACGCACAGTTCTGGGAGGTGCACATGTAGATGTGCACCAACTGATGTAATCACTCACAGCCTCGGTGTATTCATGGATATCATCTGTGGCCTCCTTAAAGATGTTCCAGTCTGTGGCCTCTAAACAACCCTGCAGGCTAGCCTGTGCACTGTCAGTCCAGGTGTTAACAGTTTTTGTTGTGACTGGCTGTGCCTTAAGCCTCTCAGGGTGTCTACAGATATAAACAAGTTAAATTTAAGACTTTTTAAGACCTTTTTAATGCCACTTTGAATGAAATTTAAGACCAAACCTGTGATGGAAATACATATTATATTACATGCGTATTAGATTTTTAATTTGAGGGGGGAGTTTAGACTTTTTCTTTTATTTATTACATGTATCTGGCCTAAATGTATGCTCACTCATTGCATTTTTACAATGGGGTAATTTTGGTCTTAAGAATTTACACAACACAAGGAAGCTTGATTTCAATCTTTGAATTAAATTGAAAAAAGTAGCACAAATAAATACAATAGAATAAAGATACCAATAAATAGAAATAAAGAGAAAAGTTTTTGCTTAGGTCTAACACTAGTATTCAGAAATACTACAGAGACTGAATAAAGTAATCAAATGTAAAATAACACTGGGTAGTATTTTAGTCCTGACTAAATTAAATACATAGGCTATTAATCCTGATTCCTTAAAATGAAAGCTATGGTTTGTTGTTTTGACAACCAAATGAATGACAGGCACATATGGCTGCTGTCCCTTTAAGAGCTAGTGCACGGATCCTGTGTTCATTATACGGTCACGTGCGATTTATGCTTATTTAAGACATAACCGACTGTGTTTAGAGGATACTCACCAAGACCGAAATTGACATCATTTTCGCATGTTTTTGACTGTTAAAGCGATAAAATCCACGAAAAATAACTTTTGTTACCCACGAGCTGTTTGTGAGGCGGCTTTACTCTATGTATGTGTGCAGAAAAAAAAACCATCTCTCTCAGACAGCGCGCAAGTACTGAATAGTTTCAAATCGCGTGAATGTTTAATCAGGTAAAACTTTAAAAGACGTGCAAATGGTAAAGTTACTTATGATGCAATGCTGGCCCGATTATGCAAGTGACAATTCCGTCTATCCCGACTCCCGAAACGCGAGAGTGTATTTTTACCTCAGTATGTTTCTTCTGGGAGTTTTTTTGTTTGCCGTTATGCTCATTTGTTTTGATTTCTTCCTATAAAATCTATCACAGAGACAAGCAGCGCGAGCCTCAACAGCGTTACCAGAAAAAGCCTACATTATCATTATCAATAGCTGTTTATGTAATAAAATCTGAATCATTCTCGCGATTCGATGCTTCACTTGTTATTTGACGGATATTAGGTCCGTCAGACTGGAGAAATTTTAGCGGTAACGTGACCAGAAATATTTAAGACCTATCGAATCTGAATTTAAGACATTTTAAGACTTTTTAAGGCCTTTTTTTAGGAAAACTTTATTTAAGACATTTTAAGACTTTTTAAGGACCCGCGGCCACCCTGCCTCTTGATGTAGGTGGGCTTGAGCCGAATTGCCAGATGGTCAGACTTGCCAAAATGGGGTTTTGGTTCAGCTGTAAAGGCATTTCTAATATTGCTGTAGCAGTGGTCCAGTATCTTATTTTCTCTAGTTGGAAAATTCACAAACTGATACAGTTTTGGCATGTTTTTCTTCAGGTTGCAATGATTAAAATCTCCCAAAATAATAAAAGCAGCATCAGGATATTTGTTTTCATGCTCATTGATCATGTCATGTAGCTCCCTGAGTGCAGCCTCTTCTTTGGCGGAGGGGGGAATGTACACAACACTCACAATAATGCATTGCAATTCTCTGGGTAAGTAAAACGGCCGTAGCTTCAAAGTTAAAAACTCCACATTCTCAGAGCAAGATTTAGAAATAAGCTTACAGTCGGTACACCAAGTCTGTTTGACGAGGACGGCCGTTCCTCCGCCACGAGTCTTGCCGCTATCCACTGCGCTCCGGCAGTGGTGGACAGTAACGAAGTAAATGTAATTCGTTACTGTACTTAAGTAGCTTTTTTGCGTATCTGTACTTTACTGAAGTATTTAAATTTGGGAAGACTTTTACTTTAACTCCACTACATTTCAAAGTCAAATATCTTACTTTTTACTCTACTACATTTTCAAAATCAGTCGTTCCTTTTTATTTATGAGTGGATAAAAACTTAACTGGTCAAACGAGCCACCAATCACAGTAGCCTACAACGTGAGCGCTTTGTTTTGAACTTGCCTTGGCGGTATCTACTAAGCGCGAACCAGAGCCGTTAAATATGAGAGTTGCGACCATAGACAGTATATAAGAGGTTGCGACACACACGGCTTGTTCGACTTGAACCGGCGCTGCATAGACCGATCAGTTTATGACATCAAAGTATGAAATTGATTGAAGCGAGAGCGATTGAAAAGCATACAGAGCCGTCTACTCTCTAATCGCTCTCGCGGTATTTTAATGTCATTCACCGATTGGTCTGTGCAGTGCCGTTTCAAGTCGAACAAGCCTACTGTGATCTCGCCGCCGCGCGGTCACGTGATTCGTGTAGCTCTCAATAGTTCCAAACAATTTGTGTTGCCAATGATTTTAAGCGGGGCAGAGAGCAGCAGCTATAATAGCCTTTTTTTTTTTTCTGAGGAGTAGCAGAAACACTGCATTAATACGTTTTGGTGTTTAATTTTGTAGGGAAATTGGCTGCTCCCATAATGTAGTGTGTATATATTCAATGGCATTGTGCAGGTTTATGTGAATGTATCATAACATTAGGGATGTTTATAATTATGACCATAGACGCTCGTGAAAAATATGTACAGTAAATACTGTAAATGTATTATACCTTATGGGAACAGTCCCCTTCCGTCAAAAATTAAACACACAAAAAATGTATTCAATTCATATATATATATATATATATATATATATATGACTAATTAATGTCATTTTATTAATAGATTGATGTGCCAAGAGTGACATTCGAGTCTTCACGTAGACTGAGTTAAGCAAGAGTCTTGTGACAAAAATTATAATAGGACATTATAGCCATAAAAAAAAATCATAGTACTTTGATACTTAAGTACATTTGAAGGCAAATACTTTTGTACTTTTACTCAAGTGAATGTTTAAAGGCAGCACTTCTACTTTTACTTGAGTAATATTTTACCTTGAGTATCTTTACTTTAACTCAAGTACATGGTATGTGTACTTCGTCCACCACTGCGCTCCGGTCCTCCCTAAAGGCCGTGTAGCCATCTAGTGTTATCGCCTCGTCGGGTGTCCTTTCCCCCAGCCATGTTTCACAGAAGCACAGCATGGAGCAGTCCTGTAAGTCCCTTTGCGTGGAGATCCGAACCCGGAGCTCATCCATCTTGTTTAACAGAGACTGGACGTTAGCAAACAGTATGACCGGGAGGGCTAACTTTCCACTGCTAACCAAGCGCCGGAGTCGTCGTTCGGCCCCTCCCCACCTGCCGCGTCTCCGCCTGGGCCTGTTGTTATCCGGGTATCGGCCTAGCGTCTTGTCGCTTGCTAGCTCAGGATAGGTGCTAAGCGTGCTCGTGTCTAAAAGTCCAAAATGACTGCACTCTCTCAGCCTTAATAGGGTCGCCCGGTCATAAATGCAATTTTCTGACCATGCTGTTACCATAGTATAGTGCAAAACAACAAGAAATAAACAAAAAAATAATTTGACTCTAAGAGCTCCGCGACGTCGCCCTCTCAGGAGCGCCATCTGTGAGCACTGTGCCACTGTTCGTCCGACTGTTTGTACTGTACTGTATTTTATTTTATTTTTCTAAACTGTTTTAATTATTCTTATTTCTTTTAATTATTTTAATTTCTCCTATGTAAAGCACTTTGAATTGCCATTGTGTATGAAATGTGCTATATAAATAAATAAACTTGCCTTAAACAGCTGTCAAATATGAAATGTTTAGTTTAGCTATATTTGATCTCACACTTCATGACCGTTAACTGAAGCTCTAGAACATGTGCTCATCAGCTTCTGTGAACATAAAGCCTGTCTACTTTAATTTGATTGGTCATCTCAATATTCTGATGTTGATGAGCGGCGACAGACCGCAGAGCTCAGACGAGAAGATCTTGGAGCTGTGCAATATCCTTGCAGCACTAAAGTAGAGTTAATACTATATTAGAGAATTATTTCACAACCTTTGTTATATACACCTCGGAAATATATTCAGGTCTGGACCACAGTGACTTCATAACTGGTTACAGCCGTGGTTGAGGCTGGTTAAGACAAACTAATAGGAAAGAGAGGTGACATCACACTTGAAAGTGCTGGAACTGAAGATAAGCTACTTAATGTGAGTTTTTGTATGTCTGTGTAGAGAAGATGAATGAGTGAAGCTCTTCCCACATGCAGTGCAGTGATACGGTTGCTCTCCAGTGTGGATCCTCTCATGTGTTTTCAGGGTTCCTGACCGATTGAATCTCTTGTCGCAGTGTGAACACTTGTAAGGTTTCTCTCCAGTGTGGATCCTCTGGTGCTTTTTCAAATCTTCAGCTGTGATAAAAGTCTTCTCACACTCAAAGCACATATGATTTCTTACACCAGTGTGTATTTTCTGATGTCCTTTTAAATCCTGCAGACGTGAAAAACTCTTTCCACACAAATAACATGAATGTGGTTTCTCCTGTGAATGAACTGTCATGTGTCTCTTCAGGTCTGAAGCCCACAAAAATGTTTTGCCACATTGATCACATTCATGCAGTTTCTCTCCAGTGTGGATGATCATGTGAGACTTAAGGTGTCCTTGATTTCTAAAACTCTTCCCACACTGATCACATGTGAATGGTTTCTCTCCAGTGTGGATCCGCATGTGAACATTGAGATTCTGTTTGCAAGTGAAACTCTTTCCACACTGAGTGCAAGTGAAAGATTTCTGAGATCTTCTTTGATGTTTCTCCACTTCATTCACTTCTTCATTCTCATCCATCGGGCCTGAAATTAAAGTTAAAAAAGTGCTTAGTACATCAATAAAATAAAATAATTTAGTGAAAAAATATATAAAACCCTCATCTAATAACAGAAAGTATTGAGTTGAGCAATCTTTGTCTTTTTAAAAGAAACTTTTTGCTGAATGGAAAATGGAAAGCCCTGAAAGCAATCATAATATTTTGACTTTTAGATGTAACTAAAATTATGAAATGTTTTATTCTTGATGGAAGGAGAAGACAATAAAATGTACAATAAAATTACTAATTGCTGCAGCAAATACACAAAGTATGTAAAAGTAAAAAAACTAATGAGACAGATCTCCCTCTTTATTGTCTAACAATATATCAAAGCATCTCAAGAGAATGAAAGTGAAGAAGGCCAGTTGCAAAGCTAGATGACAGTATATCTCGCATCTGCGTTTTATGAAATACACCGTAAGTGGAAGAATAACTATTTAATTTTAAAACAACAACGAAGAACAAGTTAAAAATAAATCAGCCTCTTCTTCAGCTTCAGTTTGTAAAAAACTAGAAAACTTGTACTTTCCTTCATAAAAGTGTAAAAAACAACACAAAAATGTACATAAAATTAAACTCAAAATAAAGAAATTTGATATAGATTATATTATACAGCAAACTTATATATAAGGGATATTGTTCTTTAGGAATCAGAGTTGAAACTGCTGGTCTTAAAGATTAACTTTATTCACTGTGACAAATTTAGATGATGTTTCTTTGTCCTGTTACTCATGGCTGGTTAGGACCGACTAATAGGGAAGAGATGCGGCATCGGAACTGAAGATGATCTACTTACTGTGATTGTTTTTTGTATGACTGTGTAGAGAAAATTAACGAGTGAAACTCTTCCCACATGCAGTGCAGTGATACGGTTTCTCTCCAGTGTGGATCCTCATGTGAACCTTCAGATTCTGTTTGTATGTGAAACTCTTTCCACACTGAGTGCAAGTGAAAGATTTCTGAGATCTTCTTTGATGTTTCTCCACTTCATTCATATCTTCATTCTCATCCATCGGGCCTGAAATTAAAGTTAAAAAAGTGCTCAGTAAATCAATCAAAGAGAAAAAATATGTAGTGAAAAAATATATAAAACCCTCATCTAATAACAGAAAGTATTGAGTTGAGCAATCTTTGTCTTTTTAAAAGACTTCCCACAACAGCGCTAAAACAAGTTCCTTGTTCTGACTAACTCTTAAAGACAGCCATCTAACGGTGTAATACTGTAACTTTCACTGAAGTCCATATATCAAACACTAATGGACCATTTCTCAATACCAAATACGGCATACTATTTATAAAATAATATTTATTGAACAACAATAATTAAATTAAAAGGACAGTATACACTATGATACAGTAGACAATATAATAGCCATAATAAAAGACAATAGGAAATAAACGCAAGCAAACTATTGAGTCAAACGTAAAAAAAAGCAGCACTATAGTATATGATTTAAGTTAAATATAGCCTAAATATAAAGTTATGAAACTTTATTTTCTCCTTAACTCAAAGATTGCCCGTTTGATAAACCCTAAATGAATCATGTTTAATGATGTGGCTGTTTTCTCTGCGGGAACATGAGCGCTGAACGGCTGCTGACGGCCTGGAGATCGCATCTGCGAAAGTGTCTGAACTAATTGTAAAATAGGCACTATGTTTATATATGAGTCACATATTTGAGGTCTAAGTAACTACTTTCTTGCCTAAAAAACTCTCAAAACTAAATTTCGTGACACAACACAAAACCATTTTTTTAAATGGTGGATTTGCTGACTGTTGCAATATGTTTTATGTTCTCCCGAGAAACTCTGTGTCGGCCTGCAAAATGTTTTGCATTGAAACTTTACGTTTAGGGGGAACGCAAATCATTCTGCAAGCAAACAAAAAGTTTCTAGGGGGAACATAAAACATTTTGTATTCAAATGCAAAGTTTCTCATGGGAAAATAAAGGTTTATGTAAGGGAGATGTAAGGGCGGCATCAGGCAGTGGTTCACGCTTTAGGATTGTCAAATGACTAAAGAAATGTCTCGTCTATTACAACACACCGCTACCAACGATGGATATAAGCGTAGTTAGTAGGGCTGGGAAAATAAATCAATGCATCTCGAGTCGTAGATCGATTCCAATATTTTCCAAATGCATCGCCATTCTCTCTCGAATCGATTCTGAGCTTAGTTTTTAACAGCAGATGGCGCTGTAGGCTAGTTTTTAACAGCAGATGGCGCTGTAGGCTAGTTTAATAGAAGATGGCGCTGTAGGCTAGTTTTTACCAGAAGATGGAGCTGTGGGCTAGTTTAATAGCAGATGGCGCTGTAGGCTAGTTTTTACCAGAAGATGGAGCTGTGGGCTAGTTTAATAGGAGATGGCGCTGTAGGCTAGTTTTTAATAGAAGATGGAGCTGTAGGCTAGTTTTTAACAGCAGATGGCGCTGTAGGCTAGTTTTTAACAGCAGATGGCGCTGTAGGCTAGTTTTTAATAGAAGATGGCGCTGTAGGCTAGTTTTTAACAGCAGATGGCGCTGTAGGCTAGTTCAATAGAAGATGGCGCTGTAGGCTAGTTTTTACCAGAAGATGGAGCTGTGGGCTAGTTTAATAGCAGATGGCGCTGTAGGCTAGTTTTTAATAGAAGATGGAGCTGTAGGCTAGTTTTTAACAGCAGATGGCGCTGTAGGCTAGTTTTTAACAGCAGATGGCGCTGTAGGCTAGTTTTTAATAGAAGATGGCGCTGTAGGCTAGTTTTTAACAGCAGATGGCGCTGTAGGCTAGTTTAATAGAAGATGGCGCTGTAGGCTAGTTTTTACCAGAAGATGGAGCTGTGGGCTAGTTTAATAGCAGATGGCGCTGTAGGCTAGTTTTTAATAGAAGATGGAGCTGTAGGCTAGTTTTTAACAGCAGATGGCGCTGTAGGCTAGTTTTTAACAGCAGATGGCGCTGTAGGCTAGTTTTTAATAGAAGATGGCGCTGTAGGCTAGTTTTTAACAGCAGATGGCGCTGTAGGCTAGTTTAATAGAAGATGGCGCTGTAGGCTAGTTTTTACCAGAAGATGGAGCTGTGGGCTAGTTTAATAGCAGATGGCGCTGTAGGCTAGTTTTTAATAGAAGATGGAGCTGTAAGCTAGTTTTTAACAGCAGATGGCGCTGTAGGCTAGTTTTTAACAGCAGATGGCGCTGTAGGCTAGTTTTTAATAGCACATGGCGCTGTAGGCTAGTTTTTAATAGCAGATGGCGCTGTAGGCTAGTTTTTAATAGAAGATGGAGCTGTAGGCTAGTTTTTAACAGCAGATGGCGCTGTAGGCTAGTTTTTAATAGAAGATGGCGCTGTAGGCTAGTTTTTAATAGAAGATGGAGCTGTAGGCTAGTTTTTAATAGAAGATGGAGCTGTAGGCTATTTTTTAATAGAAGTTGGCGCTGTAGGCTAGTTTTTAATAGCAGATGGCGCTGTAGGCTAGTTTTTAATAGAAGATGGCGCTGTAGGCTAGTTTTTAATAGAAGATGGCGCTGTAGGCTAGTTTTTAATAGAAGTTGGCACTGTAGGCTAGTTTTTAACAGCAGATGGCACTGTTGGCTAGTTTTTAACAGCAGATGGCGCTGTAGGCTAGCTTTTACCCGCACGCTTAAATGCTCACGAAGAAGAGCGCTCGTGCGTTCGTCTGAGAATGTACTCGCACCTCAGAATGCTTTTATGACACAAGATTAATGTAAACGGCCCACTGCAAACACCCTTGTAATTCACTTCAACCTTTTAGAAGTTTATGAATGATTATGTTATAGAAGGTTCAAGCGGTGTGTGTGAGCCATGGAAGCAAGCAGAGTACGGCTGTTTCTAAAGCACGCAGTGACATCGGCTGTTAAAAACTAAGCTTAGAATCGATTCGAGAGAGAATCGCGATGCATTGGGAAAATCTCAGAATCAATCAGTAATCTTTTCTCGATTCACGATGGATCAATTTATTGTCCCAGCCCTAGTAGTTAGAATAGCAAAACACTGGTGTAAACGGCCTCTAAAACGCTTTGAGCTTGTCCACTTTTGACCACTTCTAGAGGTAGTTGAAAACGCATTAATCCGGATTGCTTTCGTAGTGTAAACGCTCATGTGGTCGAGTGTGTTCAAACAGCCACAAAAGACCGTCTAATCTCCTTCTACTGATCTAATTAGGGATGCACCGATCCACATTTTTTCACTTCCGATCCGATCCCGATACCTGAATTTGGATATCGGCCGATACCGATACTATTCCGATACCAGAGCTGTGTTTGCTTTAATATTATTATTATCATTATTGTTTATTTTATATGATGCTGAAATAAACTCCTCTCAACAGGCAAGTATGATATGTAGGCCTACATATTTATGCATGTATGGTAAGTATAAGGTCAGAAAAGGAAGTCAGAAAAACAGTAAATCAGTCAATATTTATTACATTCCCAAAATGTCAAATACTCTGAGTCTTGAAATATAAGAAAAGTGCAAGTGTAAACATCTTACACACACACACACACACTATCTAAAGGGTGATCCTCGCTCCGATGCTGTAACTCTCTCGATGAATGCTCGATCAACATCAGCCATGTGCAAACAGACAAGCGGATTTCGCCTCAGACGCGCGTCAATTTCGCTTCAAACTTTTGCTTTTTACGAGCGTCAATTTCGCTCTGGGCGCGCGAATGGATTCAAAATATTCAAGCGTCCAACTAGACGCGGCAGACGCGAATTTGACGCGCTATTCGCGTTTGGTGTGAACGCACAGTAATGTGGTGCTTTTTTAAATGTTTGATTGCATTCGTTGTGTTGTACGACGCGAGGGAGCTTCAACGAGCTCTGAATTACGGCTTTGCAAACATTGCATTTTGCTGTCTTGCTCTGCGGTGTTTCCAGTGTGAAGAATTTCCACACAGCGGCCGCAAACTGCGGAATGGATTTCCTGAGCGGTGGCGTGTCTCATAACTCTGTGTCTCATTGAGCCGCGCCTCCGTTCAGGAAATCCATTCCGCAGTTTGCAGCCAGCTAGCAGACTAGCCGGCGGGAATCACTTTTGGAGTCATTTCAGCAGACAACGTTAAAGCGCAGACATGACTCAAGGATATCGGATATCTCCGCAGGTTGGATCGGGAAAATCCGATACGTGAATTACGCTGGTATCGGTCCCGATACCGATACTGGATCGGATCGGCCCCATCCCTAGATCTAATGCTAAACATTATGAGAAGCGCGCAAGCCAGACGATTTTAACTCTGACGGCTAAAGACCCAAGTTTGGTTTGAAGATGAAAAACTTTGTTTGACGTGGATTTGCAGTTATCAGAGCAGAAACAAAAGCTGTATTCTGTTAATCTCCAGTCGCGTTCACATGCAAATTGTGTGAGCTTATTTCGTCCATTAGATTGAAAGAATTGAGAAAGCCCATACATTTGCCGGCCCACAGACCCTCCCCTCGAAGAACTCAGGACAGAAGTGGTTGAAAGTAGACAAAAGAGACAGATTAAAACACCAGGTGTAAATGGGAATGTGTGTCCCTCGTCTACTTCTGATCCAATCAACCAAAACACATCTTAACACCAGCTGTAGATAAAGCCTCACAATCTTCTTTAATCCTTTTGAACATGTGATTGAAACCAAATGTGAGACATTTAAACTGACCAATCAGCAGATTACAGCTTTCCCACATTGTACTGAAGGTGTGACATTTAGCAAACCTCAGATGTACACACACATCTTGGCCGACAGACCTTTATCACTATCAGCACTTCTTTACGGATCACTAATGGCCCTTGTGGTAAGAAAGAGGGGGTTGGAGCAGGAAAGCAAACGTCTTTGTTCATTTGCAACCCTAAAGAACACAAAAACAATGAAATATAGTTTTTTCATCACCATGTCCCTTTAGGGCAGGGATGGGCAACTTCGGCCCTGGAGGGCCAATGTCCTACAGAGTAGTGCTGGGCGGTATGACCAAAAATCCACATCACGGTATTTTTCTAAATTACACCGATTTCACGGTTTATGACAGTTTTTTTTTTTCCAAGCATGACTGGGTGTAAAACACATTTTTCATTGCGTGAGAGAGGAAACACTGCAGTAGATTGACTTAGAATGCCCTATTTTACTCTCATGAGTGGATATTGTAGAAAAAAATCCACACTAGTATTAATACAGGTTTGCAAGGCTGTTTATAAAGAGGTGCCAGCAGGAGGCGCTTTAGGGGCGGCAGAAATAGCGGTTTCCCCGGTAACGGCTGTACACAAAGCAGCAACGCTCATAAACGCGGCTTTATCGGGAAAGATCAAGAAAGATTCAATCGTAATAACAAATAAACTTTTCTAAAGACCGTCAGTTCACTTCAGATACATTCATATATATCTGGTCATAACACCCGCGCCGCGTTTTGATTTTGAAACGTACAGTGCTCATGTTTATTCAACGATGTCAATGCCAACCACAAATAGATTTTCCAAAAGGCTGTGTTGATATTGTGAACCAATGTATGGGAAACACTGTAATATAATTTGACAGCTATCAATTATAGTTTAACCTATCCATCTTCAAAGTCACGCTTAGTAATAAGGTGCAACAGTGAAAAAGGACCCTCTCAAACAGTGTTGCGCCGCGCCGCGTTCCGATCGTTATTAAAGCGACATACACCGATATTGCGGTATTTAAAAAATTCATATCACCGCCCAGCACTACTACAGAGTTTAGCTCCAACCCTAATCAAACACACCTGAACAAGCTAATCAAGGTCCTCAGGATTACTAGAAAGTTACAGGCAGGTGATATTTTCAGGGTTGGAGCTAAACTCTGTAGGACAGTGGCCCTCCAGGACCGAAGTTGCCCATCCCTGCTTTAGGGGCTCTGAATAAATCACATTTTTGTAGTGAGAACTATTAAATATTTGATAAACTATGCAACTACCTAAAATATTTTAAAAACACGCAATAATGCTATAATTTTAACACTCCCTGTTTTTACACAAACTAAACCACGTGTAGCAAAGTCTATTTATTAGATTTTTTTTTTTTTTTTATATTGGTGTTTTAGCAAGATAATAACAATATTCTGGAATGCGCTAAACTGTATTAAGACATATCCATAATTTTGGTAACATGGTTGCAGTAATTGTGAACCAGATGTGAAATAAACAGAAAAAAATGCTCAGATAATACTTGTATTGACTTACAGATAACAAACATCTTTTGCACCCGGTTCTTATTATTTGCTGCTTTAATTCTAATTCACAACTAGATTTGTCCTACTATAACAGAGCTAAATCTGACGAACTGCTTTATAACCTTAATGTTCTTCAGCCTCACTAATGAAGAATCAGGAATAAACACCAACCTCTTTGTTCTTCAGTGTGTTTCTTTCTGCAGTCTTCTTGATCTCTCATGTTCTCACTGTCCTTCAATAAACTCTGTCTTTGCAGATTTCAGCTCTTCCTGATGGTTTGATGCTCGTCTTCACTTATAGCTGACGGGAATATTCCAGCATTTATTGGTGAATTGCAGTGGGAGGAGCTTCACTGAAGGAGGAGGAGCAGATCCGACAAAATCAAGAAGAAATCACTTAAAGTACTGAGTAAGAAAAAAAAAAGTCCACCCACCCACTTTAAGTATTTATGGTCAGTCACATCATAAAAAAATTAAGAATAAAAAAAAAAAGATTAAAATATATAGATTTGCAAGAAACAAATGGCGCACCAATACAGTTAACTCAACTTGTTTTTGTTTATTGTGTTGCATATGAAACATGGGTCATCAAAGATTATTGAAATAAAAGCCATTATGAAACTTACCTATATCTTGCAGATGTCACAATAACTGATCGTGTCGTTTGCTCAAATCTGTTGACAATAAAATGAGCTTAATGTGTGAATTTACAGATCTGAAGACATCAGCATAATGAATGAGGAGAAAACAGGATCTATTGACATGAAATAAAGAGGCTTTTCAGCTGCTCTGATAATAGTGATGAGCCATAGACTATCAATACTCATTCAACAAGAATATAACGTTAGAGAATACAAGAATGATACTGTAAAATATAACAACAGTAAATGTAAATATAAAGACAGCCGCTGATGACATTATCAACCCTTGTAATTTGTCCACATGAATCCGATTCCCTAATAACTTCATAACAACAAAGTAGTTCGCTAACATCTTACCGTTTTGAATGGGAAAAGAAACAGACACACGATGAAAAACTTTCTGAAAAGACCCTGTAATATGTTGAGTAAACCGTGTAAACTGTATAGTAGTTAGTTACGTGATTTAACGTGTGAACTGTTTACCTCAAAACACTCAGGAGACGCGCGAAGGCGAGAGTGGTGACGTCATCACCACGAGACGAAATAAATTATAGATTATCAAAAACTAATTTTTAAGCATAACTTTTCTCCACTCAACTCTGTGATTTGGAACAAAAAAAAAAGTATTACGTTTAAAAATAAATCTTTATTTTACAGAAACTGGTACAATAACGGTATAATTTTGGTCAGACAGTTATTTAAGAATAATGAGAATCTTTACTGTGAATTCCTTAATCATTATAAGATCCCTGTAACTACTAAAGAGTTTGCTGTAGTATTTGATGCCATTCCCAGTGGCCTTATTCAACTTTTATCAGGCATGTTTTTAAAAGTCTCTTCTGCTCACAAAGGCTGCATTTAAAAACAGTAATATTGTGAAATGTTATTACAATTTTAAAAATAAATAAACATGTGAATATATAGTAAAGTATAATTTGTTCCTGTGACCAAAGCTGAATTTTAGCATTATTACTCAAGTCTTCAGTGTCACATGATCCTTCAGAAATCATTCTAATATGATGATTTGATCCTCAAAAAAGCAACAATTTATTTTATTTTTTCAGGATTCTTTGATAGAAAGTTCAAAAGAACAGAAATATAAATCTTTTGTAATATTAATCACTACCGTTCAAAAGTTTGGGATCAGTAAGAAATTGTATTCATTTTTTGCGGGGGAAATAAATCAAATACATCAATAATTTTATTCAAGGATGAATTAAATTGATCAAAAGTTACAGTAAAGACATTTCTAATATTACAAAGGATTATATTTCTAATAAATGCTGTTCTTTCTATGTCTATTTAGATCTAATTAGTCTATTTAGTCTAAAATGGGATCATCAACATGTGCAAAACTACTCAAACCCAAAATCATATCAATTTATTTAGAGATTTCTGTAACTTATCCAACCATACACGAAACAGATCAGACATCCAAGAAATGCATGCTTACTCAAAATGACATTGCACTAAACATGATGCAAGTAGTTTTACATTTTGTTTACCCAGAAAACTAACATATCTAGCATGAAGTTTTGTTCTAGCATTAGCCTTACCTAAAGTTTTCATAGCCATACTTGCACCACTTAAATCATTGTCAAGGACACAGCCAAGATAATTAACACTATTACTGTTTGATATTACACAATCCCCTACCTTGACAGACAGGTTAGGAACCTTGTTCAGTTTACTTTTAGACTCACATAACATGGATCCCGTTTTTTACCTAAATGCAATAAGAGTTTATTTTAAGAGAGCCAGTCTCTTACTTTATATAACTCCTCATATCACTTGTATTTTACTGACATCCTTGTCTGAAACCAGTAAAGCAGAGAACAAATTATAGTCACAAACTGCTTACATATTATTTATGTATAGGAGGAATAAAAGAGGGCCTAAGACACTTCCCTGGGGAACTCCATTATTAATAATAGTTTATTCAGAGAGAAACCCATCAATTTCTACACTTTGAATTCTCCCAGTTTAATAAAAGTTCAACCAGGCTATCAGCATACTTGGAAAACACATGACACTTCATTTATCTTACAGTACTGAATGATTCACTGTCGAAAGCTTTTTGGAGATCCAAGAGTACCATTGCACACATTTTACCTCCATCAATCTGCTTCCTTTTATATTTATATTATATAAATACATTTTATTTATACATTTACATTTGATCATTTAGCAGACGCTTTTATCTAAAGCGACTTACAAATGCAGAGAGCGATAGAAGCAATCAAACTAACAGCAGTAAAACATTATTACTAATTATTTATTCTTGATGCAAGAAGAAGGAGCAGACAATACAAATGGAAAATACAAGTTTAATACTTGGTGCAGAAAATACAAAAAGAAAGTAAAACTGGAAACAAATAGGACAGATCTCTCTTTATATTGACTAACAAGATAATAAAGCATCTCAATCAGCCTCTTCTTCAGCTTCCTGAGCAAGAACAGTTAGTAAAAAATGTTTAAAGGATGAATTACAGTCATGGCCTAGTGGTTAGGGAGTTGAACTGGTAACCCAAAGGTTGCTGGTTCGATTCCAGAGCCGGTGGGAAATGACTGAGGTGCCCTTGAGCAAGGCACCTAACCCCTAATCGCTCCCCGGGCGCCACACAAAGGCTGCCCGCTGCTCTGGGTGTGTATCCACGTTTGCAGTGTGTGTGTGTTAACTACTCACTACTCTGCTCCTAATGTGTGTGCATTAACTTGGATGGGTTAAATGCAGAGGTCAAATTCCAAGTATGGGTTACCATACTTGGCCGTCACGTGTCACTTTCACTTCACTTTCACTTAAAAAAACACTTGTACTTTTAAACATATAGATTATATTAAGCAACATTATATATGCAATATTGCACTTTGGGAAGGAACTTTATCTTTGAGTTGATGTGAATCTAACAGTTAAATATAAACTATTTAATGTGACAAATGTTGACAATGTTTCTTTTATACTGTCGATGGTTGTGGCCAGGGCTGAAGAGTTCTAGAATCACCGGCGTCCCAGATATGAGGTAGTTCAGGGGGTTCGGGGTCATAAACATAGACTCAACTGATATTATATACATCAGTTTTCCTGATTATTTTTGTCTGATGTTTAACATTTCTATCCTAAAATAGCTTTCAAATATGAAATGTTAAGTTTAGCTATATTTGATCTCACACTTCATGACCGTTAACTGAAGCACTAGAACATGCGCTCAGCAGCTTCTGTGAACATAAAGCCTGTCTACTTTAATTTGATTGGTCATCTCAATATTCTGATGTTGATGAGCGGCGACAGACCGCAGAGCTCAGACGAGAAGATCTTGGAGCTGTGCAATATCCTTGCAGCACTAAAGTAGAGTTAATACTATATTAGAGAATTATTTCACAACCTTTGTTATATACACCTCGGAAATATACTGAAGTCTGGACCTCTGTGACTTCATAACTGGCTACAGCCGTGGTTGAGGCTGGTTTAGACAAACTAATAGGAAAGAGAGGTGGCATCACACTTGAAAGTGCTGGAACTGAAGATAAGCTACTTAATGTGAGTTTTTGTATGACTGTGTAGAGCAGATGATTGATTGAAGCTCTTCCCACATGCAGTGCAGTGATACGGTTTCTCTCCAGTGTGGATCCTCTCGTGTCTTTTCAGGGATCCTGACCGATTGAATCGCTTGTCACAGTGTGAACACTTGTAAGGTTTCTCTCCAGTGTGGATCCTCTCATGTTTTTTCAGATGTCCTGAATGATTGAATCTCTTGTCGCAGTGTGAACACTTGTAAGGTTTCTCTCCAGTGTGGATCCTCTGGTGCTTTTTCAAATCTACAGCTGTGATAAAAGTCTTCTCACACTCAAAGCACATATGATTTCTCACACCAGTGTGTATTTTCTGATGAACTTTTAAACTCTGCAGATGTGAAAAACTCTTTCCACACAAAGAACATGAATGTGGTTTCTCCTGTGAATGAACTAACATGTGGCTCTTCAGGTTTGAAGCCCTCGAAAATGTTTTGCCACATTGATCACATTCGTGCAGTTTCTCTCCAGTGTGGCTGATCATGTGAGACTTAAGGTTTCCTTGTTGTCTAAAACTCTTCCCACACTGATCACATGTGAACGGTTTCTCTCCAGTGTGGATCATCATGTGAACCTTCAGACTCTGTTTGTATGGGAAACTCTTTCCACACTGAGTGCAAGTGAAAGATTTCTGAGATCTTCTTTGATGTTTCTCCACTTCATTCACTTCTTTATTCTCATCCATCGGGCCTGAAATTAAAGTTAAAAAGTGCTCAGTAAATCAATAAAAGAAAAATGATGTAGTGAAATATATATATATATATATATAAACCAGATGTAATAGCAGAAAGTATTGAGTTGTGTTCAAACAACTGTTATAAAAGATTAAGATGATTTTGATCCATTATGTCCCTGGAATTTTCCATGAAAGGGGTGCATTAATGTACTAGATATTATTTTTTTATTCATTAGAGTCACAAATCTATAGAGCCCCTAATAATGGGATATTATGATGGGAGAAAAGAATAATATTTCAATGCTTTTGTGTTCCCACAAGAAACTTTTTGATACTCGCAAAACCTCAGAGATATTTGTGAGCAAACGCAAAATTACACGTGGGAATGCAAATGCTTTTGCGAGGGAGATGTAAGGGCGTCCTCAGGCAGTGGTTCAGGCTTTAGTGGTTTTGTCGAATAAAGAAACATTATCAGCATGCTGGTGTAAAACTGTATATTTCTTATCCATTACCACCCATTGCTACCAACCACGGACAGTTAGTATAGTAAAAAATATGTGGGAGAGCATTGCAAGTTTGTGACTATATTTTAGGGGAGCAACGGTACATGTATTCATCCCGAACCGTACGGTATGAGCCCGGATTGGTCCCTTGTATACTTGTGATCCAAATGACCAAAACGCATCTTAACACCAGCTGTAGACAAAGCCTCACAATCTTCTTTAATCCTTTTGAACATGTGATTGAAACCAAATGTGAGACATTTAAACTGACCAATCAGCAGATTACAGCTTTCCCACATCGTACTGAAGGTGTGACATTTAGCAAACCTCAGATGTACACACACATCTTGGCCGACAGACCTTTATCACTATCAGCACTTCTTTACGGATCACTAATGGCCCTTGTGGTAAGAAAGAGGGGGTTGGAGCAGGAAAGCAAACGTCTTTGTTCATTTATAAGGCTCTGAATAAATCACATTTTTGTACTGAGAACTATAAAATATTTGATAAACTATGCAACTACCTAAAATATTAACATTTAAAAAATACGCAATAATGCTATTTAACACTTCCTCTTTTTACACAAACTAAACCACGTGTAGCAAAGTCTATTTATTTGATCATTGTTTTTAAATGTTGGAGTTTTAGCAAGATAATAACAATATTTTGGAATGTGCAAAAACTGTATTAAGACATATCCATAATTTTGGTAACATGGTTGCAGTAATTGGGAACCAGATGTAAAATAAACAGAAAAAAATGCTCAGATAATACTTATATTGACTTACAGATAACAAACATCCTTGTTTAAAAAATGTTTGCACCCGGTTCATATTATTTGCTGCTTTAATTCTAATTCACAACTAGATTTGTCCTACTATAACAGAGCTAAATCTGATGAACTGCTTTATAACCTTAATGTTCTTCAGCCTCACTAATGAAGAATCAGGAATAAACACCAACCTCTTTGTTCTTCAGTGTGTTTCATTCTGCAGTGTTCTGGATCTCTCATGTTCTCACTGTCCTTCAATAAACTCTGTCTTTGCAGATTTCAGCTCTTCCTGATGGTTTGATGCTCGTCTTCACTTGTAGCTGATGGGAATATTCCAGCATTTATTGGTGAATTGCAGTGGGAGGAACTTCACAGAAGGAGGAGGAGCTTACCTGGAGTAGGAGGGGCTTACCTGAAGGAGGAGGAGCAGATCTGACAAAATCAAGAAGAAATCATTTTAAATGTTTAAATGTATATGGCCACATATCTATCTCTCTAGAGAAGTAACTTTTAAGTAAATTAATGGAAAAGTGTCAACCACATACTTTATTTCTACATTTATCTTACCTCTCATTAACATATTGGCAAAGAATTTTATAAAATATTAAGGAGTATAACAATTAACAGACACCAATATATGAAAGAATAAAGATGAAAGAATAAAACTTATAAAAAACAAATAAAGCAACAATTGAGTTTCACTTATTTTGTACACACACATCTTGGCCGACAGACTAGGCTTGGGCGGTATCCAAATTTTGATACCGTCAAACCTCCTCCCTATTTTACCGGGGTATACGGTATTATCGTGACTAATTAAAAATTATGACATAAGGCTCAGACTGTGTCACCAAACTGATGGCTTGTGCCTACACTGTTCAGAAACTGAATACCAGATCGGGCAAAAAATAAATAAATCAAGCCCAACCCGTGCACGTTGTGTCCGAGGCCGGCTGACGGCATTAAATGTAATTATGAGCCTGAGCCCGCTTTAGACTTGACTATTTTTAAAGGAGAACAGTACTGCTCAGGGCAGCGGAGAGGAAATGGCACAAATCAAAAGACGCATCTGACCTGAGTATGTATCAATCCCTCCTCTCCTCCTTTTCTGTTGATGTTCATGCTGCAAAATCTTCATACTTCCACAACAAGATCAACAGCTCCTCCAACACACGATTACTCTTCAAGACATTCAACTCTCTCCTCTGTCCACCTCCACCACCTCCCGCCTCCTCCTTAACTGCTGACGATTTTGCGACCTTCTTCACCAACAAAACAACAGCTATCAGCAGTCAGTTCTCAGCTCCACACACACAGGAACCCAGACCGACCCCTTCCACAGCCAATACCCCTCTGTCCTCCTTTTCTTCGCTAACCGAGGAAGAAGTATCTACACTTCTCCTCTCCAGTCACCCTACCACCTGCACGCTTGACCCCATCCCCTCACACCTTCTACAAGCCATCTCTCCCACACTTCTACCATCACTCACACACATCATCAACTCATCCCTCCACACTGGCACCTTCCCTACAGCATTCAAGCAGGCTCGGGTTACTCCACTGCTCAAAAAACCAACGCTAAACACATCATTGGTAGAGAATTACAGACCTATCTCTCTCCTACCATTCATTGCGAAGACACTTGAAAGAGCTGTCTTCAACCAACTAACATCCTTCTTGTCTCTAAACAACCAGCTGGATGTCAACCAATCTGGCTTCAAGAAAGGACATTCAACTGAGACTGCATTACTGTCAGTCACAGAAGCCCTACGGATCGCAAAAGCTGCTTCCAAATCTTCAGTCCTCATTCTCCTGGATCTGTCTGCTGCCTTCGACACGGTGAATCATCAGATCCTTCTGTCCACCCTCTCATCGCTGGGCATCACAGGAACTTCACTCCACTGGTTTGAGTCCTATCTCACAGGTAGGTCCTTCAAGGTCGCATGGAGAGGCGAGGTATCCAGAGCACATCAGCTGACCACAGGGGTTCCCCAGGGTTCAGTTCTTGGTCCCCTCCTCTTCTCCATCTACACCACATCACTGGGACACATCATACAGGCACATGGTTTTTCCTACCACTGCTATGCTGATGACACACAGCTCTTCCTCTCCTTTCAACCAGATGATCCCACAGTAGCTGCACGGGTCTCAAGCTGTCTGGCGGACATCTCCACATGGATGAAGGAACACCACCTGCAGCTCAACCTGGCAAAGACTGAGCTTCTCGTCCTCCCTGCCAATCCGTCTCTACAGCACGACTTCACCATCCAGCTAGAGTCATCATTAATCACCCCATCAAGATCGGTCAGAAATCTTGGAGTAACGTTTGATGACCAGCTGACCTTCACAGATCACATTTCAAAGACAGCTCGATCATGCAGGTTTGCACTGCACAACATCAGGAAGATCAGGCCTTTCCTAACTGAGCATGCAACACAACTTATCGTCCAGGCCCTGGTCATCTCTAGGCTTGACTACTGCAATGCCCTTCTGGCTGGACTCCCAGCATGTGCGACCAAACCCCTACAGATGATCCAGAATGCTGCAGCTCGTCTTGTCTTCAACGAGCCCAAGAGGGCCCACGTCACTCCTCTGTTCATCTCTCTGCACTGGCTACCTCTAGCTGCTCGCATCAAGTTCAAGGCACTGACGCTTGCTTACAGAACTATCACAGGCTCAGCTCCCTCCTACTTTCACTCACTCCTACGAGTCTACATCCCTACCAGACACCTACGATCGGTCAACGAGCGACGTCTCGTGGTTCCATCACAGAAAGCCACAAAATCACTTTCCAGAACATTCTCATTTACAGTTCCATGCTGGTGGAACGCTCTCCCCACCCTCATCCGGAATGCAGAATCCCTGACAACATTCAAAAAACAGCTGAAAACCAATCTCTTCCGTGAGCACTTAACCTTATAGAAAAAAAAAAAAAAAAAAAAAAAAAAAAAAAACACTTTCCCTTTGAAACATCACTTATCAGGCTTATGCTACTCTGAATAATACCTGAACTTCGTATTTTGAGCACTTCCTGCGTTGTTGTTGCTTTTGCCTCTTTATGATGACTCGCTGAACTTAGTCCTAATTTGTAAGTCGCTTTGGATAAGGGCGTCTGCTAAATGACTAAATGTAAATGTAAATGTAGAACATGGTAACTTTTTTAACTTAATAAAACTGTCTAGAAATCATTTGGATGGTTAAACAACCTGTTCTGGTGATATTGGTGACTTTTCCAGCTCCCCCCAGCGTTCCCAGGCGGAAAACCAACCTTGCAACTTCTGTACTACCGTCCCGGTAAGATAGAAATTGGAAGTCTCGTGAGACACGAGAACGAGAATGAGCGCGAAACATGAATTGCTTTACGGCAATTCGACATAAACACACACGCCCCCCTCAATACTAGCTAGTACAAACGACGATCATGGCAACGATGGATCACTCTCGTTTACCTGCGAAACGACAAAAAAGACGTTTATCGTCGGAGGAGGTGAAGGAGAGGAAAAAAGCGTTCAATGAGTGGCGAGAGCTAAAGGATAGTGAACAATGCAAAACAGATGCTGACCTGGCGTTTCTACTAATGCAATTGTAAGTAACTCTTTGTTTTCTTTATTCCTTATTCTTGTTAGTGTTTATAAATGTATTCAATCCATCTGTGGTAACGTTACTTAGCTGACTGGCTAGCGAGACAACGTTAGATTGTTAACTGCTGTATTAGGTTGCTGCTATAACCAGTTATAAGTGGCAAACTTGACAGACAACTATTGTCATATATGCATTTTACGTCGGGACTTATAGTGCTACATAATAACCTAGGCTAATAACCAAGATCTGTCTCTGCATTTGTGTTTTAGCATAAATCAAAAATACCTGTCTGCTAACTAGAGTATATCAAATCATTTTATTTTGTAATGTATTAGCATTAGTCATCAATGTTTGTTCATTTTTACATTGTGTAGAAAATTTACACATTGTTTAAAGGTGTCGCCTGTATTCTCGATTTTGTTGTAGCTACAAGCGATGGCAAGCGACAACGTCCACGCCACGCAAGGGACAATCCAGACCACCACAACCAGTGGTGTCCAGTATAGGTGAGGAGTCGGATCGTGACCTGTACGTTTTTTCTTCCAAAGCAGTATTATTTTAGACAATGTCGATATTGCAGAAATTGATTGATGGTTTGTTTATTTTTTCAATCAGAGAAATGAATGCTAATGAGATTGGTGTTCAAACGCTGGTTAGAGAGGGAGAAATTGAGGTTTTAGAATCCAGGTGAGCTTGCCTTGCACCTCATGCTGTGTTGTACCGTATTTGTACTTGATTTGGGTTGATATGTTTCTTTTCTGTTTACTTTCCACCTGTTTATGTAGTTGGTCATGTGTTTATTGTTATGCTTGCAGCATGCATTCCCTGGATATCAGTAAACATGAAGAACAAGATTCACCAGATGAAGAGGCAGTGAATGATTTGAGGAATACATAGTAAGTAATGTATATTGTGTATCATATAGATCCACTGATTTATACAATATTTCAAAGGTGTTTATACATGTTTAATTTACAGCATTGTCATGGATGATTTTTGGGGTCACCCTAGTAATATGGACTTGGAAGATGGGGACAGCTCCGATGAGGATTTTGTCCCATCTCTTCATTTGAGGTAAAATCATTTGTTTAATTTGTAGTAGTAAACAAGGTGGTGGCATGCTCGTACAACTGATTAAATTATTTAACGTTTAATAAGATTTTGATGTGCTGTTCAATGCATACATATTTTGCCTCTTTTACACAGAACTGTTGGTGCCAAAACGGACAAGCTTCCGGAAATCAGTGTGGACGAAGCTGTGTTTGATTTTGTAGTAGCAGATAACGCTGTAGGGGAATCAGAATCAGAATCTGTTCCAGACCAACAGAGGATAACTACGGAGGAAGACCTAGTTGGTAAATGTGCCAACATTACTTATAATGACAATCTCCTTCAACTTGCTCGGCACCTGAAACTACCCATCAAGAAGTGCCAACACATGGACAGGCTGTCTGGTGTTCCATGCCCTGGTGTTCCACCATTTCAGGTCACTCTGAAACCTCGGGGGACTGGAGCAGTTTTGGAATGGGTAAGATGTTGCTGGCAAATGTGAATGTACATGTAATTTAGATCCCAATCTTCACATTTTATTCAGACTCATAGCAACAATTTTCTATATGTCAAGATATTTTACTTTCATTGAAATTTTTTCTGGAGATTGTAGTGTATGATCATTAAAAAATAAATAATAATAATAATAATAAATAAAAATGATGTGTGTATGTAGATATATATGTATATGATCCAAACTTCACACATAAATCAAAAAGCATTAGAGACGGTAACTTACAGGGACAAGTGATTGTAGCCATTAAATATGGAAAGTCTTGCATTGGCACGGCATATGTGGTCGCTCATAACTGTTGGATGCATGTTTCTTCCGGTTAATTAATAATGATACATTTTTTTCCCTTTACATTAGTTATGCCCCTTCAGACACAGCCAGTGGAAGTGGAACTCGCAGCCAACGTTAAAGTTTGGCATGCAGGGTGGTGACTTCATGCTGTTCACAAATATATTATTGTCTGGCAACAACTACAGAAAAATAGCTCTGCTTTTAAAGTTCATGGCTATGGGGATGGTTACAGAGTCAACCTACTATCGGATCCAAGATGCATACTGCATAGAGCCTGTTCAAGAATTCTGGGACAACATCAAGGCCAAAGTCATGGAGCGTATGCGTCAAAAGGACCATATTGTTGTTTTAGGTGAGGCATACTTTTGTGTCTTTGCCAACTTCAATTCATTACTTAGAAATTAATTTTTAGCCACGACTTATATTCAACGTGTGATTTATAATGCCTTTTATTCTATTGTCTTTTGGCTGTAGGAGATGGCCGGATGGACTCTCCTGGTAAGTTTTGAGTGCATATGTTTAATTTCAGTGATTAGGACATTTCATTTGCTGACAGCTGTGCTTATGCTTCAGGACACTGTGCTCAGTATTGCACGTACACTACTATTGAGCAAGACTCCAGAGACATTATACACATCGTTTCTGTCGACAAAAGGGAGACTAGTCGCAACTCGGTGATCATGGAGAAGGAGTGCTTCATTCGCACCATGGATGCTCTGCTCCCAAATGTAAAAATAAAAGAAGTGGTTACTGATGCTCACCCACAAATCACCGCATTACTCAGTAAGCAGAACTTATGTGCTATATTATTTGAAGTCTTTACTTCAATATTGTAATTGTCAATTATTATTTTTTATTCGCAGATCCTGAACGTGGACGATACAAAGCATGGGGATTACAGCATTCTCTTGACATTTGGCATGCTGCTAAAAGTCTAAGCAAAAGGCTTCGAAAGGTATGTTTTCATCCACACTATCATACTGGCAGGGTACTCAACAATGCCATATTAATCAACGTTTTACCTGTAACATCATGGCAAGAGAAGAGTTTGTTCAAAGATTTATATTGACACTGCTATTGATGTGCATGGAACTCAGGCTGGAGCAAAGAAAGGGCAAAAACTAATTCACTCCTGGTCCCGTGACATCGTCAATCACTTTTGGTACTGCAGCAAACAGGCCTCCACAGAGGAGGAATTCAAGGTATGTTTAAGATTATAGTTTTTTTAATGTAAACAATTTATACGTTATGTGTCAATTTTTTTGATTGTTTTATGTAAAGGTTTTTTTTCCCTTATATTCTTGCAGTTGATGTGGGTTGGTGTGATGCATCATGTCTGCAACGAACATTTTTGGGCAACCGGTTGCTGTCAGCATGAGCTACTGGAGGTAGGCACCCAAGACAAGCCTTGGATGGAGCAAGGTGACCAAATTAGAAATAGAACTGAAAAAAATGAATACCCTACCTGACTGCACTTATTACACTCATAATATGATGCGTTTACAGGTTCAGCAGCTCACCGGACCCTGGCTGCAATTGTTTTTGATAAGAGATGGCTGAACCAGGTGAAGAAGTTCCTAAACTTCAGGTAATCATCTGCTCTAATTTTTTTCATTTGCATTGTTTTTAATTGTGCACTCAAGCTACAGTCATTTATTTACTTATCTAATTCGATATTGGACATACTGAAGGGGAGGTCCCTATTTCATTTGGACGTAAGGAAAGGGTTGCAGTAGATTTGTAGATGTGTGGTGAGTACATAAGATAATTTAACTCAATTAATTAATCAATTATTCTGCCACAAATTCGATTTACAGGACAACATCAGATTTGGAGAGTTTCCAAAATCACATTCTGCTCTACGCATCTAAGCGCATGTCGTACACCCCATTTATATACAAGACCAGGACACTGCTGGCTGCAATTGATTATAATCTGCACAATCGACGCATGCCAGCACGCAACAAGGATGGCCACAAAATGTAAGTACTAACTGTAAGAATTTTATTTTTATTTTTTTACACCATGCACTGTTTTATATATATATTTTTTTTTTTTTTACTGAGCATATTAAAAAAATGCCATTGTTTTACAGGTACAAAAGAACGTACAATAAAAATAAAAAAAACTGGTCTGTGTATACAGTGAAGGAGAAAAAGGATTACAAGTACATCCCTGACCTCCAGAAGGCCATTCTTGGTAGGAGACTGAAGAGTGGGACCGGCCTTCCCCGCAAGACCATTCTAAGAGAAGATGATCCAAGGCGACTTGGTTTGGTGTCCTCTGCACAGCCACCACCACCCACGTCAGAGCTCGTCCAAAAACATGTGTCACAAGGTGACACAGCGCCCACAAACCCACAAGAGGACTGACACTATTCCCTCTTACATATTGCAACAATGTAAATTGTTTAAATTATGGAAACTTTTTTATTTATTATATATTTTATTATACAAATAAACACGTTCAATAAATACTGTCTCTTTTCAAACGTACAATAAAATATTCTTATTTTTAAATAACTATTTACAATGAAAGAGGTTAAATTCTTTCAATTTAAACATGACGTGTTACCCTAAATCCTGTGTAGTGACCCCTTGGGTCCGGAAAGGTGTCTCTAATTTTCCAAACACAACAGCTTGGGATGACGACCCTATTCCCTATTCCAAGGCGGCCATGCTGCCACAGTACAAACTGGCGGTAGGCTGAATGTCTGTACTGTCGCTGCTCCTCCCCTGGCTCCTGGTGATCATTTAGGGCAAAAATGTCATTCCAAGCTCCACGGGCCAGTCGCAACACCCCCTCGTCTAATACATAGTATGCCATGTATGCCATGTTGCTGATACAGTGCTCGTGGGTTTGGCGACAGCAGACCTTTTCGACATCTGTTGCCATATCACGACAATGGCCACAAACGCACCACTGAAGTCCTTCTAGGTCAGGGTCTGGTTGTTGTGTTACCTCCATTAAAGACAAGATGTCAAACATCAACCCAGGTAGTCTTGTAACTACTTTTTCAAGAAGTACGTCCTTCTGGCCAGGCTCCAGAAACTTAATTTTCTCCTACAACACATTATTTATGTTATTACATACATATATCTTCAGCAAAAAACTAACAATAAGATTAATGTTGTCTGATCACAAACAAACCTTTGTCTCGTGGGTCCGTTTCTCCTGCAGTTCCCTCAGCCTGCTCTGGACATCAGGTTCTAGGTCCTTATGTCTTGTGACCCTCCTAGGTGCACTCGTCCTTGGAGGTTTAGTGTTCCTTCTGGTTCCTATAGCCTGAGGGGTGAATTCGGACGAGGCCGAAGTCGAAGTTGAATCCTGTAATATTATCATTCGATGAAACAGTTTAGTATACCGTAGAAAGCTAATTTAAAACACTAACATTTGATTTTGTAGTCAAGGAAAATTTTGCGCAATTTGTTTATACTTACGGTAGGTCGACTAACTCCATTTAGATCTATAATTGTTTAATAATAACAGGTAAAACATTAATTATAAACTATAATTTTTTCTACTTTATAAAATAATGCAACTTCAGCATTTTCTGCATGATGATAAGCTAAACTTTGCAATAACAGTTCCATTGGGGGTAGGTTACACTATAATTAATATAATTACTAGCTGTAATACTTTCTTGCTTTATCCACACAACCCCTGTTACGGTTTATGTTTGATAACAGAATACAAAATGTACATGTCAATGTTCTATGATGTGTGTATGAAGTATTACCCACCTCAGTAGACATGACTCCACACGATACAGTTGGCTCACGACAGTGTTGTGAAATATACTCCCCACAGCTGTAGGGGGAGCTCGTGGGGAAAATATGCGACAACAAAAGGGAAAATCAGCGAAGAAGTGACTAGAGTTCGCTAAAGATACCGAGTTCTCCTTTAATACGTGGGCCGTTATAATATGGCGGCGCCAAATATTTTTTTAATGCAGGTGCTGAGGGGGTGCTAGATAATATAAATACTATTAATAAATGATCAAAAATGGGACACTTAATATATAATATTTAATTATTTTAATTATCACAATTAAAGTAGGCCTATTAATTTTATTAAATTAAACAAGCACAACATTCAACATTCAATCAAATATTATTAAAGATTTATTATTATTAATACATTTTTTCAACATATCTCATTATTTTGAAATGTGTGCGTGCAACAAGCAAGAAGTGCATTTGTTAATCCGGTGACACGCGTCCATTGATTTTTATTAATACAACTTTTCTGTCAGCGTCTGCTGCAAAGATTAAGTTGACGATCGCCATCTCCTAGTGAACGCACATATATAGAGAGAAATGCAAATCATGGATTACATAATCAGAAGGTATAGGCTAGCCTTTTTGTTTTCGTTTTGAATAGTTTCGTTTAATGAATTTGATGATCGGCATCTCCGTATGAACGCGCATAGACAGAAATGCACATCATGGATTAAATAATCAGCAAGTGGCCTATTTCTTTTCGTTTTGAATTGTTTAGTTTAATGAAATTTCAAGCTTTATTTAGATATAGGCCTATCTGTCATGTCTGTGAGGCATACACTGAGTTTCGGTTAATTTATGATGAGATTTCAATGCAAGTGACCGCGGCGCGCACGATCATGTCATGATTATATTGTCTGCTATATTGGATTCTTATTTATTAAATCCAGGTAATTCGTTGATGAAAAAATTATTAAAATTAAGATACAATTTATACAAAACGAAATACACTTTAAAGAAAGGCCTTTTACAAAACGAAACTTAATTAAGTGGTCAAAATGTCTGACTCCCGATGCATCCCATCTTACTCGTGCTGTTCACTTTTCATTATCAACATAGATGAAAAAAATAACATTATAATATTTTAACAAATGAACTAATGCACTTATTTAATGACCTCGGGGCAAAATGCATCCTCGCAGCAGTGAGTGGGTGGTTGTTTCAGAGATGCGACATTAGGTTAGAGGAGTTTCCATCTCTCGCGGTCACCTTTTTATTGCACAATTTACAAATTGCCTCGTCAGTATTTACCGCCTCTCCCTTCTCTCTCTCTCTCTTTCTCCTCCACACTGTCACTTGATGACAACCACACATAAGCATTTTTAGGAATTAAATAAATTATATTTATATATTATATATAAGTGCCGGTAATGACGGTATTGAAACTGATACCGTTGCTATTTTAAGACCCCGCGGTATACGATATTACCGTAATACCGCCCAACCCTACGACAGACCTTTATCACTATCAGCACTTCTTTACGGATCACTAATGGCCCTTGTGGTAAGAAAGAGGGGGTTGGAGCAGGAAAGCAAACGTCTTTGTTCATTTGCAACCCTAAAGAACGCAAAAACAATGAAATATAGTTTTTCCATCACCATGTCCCTTTAGGGGCTCTGAATAAATCACATTTTTGTAGTGAGAACTATTACATATTTGATAAACTATGCAACTACCTAAAATATTAACATTTTAAAAATATGCAATAATGCTATTATTTTAACACTCCCTGTTTTTACACAAACTACACCTCGTGTAACAAAGTCTATTTATTAGGGGTTTTTTTTAGGGCCCAAGCCCTGAAAGGGCGAAGGCCCTATTGTTTCCGGTAGGATTATAAAAAATAAAAAAAAATAAAAAAAAATTCTGCCTTTTTGACACTTTTGAGGCCCTTAACATGCTCAAAAACTCTTGAAATTTTGCACACATGTCAGAACCTGCTGCCATCAGGGCCTGACTGAAGCTGGTACCCGGGCGTGGCAGGGGGGCTCGACAGCACCCCCTGGAATGGTGTCCGAAAACTTGGTCCATAAATCAAACACGCTTGCAAGTAATAATATGAAACTCAGTACACATATAGATCTCATCGGGCCGAACAACTTTCATGCTCTAAGTTTTACACCAGTCCAACAGGAAGTCGGTTATTATACATTGCTTGGAAAACGCATACAATGGAATGTGAAATACTCCTAGGGAATTCATCCGATCGCCACCAAACTTGGTGTGAATGAAGTCAAGACATTGAGGATGAATTCTTGCGAACAGATTTTTGATATCTCGAACGGTTTGGCCGTGGCGAGGAAACGAATTTATGGCGAATAATGGGACACAGGAAGTGTGTTATAACTTCTGCATACATTAACTGATCTTGATGAAACTTCAGCAGTGTGTTCGTTGTAAGATGCCGATCACATGGATGTGACTATTGTGAGTCAAAGTTATAGCGTCACCAACTGGCAGCAGGAAGTTTGTCACTTTCAAAATGCTTTAAAATCACTCTTATTTTCACCCGATTTGCTTCAAACTTTAAGTGTATAATGTAGACACACGGCAGATGTAGACCTGTGAAAGGATTATTGATATCTTAGATACTGTTGCCATGGAAACGCATCAAACTTTAATATTCTTTTTTGATGCTTTTGAGACTCTTAGCATGCTTGAAATTGGATGAAACTCGACAGACACATCACATTTATTAGCCAGTAGACATGTGCAAAGTTTCAGAAACGGGCGTGGTGGAATGGCTCAGTAGCGCCACCTTTTGACCAAAGTGGGGGGGTTAGATTCATCTACAGCAACAAAACTTGGTGTGTATATTGTTCTCATCAAGCCGGACAACTTTCTAATTTAGAGTCATTAGCTCCGACCAACAGGAAGTCAGATATTTTGGTTTGAATGTGGATTTTTCTGGAGAATTTCTCTATCTCTCTCTCTCTCTCTCTTTCTGTGTGTGTGAGGGGTGGGGGGATTTTTCACCCTTGAACGGGGTCTGAAAACTTGGTCCATAGATCAAACAAGCTAGCATGAATTAATATGAAACTCAATACACGTATAGATCTCATTGGGCCGAACAACTTTCCCTCGGTCAAGTTTTACGCCAGCCCAACAGGAAGTCGGCTATTATGGGTTGTTTGGAGAACGCTTGCTCTGGAATTTGAAATAATCCTCCTAGGCAATTCTTTCAATTGCCACCAAACTTGGTCAGCATGAAGTGAAGACATTGAGGATGCTAAATTGCGGACGGATTTTTGATATCTCGAACGGTTTGGCCGTGGCGAGGAAACGAATTTATGGCGAGAAAAGAGAAAAACGAAGTGTTATAACTTCTGCATACATTAACTGATCTTGATGAAACTTCAGCAGTGTGTTCGTGGTAAGAGGCCGATCAGATGGATGTAACTATTGTGAGTCAAAGTTATAGCGCCACCAACTGGCAGCAGGAAGTGTGTCACTTTCAAAATGCTTTTGACAAAAGTGTGGGGGCGGGGGAGGGGGGGGGGGGGTTAAATTTTATGTACAGTCACAAAAATCAGTACGCATATTGGTCTCATTGAGCCGGACAATTTTCTAATTTACAGTAATTAGCTCCGAGCAACAGGAAGTCAGATATTTTGGTTTGAATGTGGATTTCTTTGCAAAATCAGCCTCTGAATTTTTACCCACTCCTCTTAAGTGGTTTATTTTATTCCCACCAAACTTTAAAATTAAAAATGCTAAATTGTGAACGGATAATACATCTCAAACGGTTTTGCTATGGCGAGGGATTAAAGTAATGTCAAAAATGGAAACACTGAAAGCCTCATATCTTCTAAAAATGTAATTATACACCATTTATTTATTTATAAAATTATACAAATATCAGAACTAAACCCATTTTATTCTTCTTTTTTTTTCAGTTTAATAATTGTTTAAGTTTAAAAACAGCCAGAATTTTTTTTAGTCCAAAAAATAAATAAATCATGTCATTGTGTTCAAAATCAGGTAGGCCTATTGTATCTATATAAAAATATACTAGGTATGTGATGGTGAGAATATTTTACCACCGGTTAATCAACGGGTTAATCAACGTTAATCAATGTTGTGGAATATTTTGAGTGTATCATAAAATCAGAATAAGGTAAAGGCTGGTTCACACGGGACGATTTTAAAATTGTCGGCCGATTTTCCAAACCTGAGAGACCCCACACACGGGGATAAAAAAATCACGGGTCTAACAGTTTTGGTCGTACAGTGTGTGGTGCAAAATCAACACATCACACACGAACCGATTTGACTCCCGAGCATTCTCAGGTCAGACGGGAAATCGCGCGAAATACCTCGAGATCAAACGTGACTTCAGAGTAAACAATCATGGCGGACGAAGAGGATGCAGTGGCAATAGTTTGTAGTTTGTTTTTAACCGGAAAAAAAACGTTATCAAAAGAAAAGGCGATGATCTCTGACGTCCACCGGACTTTCTGGTGCGCGATGCCGCCGGCTGTTTTGATTATATTTCCCGGTGTTTCCTCGCCGCCTCGTCACCTCGCTTTCTGATTGGCTACACTCCACAGTCCACAGGCTGCGTGCTCGGGGGACACCACACACGAGAAGAAATCGGGCCAAATAAATCCAACATGTTGGATATCCCCGATTTGAGATCGGAGCGGTCCCGACGTCCTTCCGAGCTGACGAGAGCAGCCTTAACACACCACACACGGCAGGAATATCTGATCAGATTATTTTACGATAATCGGAGCATCCTTAAGATTGTCGGAAGGAGTGAATCGGGGCTAAAATCGGCCTAATTATCCTGCCGTGTGAACCAGGCTTAAGACAAGTAATATTTTCTGTCTTATATATATATATATATATATAAATATAGCTGCGAGCAGCGATGAAGGGCCAAAGCCGGCGGCACAGCCACCCCGGTGCCTTTAGGTAACTAAAGGCATCAGGGTTGCGGTGCCACCGGCTTGGGCCCGTAATCGCTGCTCGCAGCTATATTTTGATCATTGTTTTTAAATGTTGGTGTTTTAGCAAGATAATAACAATATTTTGAAATCCGCAAAAACTGTATTAAGACGTATCCATAATTTTGGTAACATGGTTGCAGTAATTGTGAACCAGATGTAAAATAAACAGAAAAAAAAAATGCTCATATGTGACCCGCTCTGGCGAAATGAGTCGGAAGTCGCAAAGTTCCATTTTAAGATATGGGCTGATTATGTGGAAAAACAATGAAATAATAGATTTTTGTTTAGTTTTTTTTGCTAAATTTCAAACGACAGACATTCAAAAATAATCTCCTAAAGTTTCGTAGTCCAGATAATTGAGTAAAGGTATTTAAATGACTAATAAAGTTTGCAAAGTTTTACTAAATTCGCTGGAAATGAATATTGCTTTTCTCATCTGATTGCATAGGCTAACATTATTTGTTCTCTGTTTCCTTGTCTCTCTGCCTCTCTCACTTTCTCTCTCTCTCTCACACACACACACACACCCTCTCTCAAGCAAAACTGTAGCACCTCTGTTCAATCTTTCTGATTTTAGTAAATGTTTGTAAAAGTGCCTTTTAAATTATTTATTCAAATAAAAACTTTAAAATAATTTGAGCTTCAGCCTGGTTTAATAGCATATATTAATGTCTTTGGTCAAATTAAGCTGTACAATAAATAGTTTATCCCTTTAAATGCAATGAATTTTGGAAGATATCAACAAAAAACGGGCAAAAAAATTTAAAAGCGATTTTCTCAGGTTTTCAATTGGAAAAAGAGGGCAGACGACCATAATTCAAATGTGTATATCTTTATAACCATTCAAGGTATGACTTTGGCTATGTTCACACTGCAGGGCTAAATGCTCAATTCCGATTTTTTGAAAAAATTCGATTTTTTTGCAAGGCCGTTCACATTTCCAATTAAATGCGACCTTTTGTGATCTCCTGTGTGAACGTGAAATGACCCAGAAGTGACCCGCATGCGCAGAAGAGTACTCAACGGTCAACGACGTCACTTGTTGTTTGCGGAAGTAGGCAAGTAGCTAAACTTTAACTGTGATTCTCTCTCTCACACACACACACACGAGCGCGCGCAGCGACCGTTACACAAGAGCCAGACAGCAGCCGCTGACCTATCTAATATCAGATTCAGCACAAATAAGTTAACATAACGTATATATAATGGCCGTGGGATTTTTTTATTTATTATTAACGGGCTCGTCGAGGTCGATCCGTTCGGCAGATTTACCTCAGCTCGACGAAAATGCAGTCCGTTTTCAAACCGACGACTACTTCAACGCAGAATTATGACGTTTTCCGCGTATCAATGACGTGCGGGTCGGATACATGCGACCTGGCCGTTCAGACTGAAGTCGCATTTCAAAAGATCGGATATGTATCGGATTTGGGACCACATACCCAAGTGGCCTGGGTCGCATTTGAAAAGATCGGATCTGTGTCGTTCAGACTGTCATGAAAAGATCAGATACAGGTCGTATAGGGGCAAAAAAATCGGAATTGGGTCGTTTCAGCCTGCAGTGTGAACGTAGCCTTTGACTATGATATCATTTGAAAGCTTATGCTCTCCTCTACCCATTAATACCAACATCTCAATTTTGAAATTTGGGTCACTGTGACTCATTTTGCTGGATCAGGTCACATATAGGGCTGGGATAAACGATTATTTTTTAAACGATTAATCTAGCGATTATTTTTTCGATGCATCGATTAATCTAACGATTCATTTTTCCAGTCCGATTCGATTCGATTATCGATTATCTCCCCAATCCCCATTAATTGACTAATAGCAATTTATACATGTTAATTTACATATCTGAATGAAAAAAACATGAATTCCTTAACATTGCAATATTTTTATTGCTCTTAAAATTCCAAAATAAAAGACTATACAAGTGCATAGTAATGCATTCTTAGTCAGAGGTAGCATTCAATAAAACCTTAAAGCCTTGAAAACACATAGCTTACTGAAACAAGCTTACTGAACACATAGGGCCTAGCTTACTGAAAAAAAGTTCTTCTTTCAGATGAAAATAACAACTTGATGTCTAGCATTCAATAAAAAAAATAAAAAGGTCACCCAAAATACTTGTTTAGAGCAATTGAAAGAATACAGTAACCAATGTAAACATGAGGGCTTTAAGCTAATACAGAGAGTGCTTTTCCAACAAAAAATATGAACAGTGGGAGCCAGCAGCCTGTCATGGCGTCCTTCCTGAACCAACAGAATTGAACATTTATGTTGAAAACACATAGTCCTAGCTTACTGAAAAAAGTGCATCTTTTAATTATTAATTCACATAAAAATAACAACAATAATAATAATTAAAGCTGCAAGCAGCATTTATCGGGGTTCAAGCAGTTAAGGCCTTTAACCCTCTGGGGACTAAGCCCTTTTTGGTCAGTTTTCTCTATTTTTACATTTGGGCTTATAAACCATGTAATGGAGATGGAACACCATGTGTTTGGTATCTATGGATTCAGAAGACCCTAAGCTAACATAAGAATGCATGTAATGTGTTTATAAAGGAAGTATGAGTAAAAAAATTTAAATAAACTAGATAATTTCAAAAACGAAAATTTTATTTTAGTAATTTATTACTGAAAATCACACCTTACACAACAATAGTGAACAGTTTTTGAACAAAATATATATTTTTCAAACCCTTTACTTGACAGACATTTGTAATTGTTCAATCAAAAGTGTAAAGAACAATGAAATAATGAACTTTATATACAAACAGTCCCAGGCGTTTTTTCTCAGGCATGCCAGTGATTCGAATTTCTCCTCGTCACTTTCCAGTAACTGTTAATTGTTCCAGAGCTTGTTCTGAGGTAAATCTTTTACTGCTTGCCATCATAAAAGTGCTAAAACAATAAAATAATAATGCTATAATTGCTAATATGCTATATATATAAACATTATAATTGTTCTGTCTCTCTCATATAAATCTGTGTGTGTAATTCTACGCTCCGTTCGCTCTCTGTCTCCTTCTCCACTCGACGCTGTTTGCGTCATATCATTTACTATAGTACCACCCCTTGCAAGGCTACAGAGTCCTCTGATTAGCTAGAATACGTCATGGTAACCTTCCTCTGATTGGGCAAGAAAAATATTCCTCCCAGCGGCAATTTTTCCATTGGTCTTTGCGCGTGGAATATTCCTAACAACATCGATTTCATTGGCCTTATACGCAGTGGTATTGCGCAACAAGGAAGTGTGTACACCATATACCACTGTTTTCAGCGGAGTCTGAGGAAGACGGCAAAAAAGACCGCATCTCTCTATCATTAATAGTTTTTAAGATAATTACACATTTGTAAAAGTATGCCATTTTGGGCGGTACCGCCCAATCCGTCCCCAGAGGGTTAAGGCCTTTAAGAACAAAAGTATCAAAAGTTATTAAGTTTTATTTAGCAAGCATTTAACCACTGACATATATGATGGAAAAGACCATTTACAGCAAATACAGGCCATTTAACATAGGAAATATACGGTTTTCAAAGCTTTTTGACAGTTATAACACCTTTTTGCATGAGTCTTCTTACAGTCTTGCCTGATCTCCACCACTTTTATTAGTGGTACTCAAAGTGTGCCCATATATATGTGTCAAATTTGTTGTAAATATGTAATTTTGATAAGGAGTTTAGACAATTATATTCAGTGGAGTAACAAGCCAACACCGGGCTCTTAAGTAGGATTATCAAGGCGGGCCCCTTGATGACGCAATTGATGACATTGATGACGCAATTGATGACATTGATGACGCAATGTCCGCGAGTAGGCTACCATGAATAGGGCAGGATATGATCATACACAGCATATAAGAGATGAGATGACTAACAAAATCAGGAGGAGCCTAAGCTCACCAAAAAAAACACACACAAAAAAAAAAACACTGGTGACAGCGCACCATAACACATTGTTAGGCCAAGGTCCAAATACATAAAAAAGATGCTCTCTTACATTATAGCGGCATTTTCCGGGTTTTCCTATGTGCAACTGCAAAGTTGTCGATTAGATCAGGATTGTGCGCACAGGGATTCTCAATTGACCCTTTGCAGGGAGTTTGATTGACAGGCGATCTGACTAATTATAATCCGCCATTTTGACATTGGAGGATTTCAATTTGAAAAACAAAGTGTACTGACGTCTTAGCACTTTAAAACAACATTCCTTTTATGTTCATTCTTGTTTATTTTAATGCTATAAATTAACTAGAAGGTAGAGATGATTGGTTCACGAGCAGCTTTAACTGAGCCTCGAGTCTACAGCGATCTGTCAGACACATTAAAGAGTCACAAAACAGTATTTATTGTTTAAATGTCTATAAAAAATGACTACATTTGAAAGGTGAGACTTTTGGCGCTTTTCCATTACCAGTACCAGCTCAACTCAACTCGACTCGACTCGACTCGGCTCGGCTCGCTTTTCGCTACGTTTTCCATTGCAGATAGTACCTCCACAATAGTACCTGGTCGTCATAGCGACGCCGCAGGAAACTGCTGTGACTTAATCTTCTACGCGAGATACATCCGCTGCCACACACACAGGACAATGGAGGAAATCGAGTGTATGCTGTTTTTGGATGTTTTTGTTTTTGCTGTTTTTTATTCAGGATACTCCGTCTGGCGCGTGCAATGATGACGCAGTGAATAGTGACGATTCTCTCTGACCAGTCAGCAGTCTATTATCGCCTCAGCTCGCCCCAGCTCGCTTAGAACCTCGCCGGAGGTGGTACGAAAAAAAGTACCTGGAAGCAGGTACAGGTACAACTTTTACACAGTGGAAAAAGTACACTGTGTTACACTGTGTAGTGGAAAAGCGCCATTTGTTTCATATCAAAAGTACTTGTCTGTCAGCGCGCAGTCTCCTCTCTGATCCGCAATGTATTTTTCACTGCGTGAGAACTTGGTGTGGTGCGAGAGTGGCGTCGCTTGTCAGACATAGCAACAGTAACTAAAGTGGATGGTCTTTGCGAATGGTCATTGACAGTATGGACGGGGATTCGCCAGTCCCAATTCAAAACAAATTTCATCACAATCCATCATTGTTCGTTTGATGGATTGATGGACAAAGACACTGCGTGCCAATTTTCAGTAGACTAAAAGTTGGGTGCGCTTATAGCTATTTTTATGATTTTTTTCACTGTTATAGCGCCACCAAGTGGCCAATTGTCACGATTTTTTTCATGTCAACTCAGATTGAGCTTATGAACATGTGTCCCAAGTTTAGTGAAAATATCTCATTCCGTTCACAAGTTATAACCATTTTATAGCGCCACCAAGTGGCCAATTCTCATGATTTTTTTTTCACGTGACCTCAGAATGAGCTCATGAACATGTGTCCCAAGTTTTGTGAAAATATCTCTTTCCGTTCACAAGTTATAACCGTTTTATAGTGCCACCTACTGGCCAATTGTTGCGATTTTTTTCAAGTGATCTCAGATTGAGCTCAGGAAGATGTGTCCCAAGTTTAGCAAAAAAATCTCTTTCCGTTCACAATTTATAACCGTTTTAGTAAAAGTGGCCCTGGTGCCATCAAAGATTTTGGTTCCCCTTATCGACCGTTAATTGAAATTTTGAATTGTTTGGATGATTATTGATTGTCAGACTCCAGAGAATATTCTTGCAGTGGTTTGGTTCCGATCGGGCCAAAAACCTAGGAGAAGTTCGCAAAAATAGGTTTTTAAAAAAAATGCAATTTACTCAAAATTGGCGCCTGAAGGGCGAGCAAATCGGAGATAGCCATTTTGTCCGCCTTGAGCCAAGGATTCCAACGATATAAGACACTTGATCCTGGGACAAACGGTCTAAGAGTTATGAGCGATTTAGTACTTTTGGTTGCTGTAGCGCCACCTATGGGCCAATTGGGGTCATACTCTGATAGGTTGTCCCCAAATTGAGGCCTACCATCTGGCCAGGTTTCACGTCTCTAGGCCTTACGGTTTGTCCTGCACGATGCGTTTTACGAATCCTTACAATTACAATAGGGTTTCAGCATTTCATGCTTGAACCCCTAATAAGAATGAAGGCTTTTTGCCAGTTATAGCGCCACCTATGGTCCGATCTCCATGAAACTCTGCATGCTTCCTCACCATGTTCTGACACATATGCTCATCAATTTTTGTGAAGTTCTGAGTTTTCCTTTGGGATTTATAGGCTTTTTAGTGTATTTTGCCACGCCCCTTTTCTAAATGACCCTGTTACAGCCACCCAAATGCCAAAGTTCAACTTTTTTTCGATAATTATTGATCTAGAGAGTCCAGAGAATTGTCCTAGACTGGTTTGGTTCCGATCGGGCCAAAAACCAGGGACTAGTTCGCAAAAGTAGGTTTTGGACAAAATCCGACATAGCAGAAAATTTTCCCTGCCTACATCCAAATCGGAGATGGCCATTTTGTCCGCCTTGAGCCAAGGATTCCAACGATATAAGACACTTGATCCTGGGACAAACGGTCTAAGAGTTATGAGCGATTTAGTACTTTTGGTTGCTGTAGCGCCACCTATGGGCCAATTGGGGTCATACTCTGATAGGTTGTCCCCAAATTGAGGCCTACCATCTGGCCAGGTTTCACGTCTCTAGGCCTTACGGTTTGTCCTGCACGATGCGTTTTACGAATCCTTACAATTACAATAGGGTTTCAGCATTTCATGCTTGAACCCCTAATAAGAATGAAGGCTTTTTGCCAGTTATAGCGCCACCTATGGTCCGATCTCCATGAAACTCTGCATGCTTCCTCACCATGTTCTGACACATATGCTCATCAATTTTTGTGAAGTTCTGAGTTTTCCTTTGGGATTTATAGGCTTTTTAGTGTATTTTGCCACGCCCCTTTTCTAAATGACCCTGTTACAGCCACCCAAATGCCAAAGTTCAACTTTTTTTCGATAATTATTGATCTAGAGAGTCCAGAGAATTGTCCTAGACTGGTTTGGTTCCGATCGGGCCAAAAACCAGGGACTAGTTCGCAAAAGTAGGTTTTGGACAAAATCCGACATAGCAGAAAATTTTCCCTGCCTACATCCAAATCGGAGATGGCCATTTTGTCCGCCTTGAGCCAAGGATTCCAACGATATAAGACACTTGATCCTGGGACAAACGGTCTAAGAGTTATGAGCGATTTAGTACTTTTGGTTGCTGTAGCGCCACCTATGGGCCAATTGGGGTCATACTCTGATAGGTTGTCCCCAAATTGAGGCCTACCATCTGGCCAGGTTTCACGTCTCTAGGCCTTACGGTTTGTCCTGCACGATGCGTTTTACGAATCCTTACAATTACAATAGGGTTTCAGCATTTCATGCTTGAACCCCTAATAAGAATGAAGGCTTTTTGCCAGTTATAGCGCCACCTATGGTCCGATCTCCATGAAACTCTGCATGCTTCCTCACCATGTTCTGACACATATGCTCATCAATTTTTGTGAAGTTCTGAGTTTTCCTTTGGGATTTATAGGCTTTTTAGTGTATTTTGCCACGCCCCTTTTCTAAATGACCCTGTTACAGCCACCCAAATGCCAAAGTTCAACTTTTTTTCGATAATTATTGATCTAGAGAGTCCAGAGAATTGTCCTAGACTGGTTTGGTTCCGATCGGGCCAAAAACCAGGGACTAGTTCGCAAAAGTAGGTTTTGGACAAAATCCGACATAGCAGAAAATTTTCCCTGCCTACATCCAAATCGGAGATGGCCATTTTGTCCGCCTTGAGCCAAGGATTCCAACGATATAAGACACTTGATCCTGGGACAAACGGTCTAAGAGTTATGAGCGATTTAGTACTTTTGGTTGCTGTAGCGCCACCTATGGGCCAATTGGGGTCATACTCTGATAGGTTGTCCCCAAATTGAGGCCTACCATCTGGCCAGGTTTCACGTCTCTAGGCCTTACGGTTTGTCCTGCACGATGCGTTTTACGAATCCTTACAATTACAATAGGGTTTCAGCATTTCATGCTTGAACCCCTAATAAGAATGAAGGCTTTTTGCCAGTTATAGCGCCACCTATGGTCCGATCTCCATGAAACTCTGCATGCTTCCTCACCATGTTCTGACACATATGCTCATCAATTTTTGTGAAGTTCTGAGTTTTCCTTTGGGATTTATAGGCTTTTTAGTGTATTTTGCCACGCCCCTTTTCTAAATGACCCTGTTACAGCCACCCAAATGCCAAAGTTCAACTTTTTTTCGATAATTATTGATCTAGAGAGTCCAGAGAATTGTCCTAGACTGGTTTGGTTCCGATCGGGCCAAAAACCAGGGACTAGTTCGCAAAAGTAGGTTTTGGACAAAATCCGACATAGCAGAAAATTTTCCCTGCCTACATCCAAATCGGAGATGGCCATTTTGTCCGCCTTGAGCCAAGGATTCCAACGATATAAGACACTTGATCCTGGGACAAACGGTCTAAGAGTTATGAGCGATTTAGTACTTTTGGTTGCTGTAGCGCCACCTATGGGCCAATTGGGGTCATACTCTGATAGGTTGTCCCCAAATTGAGGCCTACCATCTGGCCAGGTTTCACGTCTCTAGGCCTTACGGTTTGTCCTGCACGATGCGTTTTACGAATCCTTACAATTACAATAGGGTTTCAGCATTTCATGCTTGAACCCCTAATAAGAATGAAGGCTTTTTGCCAGTTATAGCGCCACCTATGGTCCGATCTCCATGAAACTCTGCATGCTTCCTCACCATGTTCTGACACATATGCTCATCAATTTTTGTGAAGTTCTGAGTTTTCCTTTGGGATTTATAGGCTTTTTAGTGTATTTTGCCACGCCCCTTTTCTAAATGACCCTGTTACAGCCACCCAAATGCCAAAGTTCAACTTTTTTTCGATAATTATTGATCTAGAGAGTCCAGAGAATTGTCCTAGACTGGTTTGGTTCCGATCGGGCCAAAAACCAGGGACTAGTTCGCAAAAGTAGGTTTTGGACAAAATCCGACATAGCAGAAAATTTTCCCTGCCTACATCCAAATCGGAGATGGCCATTTTGTCCGCCTTGAGCCAAGGATTCCAACGATATAAGACACTTGATCCTGGGACAAACGGTCTAAGAGTTATGAGCGATTTAGTACTTTTGGTTGCTGTAGCGCCACCTATGGGCCAATTGGGGTCATACTCTGATAGGTTGTCCCCAAATTGAGGCCTACCATCTGGCCAGGTTTCACGTCTCTAGGCCTTACGGTTTGTCCTGCACGATGCGTTTTACGAATCCTTACAATTACAATAGGGTTTCAGCATTTCATGCTTGAACCCCTAATAAGAATGAAGGCTTTTTGCCAGTTATAGCGCCACCTATGGTCCGATCTCCATGAAACTCTGCATGCTTCCTCACCATGTTCTGACACATATGCTCATCAATTTTTGTGAAGTTCTGAGTTTTCCTTTGGGATTTATAGGCTTTTTAGTGTATTTTGCCACGCCCCTTTTCTAAATGACCCTGTTACAGCCACCCAAATGCCAAAGTTCAACTTTTTTTCGATAATTATTGATCTAGAGAGTCCAGAGAATTGTCCTAGACTGGTTTGGTTCCGATCGGGCCAAAAACCAGGGACTAGTTCGCAAAAGTAGGTTTTGGACAAAATCCGACATAGCAGAAAATTTTCCCTGCCTACATCCAAATCGGAGATGGCCATTTTGTCCGCCTTGAGCCAAGGATTCCAACGATATAAGACACTTGATCCTGGGACAAACGGTCTAAGAGTTATGAGCGATTTAGTACTTTTGGTTGCTGTAGCGCCACCTATGGGCCAATTGGGGTCATACTCTGATAGGTTGTCCCCAAATTGAGGCCTACCATCTGGCCAGGTTTCACGTCTCTAGGCCTTACGGTTTGTCCTGCACGATGCGTTTTACGAATCCTTACAATTACAATAGGGTTTCAGCATTTCATGCTTGAACCCCTAATAAGAATGAAGGCTTTTTGCCAGTTATAGCGCCACCTATGGTCCGATCTCCATGAAACTCTGCATGCTTCCTCACCATGTTCTGACACATATGCTCATCAATTTTTGTGAAGTTCTGAGTTTTCCTTTGGGATTTATAGGCTTTTTAGTGTATTTTGCCACGCCCCTTTTCTAAATGACCCTGTTACAGCCACCCAAATGCCAAAGTTCAACTTTTTTTCGATAATTATTGATCTAGAGAGTCCAGAGAATTGTCCTAGACTGGTTTGGTTCCGATCGGGCCAAAAACCAGGGACTAGTTCGCAAAAGTAGGTTTTGGACAAAATCCGACATAGCAGAAAATTTTCCCTGCCTACATCCAAATCGGAGATAGCCATTTTGTCCGCCTTGAGCCAAGGATTCCAACGATATAAGACACTTGATCCTGGGACAAACGGTCTAAGAGTTATGAGCGATTTAGTACTTTTGGTTGCTGTAGCGCCACCTATGGGCCAATTGGGGTCATACTCTGATAGGTTGTCCCCAAATTGAGGCCTACCATCTGGCCAGGTTTCACGTCTCTAGGCCTTACGGTTTGTCCTGCACGATGCGTTTTACGAATCCTTACAATTACAATAGGGTTTCAGCATTTCATGCTTGAACCCCTAATAAGAATGAAGGCTTTTTGCCAGTTATAGCGCCACCTATGGTCCGATCTCCATGAAACTCTGCATGCTTCCTCACCATGTTCTGACACATATGCTCATCAATTTTTGTGAAGTTCTGAGTTTTCCTTTGGGATTTATAGGCTTTTTAGTGTATTTTGCCACGCCCCTTTTCTAAATGACCCTGTTACAGCCACCCAAATGCCAAAGTTCAACTTTTTTTCGATAATTATTGATCTAGAGAGTCCAGAGAATTGTCCTAGACTGGTTTGGTTCCGATCGGGCCAAAAACCAGGGACTAGTTCGCAAAAGTAGGTTTTGGACAAAATCCGACATAGCAGAAAATTTTCCCTGCCTACATCCAAATCGGAGATGGCCATTTTGTCCGCCTTGAGCCAAGGATTCCAACGATATAAGACACTTGATCCTGGGACAAACGGTCTAAGAGTTATGAGCGATTTAGTACTTTTGGTTGCTGTAGCGCCACCTATGGGCCAATTGGGGTCATACTCTGATAGGTTGTCCCCAAATTGAGGCCTACCATCTGGCCAGGTTTCACGTCTCTAGGCCTTACGGTTTGTCCTGCACGATGCGTTTTACGAATCCTTACAATTACAATAGGGTTTCAGCATTTCATGCTTGAACCCCTAATAAGAATGAAGGCTTTTTGCCAGTTATAGCGCCACCTATGGTCCGATCTCCATGAAACTCTGCATGCTTCCTCACCATGTTCTGACACATATGCTCATCAATTTTTGTGAAGTTCTGAGTTTTCCTTTGGGATTTATAGGCTTTTTAGTGTATTTTGCCACGCCCCTTTTCTAAATGACCCTGTTACAGCCACCCAAATGCCAAAGTTCAACTTTTTTTCGATAATTATTGATCTAGAGAGTCCAGAGAATTGTCCTAGACTGGTTTGGTTCCGATCGGGCCAAAAACCAGGGACTAGTTCGCAAAAGTAGGTTTTGGACAAAATCCGACATAGCAGAAAATTTTCCCTGCCTACATCCAAATCGGAGATGGCCATTTTGTCCGCCTTGAGCCAAGGATTCCAACGATATAAGACACTTGATCCTGGGACAAACGGTCTAAGAGTTATGAGCGATTTAGTACTTTTGGTTGCTGTAGCGCCACCTATGGGCCAATTGGGGTCATACTCTGATAGGTTGTCCCCAAATTGAGGCCTACCATCTGGCCAGGTTTCACGTCTCTAGGCCTTACGGTTTGTCCTGCACGATGCGTTTTACGAATCCTTACAATTACAATAGGGTTTCAGCATTTCATGCTTGAACCCCTAATAAGAATGAAGGCTTTTTGCCAGTTATAGCGCCACCTATGGTCCGATCTCCATGAAACTCTGCATGCTTCCTCACCATGTTCTGACACATATGCTCATCAATTTTTGTGAAGTTCTGAGTTTTCCTTTGGGATTTATAGGCTTTTTAGTGTATTTTGCCACGCCCCTTTTCTAAATGACCCTGTTACAGCCACCCAAATGCCAAAGTTCAACTTTTTTTCGATAATTATTGATCTAGAGAGTCCAGAGAATTGTCCTAGACTGGTTTGGTTCCGATCGGGCCAAAAACCAGGGACTAGTTCGCAAAAGTAGGTTTTGGACAAAATCCGACATAGCAGAAAATTTTCCCTGCCTACATCCAAATCGGAGATAGCCATTTTGTCCGCCTTGAGCCAAGGATTCCAACGATATAAGACACTTGATCCTGGGACAAACGGTCTAAGAGTTATGAGCGATTTAGTACTTTTGGTTGCTGTAGCGCCACCTATGGGCCAATTGGGGTCATACTCTGATAGGTTGTCCCCAAATTGAGGCCTACCATCTGGCCAGGTTTCACGTCTCTAGGCCTTACGGTTTGTCCTGCACGATGCGTTTTACGAATCCTTACAATTACAATAGGGTTTCAGCATTTCATGCTTGAACCCCTAATAAGAATGAAGGCTTTTTGCCAGTTATAGCGCCACCTATGGTCCGATCTCCATGAAACTCTGCATGCTTCCTCACCATGTTCTGACACATATGCTCATCAATTTTTGTGAAGTTCTGAGTTTTCCTTTGGGATTTATAGGCTTTTTAGTGTATTTTGCCACGCCCCTTTTCTAAATGACCCTGTTACAGCCACCCAAATGCCAAAGTTCAACTTTTTTTCGATAATTATTGATCTAGAGAGTCCAGAGAATTGTCCTAGACTGGTTTGGTTCCGATCGGGCCAAAAACCAGGGACTAGTTCGCAAAAGTAGGTTTTGGACAAAATCCGACATAGCAGAAAATTTTCCCTGCCTACATCCAAATCGGAGATGGCCATTTTGTCCGCCTTGAGCCAAGGATTCCAACGATATAAGACACTTGATCCTGGGACAAACGGTCTAAGAGTTATGAGCGATTTAGTACTTTTGGTTGCTGTAGCGCCACCTATGGGCCAATTGGGGTCATACTCTGATAGGTTGTCCCCAAATTGAGGCCTACCATCTGGCCAGGTTTCACGTCTCTAGGCCTTACGGTTTGTCCTGCACGATGCGTTTTACGAATCCTTACAATTACAATAGGGTTTCAGCATTTCATGCTTGAACCCCTAATAAGAATGAAGGCTTTTTGCCAGTTATAGCGCCACCTATGGTCCGATCTCCATGAAACTCTGCATGCTTCCTCACCATGTTCTGACACATATGCTCATCAATTTTTGTGAAGTTCTGAGTTTTCCTTTGGGATTTATAGGCTTTTTAGTGTATTTTGCCACGCCCCTTTTCTAAATGACCCTGTTACAGCCACCCAAATGCCAAAGTTCAACTTTTTTTCGATAATTATTGATCTAGAGAGTCCAGAGAATTGTCCTAGACTGGTTTGGTTCCGATCGGGCCAAAAACCAGGGACTAGTTCGCAAAAGTAGGTTTTGGACAAAATCCGACATAGCAGAAAATTTTCCCTGCCTACATCCAAATCGGAGATGGCCATTTTGTCCGCCTTGAGCCAAGGATTCCAACGATATAAGACACTTGATCCTGGGACAAACGGTCTAAGAGTTATGAGCGATTTAGTACTTTTGGTTGCTGTAGCGCCACCTATGGGCCAATTGGGGTCATACTCTGATAGGTTGTCCCCAAATTGAGGCCTACCATCTGGCCAGGTTTCACGTCTCTAGGCCTTACGGTTTGTCCTGCACGATGCGTTTTACGAATCCTTACAATTACAATAGGGTTTCAGCATTTCATGCTTGAACCCCTAATAAGAATGAAGGCTTTTTGCCAGTTATAGCGCCACCTATGGTCCGATCTCCATGAAACTCTGCATGCTTCCTCACCATGTTCTGACACATATGCTCATCAATTTTTGTGAAGTTCTGAGTTTTCCTTTGGGATTTATAGGCTTTTTAGTGTATTTTGCCACGCCCCTTTTCTAAATGACCCTGTTACAGCCACCCAAATGCCAAAGTTCAACTTTTTTTCGATAATTATTGATCTAGAGAGTCCAGAGAATTGTCCTAGACTGGTTTGGTTCCGATCGGGCCAAAAACCAGGGACTAGTTCGCAAAAGTAGGTTTTGGACAAAATCCGACATAGCAGAAAATTTTCCCTGCCTACATCCAAATCGGAGATGGCCATTTTGTCCGCCTTGAGCCAAGGATTCCAACGATATAAGACACTTGATCCTGGGACAAACGGTCTAAGAGTTATGAGCGATTTAGTACTTTTGGTTGCTGTAGCGCCACCTATGGGCCAATTGGGGTCATACTCTGATAGGTTGTCCCCAAATTGAGGCCTACCATCTGGCCAGGTTTCACGTCTCTAGGCCTTACGGTTTGTCCTGCACGATGCGTTTTACGAATCCTTACAATTACAATAGGGTTTCAGCATTTCATGCTTGAACCCCTAATAAGAATGAAGGCTTTTTGCCAGTTATAGCGCCACCTATGGTCCGATCTCCATGAAACTCTGCATGCTTCCTCACCATGTTCTGACACATATGCTCATCAATTTTTGTGAAGTTCTGAGTTTTCCTTTGGGATTTATAGGCTTTTTAGTGTATTTTGCCACGCCCCTTTTCTAAATGACCCTGTTACAGCCACCCAAATGCCAAAGTTCAACTTTTTTTCGATAATTATTGATCTAGAGAGTCCAGAGAATTGTCCTAGACTGGTTTGGTTCCGATCGGGCCAAAAACCAGGGACTAGTTCGCAAAAGTAGGTTTTGGACAAAATCCGACATAGCAGAACATTTTCCCTGCCTACATCCAAATCGGAGATGGCCATTTTGTCCGCCTTGAGCCAAGGATTCCAACGATATAAGACACTTGATCCTGGGACAAACGGTCTAAGAGTTATGAGCGATTTAGTACTTTTGGTTGCTGTAGCGCCACCTATGGGCCAATTGGGGTCATACTCTGATAGGTTGTCCCCAAATTGAGGCCTACCATCTGGCCAGGTTTCACGTCTCTAGGCCTTACGGTTTGTCCTGCACGATGCGTTTTACGAATCCTTACAATTACAATAGGGTTTCAGCATTTCATGCTTGAACCCCTAATAAGAATGAAGGCTTTTTGCCAGTTATAGCGCCACCTATGGTCCGATCTCCATGAAACTCTGCATGCTTCCTCACCATGTTCTGACACATATGCTCATCAATTTTTGTGAAGTTCTGAGTTTTCCTTTGGGATTTATAGGCTTTTTAGTGTATTTTGCCACGCCCCTTTTCTAAATGACCCTGTTACAGCCACCCAAATGCCAAAGTTCAACTTTTTTTCGATAATTATTGATCTAGAGAGTCCAGAGAATTGTCCTAGACTGGTTTGGTTCCGATCGGGCCAAAAACCAGGGACTAGTTCGCAAAAGTAGGTTTTGGACAAAATCCGACATAGCAGAAAATTTTCCCTGCCTACATCCAAATCGGAGATGGCCATTTTGTCCGCCTTGAGCCAAGGATTCCAACGATATAAGACACTTGATCCTGGGACAAACGGTCTAAGAGTTATGAGCGATTTAGTACTTTTGGTTGCTGTAGCGCCACCTATGGGCCAATTGGGGTCATACTCTGATAGGTTGTCCCCAAATTGAGGCCTACCATCTGGCCAGGTTTCACGTCTCTAGGCCTTACGGTTTGTCCTGCACGATGCGTTTTACGAATCCTTACAATTACAATAGGGTTTCAGCATTTCATGCTTGAACCCCTAATAAGAATGAAGGCTTTTTGCCAGTTATAGCGCCACCTATGGTCCGATCTCCATGAAACTCTGCATGCTTCCTCACCATGTTCTGACACATATGCTCATCAATTTTTGTGAAGTTCTGAGTTTTCCTTTGGGATTTATAGGCTTTTTAGTGTATTTTGCCACGCCCCTTTTCTAAATGACCCTGTTACAGCCACCCAAATGCCAAAGTTCAACTTTTTTTCGATAATTATTGATCTAGAGAGTCCAGAGAATTGTCCTAGACTGGTTTGGTTCCGATCGGGCCAAAAACCAGGGACTAGTTCGCAAAAGTAGGTTTTGGACAAAATCCGACATAGCAGAAAATTTTCCCTGCCTACATCCAAATCGGAGATGGCCATTTTGTCCGCCTTGAGCCAAGGATTCCAACGATATAAGACACTTGATCCTGGGACAAACGGTCTAAGAGTTATGAGCGATTTAGTACTTTTGGTTGCTGTAGCGCCACCTATGGGCCAATTGGGGTCATACTCTGATAGGTTGTCCCCAAATTGAGGCCTACCATCTGGCCAGGTTTCACGTCTCTAGGCCTTACGGTTTGTCCTGCACGATGCGTTTTACGAATCCTTACAATTACAATAGGGTTTCAGCATTTCATGCTTGAACCCCTAATAAGAATGAAGGCTTTTTGCCAGTTATAGCGCCACCTATGGTCCGATCTCCATGAAACTCTGCATGCTTCCTCACCATGTTCTGACACATATGCTCATCAATTTTTGTGAAGTTCTGAGTTTTCCTTTGGGATTTATAGGCTTTTTAGTGTATTTTGCCACGCCCCTTTTCTAAATGACCCTGTTACAGCCACCCAAATGCCAAAGTTCAACTTTTTTTCGATAATTATTGATCTAGAGAGTCCAGAGAATTGTCCTAGACTGGTTTGGTTCCGATCGGGCCAAAAACCAGGGACTAGTTCGCAAAAGTAGGTTTTGGACAAAATCCGACATAGCAGAAAATTTTCCCTGCCTACATCCAAATCGGAGATGGCCATTTTGTCCGCCTTGAGCCAAGGATTCCAACGATATAAGACACTTGATCCTGGGACAAACGGTCTAAGAGTTATGAGCGATTTAGTACTTTTGGTTGCTGTAGCGCCACCTATGGGCCAATTGGGGTCATACTCTGATAGGTTGTCCCCAAATTGAGGCCTACCATCTGGCCAGGTTTCACGTCTCTAGGCCTTACGGTTTGTCCTGCACGATGCGTTTTACGAATCCTTACAATTACAATAGGGTTTCAGCATTTCATGCTTGAACCCCTAATAAGAATGAAGGCTTTTTGCCAGTTATAGCGCCACCTATGGTCCGATCTCCATGAAACTCTGCATGCTTCCTCACCATGTTCTGACACATATGCTCATCAATTTTTGTGAAGTTCTGAGTTTTCCTTTGGGATTTATAGGCTTTTTAGTGTATTTTGCCACGCCCCTTTTCTAAATGACCCTGTTACAGCCACCCAAATGCCAAAGTTCAACTTTTTTTCGATAATTATTGATCTAGAGAGTCCAGAGAATTGTCCTAGACTGGTTTGGTTCCGATCGGGCCAAAAACCAGGGACTAGTTCGCAAAAGTAGGTTTTGGACAAAATCCGACATAGCAGAACATTTTCCCTGCCTACATCCAAATCGGAGATGGCCATTTTGTCCGCCTTGAGCCAAGGATTCCAACGATATAAGACACTTGATCCTGGGACAAACGGTCTAAGAGTTATGAGCGATTTAGTACTTTTGGTTGCTGTAGCGCCACCTATGGGCCAATTGGGGTCATACTCTGATAGGTTGTCCCCAAATTGAGGCCTACCATCTGGCCAGGTTTCACGTCTCTAGGCCTTACGGTTTGTCCTGCACGATGCGTTTTACGAATCCTTACAATTACAATAGGGTTTCAGCATTTCATGCTTGAACCCCTAATAAGAATGAAGGCTTTTTGCCAGTTATAGCGCCACCTATGGTCCGATCTCCATGAAACTCTGCATGCTTCCTCACCATGTTCTGACACATATGCTCATCAATTTTTGTGAAGTTCTGAGTTTTCCTTTGGGATTTATAGGCTTTTTAGTGTATTTTGCCACGCCCCTTTTCTAAATGACCCTGTTACAGCCACCCAAATGCCAAAGTTCAACTTTTTTTCGATAATTATTGATCTAGAGAGTCCAGAGAATTGTCCTAGACTGGTTTGGTTCCGATCGGGCCAAAAACCAGGGACTAGTTCGCAAAAGTAGGTTTTGGACAAAATCCGACATAGCAGAAAATTTTCCCTGCCTACATCCAAATCGGAGATGGCCATTTTGTCCGCCTTGAGCCAAGGATTCCAACGATATAAGACACTTGATCCTGGGACAAACGGTCTAAGAGTTATGAGCGATTTAGTACTTTTGGTTGCTGTAGCGCCACCTATGGGCCAATTGGGGTCATACTCTGATAGGTTGTCCCCAAATTGAGGCCTACCATCTGGCCAGGTTTCACGTCTCTAGGCCTTACGGTTTGTCCTGCACGATGCGTTTTACGAATCCTTACAATTACAATAGGGTTTCAGCATTTCATGCTTGAACCCCTAATAAGAATGAAGGCTTTTTGCCAGTTATAGCGCCACCTATGGTCCGATCTCCATGAAACTCTGCATGCTTCCTCACCATGTTCTGACACATATGCTCATCAATTTTTGTGAAGTTCTGAGTTTTCCTTTGGGATTTATAGGCTTTTTAGTGTATTTTGCCACGCCCCTTTTCTAAATGACCCTGTTACAGCCACCCAAATGCCAAAGTTCAACTTTTTTTCGATAATTATTGATCTAGAGAGTCCAGAGAATTGTCCTAGACTGGTTTGGTTCCGATCGGGCCAAAAACCAGGGACTAGTTCGCAAAAGTAGGTTTTGGACAAAATCCGACATAGCAGAAAATTTTCCCTGCCTACATCCAAATCGGAGATGGCCATTTTGTCCGCCTTGAGCCAAGGATTCCAACGATATAAGACACTTGATCCTGGGACAAACGGTCTAAGAGTTATGAGCGATTTAGTACTTTTGGTTGCTGTAGCGCCACCTATGGGCCAATTGGGGTCATACTCTGATAGGTTGTCCCCAAATTGAGGCCTACCATCTGGCCAGGTTTCACGTCTCTAGGCCTTACGGTTTGTCCTGCACGATGCGTTTTACGAATCCTTACAATTACAATAGGGTTTCAGCATTTCATGCTTGAACCCCTAATAAGAATGAAGGCTTTTTGCCAGTTATAGCGCCACCTATGGTCCGATCTCCATGAAACTCTGCATGCTTCCTCACCATGTTCTGACACATATGCTCATCAATTTTTGTGAAGTTCTGAGTTTTCCTTTGGGATTTATAGGCTTTTTAGTGTATTTTGCCACGCCCCTTTTCTAAATGACCCTGTTACAGCCACCCAAATGCCAAAGTTCAACTTTTTTTCGATAATTATTGATCTAGAGAGTCCAGAGAATTGTCCTAGACTGGTTTGGTTCCGATCGGGCCAAAAACCAGGGACTAGTTCGCAAAAGTAGGTTTTGGACAAAATCCGACATAGCAGAAAATTTTCCCTGCCTACATCCAAATCGGAGATGGCCATTTTGTCCGCCTTGAGCCAAGGATTCCAACGATATAAGACACTTGATCCTGGGACAAACGGTCTAAGAGTTATGAGCGATTTAGTACTTTTGGTTGCTGTAGCGCCACCTATGGGCCAATTGGGGTCATACTCTGATAGGTTGTCCCCAAATTGAGGCCTACCATCTGGCCAGGTTTCACGTCTCTAGGCCTTACGGTTTGTCCTGCACGATGCGTTTTACGAATCCTTACAATTACAATAGGGTTTCAGCATTTCATGCTTGAACCCCTAATAAGAATGAAGGCTTTTTGCCAGTTATAGCGCCACCTATGGTCCGATCTCCATGAAACTCTGCATGCTTCCTCACCATGTTCTGACACATATGCTCATCAATTTTTGTGAAGTTCTGAGTTTTCCTTTGGGATTTATAGGCTTTTTAGTGTATTTTGCCACGCCCCTTTTCTAAATGACCCTGTTACAGCCACCCAAATGCCAAAGTTCAACTTTTTTTCGATAATTATTGATCTAGAGAGTCCAGAGAATTGTCCTAGACTGGTTTGGTTCCGATCGGGCCAAAAACCAGGGACTAGTTCGCAAAAGTAGGTTTTGGACAAAATCCGACATAGCAGAAAATTTTCCCTGCCTACATCCAAATCGGAGATGGCCATTTTGTCCGCCTTGAGCCAAGGATTCCAACGATATAAGACACTTGATCCTGGGACAAACGGTCTAAGAGTTATGAGCGATTTAGTACTTTTGGTTGCTGTAGCGCCACCTATGGGCCAATTGGGGTCATACTCTGATAGGTTGTCCCCAAATTGAGGCCTACCATCTGGCCAGGTTTCACGTCTCTAGGCCTTACGGTTTGTCCTGCACGATGCGTTTTACGAATCCTTACAATTACAATAGGGTTTCAGCATTTCATGCTTGAACCCCTAATAAGAATGAAGGCTTTTTGCCAGTTATAGCGCCACCTATGGTCCGATCTCCATGAAACTCTGCATGCTTCCTCACCATGTTCTGACACATATGCTCATCAATTTTTGTGAAGTTCTGAGTTTTCCTTTGGGATTTATAGGCTTTTTAGTGTATTTTGCCACGCCCCTTTTCTAAATGACCCTGTTACAGCCACCCAAATGCCAAAGTTCAACTTTTTTTCGATAATTATTGATCTAGAGAGTCCAGAGAATTGTCCTAGACTGGTTTGGTTCCGATCGGGCCAAAAACCAGGGACTAGTTCGCAAAAGTAGGTTTTGGACAAAATCCGACATAGCAGAAAATTTTCCCTGCCTACATCCAAATCGGAGATGGCCATTTTGTCCGCCTTGAGCCAAGGATTCCAACGATATAAGACACTTGATCCTGGGACAAACGGTCTAAGAGTTATGAGCGATTTAGTACTTTTGGTTGCTGTAGCGCCACCTATGGGCCAATTGGGGTCATACTCTGATAGGTTGTCCCCAAATTGAGGCCTACCATCTGGCCAGGTTTCACGTCTCTAGGCCTTACGGTTTGTCCTGCACGATGCGTTTTACGAATCCTTACAATTACAATAGGGTTTCAGCATTTCATGCTTGAACCCCTAATAAGAATGAAGGCTTTTTGCCAGTTATAGCGCCACCTATGGTCCGATCTCCATGAAACTCTGCATGCTTCCTCACCATGTTCTGACACATATGCTCATCAATTTTTGTGAAGTTCTGAGTTTTCCTTTGGGATTTATAGGCTTTTTAGTGTATTTTGCCACGCCCCTTTTCTAAATGACCCTGTTACAGCCACCCAAATGCCAAAGTTCAACTTTTTTTCGATAATTATTGATCTAGAGAGTCCAGAGAATTGTCCTAGACTGGTTTGGTTCCGATCGGGCCAAAAACCAGGGACTAGTTCGCAAAAGTAGGTTTTGGACAAAATCCGACATAGCAGAAAATTTTCCCTGCCTACATCCAAATCGGAGATGGCCATTTTGTCCGCCTTGAGCCAAGGATTCCAACGATATAAGACACTTGATCCTGGGACAAACGGTCTAAGAGTTATGAGCGATTTAGTACTTTTGGTTGCTGTAGCGCCACCTATGGGCCAATTGGGGTCATACTCTGATAGGTTGTCCCCAAATTGAGGCCTACCATCTGGCCAGGTTTCACGTCTCTAGGCCTTACGGTTTGTCCTGCACGATGCGTTTTACGAATCCTTACAATTACAATAGGGTTTCAGCATTTCATGCTTGAACCCCTAATAAGAATGAAGGCTTTTTGCCAGTTATAGCGCCACCTATGGTCCGATCTCCATGAAACTCTGCATGCTTCCTCACCATGTTCTGACACATATGCTCATCAATTTTTGTGAAGTTCTGAGTTTTCCTTTGGGATTTATAGGCTTTTTAGTGTATTTTGCCACGCCCCTTTTCTAAATGACCCTGTTACAGCCACCCAAATGCCAAAGTTCAACTTTTTTTCGATAATTATTGATCTAGAGAGTCCAGAGAATTGTCCTAGACTGGTTTGGTTCCGATCGGGCCAAAAACCAGGGACTAGTTCGCAAAAGTAGGTTTTGGACAAAATCCGACATAGCAGAACATTTTCCCTGCCTACATCCAAATCGGAGATGGCCATTTTGTCCGCCTTGAGCCAAGGATTCCAACGATATAAGACACTTGATCCTGGGACAAACGGTCTAAGAGTTATGAGCGATTTAGTACTTTTGGTTGCTGTAGCGCCACCTATGGGCCAATTGGGGTCATACTCTGATAGGTTGTCCCCAAATTGAGGCCTACCATCTGGCCAGGTTTCACGTCTCTAGGCCTTACGGTTTGTCCTGCACGATGCGTTTTACGAATCCTTACAATTACAATAGGGTTTCAGCATTTCATGCTTGAACCCCTAATAAGAATGAAGGCTTTTTGCCAGTTATAGCGCCACCTATGGTCCGATCTCCATGAAACTCTGCATGCTTCCTCACCATGTTCTGACACATATGCTCATCAATTTTTGTGAAGTTCTGAGTTTTCCTTTGGGATTTATAGGCTTTTTAGTGTATTTTGCCACGCCCCTTTTCTAAATGACCCTGTTACAGCCACCCAAATGCCAAAGTTCAACTTTTTTTCGATAATTATTGATCTAGAGAGTCCAGAGAATTGTCCTAGACTGGTTTGGTTCCGATCGGGCCAAAAACCAGGGACTAGTTCGCAAAAGTAGGTTTTGGACAAAATCCGACATAGCAGAAAATTTTCCCTGCCTACATCCAAATCGGAGATGGCCATTTTGTCCGCCTTGAGCCAAGGATTCCAACGATATAAGACACTTGATCCTGGGACAAACGGTCTAAGAGTTATGAGCGATTTAGTACTTTTGGTTGCTGTAGCGCCACCTATGGGCCAATTGGGGTCATACTCTGATAGGTTGTCCCCAAATTGAGGCCTACCATCTGGCCAGGTTTCACGTCTCTAGGCCTTACGGTTTGTCCTGCACGATGCGTTTTACGAATCCTTACAATTACAATAGGGTTTCAGCATTTCATGCTTGAACCCCTAATAAGAATGAAGGCTTTTTGCCAGTTATAGCGCCACCTATGGTCCGATCTCCATGAAACTCTGCATGCTTCCTCACCATGTTCTGACACATATGCTCATCAATTTTTGTGAAGTTCTGAGTTTTCCTTTGGGATTTATAGGCTTTTTAGTGTATTTTGCCACGCCCCTTTTCTAAATGACCCTGTTACAGCCACCCAAATGCCAAAGTTCAACTTTTTTTCGATAATTATTGATCTAGAGAGTCCAGAGAATTGTCCTAGACTGGTTTGGTTCCGATCGGGCCAAAAACCAGGGACTAGTTCGCAAAAGTAGGTTTTGGACAAAATCCGACATAGCAGAAAATTTTCCCTGCCTACATCCAAATCGGAGATGGCCATTTTGTCCGCCTTGAGCCAAGGATTCCAACGATATAAGACACTTGATCCTGGGACAAACGGTCTAAGAGTTATGAGCGATTTAGTACTTTTGGTTGCTGTAGCGCCACCTATGGGCCAATTGGGGTCATACTCTGATAGGTTGTCCCCAAATTGAGGCCTACCATCTGGCCAGGTTTCACGTCTCTAGGCCTTACGGTTTGTCCTGCACGATGCGTTTTACGAATCCTTACAATTACAATAGGGTTTCAGCATTTCATGCTTGAACCCCTAATAAGAATGAAGGCTTTTTGCCAGTTATAGCGCCACCTATGGTCCGATCTCCATGAAACTCTGCATGCTTCCTCACCATGTTCTGACACATATGCTCATCAATTTTTGTGAAGTTCTGAGTTTTCCTTTGGGATTTATAGGCTTTTTAGTGTATTTTGCCACGCCCCTTTTCTAAATGACCCTGTTACAGCCACCCAAATGCCAAAGTTCAACTTTTTTTCGATAATTATTGATCTAGAGAGTCCAGAGAATTGTCCTAGACTGGTTTGGTTCCGATCGGGCCAAAAACCAGGGACTAGTTCGCAAAAGTAGGTTTTGGACAAAATCCGACATAGCAGAAAATTTTCCCTGCCTACATCCAAATCGGAGATGGCCATTTTGTCCGCCTTGAGCCAAGGATTCCAACGATATAAGACACTTGATCCTGGGACAAACGGTCTAAGAGTTATGAGCGATTTAGTACTTTTGGTTGCTGTAGCGCCACCTATGGGCCAATTGGGGTCATACTCTGATAGGTTGTCCCCAAATTGAGGCCTACCATCTGGCCAGGTTTCACGTCTCTAGGCCTTACGGTTTGTCCTGCACGATGCGTTTTACGAATCCTTACAATTACAATAGGGTTTCAGCATTTCATGCTTGAACCCCTAATAAGAATGAAGGCTTTTTGCCAGTTATAGCGCCACCTATGGTCCGATCTCCATGAAACTCTGCATGCTTCCTCACCATGTTCTGACACATATGCTCATCAATTTTTGTGAAGTTCTGAGTTTTCCTTTGGGATTTATAGGCTTTTTAGTGTATTTTGCCACGCCCCTTTTCTAAATGACCCTGTTACAGCCACCCAAATGCCAAAGTTCAACTTTTTTTCGATAATTATTGATCTAGAGAGTCCAGAGAATTGTCCTAGACTGGTTTGGTTCCGATCGGGCCAAAAACCAGGGACTAGTTCGCAAAAGTAGGTTTTGGACAAAATCCGACATAGCAGAACATTTTCCCTGCCTACATCCAAATCGGAGATGGCCATTTTGTCCGCCTTGAGCCAAGGATTCCAACGATATAAGACACTTGATCCTGGGACAAACGGTCTAAGAGTTATGAGCGATTTAGTACTTTTGGTTGCTGTAGCGCCACCTATGGGCCAATTGGGGTCATACTCTGATAGGTTGTCCCCAAATTGAGGCCTACCATCTGGCCAGGTTTCACGTCTCTAGGCCTTACGGTTTGTCCTGCACGATGCGTTTTACGAATCCTTACAATTACAATAGGGTTTCAGCATTTCATGCTTGAACCCCTAATAAGAATGAAGGCTTTTTGCCAGTTATAGCGCCACCTATGGTCCGATCTCCATGAAACTCTGCATGCTTCCTCACCATGTTCTGACACATATGCTCATCAATTTTTGTGAAGTTCTGAGTTTTCCTTTGGGATTTATAGGCTTTTTAGTGTATTTTGCCACGCCCCTTTTCTAAATGACCCTGTTACAGCCACCCAAATGCCAAAGTTCAACTTTTTTTCGATAATTATTGATCTAGAGAGTCCAGAGAATTGTCCTAGACTGGTTTGGTTCCGATCGGGCCAAAAACCAGGGACTAGTTCGCAAAAGTAGGTTTTGGACAAAATCCGACATAGCAGAACATTTTCCCTGCCTACATCCAAATCGGAGATGGCCATTTTGTCCGCCTTGAGCCAAGGATTCCAACGATATAAGACACTTGATCCTGGGACAAACGGTCTAAGAGTTATGAGCGATTTAGTACTTTTGGTTGCTGTAGCGCCACCTATGGGCCAATTGGGGTCATACTCTGATAGGTTGTCCCCAAATTGAGGCCTACCATCTGGCCAGGTTTCACGTCTCTAGGCCTTACGGTTTGTCCTGCACGATGCGTTTTACGAATCCTTACAATTACAATAGGGTTTCAGCATTTCATGCTTGAACCCCTAATAAGAATGAAGGCTTTTTGCCAGTTATAGCGCCACCTATGGTCCGATCTCCATGAAACTCTGCATGCTTCCTCACCATGTTCTGACACATATGCTCATCAATTTTTGTGAAGTTCTGAGTTTTCCTTTGGGATTTATAGGCTTTTTAGTGTATTTTGCCACGCCCCTTTTCTAAATGACCCTGTTACAGCCACCCAAATGCCAAAGTTCAACTTTTTTTCGATAATTATTGATCTAGAGAGTCCAGAGAATTGTCCTAGACTGGTTTGGTTCCGATCGGGCCAAAAACCAGGGACTAGTTCGCAAAAGTAGGTTTTGGACAAAATCCGACATAGCAGAAAATTTTCCCTGCCTACATCCAAATCGGAGATAGCCATTTTGTCCGCCTTGAGCCAAGGATTCCAACGATATAAGACACTTGATCCTGGGACAAACGGTCTAAGAGTTATGAGCGATTTAGTACTTTTGGTTGCTGTAGCGCCACCTATGGGCCAATTGGGGTCATACTCTGATAGGTTGTCCCCAAATTGAGGCCTACCATCTGGCCAGGTTTCACGTCTCTAGGCCTTACGGTTTGTCCTGCACGATGCGTTTTACGAATCCTTACAATTACAATAGGGTTTCAGCATTTCATGCTTGAACCCCTAATAAGAATGAAGGCTTTTTGCCAGTTATAGCGCCACCTATGGTCCGATCTCCATGAAACTCTGCATGCTTCCTCACCATGTTCTGACACATATGCTCATCAATTTTTGTGAAGTTCTGAGTTTTCCTTTGGGATTTATAGGCTTTTTAGTGTATTTTGCCACGCCCCTTTTCTAAATGACCCTGTTACAGCCACCCAAATGCCAAAGTTCAACTTTTTTTCGATAATTATTGATCTAGAGAGTCCAGAGAATTGTCCTAGACTGGTTTGGTTCCGATCGGGCCAAAAACCAGGGACTAGTTCGCAAAAGTAGGTTTTGGACAAAATCCGACATAGCAGAAAATTTTCCCTGCCTACATCCAAATCGGAGATGGCCATTTTGTCCGCCTTGAGCCAAGGATTCCAACGATATAAGACACTTGATCCTGGGACAAACGGTCTAAGAGTTATGAGCGATTTAGTACTTTTGGTTGCTGTAGCGCCACCTATGGGCCAATTGGGGTCATACTCTGATAGGTTGTCCCCAAATTGAGGCCTACCATCTGGCCAGGTTTCACGTCTCTAGGCCTTACGGTTTGTCCTGCACGATGCGTTTTACGAATCCTTACAATTACAATAGGGTTTCAGCATTTCATGCTTGAACCCCTAATAAGAATGAAGGCTTTTTGCCAGTTATAGCGCCACCTATGGTCCGATCTCCATGAAACTCTGCATGCTTCCTCACCATGTTCTGACACATATGCTCATCAATTTTTGTGAAGTTCTGAGTTTTCCTTTGGGATTTATAGGCTTTTTAGTGTATTTTGCCACGCCCCTTTTCTAAATGACCCTGTTACAGCCACCCAAATGCCAAAGTTCAACTTTTTTTCGATAATTATTGATCTAGAGAGTCCAGAGAATTGTCCTAGACTGGTTTGGTTCCGATCGGGCCAAAAACCAGGGACTAGTTCGCAAAAGTAGGTTTTGGACAAAATCCGACATAGCAGAAAATTTTCCCTGCCTACATCCAAATCGGAGATGGCCATTTTGTCCGCCTTGAGCCAAGGATTCCAACGATATAAGACACTTGATCCTGGGACAAACGGTCTAAGAGTTATGAGCGATTTAGTACTTTTGGTTGCTGTAGCGCCACCTATGGGCCAATTGGGGTCATACTCTGATAGGTTGTCCCCAAATTGAGGCCTACCATCTGGCCAGGTTTCACGTCTCTAGGCCTTACGGTTTGTCCTGCACGATGCGTTTTACGAATCCTTACAATTACAATAGGGTTTCAGCATTTCATGCTTGAACCCCTAATAAGAATGAAGGCTTTTTGCCAGTTATAGCGCCACCTATGGTCCGATCTCCATGAAACTCTGCATGCTTCCTCACCATGTTCTGACACATATGCTCATCAATTTTTGTGAAGTTCTGAGTTTTCCTTTGGGATTTATAGGCTTTTTAGTGTATTTTGCCACGCCCCTTTTCTAAATGACCCTGTTACAGCCACCCAAATGCCAAAGTTCAACTTTTTTTCGATAATTATTGATCTAGAGAGTCCAGAGAATTGTCCTAGACTGGTTTGGTTCCGATCGGGCCAAAAACCAGGGACTAGTTCGCAAAAGTAGGTTTTGGACAAAATCCGACATAGCAGAAAATTTTCCCTGCCTACATCCAAATCGGAGATGGCCATTTTGTCCGCCTTGAGCCAAGGATTCCAACGATATAAGACACTTGATCCTGGGACAAACGGTCTAAGAGTTATGAGCGATTTAGTACTTTTGGTTGCTGTAGCGCCACCTATGGGCCAATTGGGGTCATACTCTGATAGGTTGTCCCCAAATTGAGGCCTACCATCTGGCCAGGTTTCACGTCTCTAGGCCTTACGGTTTGTCCTGCACGATGCGTTTTACGAATCCTTACAATTACAATAGGGTTTCAGCATTTCATGCTTGAACCCCTAATAAGAATGAAGGCTTTTTGCCAGTTATAGCGCCACCTATGGTCCGATCTCCATGAAACTCTGCATGCTTCCTCACCATGTTCTGACACATATGCTCATCAATTTTTGTGAAGTTCTGAGTTTTCCTTTGGGATTTATAGGCTTTTTAGTGTATTTTGCCACGCCCCTTTTCTAAATGACCCTGTTACAGCCACCCAAATGCCAAAGTTCAACTTTTTTTCGATAATTATTGATCTAGAGAGTCCAGAGAATTGTCCTAGACTGGTTTGGTTCCGATCGGGCCAAAAACCAGGGACTAGTTCGCAAAAGTAGGTTTTGGACAAAATCCGACATAGCAGAAAATTTTCCCTGCCTACATCCAAATCGGAGATGGCCATTTTGTCCGCCTTGAGCCAAGGATTCCAACGATATAAGACACTTGATCCTGGGACAAACGGTCTAAGAGTTATGAGCGATTTAGTACTTTTGGTTGCTGTAGCGCCACCTATGGGCCAATTGGGGTCATACTCTGATAGGTTGTCCCCAAATTGAGGCCTACCATCTGGCCAGGTTTCACGTCTCTAGGCCTTACGGTTTGTCCTGCACGATGCGTTTTACGAATCCTTACAATTACAATAGGGTTTCAGCATTTCATGCTTGAACCCCTAATAAGAATGAAGGCTTTTTGCCAGTTATAGCGCCACCTATGGTCCGATCTCCATGAAACTCTGCATGCTTCCTCACCATGTTCTGACACATATGCTCATCAATTTTTGTGAAGTTCTGAGTTTTCCTTTGGGATTTATAGGCTTTTTAGTGTATTTTGCCACGCCCCTTTTCTAAATGACCCTGTTACAGCCACCCAAATGCCAAAGTTCAACTTTTTTTCGATAATTATTGATCTAGAGAGTCCAGAGAATTGTCCTAGACTGGTTTGGTTCCGATCGGGCCAAAAACCAGGGACTAGTTCGCAAAAGTAGGTTTTGGACAAAATCCGACATAGCAGAAAATTTTCCCTGCCTACATCCAAATCGGAGATGGCCATTTTGTCCGCCTTGAGCCAAGGATTCCAACGATATAAGACACTTGATCCTGGGACAAACGGTCTAAGAGTTATGAGCGATTTAGTACTTTTGGTTGCTGTAGCGCCACCTATGGGCCAATTGGGGTCATACTCTGATAGGTTGTCCCCAAATTGAGGCCTACCATCTGGCCAGGTTTCACGTCTCTAGGCCTTACGGTTTGTCCTGCACGATGCGTTTTACGAATCCTTACAATTACAATAGGGTTTCAGCATTTCATGCTTGAACCCCTAATAAGAATGAAGGCTTTTTGCCAGTTATAGCGCCACCTATGGTCCGATCTCCATGAAACTCTGCATGCTTCCTCACCATGTTCTGACACATATGCTCATCAATTTTTGTGAAGTTCTGAGTTTTCCTTTGGGATTTATAGGCTTTTTAGTGTATTTTGCCACGCCCCTTTTCTAAATGACCCTGTTACAGCCACCCAAATGCCAAAGTTCAACTTTTTTTCGATAATTATTGATCTAGAGAGTCCAGAGAATTGTCCTAGACTGGTTTGGTTCCGATCGGGCCAAAAACCAGGGACTAGTTCGCAAAAGTAGGTTTTGGACAAAATCCGACATAGCAGAAAATTTTCCCTGCCTACATCCAAATCGGAGATGGCCATTTTGTCCGCCTTGAGCCAAGGATTCCAACGATATAAGACACTTGATCCTGGGACAAACGGTCTAAGAGTTATGAGCGATTTAGTACTTTTGGTTGCTGTAGCGCCACCTATGGGCCAATTGGGGTCATACTCTGATAGGTTGTCCCCAAATTGAGGCCTACCATCTGGCCAGGTTTCACGTCTCTAGGCCTTACGGTTTGTCCTGCACGATGCGTTTTACGAATCCTTACAATTACAATAGGGTTTCAGCATTTCATGCTTGAACCCCTAATAAGAATGAAGGCTTTTTGCCAGTTATAGCGCCACCTATGGTCCGATCTCCATGAAACTCTGCATGCTTCCTCACCATGTTCTGACACATATGCTCATCAATTTTTGTGAAGTTCTGAGTTTTCCTTTGGGATTTATAGGCTTTTTAGTGTATTTTGCCACGCCCCTTTTCTAAATGACCCTGTTACAGCCACCCAAATGCCAAAGTTCAACTTTTTTTCGATAATTATTGATCTAGAGAGTCCAGAGAATTGTCCTAGACTGGTTTGGTTCCGATCGGGCCAAAAACCAGGGACTAGTTCGCAAAAGTAGGTTTTGGACAAAATCCGACATAGCAGAAAATTTTCCCTGCCTACATCCAAATCGGAGATGGCCATTTTGTCCGCCTTGAGCCAAGGATTCCAACGATATAAGACACTTGATCCTGGGACAAACGGTCTAAGAGTTATGAGCGATTTAGTACTTTTGGTTGCTGTAGCGCCACCTATGGGCCAATTGGGGTCATACTCTGATAGGTTGTCCCCAAATTGAGGCCTACCATCTGGCCAGGTTTCACGTCTCTAGGCCTTACGGTTTGTCCTGCACGATGCGTTTTACGAATCCTTACAATTACAATAGGGTTTCAGCATTTCATGCTTGAACCCCTAATAAGAATGAAGGCTTTTTGCCAGTTATAGCGCCACCTATGGTCCGATCTCCATGAAACTCTGCATGCTTCCTCACCATGTTCTGACACATATGCTCATCAATTTTTGTGAAGTTCTGAGTTTTCCTTTGGGATTTATAGGCTTTTTAGTGTATTTTGCCACGCCCCTTTTCTAAATGACCCTGTTACAGCCACCCAAATGCCAAAGTTCAACTTTTTTTCGATAATTATTGATCTAGAGAGTCCAGAGAATTGTCCTAGACTGGTTTGGTTCCGATCGGGCCAAAAACCAGGGACTAGTTCGCAAAAGTAGGTTTTGGACAAAATCCGACATAGCAGAACATTTTCCCTGCCTACATCCAAATCGGAGATGGCCATTTTGTCCGCCTTGAGCCAAGGATTCCAACGATATAAGACACTTGATCCTGGGACAAACGGTCTAAGAGTTATGAGCGATTTAGTACTTTTGGTTGCTGTAGCGCCACCTATGGGCCAATTGGGGTCATACTCTGATAGGTTGTCCCCAAATTGAGGCCTACCATCTGGCCAGGTTTCACGTCTCTAGGCCTTACGGTTTGTCCTGCACGATGCGTTTTACGAATCCTTACAATTACAATAGGGTTTCAGCATTTCATGCTTGAACCCCTAATAAGAATGAAGGCTTTTTGCCAGTTATAGCGCCACCTATGGTCCGATCTCCATGAAACTCTGCATGCTTCCTCACCATGTTCTGACACATATGCTCATCAATTTTTGTGAAGTTCTGAGTTTTCCTTTGGGATTTATAGGCTTTTTAGTGTATTTTGCCACGCCCCTTTTCTAAATGACCCTGTTACAGCCACCCAAATGCCAAAGTTCAACTTTTTTTCGATAATTATTGATCTAGAGAGTCCAGAGAATTGTCCTAGACTGGTTTGGTTCCGATCGGGCCAAAAACCAGGGACTAGTTCGCAAAAGTAGGTTTTGGACAAAATCCGACATAGCAGAAAATTTTCCCTGCCTACATCCAAATCGGAGATGGCCATTTTGTCCGCCTTGAGCCAAGGATTCCAACGATATAAGACACTTGATCCTGGGACAAACGGTCTAAGAGTTATGAGCGATTTAGTACTTTTGGTTGCTGTAGCGCCACCTATGGGCCAATTGGGGTCATACTCTGATAGGTTGTCCCCAAATTGAGGCCTACCATCTGGCCAGGTTTCACGTCTCTAGGCCTTACGGTTTGTCCTGCACGATGCGTTTTACGAATCCTTACAATTACAATAGGGTTTCAGCATTTCATGCTTGAACCCCTAATAAGAATGAAGGCTTTTTGCCAGTTATAGCGCCACCTATGGTCCGATCTCCATGAAACTCTGCATGCTTCCTCACCATGTTCTGACACATATGCTCATCAATTTTTGTGAAGTTCTGAGTTTTCCTTTGGGATTTATAGGCTTTTTAGTGTATTTTGCCACGCCCCTTTTCTAAATGACCCTGTTACAGCCACCCAAATGCCAAAGTTCAACTTTTTTTCGATAATTATTGATCTAGAGAGTCCAGAGAATTGTCCTAGACTGGTTTGGTTCCGATCGGGCCAAAAACCAGGGACTAGTTCGCAAAAGTAGGTTTTGGACAAAATCCGACATAGCAGAAAATTTTCCCTGCCTACATCCAAATCGGAGATGGCCATTTTGTCCGCCTTGAGCCAAGGATTCCAACGATATAAGACACTTGATCCTGGGACAAACGGTCTAAGAGTTATGAGCGATTTAGTACTTTTGGTTGCTGTAGCGCCACCTATGGGCCAATTGGGGTCATACTCTGATAGGTTGTCCCCAAATTGAGGCCTACCATCTGGCCAGGTTTCACGTCTCTAGGCCTTACGGTTTGTCCTGCACGATGCGTTTTACGAATCCTTACAATTACAATAGGGTTTCAGCATTTCATGCTTGAACCCCTAATAAGAATGAAGGCTTTTTGCCAGTTATAGCGCCACCTATGGTCCGATCTCCATGAAACTCTGCATGCTTCCTCACCATGTTCTGACACATATGCTCATCAATTTTTGTGAAGTTCTGAGTTTTCCTTTGGGATTTATAGGCTTTTTAGTGTATTTTGCCACGCCCCTTTTCTAAATGACCCTGTTACAGCCACCCAAATGCCAAAGTTCAACTTTTTTTCGATAATTATTGATCTAGAGAGTCCAGAGAATTGTCCTAGACTGGTTTGGTTCCGATCGGGCCAAAAACCAGGGACTAGTTCGCAAAAGTAGGTTTTGGACAAAATCCGACATAGCAGAAAATTTTCCCTGCCTACATCCAAATCGGAGATGGCCATTTTGTCCGCCTTGAGCCAAGGATTCCAACGATATAAGACACTTGATCCTGGGACAAACGGTCTAAGAGTTATGAGCGATTTAGTACTTTTGGTTGCTGTAGCGCCACCTATGGGCCAATTGGGGTCATACTCTGATAGGTTGTCCCCAAATTGAGGCCTACCATCTGGCCAGGTTTCACGTCTCTAGGCCTTACGGTTTGTCCTGCACGATGCGTTTTACGAATCCTTACAATTACAATAGGGTTTCAGCATTTCATGCTTGAACCCCTAATAAGAATGAAGGCTTTTTGCCAGTTATAGCGCCACCTATGGTCCGATCTCCATGAAACTCTGCATGCTTCCTCACCATGTTCTGACACATATGCTCATCAATTTTTGTGAAGTTCTGAGTTTTCCTTTGGGATTTATAGGCTTTTTAGTGTATTTTGCCACGCCCCTTTTCTAAATGACCCTGTTACAGCCACCCAAATGCCAAAGTTCAACTTTTTTTCGATAATTATTGATCTAGAGAGTCCAGAGAATTGTCCTAGACTGGTTTGGTTCCGATCGGGCCAAAAACCAGGGACTAGTTCGCAAAAGTAGGTTTTGGACAAAATCCGACATAGCAGAAAATTTTCCCTGCCTACATCCAAATCGGAGATAGCCATTTTGTCCGCCTTGAGCCAAGGATTCCAACGATATAAGACACTTGATCCTGGGACAAACGGTCTAAGAGTTATGAGCGATTTAGTACTTTTGGTTGCTGTAGCGCCACCTATGGGCCAATTGGGGTCATACTCTGATAGGTTGTCCCCAAATTGAGGCCTACCATCTGGCCAGGTTTCACGTCTCTAGGCCTTACGGTTTGTCCTGCACGATGCGTTTTACGAATCCTTACAATTACAATAGGGTTTCAGCATTTCATGCTTGAACCCCTAATAAGAATGAAGGCTTTTTGCCAGTTATAGCGCCACCTATGGTCCGATCTCCATGAAACTCTGCATGCTTCCTCACCATGTTCTGACACATATGCTCATCAATTTTTGTGAAGTTCTGAGTTTTCCTTTGGGATTTATAGGCTTTTTAGTGTATTTTGCCACGCCCCTTTTCTAAATGACCCTGTTACAGCCACCCAAATGCCAAAGTTCAACTTTTTTTCGATAATTATTGATCTAGAGAGTCCAGAGAATTGTCCTAGACTGGTTTGGTTCCGATCGGGCCAAAAACCAGGGACTAGTTCGCAAAAGTAGGTTTTGGACAAAATCCGACATAGCAGAAAATTTTCCCTGCCTACATCCAAATCGGAGATAGCCATTTTGTCCGCCTTGAGCCAAGGATTCCAACGATATAAGACACTTGATCCTGGGACAAACGGTCTAAGAGTTATGAGCGATTTAGTACTTTTGGTTGCTGTAGCGCCACCTATGGGCCAATTGGGGTCATACTCTGATAGGTTGTCCCCAAATTGAGGCCTACCATCTGGCCAGGTTTCACGTCTCTAGGCCTTACGGTTTGTCCTGCACGATGCGTTTTACGAATCCTTACAATTACAATAGGGTTTCAGCATTTCATGCTTGAACCCCTAATAAGAATGAAGGCTTTTTGCCAGTTATAGCGCCACCTATGGTCCGATCTCCATGAAACTCTGCATGCTTCCTCACCATGTTCTGACACATATGCTCATCAATTTTTGTGAAGTTCTGAGTTTTCCTTTGGGATTTATAGGCTTTTTAGTGTATTTTGCCACGCCCCTTTTCTAAATGACCCTGTTACAGCCACCCAAATGCCAAAGTTCAACTTTTTTTCGATAATTATTGATCTAGAGAGTCCAGAGAATTGTCCTAGACTGGTTTGGTTCCGATCGGGCCAAAAACCAGGGACTAGTTCGCAAAAGTAGGTTTTGGACAAAATCCGACATAGCAGAAAATTTTCCCTGCCTACATCCAAATCGGAGATGGCCATTTTGTCCGCCTTGAGCCAAGGATTCCAACGATATAAGACACTTGATCCTGGGACAAACGGTCTAAGAGTTATGAGCGATTTAGTACTTTTGGTTGCTGTAGCGCCACCTATGGGCCAATTGGGGTCATACTCTGATAGGTTGTCCCCAAATTGAGGCCTACCATCTGGCCAGGTTTCACGTCTCTAGGCCTTACGGTTTGTCCTGCACGATGCGTTTTACGAATCCTTACAATTACAATAGGGTTTCAGCATTTCATGCTTGAACCCCTAATAAGAATGAAGGCTTTTTGCCAGTTATAGCGCCACCTATGGTCCGATCTCCATGAAACTCTGCATGCTTCCTCACCATGTTCTGACACATATGCTCATCAATTTTTGTGAAGTTCTGAGTTTTCCTTTGGGATTTATAGGCTTTTTAGTGTATTTTGCCACGCCCCTTTTCTAAATGACCCTGTTACAGCCACCCAAATGCCAAAGTTCAACTTTTTTTCGATAATTATTGATCTAGAGAGTCCAGAGAATTGTCCTAGACTGGTTTGGTTCCGATCGGGCCAAAAACCAGGGACTAGTTCGCAAAAGTAGGTTTTGGACAAAATCCGACATAGCAGAAAATTTTCCCTGCCTACATCCAAATCGGAGATGGCCATTTTGTCCGCCTTGAGCCAAGGATTCCAACGATATAAGACACTTGATCCTGGGACAAACGGTCTAAGAGTTATGAGCGATTTAGTACTTTTGGTTGCTGTAGCGCCACCTATGGGCCAATTGGGGTCATACTCTGATAGGTTGTCCCCAAATTGAGGCCTACCATCTGGCCAGGTTTCACGTCTCTAGGCCTTACGGTTTGTCCTGCACGATGCGTTTTACGAATCCTTACAATTACAATAGGGTTTCAGCATTTCATGCTTGAACCCCTAATAAGAATGAAGGCTTTTTGCCAGTTATAGCGCCACCTATGGTCCGATCTCCATGAAACTCTGCATGCTTCCTCACCATGTTCTGACACATATGCTCATCAATTTTTGTGAAGTTCTGAGTTTTCCTTTGGGATTTATAGGCTTTTTAGTGTATTTTGCCACGCCCCTTTTCTAAATGACCCTGTTACAGCCACCCAAATGCCAAAGTTCAACTTTTTTTCGATAATTATTGATCTAGAGAGTCCAGAGAATTGTCCTAGACTGGTTTGGTTCCGATCGGGCCAAAAACCAGGGACTAGTTCGCAAAAGTAGGTTTTGGACAAAATCCGACATAGCAGAAAATTTTCCCTGCCTACATCCAAATCGGAGATGGCCATTTTGTCCGCCTTGAGCCAAGGATTCCAACGATATAAGACACTTGATCCTGGGACAAACGGTCTAAGAGTTATGAGCGATTTAGTACTTTTGGTTGCTGTAGCGCCACCTATGGGCCAATTGGGGTCATACTCTGATAGGTTGTCCCCAAATTGAGGCCTACCATCTGGCCAGGTTTCACGTCTCTAGGCCTTACGGTTTGTCCTGCACGATGCGTTTTACGAATCCTTACAATTACAATAGGGTTTCAGCATTTCATGCTTGAACCCCTAATAAGAATGAAGGCTTTTTGCCAGTTATAGCGCCACCTATGGTCCGATCTCCATGAAACTCTGCATGCTTCCTCACCATGTTCTGACACATATGCTCATCAATTTTTGTGAAGTTCTGAGTTTTCCTTTGGGATTTATAGGCTTTTTAGTGTATTTTGCCACGCCCCTTTTCTAAATGACCCTGTTACAGCCACCCAAATGCCAAAGTTCAACTTTTTTTCGATAATTATTGATCTAGAGAGTCCAGAGAATTGTCCTAGACTGGTTTGGTTCCGATCGGGCCAAAAACCAGGGACTAGTTCGCAAAAGTAGGTTTTGGACAAAATCCGACATAGCAGAAAATTTTCCCTGCCTACATCCAAATCGGAGATGGCCATTTTGTCCGCCTTGAGCCAAGGATTCCAACGATATAAGACACTTGATCCTGGGACAAACGGTCTAAGAGTTATGAGCGATTTAGTACTTTTGGTTGCTGTAGCGCCACCTATGGGCCAATTGGGGTCATACTCTGATAGGTTGTCCCCAAATTGAGGCCTACCATCTGGCCAGGTTTCACGTCTCTAGGCCTTACGGTTTGTCCTGCACGATGCGTTTTACGAATCCTTACAATTACAATAGGGTTTCAGCATTTCATGCTTGAACCCCTAATAAGAATGAAGGCTTTTTGCCAGTTATAGCGCCACCTATGGTCCGATCTCCATGAAACTCTGCATGCTTCCTCACCATGTTCTGACACATATGCTCATCAATTTTTGTGAAGTTCTGAGTTTTCCTTTGGGATTTATAGGCTTTTTAGTGTATTTTGCCACGCCCCTTTTCTAAATGACCCTGTTACAGCCACCCAAATGCCAAAGTTCAACTTTTTTTCGATAATTATTGATCTAGAGAGTCCAGAGAATTGTCCTAGACTGGTTTGGTTCCGATCGGGCCAAAAACCAGGGACTAGTTCGCAAAAGTAGGTTTTGGACAAAATCCGACATAGCAGAAAATTTTCCCTGCCTACATCCAAATCGGAGATGGCCATTTTGTCCGCCTTGAGCCAAGGATTCCAACGATATAAGACACTTGATCCTGGGACAAACGGTCTAAGAGTTATGAGCGATTTAGTACTTTTGGTTGCTGTAGCGCCACCTATGGGCCAATTGGGGTCATACTCTGATAGGTTGTCCCCAAATTGAGGCCTACCATCTGGCCAGGTTTCACGTCTCTAGGCCTTACGGTTTGTCCTGCACGATGCGTTTTACGAATCCTTACAATTACAATAGGGTTTCAGCATTTCATGCTTGAACCCCTAATAAGAATGAAGGCTTTTTGCCAGTTATAGCGCCACCTATGGTCCGATCTCCATGAAACTCTGCATGCTTCCTCACCATGTTCTGACACATATGCTCATCAATTTTTGTGAAGTTCTGAGTTTTCCTTTGGGATTTATAGGCTTTTTAGTGTATTTTGCCACGCCCCTTTTCTAAATGACCCTGTTACAGCCACCCAAATGCCAAAGTTCAACTTTTTTTCGATAATTATTGATCTAGAGAGTCCAGAGAATTGTCCTAGACTGGTTTGGTTCCGATCGGGCCAAAAACCAGGGACTAGTTCGCAAAAGTAGGTTTTGGACAAAATCCGACATAGCAGAAAATTTTCCCTGCCTACATCCAAATCGGAGATAGCCATTTTGTCCGCCTTGAGCCAAGGATTCCAACGATATAAGACACTTGATCCTGGGACAAACGGTCTAAGAGTTATGAGCGATTTAGTACTTTTGGTTGCTGTAGCGCCACCTATGGGCCAATTGGGGTCATACTCTGATAGGTTGTCCCCAAATTGAGGCCTACCATCTGGCCAGGTTTCACGTCTCTAGGCCTTACGGTTTGTCCTGCACGATGCGTTTTACGAATCCTTACAATTACAATAGGGTTTCAGCATTTCATGCTTGAACCCCTAATAAGAATGAAGGCTTTTTGCCAGTTATAGCGCCACCTATGGTCCGATCTCCATGAAACTCTGCATGCTTCCTCACCATGTTCTGACACATATGCTCATCAATTTTTGTGAAGTTCTGAGTTTTCCTTTGGGATTTATAGGCTTTTTAGTGTATTTTGCCACGCCCCTTTTCTAAATGACCCTGTTACAGCCACCCAAATGCCAAAGTTCAACTTTTTTTCGATAATTATTGATCTAGAGAGTCCAGAGAATTGTCCTAGACTGGTTTGGTTCCGATCGGGCCAAAAACCAGGGACTAGTTCGCAAAAGTAGGTTTTGGACAAAATCCGACATAGCAGAAAATTTTCCCTGCCTACATCCAAATCGGAGATGGCCATTTTGTCCGCCTTGAGCCAAGGATTCCAACGATATAAGACACTTGATCCTGGGACAAACGGTCTAAGAGTTATGAGCGATTTAGTACTTTTGGTTGCTGTAGCGCCACCTATGGGCCAATTGGGGTCATACTCTGATAGGTTGTCCCCAAATTGAGGCCTACCATCTGGCCAGGTTTCACGTCTCTAGGCCTTACGGTTTGTCCTGCACGATGCGTTTTACGAATCCTTACAATTACAATAGGGTTTCAGCATTTCATGCTTGAACCCCTAATAAGAATGAAGGCTTTTTGCCAGTTATAGCGCCACCTATGGTCCGATCTCCATGAAACTCTGCATGCTTCCTCACCATGTTCTGACACATATGCTCATCAATTTTTGTGAAGTTCTGAGTTTTCCTTTGGGATTTATAGGCTTTTTAGTGTATTTTGCCACGCCCCTTTTCTAAATGACCCTGTTACAGCCACCCAAATGCCAAAGTTCAACTTTTTTTCGATAATTATTGATCTAGAGAGTCCAGAGAATTGTCCTAGACTGGTTTGGTTCCGATCGGGCCAAAAACCAGGGACTAGTTCGCAAAAGTAGGTTTTGGACAAAATCCGACATAGCAGAAAATTTTCCCTGCCTACATCCAAATCGGAGATGGCCATTTTGTCCGCCTTGAGCCAAGGATTCCAACGATATAAGACACTTGATCCTGGGACAAACGGTCTAAGAGTTATGAGCGATTTAGTACTTTTGGTTGCTGTAGCGCCACCTATGGGCCAATTGGGGTCATACTCTGATAGGTTGTCCCCAAATTGAGGCCTACCATCTGGCCAGGTTTCACGTCTCTAGGCCTTACGGTTTGTCCTGCACGATGCGTTTTACGAATCCTTACAATTACAATAGGGTTTCAGCATTTCATGCTTGAACCCCTAATAAGAATGAAGGCTTTTTGCCAGTTATAGCGCCACCTATGGTCCGATCTCCATGAAACTCTGCATGCTTCCTCACCATGTTCTGACACATATGCTCATCAATTTTTGTGAAGTTCTGAGTTTTCCTTTGGGATTTATAGGCTTTTTAGTGTATTTTGCCACGCCCCTTTTCTAAATGACCCTGTTACAGCCACCCAAATGCCAAAGTTCAACTTTTTTTCGATAATTATTGATCTAGAGAGTCCAGAGAATTGTCCTAGACTGGTTTGGTTCCGATCGGGCCAAAAACCAGGGACTAGTTCGCAAAAGTAGGTTTTGGACAAAATCCGACATAGCAGAAAATTTTCCCTGCCTACATCCAAATCGGAGATGGCCATTTTGTCCGCCTTGAGCCAAGGATTCCAACGATATAAGACACTTGATCCTGGGACAAACGGTCTAAGAGTTATGAGCGATTTAGTACTTTTGGTTGCTGTAGCGCCACCTATGGGCCAATTGGGGTCATACTCTGATAGGTTGTCCCCAAATTGAGGCCTACCATCTGGCCAGGTTTCACGTCTCTAGGCCTTACGGTTTGTCCTGCACGATGCGTTTTACGAATCCTTACAATTACAATAGGGTTTCAGCATTTCATGCTTGAACCCCTAATAAGAATGAAGGCTTTTTGCCAGTTATAGCGCCACCTATGGTCCGATCTCCATGAAACTCTGCATGCTTCCTCACCATGTTCTGACACATATGCTCATCAATTTTTGTGAAGTTCTGAGTTTTCCTTTGGGATTTATAGGCTTTTTAGTGTATTTTGCCACGCCCCTTTTCTAAATGACCCTGTTACAGCCACCCAAATGCCAAAGTTCAACTTTTTTTCGATAATTATTGATCTAGAGAGTCCAGAGAATTGTCCTAGACTGGTTTGGTTCCGATCGGGCCAAAAACCAGGGACTAGTTCGCAAAAGTAGGTTTTGGACAAAATCCGACATAGCAGAAAATTTTCCCTGCCTACATCCAAATCGGAGATAGCCATTTTGTCCGCCTTGAGCCAAGGATTCCAACGATATAAGACACTTGATCCTGGGACAAACGGTCTAAGAGTTATGAGCGATTTAGTACTTTTGGTTGCTGTAGCGCCACCTATGGGCCAATTGGGGTCATACTCTGATAGGTTGTCCCCAAATTGAGGCCTACCATCTGGCCAGGTTTCACGTCTCTAGGCCTTACGGTTTGTCCTGCACGATGCGTTTTACGAATCCTTACAATTACAATAGGGTTTCAGCAGTTCATGCTTGAACCCCTAATAAGAATGAAGGCTTTTTGCCAGTTATAGCGCCACCTATGGTCCGATCTCCATGAAACTCTGCATGCTTCCTCACCATGTTCTGACACATATGCTCATCAATTTTTGTGAAGTTCTGAGTTTTCCTTTGGGATTTATAGGCTTTTTAGTGTATTTTGCCACGCCCCTTTTCTAAATGACCCTGTTACAGCCACCCAAATGCCAAAGTTCAACTTTTTTTCGATAATTATTGATCTAGAGAGTCCAGAGAATTGTCCTAGACTGGTTTGGTTCCGATCGGGCCAAAAACCAGGGACTAGTTCGCAAAAGTAGGTTTTGGACAAAATCCGACATAGCAGAAAATTTTCCCTGCCTACATCCAAATCGGAGATGGCCATTTTGTCCGCCTTGAGCCAAGGATTCCAACGATATAAGACACTTGATCCTGGGACAAACGGTCTAAGAGTTATGAGCGATTTAGTACTTTTGGTTGCTGTAGCGCCACCTATGGGCCAATTGGGGTCATACTCTGATAGGTTGTCCCCAAATTGAGGCCTACCATCTGGCCAGGTTTCACGTCTCTAGGCCTTACGGTTTGTCCTGCACGATGCGTTTTACGAATCCTTACAATTACAATAGGGTTTCAGCATTTCATGCTTGAACCCCTAATAAGAATGAAGGCTTTTTGCCAGTTATAGCGCCACCTATGGTCCGATCTCCATGAAACTCTGCATGCTTCCTCACCATGTTCTGACACATATGCTCATCAATTTTTGTGAAGTTCTGAGTTTTCCTTTGGGATTTATAGGCTTTTTAGTGTATTTTGCCACGCCCCTTTTCTAAATGACCCTGTTACAGCCACCCAAATGCCAAAGTTCAACTTTTTTTCGATAATTATTGATCTAGAGAGTCCAGAGAATTGTCCTAGACTGGTTTGGTTCCGATCGGGCCAAAAACCAGGGACTAGTTCGCAAAAGTAGGTTTTGGACAAAATCCGACATAGCAGAAAATTTTCCCTGCCTACATCCAAATCGGAGATAGCCATTTTGTCCGCCTTGAGCCAAGGATTCCAACGATATAAGACACTTGATCCTGGGACAAACGGTCTAAGAGTTATGAGCGATTTAGTACTTTTGGTTGCTGTAGCGCCACCTATGGGCCAATTGGGGTCATACTCTGATAGGTTGTCCCCAAATTGAGGCCTACCATCTGGCCAGGTTTCACGTCTCTAGGCCTTACGGTTTGTCCTGCACGATGCGTTTTACGAATCCTTACAATTACAATAGGGTTTCAGCAGTTCATGCTTGAACCCCTAATAAGAATGAAGGCTTTTTGCCAGTTATAGCGCCACCTATGGTCCGATCTCCATGAAACTCTGCATGCTTCCTCACCATGTTCTGACACATATGCTCATCAATTTTTGTGAAGTTCTGAGTTTTTCTTTGGGATTTATAGGCTTTTTAGTGTATTTTGCCACGCCCCTTTTCTAAATGACCCTGTTACAGCCACCCAAATGCCAAAGTTCAACTTTTTTTCGATAATTATTGATCTAGAGAGTCCAGAGAATTGTCCTAGACTGGTTTGGTTCCGATCGGGCCAAAAACCAGGGACTAGTTCGCAAAAGTAGGTTTTGGACAAAATCCGACATAGCAGAAAATTTTCCCTGCCTACATCCAAATCGGAGATGGCCATTTTGTCCGCCTTGAGCCAAGGATTCCAACGATATAAGACACTTGATCCTGGGACAAACGGTCTAAGAGTTATGAGCGATTTAGTACTTTTGGTTGCTGTAGCGCCACCTATGGGCCAATTGGGGTCATACTCTGATAGGTTGTCCCCAAATTGAGGCCTACCATCTGGCCAGGTTTCACGTCTCTAGGCCTTACGGTTTGTCCTGCACGATGCGTTTTACGAATCCTTACAATTACAATAGGGTTTCAGCATTTCATGCTTGAACCCCTAATAAGAATGAAGGCTTTTTGCCAGTTATAGCGCCACCTATGGTCCGATCTCCATGAAACTCTGCATGCTTCCTCACCATGTTCTGACACATATGCTCATCAATTTTTGTGAAGTTCTGAGTTTTCCTTTGGGATTTATAGGCTTTTTAGTGTATTTTGCCACGCCCCTTTTCTAAATGACCCTGTTACAGCCACCCAAATGCCAAAGTTCAACTTTTTTTCGATAATTATTGATCTAGAGAGTCCAGAGAATTGTCCTAGACTGGTTTGGTTCCGATCGGGCCAAAAACCAGGGACTAGTTCGCAAAAGTAGGTTTTGGACAAAATCCGACATAGCAGAAAATTTTCCCTGCCTACATCCAAATCGGAGATGGCCATTTTGTCCGCCTTGAGCCAAGGATTCCAACGATATAAGACACTTGATCCTGGGACAAACGGTCTAAGAGTTATGAGCGATTTAGTACTTTTGGTTGCTGTAGCGCCACCTATGGGCCAATTGGGGTCATACTCTGATAGGTTGTCCCCAAATTGAGGCCTACCATCTGGCCAGGTTTCACGTCTCTAGGCCTTACGGTTTGTCCTGCACGATGCGTTTTACGAATCCTTACAATTACAATAGGGTTTCAGCATTTCATGCTTGAACCCCTAATAAGAATGAAGGCTTTTTGCCAGTTATAGCGCCACCTATGGTCCGATCTCCATGAAACTCTGCATGCTTCCTCACCATGTTCTGACACATATGCTCATCAATTTTTGTGAAGTTCTGAGTTTTCCTTTGGGATTTATAGGCTTTTTAGTGTATTTTGCCACGCCCCTTTTCTAAATGACCCTGTTACAGCCACCCAAATGCCAAAGTTCAACTTTTTTTCGATAATTATTGATCTAGAGAGTCCAGAGAATTGTCCTAGACTGGTTTGGTTCCGATCGGGCCAAAAACCAGGGACTAGTTCGCAAAAGTAGGTTTTGGACAAAATCCGACATAGCAGAAAATTTTCCCTGCCTACATCCAAATCGGAGATGGCCATTTTGTCCGCCTTGAGCCAAGGATTCCAACGATATAAGACACTTGATCCTGGGACAAACGGTCTAAGAGTTATGAGCGATTTAGTACTTTTGGTTGCTGTAGCGCCACCTATGGGCCAATTGGGGTCATACTCTGATAGGTTGTCCCCAAATTGAGGCCTACCATCTGGCCAGGTTTCACGTCTCTAGGCCTTACGGTTTGTCCTGCACGATGCGTTTTACGAATCCTTACAATTACAATAGGGTTTCAGCATTTCATGCTTGAACCCCTAATAAGAATGAAGGCTTTTTGCCAGTTATAGCGCCACCTATGGTCCGATCTCCATGAAACTCTGCATGCTTCCTCACCATGTTCTGACACATATGCTCATCAATTTTTGTGAAGTTCTGAGTTTTCCTTTGGGATTTATAGGCTTTTTAGTGTATTTTGCCACGCCCCTTTTCTAAATGACCCTGTTACAGCCACCCAAATGCCAAAGTTCAACTTTTTTTCGATAATTATTGATCTAGAGAGTCCAGAGAATTGTCCTAGACTGGTTTGGTTCCGATCGGGCCAAAAACCAGGGACTAGTTCGCAAAAGTAGGTTTTGGACAAAATCCGACATAGCAGAAAATTTTCCCTGCCTACATCCAAATCGGAGATGGCCATTTTGTCCGCCTTGAGCCAAGGATTCCAACGATATAAGACACTTGATCCTGGGACAAACGGTCTAAGAGTTATGAGCGATTTAGTACTTTTGGTTGCTGTAGCGCCACCTATGGGCCAATTGGGGTCATACTCTGATAGGTTGTCCCCAAATTGAGGCCTACCATCTGGCCAGGTTTCACGTCTCTAGGCCTTACGGTTTGTCCTGCACGATGCGTTTTACGAATCCTTACAATTACAATAGGGTTTCAGCATTTCATGCTTGAACCCCTAATAAGAATGAAGGCTTTTTGCCAGTTATAGCGCCACCTATGGTCCGATCTCCATGAAACTCTGCATGCTTCCTCACCATGTTCTGACACATATGCTCATCAATTTTTGTGAAGTTCTGAGTTTTCCTTTGGGATTTATAGGCTTTTTAGTGTATTTTGCCACGCCCCTTTTCTAAATGACCCTGTTACAGCCACCCAAATGCCAAAGTTCAACTTTTTTTCGATAATTATTGATCTAGAGAGTCCAGAGAATTGTCCTAGACTGGTTTGGTTCCGATCGGGCCAAAAACCAGGGACTAGTTCGCAAAAGTAGGTTTTGGACAAAATCCGACATAGCAGAAAATTTTCCCTGCCTACATCCAAATCGGAGATGGCCATTTTGTCCGCCTTGAGCCAAGGATTCCAACGATATAAGACACTTGATCCTGGGACAAACGGTCTAAGAGTTATGAGCGATTTAGTACTTTTGGTTGCTGTAGCGCCACCTATGGGCCAATTGGGGTCATACTCTGATAGGTTGTCCCCAAATTGAGGCCTACCATCTGGCCAGGTTTCACGTCTCTAGGCCTTACGGTTTGTCCTGCACGATGCGTTTTACGAATCCTTACAATTACAATAGGGTTTCAGCATTTCATGCTTGAACCCCTAATAAGAATGAAGGCTTTTTGCCAGTTATAGCGCCACCTATGGTCCGATCTCCATGAAACTCTGCATGCTTCCTCACCATGTTCTGACACATATGCTCATCAATTTTTGTGAAGTTCTGAGTTTTCCTTTGGGATTTATAGGCTTTTTAGTGTATTTTGCCACGCCCCTTTTCTAAATGACCCTGTTACAGCCACCCAAATGCCAAAGTTCAACTTTTTTTCGATAATTATTGATCTAGAGAGTCCAGAGAATTGTCCTAGACTGGTTTGGTTCCGATCGGGCCAAAAACCAGGGACTAGTTCGCAAAAGTAGGTTTTGGACAAAATCCGACATAGCAGAAAATTTTCCCTGCCTACATCCAAATCGGAGATGGCCATTTTGTCCGCCTTGAGCCAAGGATTCCAACGATATAAGACACTTGATCCTGGGACAAACGGTCTAAGAGTTATGAGCGATTTAGTACTTTTGGTTGCTGTAGCGCCACCTATGGGCCAATTGGGGTCATACTCTGATAGGTTGTCCCCAAATTGAGGCCTACCATCTGGCCAGGTTTCACGTCTCTAGGCCTTACGGTTTGTCCTGCACGATGCGTTTTACGAATCCTTACAATTACAATAGGGTTTCAGCATTTCATGCTTGAACCCCTAATAAGAATGAAGGCTTTTTGCCAGTTATAGCGCCACCTATGGTCCGATCTCCATGAAACTCTGCATGCTTCCTCACCATGTTCTGACACATATGCTCATCAATTTTTGTGAAGTTCTGAGTTTTCCTTTGGGATTTATAGGCTTTTTAGTGTATTTTGCCACGCCCCTTTTCTAAATGACCCTGTTACAGCCACCCAAATGCCAAAGTTCAACTTTTTTTCGATAATTATTGATCTAGAGAGTCCAGAGAATTGTCCTAGACTGGTTTGGTTCCGATCGGGCCAAAAACCAGGGACTAGTTCGCAAAAGTAGGTTTTGGACAAAATCCGACATAGCAGAAAATTTTCCCTGCCTACATCCAAATCGGAGATGGCCATTTTGTCCGCCTTGAGCCAAGGATTCCAACGATATAAGACACTTGATCCTGGGACAAACGGTCTAAGAGTTATGAGCGATTTAGTACTTTTGGTTGCTGTAGCGCCACCTATGGGCCAATTGGGGTCATACTCTGATAGGTTGTCCCCAAATTGAGGCCTACCATCTGGCCAGGTTTCACGTCTCTAGGCCTTACGGTTTGTCCTGCACGATGCGTTTTACGAATCCTTACAATTACAATAGGGTTTCAGCATTTCATGCTTGAACCCCTAATAAGAATGAAGGCTTTTTGCCAGTTATAGCGCCACCTATGGTCCGATCTCCATGAAACTCTGCATGCTTCCTCACCATGTTCTGACACATATGCTCATCAATTTTTGTGAAGTTCTGAGTTTTCCTTTGGGATTTATAGGCTTTTTAGTGTATTTTGCCACGCCCCTTTTCTAAATGACCCTGTTACAGCCACCCAAATGCCAAAGTTCAACTTTTTTTCGATAATTATTGATCTAGAGAGTCCAGAGAATTGTCCTAGACTGGTTTGGTTCCGATCGGGCCAAAAACCAGGGACTAGTTCGCAAAAGTAGGTTTTGGACAAAATCCGACATAGCAGAAAATTTTCCCTGCCTACATCCAAATCGGAGATGGCCATTTTGTCCGCCTTGAGCCAAGGATTCCAACGATATAAGACACTTGATCCTGGGACAAACGGTCTAAGAGTTATGAGCGATTTAGTACTTTTGGTTGCTGTAGCGCCACCTATGGGCCAATTGGGGTCATACTCTGATAGGTTGTCCCCAAATTGAGGCCTACCATCTGGCCAGGTTTCACGTCTCTAGGCCTTACGGTTTGTCCTGCACGATGCGTTTTACGAATCCTTACAATTACAATAGGGTTTCAGCATTTCATGCTTGAACCCCTAATAAGAATGAAGGCTTTTTGCCAGTTATAGCGCCACCTATGGTCCGATCTCCATGAAACTCTGCATGCTTCCTCACCATGTTCTGACACATATGCTCATCAATTTTTGTGAAGTTCTGAGTTTTCCTTTGGGATTTATAGGCTTTTTAGTGTATTTTGCCACGCCCCTTTTCTAAATGACCCTGTTACAGCCACCCAAATGCCAAAGTTCAACTTTTTTTCGATAATTATTGATCTAGAGAGTCCAGAGAATTGTCCTAGACTGGTTTGGTTCCGATCGGGCCAAAAACCAGGGACTAGTTCGCAAAAGTAGGTTTTGGACAAAATCCGACATAGCAGAAAATTTTCCCTGCCTACATCCAAATCGGAGATGGCCATTTTGTCCGCCTTGAGCCAAGGATTCCAACGATATAAGACACTTGATCCTGGGACAAACGGTCTAAGAGTTATGAGCGATTTAGTACTTTTGGTTGCTGTAGCGCCACCTATGGGCCAATTGGGGTCATACTCTGATAGGTTGTCCCCAAATTGAGGCCTACCATCTGGCCAGGTTTCACGTCTCTAGGCCTTACGGTTTGTCCTGCACGATGCGTTTTACGAATCCTTACAATTACAATAGGGTTTCAGCATTTCATGCTTGAACCCCTAATAAGAATGAAGGCTTTTTGCCAGTTATAGCGCCACCTATGGTCCGATCTCCATGAAACTCTGCATGCTTCCTCACCATGTTCTGACACATATGCTCATCAATTTTTGTGAAGTTCTGAGTTTTCCTTTGGGATTTATAGGCTTTTTAGTGTATTTTGCCACGCCCCTTTTCTAAATGACCCTGTTACAGCCACCCAAATGCCAAAGTTCAACTTTTTTTCGATAATTATTGATCTAGAGAGTCCAGAGAATTGTCCTAGACTGGTTTGGTTCCGATCGGGCCAAAAACCAGGGACTAGTTCGCAAAAGTAGGTTTTGGACAAAATCCGACATAGCAGAAAATTTTCCCTGCCTACATCCAAATCGGAGATGGCCATTTTGTCCGCCTTGAGCCAAGGATTCCAACGATATAAGACACTTGATCCTGGGACAAACGGTCTAAGAGTTATGAGCGATTTAGTACTTTTGGTTGCTGTAGCGCCACCTATGGGCCAATTGGGGTCATACTCTGATAGGTTGTCCCCAAATTGAGGCCTACCATCTGGCCAGGTTTCACGTCTCTAGGCCTTACGGTTTGTCCTGCACGATGCGTTTTACGAATCCTTACAATTACAATAGGGTTTCAGCATTTCATGCTTGAACCCCTAATAAGAATGAAGGCTTTTTGCCAGTTATAGCGCCACCTATGGTCCGATCTCCATGAAACTCTGCATGCTTCCTCACCATGTTCTGACACATATGCTCATCAATTTTTGTGAAGTTCTGAGTTTTCCTTTGGGATTTATAGGCTTTTTAGTGTATTTTGCCACGCCCCTTTTCTAAATGACCCTGTTACAGCCACCCAAATGCCAAAGTTCAACTTTTTTTCGATAATTATTGATCTAGAGAGTCCAGAGAATTGTCCTAGACTGGTTTGGTTCCGATCGGGCCAAAAACCAGGGACTAGTTCGCAAAAGTAGGTTTTGGACAAAATCCGACATAGCAGAAAATTTTCCCTGCCTACATCCAAATCGGAGATGGCCATTTTGTCCGCCTTGAGCCAAGGATTCCAACGATATAAGACACTTGATCCTGGGACAAACGGTCTAAGAGTTATGAGCGATTTAGTACTTTTGGTTGCTGTAGCGCCACCTATGGGCCAATTGGGGTCATACTCTGATAGGTTGTCCCCAAATTGAGGCCTACCATCTGGCCAGGTTTCACGTCTCTAGGCCTTACGGTTTGTCCTGCACGATGCGTTTTACGAATCCTTACAATTACAATAGGGTTTCAGCATTTCATGCTTGAACCCCTAATAAGAATGAAGGCTTTTTGCCAGTTATAGCGCCACCTATGGTCCGATCTCCATGAAACTCTGCATGCTTCCTCACCATGTTCTGACACATATGCTCATCAATTTTTGTGAAGTTCTGAGTTTTCCTTTGGGATTTATAGGCTTTTTAGTGTATTTTGCCACGCCCCTTTTCTAAATGACCCTGTTACAGCCACCCAAATGCCAAAGTTCAACTTTTTTTCGATAATTATTGATCTAGAGAGTCCAGAGAATTGTCCTAGACTGGTTTGGTTCCGATCGGGCCAAAAACCAGGGACTAGTTCGCAAAAGTAGGTTTTGGACAAAATCCGACATAGCAGAAAATTTTCCCTGCCTACATCCAAATCGGAGATGGCCATTTTGTCCGCCTTGAGCCAAGGATTCCAACGATATAAGACACTTGATCCTGGGACAAACGGTCTAAGAGTTATGAGCGATTTAGTACTTTTGGTTGCTGTAGCGCCACCTATGGGCCAATTGGGGTCATACTCTGATAGGTTGTCCCCAAATTGAGGCCTACCATCTGGCCAGGTTTCACGTCTCTAGGCCTTACGGTTTGTCCTGCACGATGCGTTTTACGAATCCTTACAATTACAATAGGGTTTCAGCATTTCATGCTTGAACCCCTAATAAGAATGAAGGCTTTTTGCCAGTTATAGCGCCACCTATGGTCCGATCTCCATGAAACTCTGCATGCTTCCTCACCATGTTCTGACACATATGCTCATCAATTTTTGTGAAGTTCTGAGTTTTCCTTTGGGATTTATAGGCTTTTTAGTGTATTTTGCCACGCCCCTTTTCTAAATGACCCTGTTACAGCCACCCAAATGCCAAAGTTCAACTTTTTTTCGATAATTATTGATCTAGAGAGTCCAGAGAATTGTCCTAGACTGGTTTGGTTCCGATCGGGCCAAAAACCAGGGACTAGTTCGCAAAAGTAGGTTTTGGACAAAATCCGACATAGCAGAAAATTTTCCCTGCCTACATCCAAATCGGAGATGGCCATTTTGTCCGCCTTGAGCCAAGGATTCCAACGATATAAGACACTTGATCCTGGGACAAACGGTCTAAGAGTTATGAGCGATTTAGTACTTTTGGTTGCTGTAGCGCCACCTATGGGCCAATTGGGGTCATACTCTGATAGGTTGTCCCCAAATTGAGGCCTACCATCTGGCCAGGTTTCACGTCTCTAGGCCTTACGGTTTGTCCTGCACGATGCGTTTTACGAATCCTTACAATTACAATAGGGTTTCAGCATTTCATGCTTGAACCCCTAATAAGAATGAAGGCTTTTTGCCAGTTATAGCGCCACCTATGGTCCGATCTCCATGAAACTCTGCATGCTTCCTCACCATGTTCTGACACATATGCTCATCAATTTTTGTGAAGTTCTGAGTTTTCCTTTGGGATTTATAGGCTTTTTAGTGTATTTTGCCACGCCCCTTTTCTAAATGACCCTGTTACAGCCACCCAAATGCCAAAGTTCAACTTTTTTTCGATAATTATTGATCTAGAGAGTCCAGAGAATTGTCCTAGACTGGTTTGGTTCCGATCGGGCCAAAAACCAGGGACTAGTTCGCAAAAGTAGGTTTTGGACAAAATCCGACATAGCAGAAAATTTTCCCTGCCTACATCCAAATCGGAGATGGCCATTTTGTCCGCCTTGAGCCAAGGATTCCAACGATATAAGACACTTGATCCTGGGACAAACGGTCTAAGAGTTATGAGCGATTTAGTACTTTTGGTTGCTGTAGCGCCACCTATGGGCCAATTGGGGTCATACTCTGATAGGTTGTCCCCAAATTGAGGCCTACCATCTGGCCAGGTTTCACGTCTCTAGGCCTTACGGTTTGTCCTGCACGATGCGTTTTACGAATCCTTACAATTACAATAGGGTTTCAGCATTTCATGCTTGAACCCCTAATAAGAATGAAGGCTTTTTGCCAGTTATAGCGCCACCTATGGTCCGATCTCCATGAAACTCTGCATGCTTCCTCACCATGTTCTGACACATATGCTCATCAATTTTTGTGAAGTTCTGAGTTTTCCTTTGGGATTTATAGGCTTTTTAGTGTATTTTGCCACGCCCCTTTTCTAAATGACCCTGTTACAGCCACCCAAATGCCAAAGTTCAACTTTTTTTCGATAATTATTGATCTAGAGAGTCCAGAGAATTGTCCTAGACTGGTTTGGTTCCGATCGGGCCAAAAACCAGGGACTAGTTCGCAAAAGTAGGTTTTGGACAAAATCCGACATAGCAGAAAATTTTCCCTGCCTACATCCAAATCGGAGATGGCCATTTTGTCCGCCTTGAGCCAAGGATTCCAACGATATAAGACACTTGATCCTGGGACAAACGGTCTAAGAGTTATGAGCGATTTAGTACTTTTGGTTGCTGTAGCGCCACCTATGGGCCAATTGGGGTCATACTCTGATAGGTTGTCCCCAAATTGAGGCCTACCATCTGGCCAGGTTTCACGTCTCTAGGCCTTACGGTTTGTCCTGCACGATGCGTTTTACGAATCCTTACAATTACAATAGGGTTTCAGCATTTCATGCTTGAACCCCTAATAAGAATGAAGGCTTTTTGCCAGTTATAGCGCCACCTATGGTCCGATCTCCATGAAACTCTGCATGCTTCCTCACCATGTTCTGACACATATGCTCATCAATTTTTGTGAAGTTCTGAGTTTTCCTTTGGGATTTATAGGCTTTTTAGTGTATTTTGCCACGCCCCTTTTCTAAATGACCCTGTTACAGCCACCCAAATGCCAAAGTTCAACTTTTTTTCGATAATTATTGATCTAGAGAGTCCAGAGAATTGTCCTAGACTGGTTTGGTTCCGATCGGGCCAAAAACCAGGGACTAGTTCGCAAAAGTAGGTTTTGGACAAAATCCGACATAGCAGAAAATTTTCCCTGCCTACATCCAAATCGGAGATGGCCATTTTGTCCGCCTTGAGCCAAGGATTCCAACGATATAAGACACTTGATCCTGGGACAAACGGTCTAAGAGTTATGAGCGATTTAGTACTTTTGGTTGCTGTAGCGCCACCTATGGGCCAATTGGGGTCATACTCTGATAGGTTGTCCCCAAATTGAGGCCTACCATCTGGCCAGGTTTCACGTCTCTAGGCCTTACGGTTTGTCCTGCACGATGCGTTTTACGAATCCTTACAATTACAATAGGGTTTCAGCATTTCATGCTTGAACCCCTAATAAGAATGAAGGCTTTTTGCCAGTTATAGCGCCACCTATGGTCCGATCTCCATGAAACTCTGCATGCTTCCTCACCATGTTCTGACACATATGCTCATCAATTTTTGTGAAGTTCTGAGTTTTCCTTTGGGATTTATAGGCTTTTTAGTGTATTTTGCCACGCCCCTTTTCTAAATGACCCTGTTACAGCCACCCAAATGCCAAAGTTCAACTTTTTTTCGATAATTATTGATCTAGAGAGTCCAGAGAATTGTCCTAGACTGGTTTGGTTCCGATCGGGCCAAAAACCAGGGACTAGTTCGCAAAAGTAGGTTTTGGACAAAATCCGACATAGCAGAAAATTTTCCCTGCCTACATCCAAATCGGAGATGGCCATTTTGTCCGCCTTGAGCCAAGGATTCCAACGATATAAGACACTTGATCCTGGGACAAACGGTCTAAGAGTTATGAGCGATTTAGTACTTTTGGTTGCTGTAGCGCCACCTATGGGCCAATTGGGGTCATACTCTGATAGGTTGTCCCCAAATTGAGGCCTACCATCTGGCCAGGTTTCACGTCTCTAGGCCTTACGGTTTGTCCTGCACGATGCGTTTTACGAATCCTTACAATTACAATAGGGTTTCAGCATTTCATGCTTGAACCCCTAATAAGAATGAAGGCTTTTTGCCAGTTATAGCGCCACCTATGGTCCGATCTCCATGAAACTCTGCATGCTTCCTCACCATGTTCTGACACATATGCTCATCAATTTTTGTGAAGTTCTGAGTTTTCCTTTGGGATTTATAGGCTTTTTAGTGTATTTTGCCACGCCCCTTTTCTAAATGACCCTGTTACAGCCACCCAAATGCCAAAGTTCAACTTTTTTTCGATAATTATTGATCTAGAGAGTCCAGAGAATTGTCCTAGACTGGTTTGGTTCCGATCGGGCCAAAAACCAGGGACTAGTTCGCAAAAGTAGGTTTTGGACAAAATCCGACATAGCAGAAAATTTTCCCTGCCTACATCCAAATCGGAGATGGCCATTTTGTCCGCCTTGAGCCAAGGATTCCAACGATATAAGACACTTGATCCTGGGACAAACGGTCTAAGAGTTATGAGCGATTTAGTACTTTTGGTTGCTGTAGCGCCACCTATGGGCCAATTGGGGTCATACTCTGATAGGTTGTCCCCAAATTGAGGCCTACCATCTGGCCAGGTTTCACGTCTCTAGGCCTTACGGTTTGTCCTGCACGATGCGTTTTACGAATCCTTACAATTACAATAGGGTTTCAGCATTTCATGCTTGAACCCCTAATAAGAATGAAGGCTTTTTGCCAGTTATAGCGCCACCTATGGTCCGATCTCCATGAAACTCTGCATGCTTCCTCACCATGTTCTGACACATATGCTCATCAATTTTTGTGAAGTTCTGAGTTTTCCTTTGGGATTTATAGGCTTTTTAGTGTATTTTGCCACGCCCCTTTTCTAAATGACCCTGTTACAGCCACCCAAATGCCAAAGTTCAACTTTTTTTCGATAATTATTGATCTAGAGAGTCCAGAGAATTGTCCTAGACTGGTTTGGTTCCGATCGGGCCAAAAACCAGGGACTAGTTCGCAAAAGTAGGTTTTGGACAAAATCCGACATAGCAGAAAATTTTCCCTGCCTACATCCAAATCGGAGATGGCCATTTTGTCCGCCTTGAGCCAAGGATTCCAACGATATAAGACACTTGATCCTGGGACAAACGGTCTAAGAGTTATGAGCGATTTAGTACTTTTGGTTGCTGTAGCGCCACCTATGGGCCAATTGGGGTCATACTCTGATAGGTTGTCCCCAAATTGAGGCCTACCATCTGGCCAGGTTTCACGTCTCTAGGCCTTACGGTTTGTCCTGCACGATGCGTTTTACGAATCCTTACAATTACAATAGGGTTTCAGCATTTCATGCTTGAACCCCTAATAAGAATGAAGGCTTTTTGCCAGTTATAGCGCCACCTATGGTCCGATCTCCATGAAACTCTGCATGCTTCCTCACCATGTTCTGACACATATGCTCATCAATTTTTGTGAAGTTCTGAGTTTTCCTTTGGGATTTATAGGCTTTTTAGTGTATTTTGCCACGCCCCTTTTCTAAATGACCCTGTTACAGCCACCCAAATGCCAAAGTTCAACTTTTTTTCGATAATTATTGATCTAGAGAGTCCAGAGAATTGTCCTAGACTGGTTTGGTTCCGATCGGGCCAAAAACCAGGGACTAGTTCGCAAAAGTAGGTTTTGGACAAAATCCGACATAGCAGAAAATTTTCCCTGCCTACATCCAAATCGGAGATGGCCATTTTGTCCGCCTTGAGCCAAGGATTCCAACGATATAAGACACTTGATCCTGGGACAAACGGTCTAAGAGTTATGAGCGATTTAGTACTTTTGGTTGCTGTAGCGCCACCTATGGGCCAATTGGGGTCATACTCTGATAGGTTGTCCCCAAATTGAGGCCTACCATCTGGCCAGGTTTCACGTCTCTAGGCCTTACGGTTTGTCCTGCACGATGCGTTTTACGAATCCTTACAATTACAATAGGGTTTCAGCATTTCATGCTTGAACCCCTAATAAGAATGAAGGCTTTTTGCCAGTTATAGCGCCACCTATGGTCCGATCTCCATGAAACTCTGCATGCTTCCTCACCATGTTCTGACACATATGCTCATCAATTTTTGTGAAGTTCTGAGTTTTCCTTTGGGATTTATAGGCTTTTTAGTGTATTTTGCCACGCCCCTTTTCTAAATGACCCTGTTACAGCCACCCAAATGCCAAAGTTCAACTTTTTTTCGATAATTATTGATCTAGAGAGTCCAGAGAATTGTCCTAGACTGGTTTGGTTCCGATCGGGCCAAAAACCAGGGACTAGTTCGCAAAAGTAGGTTTTGGACAAAATCCGACATAGCAGAAAATTTTCCCTGCCTACATCCAAATCGGAGATAGCCATTTTGTCCGCCTTGAGCCAAGGATTCCAACGATATAAGACACTTGATCCTGGGACAAACGGTCTAAGAGTTATGAGCGATTTAGTACTTTTGGTTGCTGTAGCGCCACCTATGGGCCAATTGGGGTCATACTCTGATAGGTTGTCCCCAAATTGAGGCCTACCATCTGGCCAGGTTTCACGTCTCTAGGCCTTACGGTTTGTCCTGCACGATGCGTTTTACGAATCCTTACAATTACAATAGGGTTTCAGCATTTCATGCTTGAACCCCTAATAAGAATGAAGGCTTTTTGCCAGTTATAGCGCCACCTATGGTCCGATCTCCATGAAACTCTGCATGCTTCCTCACCATGTTCTGACACATATGCTCATCAATTTTTGTGAAGTTCTGAGTTTTCCTTTGGGATTTATAGGCTTTTTAGTGTATTTTGCCACGCCCCTTTTCTAAATGACCCTGTTACAGCCACCCAAATGCCAAAGTTCAACTTTTTTTCGATAATTATTGATCTAGAGAGTCCAGAGAATTGTCCTAGACTGGTTTGGTTCCGATCGGGCCAAAAACCAGGGACTAGTTCGCAAAAGTAGGTTTTGGACAAAATCCGACATAGCAGAAAATTTTCCCTGCCTACATCCAAATCGGAGATGGCCATTTTGTCCGCCTTGAGCCAAGGATTCCAACGATATAAGACACTTGATCCTGGGACAAACGGTCTAAGAGTTATGAGCGATTTAGTACTTTTGGTTGCTGTAGCGCCACCTATGGGCCAATTGGGGTCATACTCTGATAGGTTGTCCCCAAATTGAGGCCTACCATCTGGCCAGGTTTCACGTCTCTAGGCCTTACGGTTTGTCCTGCACGATGCGTTTTACGAATCCTTACAATTACAATAGGGTTTCAGCATTTCATGCTTGAACCCCTAATAAGAATGAAGGCTTTTTGCCAGTTATAGCGCCACCTATGGTCCGATCTCCATGAAACTCTGCATGCTTCCTCACCATGTTCTGACACATATGCTCATCAATTTTTGTGAAGTTCTGAGTTTTCCTTTGGGATTTATAGGCTTTTTAGTGTATTTTGCCACGCCCCTTTTCTAAATGACCCTGTTACAGCCACCCAAATGCCAAAGTTCAACTTTTTTTCGATAATTATTGATCTAGAGAGTCCAGAGAATTGTCCTAGACTGGTTTGGTTCCGATCGGGCCAAAAACCAGGGACTAGTTCGCAAAAGTAGGTTTTGGACAAAATCCGACATAGCAGAAAATTTTCCCTGCCTACATCCAAATCGGAGATAGCCATTTTGTCCGCCTTGAGCCAAGGATTCCAACGATATAAGACACTTGATCCTGGGACAAACGGTCTAAGAGTTATGAGCGATTTAGTACTTTTGGTTGCTGTAGCGCCACCTATGGGCCAATTGGGGTCATACTCTGATAGGTTGTCCCCAAATTGAGGCCTACCATCTGGCCAGGTTTCACGTCTCTAGGCCTTACGGTTTGTCCTGCACGATGCGTTTTACGAATCCTTACAATTACAATAGGGTTTCAGCATTTCATGCTTGAACCCCTAATAAGAATGAAGGCTTTTTGCCAGTTATAGCGCCACCTATGGTCCGATCTCCATGAAACTCTGCATGCTTCCTCACCATGTTCTGACACATATGCTCATCAATTTTTGTGAAGTTCTGAGTTTTCCTTTGGGATTTATAGGCTTTTTAGTGTATTTTGCCACGCCCCTTTTCTAAATGACCCTGTTACAGCCACCCAAATGCCAAAGTTCAACTTTTTTTCGATAATTATTGATCTAGAGAGTCCAGAGAATTGTCCTAGACTGGTTTGGTTCCGATCGGGCCAAAAACCAGGGACTAGTTCGCAAAAGTAGGTTTTGGACAAAATCCGACATAGCAGAAAATTTTCCCTGCCTACATCCAAATCGGAGATGGCCATTTTGTCCGCCTTGAGCCAAGGATTCCAACGATATAAGACACTTGATCCTGGGACAAACGGTCTAAGAGTTATGAGCGATTTAGTACTTTTGGTTGCTGTAGCGCCACCTATGGGCCAATTGGGGTCATACTCTGATAGGTTGTCCCCAAATTGAGGCCTACCATCTGGCCAGGTTTCACGTCTCTAGGCCTTACGGTTTGTCCTGCACGATGCGTTTTACGAATCCTTACAATTACAATAGGGTTTCAGCATTTCATGCTTGAACCCCTAATAATAATAATTTGTTACATTTATATAGCGCTTTTTCTGAGACCTCAAAGCGCTTTACATAGATGGGGGGAATCTCCTCAACCACCACCAATGTGCAGCATCCACTTGGATGATGCGACGGCAGCCATATTGCGCCAGAACGCTCACCACACACCAGCTTACTGGTGGAGAGGAGACAGTGATGAAGCCAATCAGTATATGGGGATGATTAGGAGGCCATGGGGCAAATTTGGCCAGGATGCCGGGGTTAAACCCCTACTCTTTCGAAAGACATCCTGGGATTTTTAATGACCACAGAGAGTCAGGACCTCGGTTTAACGTCTCATCCGAAGGACGGTGCTCTTTTTGGCAGTATAGTGTCCCCGTCACTACACTGGGGTGTTAGGACCCACACAGACCACAGGGTGAGCGCCCCCTGCTGGCCTCACTAACACCTCTTCCAGCAGCAACCTGGTTTTTCCCAGGAGGTCTCCCATCCAGGTACTAACCAGGCTCAGCCCTGCTTAGCTTCAGTGGGCAACCAGTCTTGGGCTACAGGGTGATATGGCTGCTGGACGACAACAATGTATAGTAATACACTGCCACTCACCTTTTTCTTAAAAAAAAAAAAATACTAATAAAAAAAAGTAGCCTACTTAACTAGAATTTAATAAATGGAACATTATTGTAAAGTGTTACCGATTTGTTATACACCGATTCAGACGTCTCGTGAGTTCAGTGTTGGACAGATCAGTTGTTTTAACCATTCATTAAAGTGAATCGGTTCAAATGAGTCATTAGTGGACCTGTAACCTACGGCAAGCGTTGTGTGATTATCCTGGCAGTTTATTTTTTACCACAATTCACACTCCGCGGTAATTCAAGAGAAAAGAAAATCTCCGAATGCTCCACGTGAAACTTTGGTCTTCCGCCCTTTTTCTATCGTGTCTAATGATTTTGATTAATATGCACGAGGGAGAGAGAGAGAGAAAGACAGCGCTCGTGTTGTTTGAAGACGGTGAGTGCACGCGCGGCCAGGGCTCTCTCTCGTACTTGTATGCGCCCTGTCAAGCGCAGTCAGTCATTCTATTCTACATCACTCACCGATCAAATAAGGCTTTGGCGGCCGCCCAAAAAAATTCAATGCAGGAAAACCCCTGGATTGGTTATATACTGTTGGATAGAATGATGGCCATCGCGTATCAGCGCACATAAGGTACACACTGTGAAGTAATTTGCAAACGTTTTTTAGAGAAATGAAAACAGATCGACGAATCGACGCGCATATTTTGCGTCGACTAGGGCTGGGCGATTTTGCCTAAAAAAAAAATCTTCGATTTTTAAAGAAAAATTCGAGTTTCGATTCGATTTTCGATTTTTTTTCCAATGCACTTAAAAAATGACTGCAGACATCAGATATAGTGTCAAAAGTGCAACTTTATTGCTATGATTGTCCCTGAAGAGTTAAAATGCGTAGAATCCCAAAACAAAAAGTAAATGAGGCTCTGTCATTCAACAATTTCAAGCTTTAACCCAGGTTTAAGCAAAAGTGCAACAACTTCACAGTAGCTTAAATTTTCTGTTCAAGAAATCAGATAATTAAAAATTTTGTAACATAACATTACAATTAAAAAAATAAACTCTTCTCAGTATAGTGTGAATATAAAAAATGAAACATGCCTGTGGCAGACATATAGCCTGCTCAAAGAGTGAACAAATGTAAACTTTTTATCTATAACAACAAAACACATGCTTGTTAGATCTCTGAAACGTGCATGCTCATTCTAAACATTTTTTGCAAGAAAGATGAGCCTGTCCACAACCTCTGGCTTAAGGCAGGCCCGGTTGCAGGTAACTATTCCCCCACCCACACTAAATACCCTCTCTGAGGGGGCACTAGTGGCTGGAATAGAAAGATATTTTTTAGCCAGTAAGCTTAGCCTTGGAAAGTTTGGCTGATGCAGCTTCCACCATTCAAGAGGATCTGTGTCTGGCTCTATGTCTGGAATAAGGAAATACGTTGCAAGCTCAGTCTCAATTTTTGTTTTCTCAGATTGTGGGTGTGGCGTGGTGGATGGTGCACTGTTTTTAAAGAAGGCACCCAGAGTCATTTTCTTTTTTGGTGGGGTGTTCTCTTGAACAGCTGAGGGACCAGCTTCCTCTGTGGTAGAGTTGCAGAGAGCAGAGATCTCAGACACCGATCTTTTTTTTGACAACTTCCAGTTTGCTAGCATCAATGTAGGTTGTACGGAACCTCGGGTCTAAAAGTGTGGCCATGTCCAAAAGTTCCTCTTTCTCCAAATCACAGTATTTACTTTCCAGGTAACGCATGATGTTAGCTTTGATTGTTTTTGTTAGCTCCAAATCTTCCTCCTCTCGCAGGAGGAGACTTGTTTTAAACAAATGCAGCACTGGTTTGATGCATGACACACTGACATATGATTCCCCTGACAGTGCATCAGTGAAGTCCTGGAGAGGTTTCACTGCTTTGTTGGTGGCTTCCAGGGGCACCGCCAGGAATTTTGGGCCCCATGACAAAAAAAATCGAATTGGGCCCCCTCCGCGCAGCTGTTGTCACCACATCTCTAGGACCTAACTGTCGCATCAAAAGCTTTACATAACTCTAATCAAAGGCTTGCAACTGTTTTGCTTCTTGTAGTTCAATACTAGTACTAGCACAATATTTACTGCTGTGATTTGTAAATGCAAGTCTGCATACAGTCTGCAGTTCACTATTTGATGCAAGATTAAAAGCCACCATAAAAATGTCCTTAAGGCAATCCTTAAGGCAATTATTGTAAAATTAATGACAGATTTAAAAAAAAAAGAAGAAAAAACTAAATATATATTACCTTTTTAATTAAAATAAACTAACATCATCATATCAAAACAATGAAAACAGCAGATTTTTTAATCGTAGTTATGGGGAGACTGGGGTGCTGCTGACTCATCTGTTGTTAAGTCTGCAGGGGCATGGACAATGATTTAATATGAAAATCTTGCTAAACGTTTCCCTGCACTGATTAAATGTTGATGAAATGTTGGCTAACACTAGCCTGCAGCTAGCTAGCTTAAGTTATTTCACTATGGACAACAGGTTAATACCACGCACAGACTAAAGGCTACCCACCTTTCTTGGGGAAAAACTGGGTTACAGATTGACACCCTTTCTTTTGTCTTTCCTTTTTTGAAAACCAGATTTTCTTTTACTATGCAACATTGTGGTCTCTGTGTTGCTGACGCGTCGCATCGACTGTCTGCAACTACAACTAACTAAACACAAACACCGCACACGCTAACGCAGGACCAAACCATTTCATGCAGATACAGGGGGGTGGTCGGTCAAAATGAAAGTTTACTTTTTGATCAATGGGGATATTTAACTTTTATTGCCAAAATAAGTAAAATCAAAGACATCATTCATTGTATAATTATTTGAAATATACTTAATGATGATGATTTGTAGTGTATAATATATATATATTTTTTAATTCGTTTTTACTTATTTGTTGGGGCCCCTGTCAGTCAGGGGCCCTTGGAATCGTCCTAACTTTTCCCCCCTATACGGCGCCCATGGTGGCTTCTAATACTTCCAAATCTTGCCACGTGGGAACAAGATGACGCGTTTTCTTGTCCGCACCCAGGACACGAGTTATTGCCTTCTCTTGCTCAAGAAAGCGCTCTATCATCTTTTGACGAGACCCCCAACGTGTTGGGGATTCTGAGATCAAAAGATGCTGGGGAAGTCCAAGCTCAGCCTGCACCTCTGTCATGTCTCGCCTTTTTTTCCAGCTGTAGGAGAAGGCTGATACAGCTTTTTTGCAGACCCCTATGGCCCGATCGATCCTTGGATCTTTCACACCATTCTCTGTAATAAATGTGAAAAGATATTTAGTATATTTTTTGTCACTCCAAACTATATATTTGATTACGTGAGTTTTCAAAATTGTTTTGTACTTTTATCACAATTTTAATAGCTGTAACACAGTTTAATACATAATGTATAATGAATGCAGATTAAGGAAAAGTCAGGTTTATTTATGTAACCCAGTCTATGTGTGTAAAGCAGTTGAAATATATATCATGTTCTGGCTATTAAATTATGAGCAAACAGTACTTTACAATGTGCAAGTATGTGCACCTATTTATTCTTACACCAACTCTTACCTATAGCGTTGTGGAGTCTGTGGCCAAAACACTGCAAGCTGGGCCAGTTGTTGTCCTTAAGGGCTTTTATGATGTTGGTGCCACTATCAGTTGTCATGCAGACGAGTCGTTCCTCCGAAAGTCCCCAGGAGCTGAGAGCGTCTTTTAAGCCATGGGCAATTATGTCACCAGTGTGGTTGTCGGGGAAATACGCTGTCTGAAGGCAGATGCTGCGCAGAGTCCAACTAGTGTTGATGTAGTGAACCGTCAGACTCAGATATGGCTGCATCGTCCGGCTGGACCACAGGTCCGTTGTGGCTGAGTAAAACAATAGGTTACTGTCGTAACCCCGGTTCTCTGAAACATCGAGTGGAGAGATCCACCTATGGGAAGGGCATCCGTACCTGACCTCTGCAGAAGCATCCAATTGCACCAAGTCTGGCTAGACAGACAGAAGCGCGCAGCCAATGCCAGGTAAGGCCACACCCCCTTACCTAAGGCATATAGCTGTCAGGCGCGCTGCTATTCCTCAGTAAGTATATTCGCTTCTCGTGCGGCAAGCGGGGCGAAGCTGGTGGATCTCTCCACTCGATGTTTCAGAGAACCGGGGTTACGACAGTAACCTATTGTTCTCTTTCATCATCTCGTTTCGAGATCCACCTATGGGAGAGACATGGACAGCTCCCCGATTGCCCAATACACTCACAGTGAGGTTCTGAAGGCCAGAGAAGGACGGTCACCTCAGAGAGGCGGTGCCTGACACGTCCCACAAACATGACCCTGCAAGGGTGACGCCACGCTAAACTGCTGTGGACAAGCAGGGCATGAAACATGCATGAGACCCATACATGATAATGGCCCCCGCACCACCAATGCACATAGCTAAACCCAAGAAGGAATGCGAATGCTTGGTGACAGGAATGAACATGGCCAGCCGGCCCATTCACTCTTCGTTGGTTAACCCAACGGGGCTGTGGGAAAGGGCTAAGAGGACCCTACCCCTAGGACCGAATGTGCCACCGAGGTTCTGGTGACATCCAACCGGTAGTAACGCTCAAAGGTATGAGGAGAGGCCCAGCTGGCCGCGGAGCAGATGTCTTGCAGTGGCACTCCCCTGAACAAAACCCAAGAGGCGGCTAAGCCCCTTGTAGAATGAGCTCTGATGCCCCCTGGGGGCTGCACTCCCTTTGCTTTATAAGCCATAGTATAGCGTCCACAAGCCAATGTGAGAGGCATTGCTTTGAAATGGGACTCCCCTTGTGCGGGGGAGCCCTTGAAACAAAGAGCTGGTCGCTCTTGCGGAAAGCACTGGTCCTGGTCATACATGCTTGCAGAGCGCGACCGGGACACAGAGCATTCAGCCCCTGATCCTCCGAGGAGGCAAAGGGTGAAAAGCGGATAGCTCCAAAACCTCCGAAGTGAACACAGGGAAGCATTTCGGCATGAAGGCCGGGTTAGGCTTAAGGGAAACCTTATCTCCACTTAAGGAGAATTTGGCGCACGAGGGTTGAACCGAGAGTGCATGTAGCTCACTGACCCGTTTAGCAGATGCCAAGGCCGAGAGCAAAGCTGTCTTGAGGGACAGCAGCTTAAGGGAAATACTTCCCAGAGGCTCAAAAGGATAAAGAGACCGCGCTTCCAGCACCATGGAGAGGTCCTACCCTGGAACAGATCTCCTGATGACCGGCAAGGAGCGGCGTGCACCCTTCATAAAACTGCGGGTTAGAGGGTGCTGCCTGACGGTGAAGCCCTCAAAACCCACATGACAGGCTGAAAACGCAGCCAGGTAGACCTTAATGGTGGAAAAGGACCTGCCTCTTTCCATGAGGTCTTGCAGGAAACACAAAATATCAGGCACCGAGCACTGATAAGATGTGAGACCACGCCCATCACACCACCCTTCGAACACTTGCCACTTCCAGCCATATAGGGATCGTGTGGAAACGGCCCTGGCATTCTGAGTGGTGGCGATTACACGCGGCGGGAGCCCCAGTGCATTTAGGTTCGTCCTCTCACAGGCCAGGCCCAGAGAGTCACCCTGTCCGGGTGGGGGTGGTAAATCTCCCCGTTGGCTTGGGACAGTATGTCCGTGCGAGGGGGGAGGCGCCATGGCTCGGCGTACAACAGAGGGATTATCTCTGCCAGCCACGGGGCTTTGAGCCACCTGGGTGCTATCAGAATGAGAGACAGGCCGTGCCCTCTCACCCTGGCCAGTGTGAAAATATCAGGCACAGGGGAGGAAAACCATACAGCAGCACTTTGGGCCATGGGTGGGCCAGTGCGTCTGCCCTGAGGGGCGCGTCCACGTCCTTTAGTCGAGAAGAACATAGGACAATGGTGGTTTTCGCGCGAGGCGAAAAGATCTACGGCTGCCTGTCTAAATCTCATCCATAACATCTCCACTATCTGCGGGTGAAGACGCCAATCCCCTTAGATTGGGTTTCCCCTCGATAGCAGATCCGCGCCTCTGTTCAGAATGCTCGAACATGAGTCACGCGTAATGACAGAAAAACCCGTCTGCTCCACACCAACAGCCTGTAAGCTAGAGCGTGGAGTTTCGACGAGCGCATGCCGCCCTGACGGTTGATAAAAGCCACTGCCGTGGTATTATCGCACCGTACTAGAACGGGATGTCCCTGCAGGCGAGGCAGAAAATGATTCAGAGCTTTCCAAATGGTAAAAGCTCTAAATAGTTCATGTGCGCTGAACGTAGTCTGCTCAGCCACAGACCGTTCACCATTCTGCCTTCCTGGGTGGTTCCCCAGCCTGTTAAGGACGCATCTGTCGTCACAACTTTCCGCATCGTAACCGTCCCAAGGGGGTTCCCCGAGCGTAAAGTTCTCGCTCTCCCAATGGCGCAGGGCCGCCGAGCAGGCGCGCGTCACTGTTACCGAGCGGCAGAGATCGCGAATCGGGCTGAAATGTAGTGACAAAACCCATTTCGTGAACGCCCTCATTCTCAGGAGACCCAACGGCACAACTTGGATAGATGAAGCCATGAGACCCTGCAGCCTGAGGCATGTGCGATATTGTACTCTCGCCCCTTCTCTGAACTGAGACAGACAGTTCATCAGAGAGCGAACACGCTCTTGAGAGAGACGCGCTCGCAAGGAGACTGAGTTCAATTCCAAGCCCAGGAAAAAGACATTCTGACTGGGAGTCAGATTGTTTTTGCTCGCATTCACCTTGAACACGAGGGATGTGATGTGCGCGAGCACCCGGCCGGTGTCCAGCGACACCTTCTCCTTCGATTTGGCTATGATGAACCAATCGTATATGTAATTCAGAATTCTCAGCCCTGATAGTCTCAGGGGCGCCACGCCCGCCTCCGCACACAGACAGAAAGTTCGTTGACTCAAATTTTGCCCGAACGGAAGAACTGTGAATTCGTAACAAATGCCTTGGTAGGCGAGACGAAGATATTTCCTGTGTGGAGGGTAGATACTTATGTGAAAGAAAGCATCTTTCAGATCGACTGATGTGAACCAGTCGTTCTGCTTTATGGCACGGGCGAGAGAGCCTTGTGTCACATTCTGAAATTGTATCTCCTCAAATGTTTGTTCAACATTCGAAGGTCCATATAGGGCGGGGGGCACCACGCCTTTTGGAAACATATAAACCATGGTTTTTATTCCTGGTATTTTTAAGATTGGGTGGCACCATCTGAATCGCTCCCTTGTTTAGGAGGGAGGAAATTTCCTCTTTCAGAATGTGTGAGGCATTTTCTTCTGTGTGAGAAGAGAGAACGCCGTTGAAAAGTGGAGGTTTTATTGCAAACTGCAGCCTGTAACCCTAGGTTACGGTACGCAAAACCCACTCGGGCGCTGAAATGGCTTGCCAAGCCACTTCGTGACTCGAGAGCGCCCCCGCTCGGGCCGGAGCGGGGGTGTATGGGCCCAGCTGGTTCATTCGTGATGCAAAGTCGCCATCTAGTGGGCACACTAGAGGCGACATGCAGGGGTTCGGAGGGATTTCCTCCCTCTGCTGTGAGAAGTTTTCTCTGCGGAGAGAGGTCTTCTCTCCAAAACGAATTCATTTGATTCGTAACTTTGTGTGTTTTGTGTTGGGCAAACACTGGGGCCGGAGCCTTTATTGACAGAGTGAGGGGAACATAGTGTGGTGTCCACTGTGCTAAACTTTCCCTCACAAGGCCTGAAAGTGGGCGGAAAACACACATATCTCCTGAACACATGAACTGGGCAGTCTTAAGTGCAGGCAGAAAAATAATATCCGCGGAGTGAGATATTCTCTCTGTAACGGATTTATTTAATTTGTATGTTTTAAAGTGTTATTTAGTTATGTGTGTGTTTTGTGTTGGGGAACACAGGGGCCGAAGCCTTCCACACACAACGTCCACTAAAAACACACTGCAGGCAGAAAAATAATATCCCCGGAGAGAGATACTCTCTCTGTAACGGATTTATTTAATTCGTTTGTTTTAAAGTGTTATTTAGTTATGTGTGTGTTTTGTGTTGGCGAACACAGGGGCCGAAGCCTTCCACACACAACGTCCACTAAAAACACATGGCTGGGCAGCCGCAACTGAGCTGTGTGAGCCCAGCTAGTTGATTTGTGAGGCAATGGAGCCCTCTTGTGGACGGACTCAGGGCGACATGCATGGGATCAGAGAGATTTGCTCTCTATGTTGGCAGATATATAAATCTGCACGAATTCATTTGATTCGTTTGTTAAATGTGTTGTTTAGTAATGTGTGTGTTTTGTGTTGGGAAACACTGGGGCCGAAGCCTTTAATAACTGGGTGAGGGGAACCAAGTGCGTGTAGTGTGGTAACACTGCTACGTACTTTTCCTCACGACAGCCCCGCTTGGGGGGGTACACACACACAACGTCCACTAAACGTCCTCGTGGCCCGTGAACGCGGGCTCGATACTCCCAACGGTCGAACAACAGGCAGGCCGCTTGCGCCCGGGGCCGCCTTCCTAGGAAGGCATAAATTGAAAGCCTCAACACGTAATCGTAACACATCAAGGCCCGTGAGACCGTGTTAACAGTCTAGCGGGACGCTCCAGTTTTAAGAGTTGTTTCCTCAGACTGGGCGGTGGTCTCAGCGCTTACCCGTCGTAAATATTCCTATCCTGGTCGGTGGCGCTCTGTGGAGCTGGCCACACAATATTGAGACGAACGGCCGCTCGCTCACAAACTTCCAGGAGGATGGACTGAGGCAAAGCCGCGTGAGCGCTAGCCTAGGGAACGCTAAAAGGACCGCGTCATCCCCGTCGCCGGAACCGGCCGGTTCGTCAACGAGAGTGAGGTTTTCCCGCGAAGATGTCCTCTTCAGGGAATGCGGATTGGGCTGATGTCAGCTCAAATATTTAGAGAGGTGGCGCTCCGGGAGTCCCCCGGTAGTGCGTCATCATCACCGTGTCCCCCATCCGAGTCAGAAAGGCCGAGCACGGCGCGCTGGGTCGTGCAACTAAAAGCCGGCTTAGTAAAAAGCTACATGTGCAGCAATTACAATGACCGCAATTCTCCGGGTTCTCCAAAGCTTCTTGAGCGTGTTAAGCTCAAGCAAACAGCGCAGAACGAGAGGGTCCTTAGCGGCGATTATTAGAGCGCCACACGCGGCCGGGCAGGCTCGTCATGATAGGCTGTTCCCCGGAGAAGCGGCTGTTTAGACGGTCACATAGCCATGGGTGGGCTAGCGGTGAAGAACTCGGAAAAATCCGTGGCGGGCAGCCATGTAAGGAGGAGCAGGTGAAGGACAGCGAGAGCGCGGGCGGCTCCGGATGCAAAAAACACAGCGGATAGGCTGAAGAAACGACTGTCACTCACGTCTGGCGGAGGCTGATCTGGCGATATGTCCTCCTGAAGACTCGAAAGTGAGCAGCGTAACGTTAATCCAACCGAACTGTGTCAGTGCAGAGATCGCGAGAAGCGAATGTCAACTGAGGAATAGCAGCGCGCCTGACAGCTATATGCCTTAGGTAAGGGGGTGTGGCCTTACCTGGCATTGGCTGCGCGCTTCTGTCTGTCTAGCCAGACTTGGTGCAATTGGATGCTTCTGCAGAGGTCAGGTACGGATGCCCTTCCCATAGGTGGATCTCGAAACGAGATGATGAAAGAGAACTGCATCTCCTCCAGCTCACTGCGGATCTTTTCCCAAGTTGTATTGTACAGGTGAGGCAGCACTACATCGGCGAAATACTTGCGACTGGGGACAACGTACCTCGCATCTAATACTTTAAGCATGTGATTAAAGCCTCGCTTTTCGACAGAATAAATTGGCAGCATGTCTGTGGCAATATAAAACGTGATCGCCTCTGTAATCGCTTTCCATCGCGCTCCGTTCTTATCATAAGGCACACAGTTTGTAAAGCTCTCAGGAAGTGTAGTTTGCTTTTTAGCAGGTGTGCTAGAGCAGTGGTTCCCAAACTTTTTGAAAGCATGGCACCCCTTTGTAGTGTTTTTTTTTTTCACGGCACCCTAACCCAATTAAACTAAACGAACATATGTGCATACATATATACAATTATATCCAGATGAGCAAACAACCAATGAAGCATAAACAGCAGCATGAATTTATTATGAATGCATTACAACAGACATAATATGAGGCGAAACAACCCCTTCAGATGAATCATCAGACCATTAATAACTGGACACACGTCAACAGACTGATTTTAACCAATAAGGCTACTGTATGTGAGAATCATTGGAATAAAACAGATTTAAAGATACTTAACTCTTTAAATAATAATAAACAACTCCAAATATTTTTGCATATGTTGGTGTTTTGAAAATATGCTGTAAACAGGGTTAGCCTATTATAGTTTTGCATTTTTTCATTAGTTCTAATTTTTATTTCGTTTTGACTTTTTGTTTTCAAATTCAGTTTAGTTTTAATTAGTTTAAAGTGGGTTTGCTAGTTTAGTTTATTTTAAATTTTTTTAAAATGCTTAGTTTTCGTTTAGTTTTTATTAGTTTTAGTGTTAGTTTTAGTCTTTTTTTTTGTAATTTGGGTTATTTGTCAGGGGCAAGATTCAAAAAGACATAATGACATAACATTATTTAATATTTGAATCACAGCTTATATAGTGTTTTGACATCGACAACCACAACCAAAAAGTGCATTTTTCCTCAAACTTGCGACTAGTTAACTTTCTAAAGAAGGCGCAATCGCTTCTCGGGTCGACAATAACACACTGACAAAATTATATTCAGAATTTAAAATATTTTTATACCACTTTTTAATGTGTGATTGTGTAAAGGTGTTCACGAGATAGAGAGACCAAACTTTCGCGAACTTGCTTTGAACGTCGAACGAACACTCGTTCTCATGGAGACGCGGTGTGCACGGAGGGGAGGAGCTGTGTGTTTGTGTGTGTATGTGTGTGTGCCATAGACTGTAAAAAATATGGACAAAGCGTCTGTGACGTCACCCATAGACTTTCTGAAGAACGTTTTTGAGGCCGTTTATGGGGGGTATGGGCGGCGCCATATTTCAATACAAATGTTCAGAAAGGAAAATTTACAGGTATGATGTGTTGTGTCAGATCATGGCCGAGACGTCAAATTTCAGGAATTCCACTCGACGCAGCCTATGCTCGTTGTCAGCTGTCAATCAAGCTGTCAATCGCGCCCTTATTTGTCATACATTTTATATCTAAATACTAGGGCTGGGAATCGATAAAAATTTTTTTTATTAATTAATTGCACAATTTCTGTAATTAATTGCAATTAATTGCGCTTCCCCCAAGCTTGTAATCATCAATATTTAAACTTAGAATCACCTAATTAAACAACACAGGAAAAAAAGGGAACAGAAAATAGCCCTATATTAAAATATTAAACATCAATATATCAATATATTATTCTTTTTCAATAATCAATCAACATAATCAATTTAACAGATTATTATTATGATTATTATTTTATTAATTATTAAAACAAAATATAGTCCTACAAAGCTATTATTACCAGAGCATGTGATCAGAGCAGGTCATTTTACCATTGTTGCCCAGCATGGCTATACCAGCTCAGCAAACAGAAGTCAACAGAGAAATTTCACGTTACTTGAGTGGACTTTACTTTTCCAATGCTTAGTACATGATTGAAGCCTTTGGGCCGTTAACGACAGAGCCGCCGACACACACACACGCACACGCACACGCACACGCACACGCACACGCACACGCACACGCACACACACACGCGCGCGCGGAGCACAGAGCGCGCCGACCGACCGACACACACACACACTCACAGAGCGCGACGCACATACCGAGCGGAAAAGACCCGCTCATGAAAGCTGCCCGAGAATGAAACCTGACCGCCGAACATGGAGGGGCGGGACGGCATATTTCGGCCTTTTTAATAGCAGACGCAACAGGAAATCATTAAAACGAGGCAAAAAAAAAAAGTGCTGCGTCAATTGCGTTATTTTTTTTTAACGCGTTAAACATTTCAAATTAATCGCAAAGATTAACGCGTTAATTCCCCCAGCCCTACTAAATACGATCTAAACTAACGAGTTAGAAAAAAAATCACCCCCCTCACAGTTGTCAGGCACTCGGAACCTATCGAAAAATACAATAAAAGTCCATGGGACCAACCTGTAAAAACATGAATTTATGCTGTGAAAACGGACATTTTAACATGGGGGTGTATGGACATTTGCTCCCTTTTGGGACCTGCCCCTAGCGGATTTTCGATGTATTGCAGTTTTTCGCACTTCCGGGTAGGCTTCATTTTTCAGATTAGAATGTTGCCGCTTGGTGTGTGCACGTGCGCATGTGAGAGACGAATAAGTGACAGAGAGAGCAGGGAAAGGAAATGCAGCTGAACGAATACGCTGCGTGTTTTAAATAGCGTTTTTTCCCACCTAGTTTTCGTTTTTTCGTTCGTTTTCGTTAACGATTATAACCTTGGTTATTATATGGTACGATAGTTATTTTAGGCTGTTTAAATTGGAAAATAAAGCTGAGATTCTGCGGCACCCACTTTGGAAACCACTGTGCTAGAGGAGCCGTTTTCGCTACGGAGCCGGCTGCACTTCTCCCATTCTTCGCGATGTTTATTCCTCAGGTGCTGGAAAAGATTTGTTGTACTGCTGCTTCCAGTAGCAACAGCCTTGAAACATATTTTGCAGCAAGGCTTCGTCTGTGTTTTGTCTGCTGCATCAAAACCAAACCAGTTCCAAAATTACGGAATTACCTGTGCCTTTCTTTGGAAGTAGTTCTCTGCTACACAATAAACTCTGTCTTTGCAGATTTCAGCTCTTCCTGATGGTTTGATGCTCGTCTTCACTTGTAGCTGATGGGAATATTCCAGCATTTATTGGTGAATTGCAGTGGGAGGAGATTCACTGAAGGAGGAGGAGCAGATCTGACAAAATCAAGAAGAAATCACTTACTGAGTTTATGTTTTTATTCTAATTCACACATTTTAATTATTTATGGTCACATATCTGTTATATTGAAGAATATATCTAAGAATTGTATAAAATATTAAGGAGTATAACAATTAACAGACACTAAATATATTAAAGAATAAAGATGAAAGAATAAAACTTAGAAAAATACATTTACAGATTTGTAAGAAACAAATAAAGCAACAATTGAGTTCCACTTATTTGTTTTTGTTTATCATATTTTATATGAAACGTTTTTAAATGCATATTATTGAAATAAACGCTGTTATGAAACTTACCTATATCTTTCAGATGTCACAATAGCTGATCATGGGCTCGTTCTTCGTACGTCGCTAACTCAGTTAGCTGGATTTGATTGTTGACGGTTTGGCATGATCTTGGATTGTTTGGTTCTTCAACGCTCATCCTGGGCTTGCTGTCATAGCAACAGGTCCGTAAGCTTGAACCTGCTCGGGAGCAGAGGCTTATTTCATGTAAACAGGATTAGATGGCAGCTTTATAAGCGGAGCTGATACGGGAAGTCCAGCGCAGCGCGATAGTGCACTTTCTGAGATTGATTTTTTTTTTCTCGTGACTCGTGAGATTGTCGTTTACATTATTAATTTGTTGGAAACGCACATTTATTTTCGACTTGTCGGAGTCGGGCTTTAACTACAGCACAAACTGTTTGCATTGCCCTAAGATTATTTGCGAGTGGCTCTTTCCTTTACACTATTGGAGACGCAGAGAACTTGATGGAAAGTGCTGTCTGTCGTGTCATTCGGAGTTTACCTGGCGCTTTTAGGTTTAAAAAACAGTTTTAGGTTTTTAAGACCCAATGTTGTAAAGCAGTTTTTTTTAAGCAGTTTTTTTTTTTTTGGGCTATCATTTTTTATGAAGATCATGCAATCATGACCATGCCGATTACAGTATGTCACTCAGGCTTCACTAACGTGATTGGTACCATAGACTATAGGCTTCCATAGACTGCCATCAAGGCCTCAATGAAGGGGATTATGTGAACAGAAAGGGGGTTCACAATGTAAATGTGCAGCCCAATTACTATTGGGATTCTTAATATTCCAGATTAATAATATTATATCAAATAAAAAAAGGCAGTTTACTAAAATCTTCCATATCACAAATGTGAAAGCAAAATGGCCAGGATCTGTGCATGACTTAAGAATTTTCATAGATTCACATTTATGCACATTATTTGAAAGTGGTAAGAAAAGTTCCACAATTAAATATCAAACTCACTGTATTACATACACTTATGCTGATCCTAACAGAACTGCATTTCTTCATAGATGATTATGACATGTTCCTGCCTGCAGACAGGTGTTTATGACCCCATTCCCTGACCCAAACCAGTTACAATGCAGCTCTAGCCAGGACAAGGGCACACAATGAAATGAACTTTGGCTAACTAAAGGGAAGATTTCAGTGTCTGATAAGTCTGAGGTTTGCACACCTGACAGGGCCTGTGACATTGTTGCATGTGCCATATTACACAACATTGCCAAAAAAAACCAAAAAACTTTTCATTATATGTTTAATAAAAGACCAATATACTTAGTTCCTTGAGTTTTATTTCAATTGTTCTTTGTAAAGAAAAGCCAGTGTTCAAGTGCCTGCAACAAGAGATATTAGACACATGCCTCATGCAACAAATAAAAAGGAAAAGTTGTCTATACACTGCCCACCTGTAGGCCTATGTCTCCTCTGTCTGTGCAGACTCTTCTGTAGGCCTTTCTGTAGATGTGGAATCCTGCAACTTATATTGCTGCCATAAAGCATACAAGTATAAATTAAGTAAAGTTCTTTATGCACTTGCAGGTAGGCTAGTTCCTCCATATGACAGTTATCTGAGAGGGTTTATTCACTGTCCAGTGAAATGGAAACAAATGGACATTACAAAGTCTTATACTTTCTTTCCTTTGGAAAGTTATAAAAAAAATGTCCACTTACTGCACATATTTCAGCCACCACTTTCTTGGGAACAGATACAAGTGTTGGTGTATTATGTAAAAGTGCACAAAAGAGGAAAACACAATGTCATTACAATGAACTACACTCGGGAAACATGTGATCAATAACTCATGGCAAAATATTTTTTACATTAACATAAGTTTATCAGTTTTCACTTTCACAAGTCAAAGCAATTCATCATTACTCAAGATTTAACAGTTGAAATGACTATACAACTAAGATCTTTTCTTTTTTTCCAGCCTTTTTCTTGGTTGCTTTTATAAACAGACAACCATTTATTTAACAGTTCCTTTTATAGAAGAGACTATAATAACTAAAAATTACCATTATGTAGAATATTTTTGTACTTCACTTTTATTTGTTCCCATGTTCTAGTGTGGTGACTCTGACATTACAATGAACAAAGTAATTATGCAATTATTAAAATACAAAAATATAGGCTAATAAGTGATAAAAACATCTAACATGGCCACTTCTAACGGATTTAAATTATCTGCTACTTTTTGCCAGCCCTCTCTCCTGGCTTTTGCAGACTTTGAGGTGTTCCCTGGCGTTTTGATTAAACATTAAAATTCCGAATAAACTTCGACTATTAGTTCTTGCTCTGCTGAGGAGAAAAACTGTGCCCGCTCTTTGGCCCATAGACTGTTGGCCACGCTGAACAGCCAATAGCAGCGTTGCTGATCAATGTTTCTACTATCGATACATGTCCCCTTTTAAACCAGCGCATGAACGCGCAGTTATCTCAGATAACTCAATCCAGCGATACTAATCATAAACAACGGGTGTGTTCGAAGAACCGAGTTAGCCAGATCATGATTAGCACGATGATATCATCTTGGATGTGTCATTTGATCTCGGATGTAATAAGCAACTTACGAAGAACGAGCCCCAGGGCTGTAGAGTTCTAGAATCACCGGCGTCCCAGATATGAGGTAGTTCAGGGGGTTCGGGGTCATAAACATAGGCTCAACTGATATTTATATACTGTACATCAGTTTTCCTGATTATTTTTGTCGGTTGTTTAACATTTCTATCCTAAAATAGCTTTCAAATATGAAATGTTTAGTTTAGCTATATTTGATCTCACACTTCATGACCGTTAACTGAAGCGCTAGATCATGCGCTCAGCAGCTTCTGTGAACATAAAGCCTGTCTACTTTAATTTGATTGGTCATCTCAATATTCTGATGTTGATGAGCGGCGACAGACCGCAGAGCTCAGACGAGAAGATCTTGGAGCTGTGCAATATCCTTGCAGCACTAAAGTAGAGTTAATACTATATTAGGTAATTATTTCAGAACCTTTGTTATATACACCTCGGAAATATACTGAAGTCTGGACCTCTGTGACTTCATAACTGGCTACAGCCGTGGTTGAGGCTGGTTAAGACAAACTAATAGAAAAGAGAGGTGGCATCACACTTGAAAGTGCTGGAACTGAAGATAAGCTACTTAATGTGAGTTTTTGTATGACTGTGTAGATTAGATGATTGAGTGAAGCTCTTCCCACATGCAGTGCAGTGATACGGTTTCTCTCCAGTGTGGATCCTCTTGTGTGTTTTCACATGTCCTGACCGATTGAATCTCTTGTCGCAGTGTGAACACTTGTAAGGTTTCTCTCCAGTGTGAATTATCTGGTGCCGTTTCAAATTTACAGCTGTGATAAAAGTCTTCTCACACTCAAAGCACATATGATTTCTCACACCAGTGTGTATTTTCTGATGTCCTTTTAAATCCTGCAGACGTGAAAAACTCTTTCCACACAAAGAACATGAATGTGGTTTCTCCTGTGAATGAACTGTCATGTGGCTCTTCAGGTTTGAAGCACAAATCTGATATTATTTTAATCTCCAAGATGTTTAATTTAACTGTAATTTAATAATAATTAATAATGCATTGGTACAGTCTACCGTTCTCTGGGATTTGTTTTCATGATAATCGAATGTAAAGAGTTTCATCTCTAAAAACTGTTTAGCTTATAACGCTAGTATATAGGGCATAGAGTAAGTAACAAGAAATCGCTAGTTAATACCACTAAAAGATTGTAAAAAAGACACCTACACACAAAGAAAAAAAACATACAGACTTTCGAACTGAACCATGCATACACAAATACACAAAACAAAAATTCAAACTTGCAAGCACAACCATGCACAAATGCAAACAAACAATACACTCTTCACTCATACACACGCACACACACACATTCACTCACAAATATTAATGAATCAATCACACTCAATCAAATCACCTCTCTCTCTCTCTCTCTCTCTCTCTCTCTCTCTCTCTCTCTCTCTCACACACACACTCTCACACACACACACACACACACACACACACACACACACACACACACACACACACACACACAAACACAACCATGGACATGCAAACAATACACTTTTCACACATACACATGCACACACATTCATTCACAAATATTAATAAATCACTCACTCACACAGATTAATAATGTACAATAGTCAATCCACCTGATTGACAGGTGTAAGTTTTGTGTCAATTCAATTATTACTGTTTTTTTCTTGTTATTCTTTTGTTAAAAAGGAAAGATCTAACTTGTTGGGATGTGTTCATGTTCCATAAAGGGGATGCCAGTTTGAAGAATGCCATTTGGTGGCATAGGAACCATTATGCTTGAATTGTGAATTGTTTAATACCTTTTAATGGTCTTCTGCAATGTTTGAGGCATATTTATTTTTCATGCTTTAATGTTGGCCTAATTTCAGGTACATTTACATTTTAGGCTTTGTAGTTTGAACTTTTTTTTTTATTTTTTTTTATTTTTTTTTTATTGTAGTAACCACTCAGCTGTATGTGGAAATGCATATTTAAAAAAAAATGTTGCAAATAAAACCATAGTCCACAGCTTATGTAGTTTTAACTTATTTTAATATATAAATTCAGTGAAATCATCAAACGTTTGTATGACTTGCCAGTGACTTGTGACCCAAGCTACGAATTGACTTGACTTGCTTGACATAAAGCAGTGACTTGACTTGACTTGACTTGCTTTTCACAAAATTGACTCGGACTTGCTTGAGACTTGAAGGTTAAGACTTGAGACTTACTTGTGACTTGCACATGTGTGACTTACTCCCACCTCTGGTTTTCAGATGTCCTGACCGATTGAATCTCTTGTCGCAGTGTGAACACTTGTAAGGTTTCTCTCCAGTGTGGATCCTCTCGTGTGTTTTCAGGGATCCTGACTCACTGAATCTCTTGTCGCAGTGTGAACACTTGTAAGGTTTCTCTCCAGTGTGGATCCTCTCGTGTGTTTTCAGGGTTCCTGACCGATTGAATCTCTTGTCGCAGTGTGAACACTTGTAAGGTTTCTCTCCAGTGTGGATCCTCTCGTGTGTTTTCAGGGTTCCTGAATGATTGAATCTCTTGTCGCAGTGTGAACACTTGTAAGGTTTCTCTCCAGTGTGAATTATCTGGTGCCGTTTCAAATTTACAGCTGTGATAAATAGGGTTGGGTATTGGTTGGGTTTTATCCGATACCAGTACCTACTCGGTATTTTTCAAACGGTTCCGGTGCTTAAATGGTTCTTAAACCGGTACTTAAGAAAACGAAACTGCACACACTTTATCAAAAAAATTATATCTGTGTGTGTTTTCTGAAAAAGATTTTCTGATTTCTGATTAAATTCAAAATTGTGCTGATGTAGCCGAAAACACTTAAGTTAAGATAAAAATGTTGTCTTCTAATATTATTTATATATATTATATATATATATATATTATATATCAATTGTATTACATATTATATATTATAGACTTTTACAAAACAGAGAAATATCTGACACTGAGCAGAAATATTTAACACACAAAGTGTGTTATATAACACAAAGCCTTATATAAATATACTTGATATACTTCATACTTGATATGCAAGATTTGCAGTTGGTATTAAAATACTAGACTTACCCGAAGAGGAACACTGCAGCTGAACTTGAACTTTAGTCAAGAATGTCAGAGGTTTTGGGTTCTAATCCGCATGCGTAGTTTTTTTAAACCGATAATGCTCATCAGTGGTTGTATATCAAGCAGGGACACTTTGTGTGCATTATATGTTGTGATTTCACCAGAACGAATAGATATGAGGCGCCGTCTAGGGCCTAAATCGAACTTCATTCACGCACACATAAAACGCTTGCATACACATATATATACTAAGTAGTCACACATGTATACTGCTGAATGCTCCAACTATATGAAATGCACAACGTCACATCTAAAGTCGCTCACGCACACACACACATAAACTCGCGCACATACTCATCTGAGACGCGAGCACACACACACACACACACACACACACACAAACTCGCGCACATGCTCATCTGAGACGCGAGCACACACACACACACACACACACACACACACACACACACACACACACACACAAACAAACTCGCGCACATACTCATCTGAGACGCGAGCACGCACACACAAACTCTCCAAGCACATACTCTTATATAGACGGCGCCTCATAAATAGATCGATCTCTGCAACGTATTGAAGCGCGCGTCCGAGACGAGTGCGGTGTGCGCGAGCCACAAGAGAAAAGAATTTTCAGCGCTAGATCGTCTCTTATTTAACAAACGAACGAAATGAATGCTCTGCTGGTTAACTGGAGATGTTTTGTTATTGGATCATTCGTGCCGCGAGATGTTTTATAGGGGGCGGTGAAAAAAGTCAGGCACCGAAATCAGGCACCGAAAGTTTCGTTCTTATTCGATCTCGATACTACCGTTTACGTCGGAACCGGTTCCCTATTGGAACCGGGTTTCGGTACCCAACCCTAGTGATAAAATTCTTTCCACACTCAAAGCACATATGATTTCTTACACCAGTGTGTATTTTCTGATGTCCTTTTAAATCCTGCAGACGTGAAAAACTCTTTCCACACAAAGAACATGAATGTGGTTTCTCCTGTGAATGAACTGTCATGTGGCTCTTCAGGTCTGAAGCCCTCAAAAATGTTTTACCACATTGATCACATTCATGCAGTTTCTCTCCAGTGTGGATGATCATGTGAATCTTCAGATTCTGTTTGTATGTGAAACTCTTTCCACACTGAGTGCAAGTGAAATATTTCTGAGATCTTCTTTGAAGTTTCTCCACTTCATTCACTTCTTCATTCTCATCCATTGGGCCTGAAATTAAAGTTAAAAAAGTGCTCAGTAAATCAATAAAAGACAAATTATGTAGTGAAAAAAACGATCACAAGTGGACGTGCTAAACACTGGTGTAAACAGGGTCTAAAACAATTTGAGCTTGTCCACTTTTGACCACTTCCAGAGGTAGTCGAAAACACATTCAACCGGATTGCTTTGGTAGTGTAGACGCTCATGTGGTCGAGTGTGTTCAAACAGGCACAAAAGCGTAAACATTATGGGAAGCGCTGTAGCCAGACGGCATTTAAACTTTGTTGGCTGAAGACCCAAGTTTGGTTTGAAGAAGGAAAACTCTGTGTTTGACGTGGACTTGCAGCTTTAAGAGCAGAAACAAAAACTGCTGTTGCAAGTTGCTCACATGCAAATTGCATGAGCTTATTTCATCCACTATATTGAAAGCTCATACATTTACCAGCCCATAGACCGTCCCCATCAGAACAAATATGGTTGAAAGTGGACAGCTTTACAGCTTTCCCACATTGTACTGAAGGTGTGACATTTAGCAAACCTCAGATGTACACACACATCTTGGCCGACAGACCTTTATCACTATCAGCACTTCTTTACGGATCACTAATGGCCCTTGTGGTAAGAAAGAGGGGGTTGGAGCAGGAAAGCAAACGTCTTTGTTCATTTGCAACCCTAAAGAACGCAAAAACAATGAAATATAGTTTTTCCATCACCATGTCCCTTTAGGGGCTCTGAATAAATCACATTTTTGTAGTGAGAACTATTAAATATTTGATAAACTATGCAACTACCTAAAATATTAACATTTTAAAAATACGCAATAATGCTATAATTTTAACACTCCCTGTTTTTACACAAACTAAACCACGTGTAGCAAAGTCTATTTATTTGATCATTGTTTTTTAAATGTTGGTGTTTTAGCAAGATAATAACAATATTTTGGAATGTGCAAAAACTGTATTAAGACATATCCATAATTTTGGTAACATGGTTGCAGTAATTGTGAACCAGATGTAAAATAAACAGAAAAAAAATGCTCAGATAATACTAATATTGACTTACAGATAACAAACATCCTTGTTAAAAAATATAATTGCACCCGGTTCATATTATTTGCTGCTTTAATTCTAATTCACAACTAGATTTGTCCTACTATAACAGAGCTAAATCTGATGAACTGCTTTATAACCTTAATGTTCTTCAGCCTCACTAATGAAGAATCAGGAATAAACACCAACCTCTTTGTTCTTCAGTGTGTTTCATTCTGCAGTGTTCTGGATCTCTCATGTTCTCACTGTCCTTCAATAAACTCTGTCTTTGCAGATTTCAGCTCTTCCTGATGGTTTGATGCTCGTCTTCACTTGTAGCTGATGGGAATATTCCAGCATTTATTGGTGAATTGCAGGGAGGAGCTTCACTGAAGGAGGAGGAGCTTCACTAAAGGAGGATGAGCTTACCTGAAGGAGGAGGAGCAGATCTGACAAAATCAAGAAGAAATCACTTACTGAGTTTATGTTTTTATACTAATTCATTTTAATAATTTATGGTCACATATCTATCTCTCTAGAGAAGTAACTTTTAAGTAAATTAATGGAAAAGTGTCAACCTCATACATTATTCCTACATTTATCTTACCTCTCATTAACATATTGGCAAAGAATTTTATAAAATATTAAGGAGTATAACAATTAACAGACACCAAATATATATAAGAATAAAGATGAAAGAATAAAACTTACAAAAAATAAGTTTACAGCTTTGCAAGAAATAAATAAAGCAACACTTGAGTTTCACTTATTTTGTTTTTGTTTATCATATTTTATATGAAACGTGTTTAAATCTAGATTATTGAAATAAACAGTGTAAGGAAACTTACCTATATCTTGCAGATGTCACAATAGCTGATAGTGTCGTTTGCTCAAATCTGTTGACAATAAAATGAGCTTAATGTGTGAATTTACAGATCTGAAGACATCAGCATAATGAATGAGGAGAAAACAGGATCTATTGACATGAAATAAAGAGGCTTTTCAGCTGCTCTGATAATAGTGATGAGCCATAGACTATCAATACTCATTCAACAAGCCATTCAGGATCAGCAGATTATCTCACTTTATTATAAGTATTTGCTGCTAGAAACAGATTGTTTGAGTCAGAATATCTGCTGAAAGACTATTAAAATGCTTTAAAATTACTATTATTTCTCAAATGACACAGAAAACATAGTAATAATATAAAGACAGGTCTATGACACCCATCTTTATCAAACATTGTAATTTGTCCATATGAATCTAAATATAGTTTGATTTCCTAATAACAACAAAGTAGTTCGCTAACATCTTACCGTTTTGAATGTGAAGAGAAACCAAATCATGAAGACGTGCGCGAAATGTGATTGTTGTCCATCATTCTGCGCAATTGTTGAAAAAGAAAAACGTCACGTCGCAACATTTGAAATATTTGTGGGCTGGGTTGGAAAATATGTGACGTCATTATGTTCACTGAAAAAAATTATTCGTTGAATTGAATAAAACAATTTATGATGGTAAGTGGTAGCACACAATTGATTTTAGCTACATTTAAACAAATGCATTAAGTTGAACTAAAATTGATTAAGTTCAACTTAATGCATTTGTTTAAATGTAGCTAAAATCAATTGTGTGCAACCACTTAGCCTACCATTTTTTTTTTTTTTATTAAATTCAAGGATACTTTTTTTCAGTGTTGTGGCTGACAACAAGACATGGAATTTTTCTGTACTGTATAGGCTACGTGTTTTAGCCATTAAAGAAAACATATTTAGTTTCATATTTATGTTTAAATATTATAGGCTAATGTCATTTTTTTATTTAATCAATGTTGATTATGAAAGTGAGAATGCAGCATGAGAAAGATGATACATCATGCCCAATACGTCTGGAGACATGGAGTGGGTAAGACATGATTTTGACCACTTCATTGAGTTTTGTTTTGTAGAAAGACTCTGTTTAAAAGATTTTCGTTTTGTATAAATTGTATCTTAATTCTGATCAATATTTGATCAACCAATTTCCCGTATTATAGCACTAGCAGACAATGTAATAAGGCGCCGGCACGATCATTTAATTGCACGTGAACTGGAGGGCGCAGAAACTCAGCTTGTGCCTCACAGATCTGAGAAATATAGGCTATCTATTATAGAAAGCTTGAAATGTCTACTTTTAAACTAAACCAGGGGCGATTCTAGGATTTTCATTTTAGGGGGGCTCAGCCCCCAATGAGGGTATGATGTAAAAAAAAAAAAAAAGGTTAGTTTATGGTCTAATGCTCATTATTAAGTAGTTTCATTCATTCATCCAGTAACATGCATATGGCACGGTTTTATAATCACTGAGGTCCCGAATGTGAGGTAGTTAGGGGGGTTCGGGGGCATGCTCCCCCGAGAAAATTTTGATTTCTCTGATCTACATATGTGCATTTTAAGATGTTTTGAAGGCCAAAAAAATTGGATGACAATAGCTTTAAAACCATGTGCGGGCAGCTGTTTTTTTCTCACCTCATCAGCATCACACTCTTTTTCTCTTTGTTTTTATCTTGCTCTGTCTTTTCCCCTCCTAAAGCTGAGCTTTGACTGATACAGGCTTTTAATTTTTGTCTGTCAGTGAAGAAAGTAAACATAGGGTCAACTGATAGGTTGATTTATGAATCATTTTCTCAGACAAAGCTACCAGGAAAGCTAGGTAACTAAGTCCATCTACAATGAAATATAAATTATTTATTTAATTTTTTAAGCTTTTTAGCCTTTGTAATCAACAATACGGTTGGTTATTCATCAAGTCACCCCGTGAAAATCTATTTAATTTCAAATCATTTAACTAACCAGCTAAACGTGTATTAATGTAACTGTCTATTGGCAATATGATTAATCTGTTCTATATTTATTTCTATTTATTAAAAATAACAACATGAATTATCAATTTGCCACTTCTATAAATCAAGTGCTTAAAAGAAAAGCACAAATCCCTTTACTCTACTCTTACTCTAATATATGTAGGCTATACACTTCTACTGATTCATTATTACTTAATACAAAACTATATTTATTAATACAAAACCAAATAACTCCACATGATGTTTCTCTCTCAAGGCCATCTAGTGCTTTCAGACAATGATGTGTGTCTTTAATCATTTCTGTGCATGGCAGCATAATGTAATAACGAAATACAAAATAATATGTTTTAAAGTTTAAAAAGTAAATTAAAATAAATCATGATCGTTTTCTAAAGTATGTTTTCATGGGTGTTAATCGCTTCATTTTTGTTTTGTAGAAAAAAACAACTATCACACTGATAAGGGCTGAAGGTGAACGCAGCGAAACGTATTGGTATTGGAAGAGAAACCGAACCGTCCCGTGTTGCTCCCAATGCTCCAGTAACATTACATTATGTAAACTGCAATGCATAAATGACAAAGAACTGCACCGATGCAGATGTAATATCATAGCAATCTATCAATAAATGCACTCACGACACACCTCGCTCTGCTCGGCGCCCCTGTAGATTGAAAAATGCGCTAAATCCAAGCAGACTCAGATAAGGGGAGGAGCCGAAACTTGACGCAGCTTGCCGCCGTTTCAAATTAGTTTTTTTTAAAGGGGACTGAAGCGATAAAAAATATATTAATCAAATATTTTTTAGGGGGGCTGGGCAGAAGTTTAGGGGGGCTGAAGCCCCCCTAAAAAGGGCCTAGTGACGCCCCTGAACTAAACTATTCAAAACGAAAAGAAAAAGGCTACTCTCTGATTATGTAATCAGAAATGTGCATTTCTCTTTGGCGTTGGCGAGTCCGCATCGTCAACTCATCTTTGCAGCGACACAGAAAACACCAGTTTATTAATAAACAATTAAATTTCTCCTTGCTATTTTTGACACATTCATAATAATTTCTTTAGCCGTTTCTTTGTGGCAAGCTTTATGGTCGTGCGCTTGAGTGCGGATATGTTATTAAACGCCCATTATTCTGATCGGGACAAAGCATGACAAATTTAACCTTCATTTCATTTTCTCTGTAGAAATGAGAGGCCAAGTCACAAGTCAAATAAAATGTTTTATTTACAATAATAGTGATTGTCGCCGGAAGGTAGGGGAAGCCTGGCTTATTCCCTTGGCTTCAGGGAGAAAACGCCATTGAGAACGGGGATGATCATTTCTGAGAAAAAAAACGAAAAAAAAACAAACAATTAACTAATGTCATAATTAATCACTAAATAATACATGCATAAAATTTAGGGATGTGCTGCCATATGCTATATAGCCTAGGCTTCTTCAGCCACAGAACTACGATGAATAGGCAACAGCATACAGAAACGCTATACTCGGCGGCAGTATAAATAAGGGGTTTAAAACCATTTCTTACCTCGATTTAAAGTGCACCAAACATGGCCTTGCGTTCAGCTGTGTTGCTGATGAAGCTCCGAACAAGAGATGGTATATCCAGCCTGTCCAGAATGTCACTATGTATGTGCATTAGCGCCAGATGTGTCAACCTCTTCTGGCTTGTGGTACTTCGGGTCCAGGTTTTCAGTCGTCGGAGTGCTGAGAATGATCTTTCTGATGGAGCAGCTGACACAGGTAGACATAAACAAAGCTCAACGAATGCCTCAACTTCTTTAAATAGCTCTCTAGTTTGGGGATGCAATGATGAAATGAATTCAGCAAACTCTTTCACTGCAGTGAACCGTCTCTCCTTAGTTAGGTCACCCAGTAGAGTTAGTTGCATTTGTAGGCGTGATCGATCAAACTTTTCCGGGAGTTGCATTTCTTCATTTAGTCCAGACAGGTTTTGGTTTGCAGATTCGATAAGAGTCGTTTCTCTTTGTGCAGCCACTTTAATTCCACTTTGATCAAATCTTCTTTTAAGCTCACTTTGGATTAAGTCTACTGCTTCAAAGAACTGACGTCGCCACTGTGCTTCTCCAGATTTGCACACCAGAGCCTCTGGTTCTGAAGTGTTGCGGATGCGAGCTGGGGTTTTGCTCAATCTGGAGGGATTTGGCTTTTTTAAATTGTTGCATCTTGCAGCGGTGTTAACCTTATCCATCAGCTCTTTGAAAGAGTCATCCCCCCGAAGTCTCTGCATACGTTGCTGGAGTACTGTGACACACTCAAGTGCTGCGCGTGCAGTTGATGTTTCACTCTGCAGACTTCGGGCCACTGCCTCAGAAGGCTCAAAAAGTGCCTGGCTGCACACTAATCCAAAATATGTCCTTGCTTGTTTAGCTTGTGTGCACAATCCGGATATCTTAGACCGAATCTCAGCCCTAACTGACTTGTCTCTCTCCAGAGTCTTTAGGGTCTCCAGTAGTGTAGCATATGCAGAGATGACTCTTGAAATCGCAGTGCTGCGGATGCACCATCAGAAGATTGCACACCACATCTTCAGAGCCAAAAAGAGACCTGAACAACTGCTTACGTTTGGCTGATTCTGAAATTACCACAGACACTCCCTGAACAAAATTCAATGTGTCTGCAATGAGTCTCACTTCCCTTGCTACCTCTTGGAGAACGAGGTCCAAAGCATGGTTACTGCAATGCACATATAGGGACATTGGACACTCTGCTTTTAGCTTCGCCTGAACACCATTTATACGGCCAGACATGTTGGACGCACCATCAAAACAATATCCTGCCAAACATTCCAGAGGTATGTTTAAACGGATAAATATGTCTTTGATGCATGAAAACAATGTTTCTGCAGATGAGTCACTGGCGTTATAAAATCCAAGAAAGACGTTTTGTGCCTTTAAATCTGAATCCACAAACTGCAAACAGCATGAAAATTGCTCGCTCGCGCTGATATCGGTTGTTCCGTCTGCTGTGAGTCCAAAGAAAGAACAGTGGCTAGTTTGAGACATGATTTCACGTTGTATGGCATGCGCAAACATCCCGAGAATTTCGTTTTGAATTGTATCGGACATCCAATTGTCTCTGCGTAACATCCATTCTCTTTCTTTCGGGAGAGCGTGTGTCCTCTCCAGCATTAACTGCCAGAGGACTCCATCTCGGTGGGCGTGCCCTCTAAGTGGCAACCCCTCGCGGCCCAGGAGCTTGATTGAGCGGAAAAAAAGCTCCAGCACAGCCCTACCCGTAGCCTGGTCTCGAGCGGCAATATCCGAGATCACAGCGATGATTGGTGTTAATTTTAAGGATTCCAAAGCACGCACTGAATCCGAGTGCAATTCGGATAACTCATGTTGAGAAAACTTGTCACGAGCTTTCTTCCAGTTACTATATCCACCAGCCTTTACTAAGGAGCTTTGATTCATGTCGTTGGTGAGGCGCAGTAATCCTTTATCCGTCGCCTTAGCACATATAAAACAAATCACAGAGTCAGATTCTCTAATGTAATGCAGCCATTTCCATTTGTCGAACCATCCATATTGAAATGAACGCTCGAACGTTTCCCCACCAAATCTCCTGCCTGGAAATTTCATCCTAGGTTGGTAGGGCTTGTCATCTTCCCTGGCAGCCATCCGATCATGTGTCCCGACCTCAGCAGAGTCCATGTTAACGTCTAGCTCACAAACCTCGCTGCTCGCGGATGCTGACATAGGCCTACTAACGGCGCTAGTCTGAACCGAGTTTGTGTCAGTGTCAGTTGGCGAGGGTTCAGTGACAGTCGCCGTTTCGTCGACGTTGTTGTTGACATCCTTCGTTTGAGAAGAATTCCCACTATTTTTACTTTTCTTAACTGTGTTGTTACCCGAAAAAAAGTCAGAAATACGTTTCTGCTGCTTATTGGTAGCCATGACAAACGAGTGTGAGGTGATCGACGGAAGCACTTCCTGAGGAGTAGCAGGCTAGTCTTTTATCAACGAAATATTAAAATAATTAATCATTAGTTTATATCTTATACACTATATCTTAATCCCATATTAAACACAGTATGTTATGTTTATTTAAAAAAATATATTTTTTATTTCACGTTTTTAAGTACAATATTATGTTAGTCAACAGCCCCCCACCAGGGGGTGCTGATGCTATGATGGGGGGGCTGCAGCCCCCGCAGCACCCCCCTTCCCGCGCTAATGCTATCAGCACTTCTACCTTTACCCCAGGGCTCGACATTAACGCTTGTCCGGGACTAGTGGATCTTTTGAAGGGACAAGTAAAAGAATTTTACTTGCCCGACCTGAAGTAGCCTGATTAAAACGTCAAAAAAACAACAACAACTAAGGAATCACTAAACAAGAGAATTCAGATTTTATTACATTTATTGTAAGTTGTGATCGATAGTGGTCGGATAATAAATGTATTACTGACAGTTACAATGTTGTGTTGTTGAGGTTCACAGCCTCTCGAGGAGAAATCTGAACAAATGAGCGCAGCTCGCACAAAGAAACTCAGTGAACAACACACTGCCTATAAAAATTCAAAATGTGGAGTTTTTATATTTTTAACATATCAGGGTTCTCAAGTTTTATCAAAAGCTTGGAGTGAGATCACATGCGGTTAGGGGAGGAGCCCTAATGGAGCCACGCCCCCGCCTGTCCCCGCCCCCCAATTGTACCCATTGTTCATAATTAACCAGCACAAATTGAAATTATAACAATTGGTAAATCTGATAAATGACAGAGCAATTCATCACATCAAATATACTCTTTAATGTTATATTTCAAAATTACAAATATACAAAAATTACAAAAATATAACAAATTGCTCCAAACAGTTTGGAAAAACAAATCTTTTTGCATTTTGAATGAGTCGAAATGGTATAATGATTTATTGTGTGGTGGGACATTGTGAACAAATGACATATTAGAGTATTAAGGTGTGTGTGTGTGTGTGTGTGTGTGTGTGTGTGTGTGTGTATGTGTATGTATGCAATGGCAATGATTAATGTAAGTTATGTTTTGACAGGATATACAATATTACCCAGAGCACTCTGCTTTAATACATGTAGCCTTAATGTAACTAGAAAGACTATTAATACAGTATAATATATAATTTAAAATAAAATGAAGAAATACATCTTCATTCCTTCCCATACCCACTAACATTTCCCTTAGTTTCAGATAACGTAAGCTAGCCAAACTGAGCCAAAGCTTCTGGCCTGGTTGCAAAGTAGTTGTAGAGTTTTTGATTGTATCAATAATAATGTATACGATGGGCTATATATGAAATGTTCTAGCCTAAAAATGTTAGACGAGCTTTCTTCCAACTTACCTTCTCCATCACGACCATAGACAGTAGATCACGACCTATGATCACGACGTGTGTTTGCGCAATGTTGTTGGTTACCTAGTAACGAACGTACGGTGGCCGAGAATGTTCAGGGGGGCAGGGTTTCGGAAAACATTGAAGCTTCCCCGGGCGCCGCCATTGATTAGCGGACCATCACCTGCTGTTAGCATTCCATTGACTCCCATTCATTTTGGCGTCACTTTGACAGCGAATAACTTTACATCTGAGGCGTTTAAAGACTCCATTTGTCCATTATTTATTTATAAAGAAACACGAAAATGTATAAAAGGCTCCATTACCTTGTATCTTACGTTATGGCCCCGTAGAAGCAGTTTTTGTAAAAATAGGCTAACGATTGCGTCATAACCACGCGACTCTCTGTCGCACAGTAGAGAGATTACCGTATGGACAGGAGGAGAAGCTCGCGGGCAATCGGGGGGACGTGGAGGCAAAATGACAAAGTAATTAATCAGAATACTTAGCAAAAGTTTCTCCTGCTCCTAGCTCATGGACACCTCCTACTCACACTCTCCGTCTCTGCAAGTTTCGGAAGGGAATGATTCAGATTTCTCTTGGCACAGCTACTAGAATACAGACGGGTTGCTCACGTCACATCTATGTCGTCAAGCTCAGTTTGAGTCTGCGCAGTACACTCAGCAATCAGGAAGTGAGAGCTTCTAATTGACTTCACTTTTCTCCGTTGAAACCTATGGGGTCGCTGTGTCCAGTTTATATATTGTCTATGAGAATGTTCCGTCAACTTCCGTGTGTTCGCGCATTAATGTTGCCTAGTAATGGACGCAATCTGGCCGAGATACGTGCTGGTGGCAGGAAACTTCACTTTGTGTGCCTGTGCCCCGTATACAACGTTATATATAAAGCTTGCAGGACAACTTGGTTGGCATTGCCTTTTCAGCGTGAGAAATACACGGTGTGGCGTGTGAGCGTGTGAATTGGTTGAATTGTGTGTGTCTCACGGCCAATGCGTGAGACTTGAGAACCCTGCATATGATACAGTTAAGCAACCTCACACGCCGAGTGCTGTTTCCCGAATACCATCACGATTGAAAATGTGACATTGATTTCATACAACAGTTCAATAAACAGTTAAAATTAAGTCACTTAGTGGAACCATTCCCCTTGGCAACAACTTCTCCCTTCTTATAACACCAGTTACATCCATGTTCCCCATTAAATTGTTTTATATTTTGGACAGTGCAGTGAGCAACACACAGACAAGATTAAACACACGGACGTTCAAGCTTTGTGCATTACTGTTGGACATTCCTGCTCTAGCTGAATGCATTTATCGACAAATGGCTGCATAAAATAATTCATTTTGGGCTTGCACCAAACCACTAACCAGCCAGCAGCACATCTGCTTCTCATGTCTGGGGGAAGCCCGTCGATTATGATTTGGATTGGCCAAATGTGGAAGGGAGACGCTTTAAAAATGGGGATACCAACAACATTCCAAGTAAGTGAAAGGTTCAACTGGTCTGGATCATTTAGGGGATCTACAGCTTTATACTGTCACAGGCTGGTTGAAGCAGGATCAGAAACGGGATCTCAATTGCAGCAGTGTTTATTTAAACAAACAAGATATTACATGGACAGGTTTCTCAAGGAACAAGAACAGAACAACCACGCATGTAGCAACAACGACAGACAACTAACAGACTGAAAACACTGGGCTTATATACACAGAACAAACAAAAAGACATGAGGTAAGCACAGGTGACACGGATGATGATGATGAACAGGTGGGTAATTGAGGGAGTGAGTTCAGGTGTGGAGACAAGGAGGATTCTGGGAACTGTAGTGAAGACAGGACGATGACAGACGGTGAATGTGACATATACAAGGCACCATCAAATATATCTTGAACAGCTTTTGGCCCTGGTCCATTTGTAATCCAACGCTGCTCTAAATGTTGAATCTAACATCTTCCAATTGTTTTCTAATTGATACTTTCATAAAAATGTCACCTGATTTAACAAGTGAGTTCATATCCCCGGGTTCAGACCCACATGAGGCACAGCTGGGATTTCATTTCCGAAGTAATGATGACATTCAGGACAGATTTACATAATCTCAAAAGAGTTGCAGTCAGATTTTAAGAAACGTATATAGGCTACTGCCTTGGCTTTTGGCTTGCTTATATTCAACAATGGGTGAGGGAGCCTGAAAATTTTGCTCTGTTTCATCCAGCTAATATCTTGGTAATCCTCTTTCCAATATCAAAAGTTTTGAACAATTGTGCATAAGAAGTCTTCAAGGAGTGTCAATTATCAAAATTGCGACTTTTGAATCTTTAAGTCCTAAATCTTTAAACCTTGTGGATTATCTGGACCTGAAGGCCTCAAACGAAGCACCATCAGTTGTGCACTCTTGCCACATTGTGGGTACATCTTGGTATTTTGAAGATTGTTGCATCTGGTACATCGTGGTAAGAAAATGCCTCCCAAACATTCAAAGCTAACTCCATCAGATGATGAACCTGTAACAATGACTTTGTTCTCCCAGCTACTTGAACAGCAGAAGGAGTTTTACAAAGAAATGTTACAACAGCAACAAGAAAACTTTAAATGTTTTGTCCAAATGATAATTGAAAGTACAAACAAGCAACTGGATGATGTTATCCAGTTATCCAGTTATCCAAAAATATGTTATCCAGTTATCCAAAAAAAAATGAATAAATGTAAATGTAAATGTAAATGTTACAAATGTAAATGTAAATGTTATCCGGGATCTCCAGGGGGTAAAAACAAGTCTGGAATTCACTCAAGCAAATGTGGATGTAATGAACAAGGAGCATAAGACCGTGGAAATACAGATAAAAGGACTTGAAAATGAACTTAGAAAATCAAAGGAGGGATTAAACAAAATGCAGACAGTGGATTATATGGAGAAACTGGATTACATTGATAACCAACACAGAAGAAATAACATCTTAGTGGATGGGATTCCAGATGTAAAGGGAGAAAATTGGATTGAATCTGAAAGAAAAGTCAGAACCATCTTGGAAACTAACATGGGTTTAGATGCCAAGATCATTGAATTTGAGCGTGCCCATAGAGTTGGCCACTACCAAGAAGGAGGTAGGCCTAGACCGGTAATTATTAAACTTCTGCGCTTTAAAGACAAACAGACCATTCTCTCAAGTGCAAAGAAATGAAAAGGCACCAACATTTTCATAAATGAAGACTTTTCAGAAGCGGTACAGATAAAGCGGAGAGAACTCCTCCCCGAGCTGAAGGCTGCACGTAGCAGGGGAGAAATAGCCAGTTTAAGGTATGACAAGCTCATTATCAAAACCAGGAGTGGAAATGTCCAAGCAACAGGCTGTTAATTACTTTATTTGTGCAATTTTTTTTATTTTTTGAAATGTCTGCTAATTTTTTTTTTCATTAATCAGTCATACGTCCAGGTCAAACTCCTGAAACTTTGGTCCACTGTCCTGGTGTTTGAACTCTTGTTCAGTTGATAGTTCTAATTTGGACAGCCAGACCTTCAAGTCCTTTGATTCCTCTGTTTTTGATCCTTACAATGGTGATATTGATCCTGATCAGAATTTCTTTTCTTCATTTGATGTTTCCAGCCTCTGTCTTCGTTATAATGAAACCCAGTTTAATGATTTATGTACTTCTATGTCTGGTGATATTTTTTCTACTTTTCATTTGAATATTAGAAGTCTTCCGAGTAACTATGATAATTTCATCCATTATTTATCTTCACTTAGGCATAATTTTTCTGTTATAGCCTTATCTGAAACATAGCTCACGGAGGACTCTAAAGAAATGTTTAAAATACCAAAGTATAAATCAGTTCATCGTGTTAGGGTAAACAGATCTGGGGAGGGGTATCTTTGTTTTTTGAGGAAAATGATGACTTTAAAATTAGGGAAGACCTCATTCTAAAAACAGTTCAGGATGATGTGGGGTCGCTTTTTTTTGGAGCTTATTAGTGCTTCTCATGAAAAGAATATTATTGTTGGGGTTGTCTATTGGCCACCTCATTCTATTATCAAAGATTTCATCTATTATGAAAGTTTGCTTTGTTCACTTGAGCGTGTTAACAATGAGAATAAGCTTTGTTATATACTGGGGGATTTTAATTTTAATCTCCTTAACTATGATACAGACACTCTCACTGGGGACTTTCTAAATGTTCTTTTTCCACTCATCCATAAAGCTACCCGAGTCAAAGAAAAATCTGCAACTTTGATAGATAACATTTTATGTAACTCTTTAGGTAAAGAAATGAAATCTGGGATTCTGTATTCTGACTTGTCTGACCATCTCCCTATATTTCAGTTATCTGTGACTAAAGCAAATGGATACAAGAATACAAACCAAGTATTGTTTATAAGAAATATGAGCGATGTAAATATTTGTAAGTTCCAGGATAGGCTTGACAATACTTCATGGGATGACCTATATGAGGAGAGAAACGCAAATTTAGCATATCAAAAGTTTATGAGTATTATATCCATTAATTTCAATGAATGTTTCCTTATGGGTAAATTGTCCAAAAAACAGAACACAGCTCTAAATAGACCTTGGTTTACAGTTGAACTAAGGAAACTGTTAAAGAAAAATAATAAATTGTACAAAAAGTATGTTTCAAATCGTACTTCACTTAATTATGCTGTTTATAAATCAGCAAGAAATAAATATACAAGCTCAATTAGGTCTGCAAAAAAAAAAAAAAAAAAAAAAGTGTTCAAATAATGTTAAATCTACATGGAAAGTAGTGAATCAATTGCTTCAAAAAGAAAAGGTTACCAATGATTTACCCTCTGTTTTTCAGAATGGTGACGACTATTTAAGTAATCCAAAGGAAATAGCTGAACATTTTAATAATTTTTTTGTCAGTATAGGTCCGAAATTAGCTAAGTTAATTCCAGATAGTGATGGAAATCCTTTGGATTTTATCCATCGGACATGTCGGTTATGTCTTCATTCAAACCTATTGATGGCTATGAAGTAAGTGACATCATTGATCAGTTAAAACTAACTGCTGCGGGCCATGACAATCTTTCAGCATACCTTGTTAAACAGGTGAAGCAATCCATTCTACAACCACTTTCTCATATTATGTCTTTGTCTCTAGAAACAGGAGTTGTGCCAGATGATTTCAAAGTTGCCAAAGTCTTTCCCTTGTTTAAAGCTGGTGATCCTTGTTGTTTTACTAATTATAGACCCATTTCTATTTTGCCATGTTTCTCTAAAATACTAGAAAAAATCATACATAAAAGGATAATTTCTCATTTAGAGTCCTATATGATTCTTTATAACCACCAGTATGGTTTTCGAAAAAATCATTCAACTTATATGGCTCTACTTCATCTTGTTGATAAGGTTATTTCTGCACTTGAAAATAATGAGTTTGCTTGCAGTATATTTTTGGATTTTTCAAAAGCATTTGATACAATAAATCACAATTTCCTTCTTGCTAAATTATACAAATATGGTTTCCAAGATATCACCTATAAATGGTTATGGTTCCAATAAAGCTAAACTAAAATGTGGGGTCCCACAGGGGTCTATTCTTGGACCGCTGTTGTTCCTCATTTATATAAATGATATGTTTAGTGTTTCGGATGTGCTTTCCCCTATCATGTTTGCGGATGATACAACCCTTGTTCTTTCACATTCACATTTTAGTACTTTAATGAGCAATGCAAATGTTGGCTTAGTTGCTTACACTGCTTGGTTCACGTTAAATAAATTATCTTTAAATATTAAGAAATGTAATTTTGTTGTTTTCAGTGGCAGAAAAGCATATAACAAAGAACTAGCGCAAATTAGAATTGGGCCTGCTGAGATGCTTCAGTTAACAACAACAACATTTTTAGGAGTTATTATTGATGAAGGTTTGAGTTGGAGAGGACACATAAGCCCCTTTCACACAGAGATTCCGGAAAATACACGGATAAAGTGACCCGGGATTTGACCCGGGTTCGTTTGATTTTGGTCATTCACACTGCCAGTGATTTTCCGGAATCACAGTTCACACACAACCCGTAAAAATGCCGTAAAGACACGTGACATCGATGTGACTTGTAATCTCAGCAGCGTCTTAAGTTTGCTTATGAGCTGCGATCTCTCTCTCGAGAAACCACGCCTGTGCATTTGTTTCTCTGATTCGATCATAAACTTGCGCATTACGTACCGTTTCACAGCTGGAGAACGAGCCCGGCTTCAGCGTCATCACTACGACACGGCATTGTTACGGCTTTTGTTCACACAGCGCGCGTTCCGGGACTGAACACGGCAATGTTACTAGGTCCCGACCCGGCATCGATCCCGGCTTAAATCCCGGGTCGAGTTTGCGTTCACACAGAAGGCGCTCTGGCAATTTGCCGGCAATTTGCCGGGTTCAAAGCGCTGTGTGAAAGGGGCTATAGACTATGTTTGTGGCAAAATTAACAAGTCAATTGGCATAATAAGGAGGATTAGCCATCTTGTTACTCCAAAATGTCTCCGTACCTTATATTACAGTTTAATTTATCCGTATTTGTCATATTCTAACATGGTGTGGGGGAGCACATTTCCTACAAAGCTACATAAAATTTTTATTCTCCAGAAACGGTTTGTCAGGATAGCGGCTCGTTCAGGTTCCTACACATCTTCAGCTATGTTATTTAAGAAACTGCAGTTTTTTTCCAATTTTTGACATTAATACCTTCCAAATATGTGTTTTCATGTACAAATTATTTTCATCGGAAGGAAAGATTCCTGGTCAGTTCATGTTATACTTTAAAGCAAACTCAGCTGTTCATGCTCATAATACCAGGCAGGTAATGGATCTCCATCCTCCAAACTTTACCACATGTAGAGGCCAATTTTCAATAAGATTTAAAGGTACACAGATATGGAATAGATTTTCTCATGTGGCGAGACAATGTGCCTCAATAGAGTTTTAAAAGAGTTTTAAGAGGTCTGCTGATAAACTAGTTTGTGCATTTGGTTGATATTTTTTTTGTTATTATTATTTATTTATTTTTTATTGTATTTTCATTTACTGAGAAGTGTTTGTTGTTTTATCATCAATATTATCATGACATATTTTTTTCTTTTATTAATGTTTATATGAGTTGTATTATATTGTGTTTGCATTTTTTGGTTATTTTTATCTTTCTTTGGTGGAGGCTTTAGATAAGCCATACTGGCTTTTTGCCTTCTCTAGCACTGTATATGCATCAGTATGTCCTTGGTGTTGTACTTTTTCTTTTAATTTGTGCAAAAAAAAAAAAAAATATATATATATATATATATATATATATATATATATATTATTGATCTGCCTTACTTAAGGTGGACGATGACGCAATTTTTCTTCTAGAAACAAACTTTGTTGTATTATTTTCATGTTAACACTGTGAAGCTGCTTTGATACAATCTGTATTGTAAAAAAAGGCTATATAAATAAAGGTGACTCGACTTGACTACTGGGTACTCCGTTGGTTCCTTCTGGACAATGTAGATTAATTAGGTCTAATAAAACACTAAGGGCAGATTTTGTTGTTGTGGTGTGCCTAAGACCATAACATAAAATTGATAATAGGGATTCTTCATGACTAATCTTAGCACTGGGGTAGATCTTCTCTCCACTGCAATCTTGTGCATCACCACCTGCTGCAGAATTCATCTACAAGAATTGTGGAAAATAAAATATTATTTTGTAAACATATACTGTATATTTTAATTTTACAATCATATAAACGTGTCTGTTTTCTTTGGTTCGCCTAGAAGTAAAACAAAAAGTGTACAGTATGTCCCCTGAAAGTCCCGAATGGCCGCTGGACATCCTGTGAACATCTTCACGAACGTCCACTAGACATCAAGAGGACGCTAAACATGGACGTTCGGGGGACGTTCGCAGAGGCCATTTAGGAGACGTTCTGGGGATCTTTTTTTGTTAGCTGGGTAAATACTTGGTGCAGCAAATACAAAAGGTAAAATTTGTAACAAACATAATTTTTTTTTGTTGATTTCTGCAGATTAGGAATTATATTCATACTCATTTGTCTTATTTGCATATTACATCAGCCTTGATAAGTTTAAAGGAAGAAAAAAAGACATTACCAATAATTTATAACTTGATGTAAATCTTTTAATTGTCTCTCTACAACATTTCTGAAGACCCAAGTTTGATTTGAAGACAAAAAACGTGGTCTGTAACCCTCGTTCCCTGAGGAGGGAAACGGCAACGTTACATTAGTGAATGAAGAAATGGAGGTTTCACTTAGAAGCCTATTACCTTTAAGTTCTATAAACCGAGCCAATGGCAAGGGAAATGCCATGGGTCTGCAGAATTTGCATAGTGCAACTCCGCCCCACCGCGTAGGTATAAAAGGACACTGAACTCCAGGCCGTTCCAGCGGTACAGCGGTTGTGGCAGAGGGATGTAACGTCTCCGTTCCCTCCTCAGGGAACGAGAAATATATATGTAACCAAGACATTCCCTTTCGTTCAGTCAGTGAATGAAGAAATGGGGGTCCCAATTTAATCACGCCACAGCGGCTGTCTTCCAGTGCCCTCCGCAAGACTGAGCTCCCTATCGTGAGGCTAGCAAGGATGAAGGGCTAGGCTTAATGCAGGAAAACCAAGGTACACTGGGTGGCATATCCCAGGTGGAATATGTAACAAAGCGCCTACCCGTAGGGAGGACTTTGAACACACATATAACCTGAGAGTGGAATGCATATTGAAAACTTAGAGGTATCCAGCCCGCATGGTGGAATGTTTCAACCTCGAGTCACAGGAAAGACACGTCCTCAATGGAGACTTACCGTGGAAAAACACATGTGGGGGTTGCCCAACGGGGGAACCATGCACATGAAGGCACCTAGCCAATCACAAGGGCTGACCGAGTGGGCATGCACTCTGGTGACGGCATCAACAGTGCAGGAGGAACTCAGGGTCTAAGAAGAACTCATCTGAGTGAAATAGCGCACACATCCAGTCCGTGGAGTGTAATGGCACCGCAAGCGATGACACTGAGCAGGTCCTACTTATTGGTTAGTAAAAGCGAGTACATGAGAGGACACTGGCTTATGGAATCTCGCAAAAGTGTTGGGTGTCACCCAGCCTGCAGCTCTGCAGATGTCTGTTAGCGAGGCACCATGCGCTAGAGCCCAGGAGGAAGGCACACTCCTGGTGGAGTGTGCCTTCACTCCTAGGGGGCATGGACAACCCTGCATCTGGTAAGCCAAGACAATGGCGTTCACTATCCAGTGAGACAACCTTTGCTTGGAGAGAGCCTTTCCCTTCAGCTTCCCACCATAACAGAAAAAGAGCTGGTCTGAGGTCCTGAAACACTGTGTTCTGTCTACATAAGCACAGAGGGCACATACTGGACAGAGCAGTGCCAAGGCTGGTTCTGCCTCCTCCGAGGGCATCGCTTGCATGTTCACCACCTGATCCCTGAAAGGAGTGGTAGGAACCTTGGGCATGTATCCAGGCTGGGGTCTCGAGATAATGTGAGAGTTAGCCGGCCTGAATTCCAGGCACGCTTCGTCAACGGAAAATGCCTGCAGGTCCCCTGCCTTCTTGATGGAGGCCAAAGTGACTGACTTCATAAACAAGAACTTAAGCTCCACTGATCACGATGGCTCAAAGGCAGCTCTCTGCAGGGCTGATAAGACCACTGCGAGGTCTGAAGAGGGTATAAGAGGAGAGCAAGGAGGATTTAGTCTTCTCGCCCCCCTTAGGAGCCTGACGACCGGGTCATGTTGTCCCCCCGTTTTCGACTCCACAAGGTCGGGGTGCGCAGAGATCGGAGCCACGTAAACCTTCAGGGTGGAAGGAGACAGCCTTCGTTCTAACCCTTCTTGGAGGAAGGAGAGCACGGACCCGATCAGGCATTTTCTGGGGTCTTCTCTGCCAGAAGAACACCAGGTGACAAAGAGGTTCCACTTCAACGCATAGGCATGTCACGTGGAGAGGGACCTAGCGGAATTGATGGTAGCCACCACCTGAGGTGGTAGGGTACTCAAACCTGCCGTGTCCCGTCCAGGACCCACGCATGTAGGTACCACAGATCGGGACATGGGTGCCAGAGGGTGTCCCGTCTCTGAGAAAGGAGGTCCTTCCTCAGAGGGATTGGCCAGGAAAGGGCTGTTGCGAAGAGCACCAGTTCGGAGAACCAAGTCCGGGTGGGCCAATAAGGCGCAACCAAAAGGACCTGCTCTTCATCCTCCCTGATTTTGCACAGGACCTCCGTGCCGAGAGTCCCCTCAGTCAGGGAATAAAACAAGGGGCAGTGCGAAGAGTCTAGGGAGGCAAAGAGATCAACCTGTGCCTCACCAAACTGTTCCCAAATTAGCTGAACCGTCTGGGGATGGAGTCTCCATTCTCCAGGAAGTGGCCGAACCCATGAGAGCTCGTCGGCTGCACGGTTCAGCTCTCCCGGAATGTGAATGGCTTGAAGCGACCTCAGATGCTTCTGACTCCATAGGAGGAGATGGCGGGCGAGTTGCGACATACGGTGGGAACGTAGACCACCTTGTCAGTTGATGTACGCTACTGTCGCCGTGTTGTCTGAACGGACTACTAAGTGTTGGTCCTTGAGCAACGCCTAGAAACGGTGCAGAGCCAAGCATACTGTCACCCAGTATGGGACTCGATTGCGAAGCCAGTGCTGAAGCGGTCTCATATGAAGCAGTCCGAGCGGTGTGGCTTCCGCTGCTGACGCCATATGCCCCAGGAGCCTCTGAAATAACTTCAATGGAACCCCACTCTTGCCCTCGAATTGACTCAGGCAATTCAGCAGTGACTGCGAACACTCGTTCGGAAGCTGCGCACACATGGTGACCGAGTCGATTTCCATACCGAGAAAAGAGATCCTCTGCACGGGGGAGATCTTGCTCCTTTCCCAGTTAACCCGAAGGCCCAAACGAGCGCGGTGCCGGAGCACCATGTCCCTGTGTTCGTAAACCTGGTCTCGAGAGTGAACTAGGATCAGCCAGTCGTCGAGATAGCTCAGGATGCGAACCCCGTGTTGCCGGAGTGGCACAAGGGCTGCCTCGACTACTTTCGTGAAGATGCGAGAGACAGATTAAAGCCTATATATTTACTCTAGAAACTAACTCTATAAACATGTAAAACAGTGATAGATGGGCCTCTTAACCTTTACGCTGAGGAGAAAATCCAATGCAACTTTGAAGGGACCAAGAGAAACATAATTATGTATTTCTACTCAGCATGACTTTTAGATGCAACTAAAGTAAAATTATCAAATTATTTATTCTTGATGCAAGAAGAAGGAGCAGACAATAAAAATGGACAATAAAAGTTTAATACTTGGTGCAGAAAATACAAAAAGAAAGTAAAATTGGAAGCAAATAAGACTCTCTCTTTATTGACTAACAAGACAGCAAAGCATCTCAATCAGCCTCTTCTTCAGCTTCCTGAGCAAGAACAGTTAGTAAAAAATAAAAAATAAAACACTTGTACTTTCAAACATATAGATTATATTAAACAACATTATATATGCGATATTGCTCTTTGGGAAGGAACTTTATCTTTGAGTTGATGTGAATCTCACAGTTAAATATAAACTATTTAATGTGACACATTGACAATGTTTCTTTTATACTGTCGATGGTTGTGGCCAGGGCTGTAGAGTTCTAGAATCGCCAGTGTCCCAGATATGAGGTAGTTCAGAGTATTTGGGGTCATGCTCTCCCGAGAAAATACATATGTGCATTTCAAGACATATGAAGGCTAAAATCTCCATCACTCTTTCTTTTTTCTCTCAGTCTCCCAACTATGGCCTGTCTTTTCCCCTCCTAAAGCTGAGCTTTCTCTGCTATTCTTTTGTCAGTGAAGAAAGTAAACATAGGCTCAACTGATATTTATATACATCAGTTTTCCTGATTATTTTTGTCGGTTGTTTAACATTTCTATCCTAACATAGCTGTCAAATATGAAATGTTTAGTTTAGCTATATTTGATCTCACACTTCATGACCGTTAACAGAAGCGCTAGAACATGCGCTCAGCAGCTTCTGTGAACATAAAGCCTGTCTACTTTAATTTGATTGGTCATCTCAATATTCTGATGTTGATGAGCGGCGACAGACCGCAGAGCTCAGACGAGAAGATCTTGGAGCTGTGCAATATCCTTGCAGCACTAAAGTAGAGTTAATACTATATTAGGGAATTATTTCACAACCTTTGTTATATACACCTTGGAAATATACTGAAGTCTGGACCTCTGTGACTTCATAACTGGCTACAGCCGTGGTTGAGGCTGGTTAAGACAAACTAATAGGAAAGAGAGGTGGCATCACACTTGAAAGTGCTGGAACTGAAGATAAGCTACTTAATGTGAGTTTTTGTATGTCTGTGTAGAGCAGATGATTGAGTGAAGCTCTTCCCACATGCAGTGCAGTGATACGGTTTCTCTCCAGTGTGGATCCTCTTGTGTGTTTTCAGGGATTCTAACCGATTGAATCTCTTGTCGCAGTGTGAACACTTGTAAGGTTTCTCTCCAGTGTGAATTCTCTGGTGCTGTTTCAAAACTTTAGCTGTGATAAAAGTCTTCCCACACTCAAAGCACACATGATTTCTAACACCAGTGTATATTTTTCGATGAAGTATTAAATCCTGCGGACGTGAAAAACTCTTTCCACACAAAGAACATGAATGTGGTTTCTCCTGTTAATGAACTGTCATGTGGCTTTTCAGGTTTGAAGCCCACAAAAATGTTTTGCCACATTGATCACATTCATGCAGTTTCTCTCCAGTGTGGATCTTCATGTGTTTCTGAAGGTGTCCTTTATGTGTAAAACTCTTCCCACACTGATCACATGTGAACGGTTTCTCTCCAGTGTGGATCTTCATGTGTTCCTGAAGGTGTCCTTGACGTCTAAAACTCTTCCCACACTGATCACATGTGGACGGTTTCTCTCCAGTGTGGATCCTCATGTGAACATTGAGACTCTGTTTGCATGTGAAACTCTTTCCACACTAAGTGCAAGTGAAAGATTTCTGAGATCTTCTTTGATATTTCTCCACTTCATTCACTTCTTTATTCTCCCCATTCTCATCCATCGGGTCTGAAATTAAAGTAAAAAAAAGCTCAGTAAATCAATAAATAAAAAATTATGTTGTGAAATCGAAATGAAACTTCCAGCACTTCTGAGGTAATTTTTCCAGGATTATTATTAAGATAGTATTATTCCTCACAGCGTCGTAAAGTACATGAGTCTGAAAGTGAACTCGCGGTGTGTGTTATCCAGCTGATGTGGGCGTTTCACAGGTTTGTATCGCCTCAGATAAGTTGCGTTTGAATAGCGCGCGCTCTCCGTGGGCGGGGTCACATTAAAACTTAATGAGATGAGAACGACTGACAGCTCTCTCTTTTCATACATATTACATAAACTGAGAATATTTGTTTTTTATAAAAATTACTTCATTTAAAAGAAGAGAATTCAAGATTCATGCCTGTGTGTCTGTATGCCTGTTTGACTGAGTATTCGCTGAGTTATAGTTCATTTTCGGACGCGTTTCAGAATGGACTTCACTGACAGAGAGGCGGCAGAACTCGCATCATGTTTATTTTTCTTTATTTGGCAAAAAGCACAACACTTTGTTTTTATTGTGAGTATACACACAAAAAAATGCACACTTAACAGGATTGATTGATGAAAAGCGACTTCATCACTTTGTGGAATGATATCTATATCGGTTGGATCGGTTCCATGTGATATAATTAAATCGAGTGTATGATTAAGACGATGAGTTGGTCCGGTGACGTTTTGCTTGACCCCAAATTAATTTAATAAATCTGTAAACGCAGCCCCTAACGCATCATTTGGATTATCTACGTGTATGTTAAAATCTCCAACAATTAATGCTTTATCGACATTGACTAATAGGTCTGAGAGAAAATCTGCAAACTCTTTTAGGAAATCAGCGTAAGGCCCTGGCGGTCTATATACGGTAGCCAAGGCTAGAGATAATAGGGATGTTTTTCTAACATCTAAGAGCGTAACATTTAGTACAAGTACTTCAAATGAAATAAACTTATAACCCGTTTTCTGAGTAACATTTAGAATATCTCTATAAATGGTTGCAACACCTCCGCCACGACCAATCAGACGGGGCTCATGCTTATAACAGTATCCAGGAGGAGTAGACTCATTAATACCGAAATAATCATTTGGTTTAAGCCAGGTTTCAGTAAGGCAAAGTACATCGAAGCTATTATCTGTGACTATTTCATTTACAATAACTGCCTTAGGTGTGAGTGATCTAATGTTTAGAAGACCTAGCTTTAGAAATAGTTTTTGTTTACCAATAGCAACATTTTCTGTTTTAATAACAATTAGATTTTTCCTAGATCCTGCAGTAGATTTATTATTTGATCTCACTAAACGAGGAATAGACACGTGTAACGACAATGACTATGACATGCGGTCACATGCTGTTCAAATTAGTAAACCCTGTTTTCTTAGAATCCCCTCTAAAACCCCCATTTCAGCATGGACTCCCTGTGACTTTTCACAGACTCGTGACATTCCACACACACATACACACACACACACACACACACACACACACACACACACACACACACACACACACACACACACACACACACACACACACACACACACATCCTTTTAAGTATGTAACTCAGGCTTGTATCTGAACTTCCTGTATGCATGTGTGATTAATGTTGTTTTGATCATATAGTTATGATCTTCGAGTGTTTGGATCTGAAATGTATTTTTGAAGAATGTTCTCCCAGTAGAATCGCATTCCGTAACCCGAGCTCATTGGCAGGTCATAAAATTTGACCACAGAGCTATCCAGCCCTATGCATGAGATAACAGGGTCGCAACATTCCAACACACACACATACAAACACACTCTGGACTGTGAAACAGAAACCCCCTACAGAAAAGGACTTTTACCCATAAAGTCACTCTTAAAGGTACTAAATATATAAATTTGTGTGTTAAGAGGTGTGTGTAAACCATAGGAAAGCATATGTCCTATTTGTAACATTAATAGAACCGCTATTGCCTATACAAATGCATAATAATGTATCGTTGCATGGCTACAATGCCTAGATTCTATTTTTGATATCTCTGTAATCCTCTCCAGCTAACGGAGTTGAATTCCGATAGCAGAATTCAGTGATGCGCATTGTTTTATAAGTTCATATGTCTGGAGAAAATCCTCTCCAGTTAAAGTCAATCATGACTCATTCGAGTGGGCGTGTCTAACCGGACAAAGGAATCTTCCCGCTCGAAAAATCTAGACAGCTGATTCGTCCTACACGAAGGAGGGGACGGCACCTGGGACACTGATAAAAGTCCAAAACCTTCTCTCTTATCCCACTCTCAACTCATCCAACTTCTCTGGACCCTCTTCCTCGGCGCAGCGCTTCTCCAAAGGAACATCTGGAGGAGGCCCTGGCCTTCTCCATCGAGCGAGCACATGTTCGAGTCGTAGCTGCGTCCCTTGCAACTAAGATTTCCAGCCTCTCCCATCCCGGGAGACGAATCTGAACTTTCTCGGTAACGTTAAATTCAAGTGAGCCTTTACATCGTCTTGCGAAACGACCCAGAAGACGAAGCTAGACGCAAACCAGCCGGACACGCGCACGCGCGCCCCCTCTTCAGCACCATACTGAAAGAACACAGAATCTTGCAAGTAACGTAACGCTCTCTCTAAACGCTGATTTCAGGTGTCCAGGTCTTAGGTCTGTGATTTAAGTTACCCTCCAGCTCTTCTCTCTATATCTTTCTTTCTTTCATTTCATTTTCATTCTGATCACGCTATGTTTATGTTTTTGTTCGGTTAAATGTTTATGTGTTTGTTTGCATTTTTACGTACGTTTATGTTTGTAGTTTATATAATCTCTAGTGTGTGCCATTTTATTAATAAACCCATGTATACTTTTAATTGTCTCTGTGTTTGAAAACCCACCTTATAAAGTCAATGAAATTGTAAAAGATCTAAGCTACAAGCTCGATATTGACTACCTTGAGTAGTTTTAATTCATAAACTCAGAAAGTTTGATATTCGCGGCCAGAAGATAAAACTTTCTTGGAGTTTGAAAAGAGATACCCCCTTCTTAACTGTAATGATCAGACAGTACAGAACAAGGTAATCTCGATAATTGATTAAATAAATGTACATGCGACTTATGAATTATGACCATGAGTCATAAATATTAATATTGCCAAAATTCCCTATATTCTTGAGCTAATTCACATTTACCCCGAGTCGTTATTGTTATACACGGTTTCTATGCAATGTTCTACACTAGTATTTATATCAGTTAAATTGGTGCAGCAGAGACTTTGATTTGGACTTTTGGTTACTAGTCAAAGGGTATTTAACATTTTGGAGATGTTATCTGACAGAAGATCCGCTCCGAATCTGCTTGGGTGTAAGCCATCAGCACGGAAAAGCCTAGGACGCTCCCAGAACAGATTCCAATTATTTACAAAGAGCAGTTTCTGCTCATTGCACCATGACATTAACCATTCATTTAGCGCAAATAATCTGCTGATTTACAGATAACAAACATCCTTGTTTAAAAAAAAAAACCCGGTTTATATCATTTGCTGCTTTAATTCTAATTCACAACTAGATTTGTCCTACTATAACAGAGCTAAATCTGATGAACTGCTTTATAACCTTAATGTTCTTCAGCCTCACTAAAAATTCAGGAATAAACACCAACCTCTTTGTTCTTCAGTGTGTTTCATTCTGCAGTGTTCTGGATCTCTCATGTTCTCACTGTCCTTCAATAAACTCTGTCTTTGCAGATTTCAGCTCTTCCTGATGGTTTGATGCTCGTCTTCACTTGTAGCTGATGGGAATATTCCAGCATTTATTGGTGAATTGCAGTGGGAGGAGCTTCACTGAAGGAGGAGGGGCTTCACTGGAGGAGGAGGAGCTTCACTGAAGGAGGAGGGGCAGATCTGACAAAATCAAGAAGAAATCACTTACAGGGTTTGTTTTTATTCTAATTTACACATTTTAAATGTTTATGGTCACATATCTATCTATCTAGAGAAGTAACTTTTAATTTATCTTACCTCTCATTAACATATTGGCAAAGAATTTTATAAAATATTATGAGTATAACAATTAACAGACAGCAAATATATATAAGAATAAAGATGAAAGAATAAAACTTATAAAAGATTGCAAGAAACAAATAAAAGCAACAATTGAGTTTCACTGTTTATCATATTTTATATGAAATCCAGATTATTGAAATAAACAGTTATGAAACTGCCTAGGCAATCGCCTAGTGTTAATCTGCATCGCTATTTGTACTCGTTGTGAATACGCAGGCCACAAGAAGTAATTAGGTGGTTTTTTTTATATATTTTTATCACTTTTACTCAGGACATGCTAGCTGGCAACAAAGGATTCCATTCATTAAGCTAAGCTAAGCTAGCGCCGACCCTGTCAAACTAAAACAATGCATTTGCCCACCTATCTAAATGTAGAAAAGAAGGTTCAAAAATGGTGGAGTGTTCCTTTAACCTGTTAAGCTGCAACCCCACTTTTGAAAAATCCCCAGAAATGGCATACCCAAACTGAAACAGATACAGTTCATGAACCCTTTGTACTAAAAGCACAAGTATGATCTCATTTGAAAGCTGACAGCTGGCAGTTTATTGTAAATGTAGAATTAATTATTGTCATAATGAAAAAAAAATAGTTATAAATAGCTTCAAAGTTTTGTAAAGTTATTAGAAATGTATTTTTATGAAACATCTTCATGAAAATAAAATTGAAGTTGGCACTGTATCAATCTAGAAATGCACTGCAGCTAAAGCCACATGTCTGACCATGTTATGTTTAAAATCTGAAGATGATAAGTCTAAAACTCTGTATTTAGTTAAATGTCTTTCAAGATCATGTCATATGACTTTATTTTAATTAGACTCTAAAATGCAACTGATCTTCAAATCTTCATTTTCTAAGCATCCATTCAGTCTATTGTCTCTATTGTTTTGTGGTGCAATGGAGCCCCATTCAGTCTCAGTCTCTCCTGCACACATTCACACCTCTCCAGCCTGGTTATGGCTCTAAATATGCATTTCTTTTATAATTACTAACGACTGGCTATTCACAGGCTATTCATAGAGTTTCAATCTCTAATTACTTTTATCAAAGTTCTCACTTCACATTTGAAACTGTATCAAATGTCCTTCTTGAATAAAGAAACATTTCAGTAAACATTCCTATTTAGAAAAAAAATCATAAAAGAACTAGAAAAAAAAAAGTTTGTTGAGACAAACTTTAAGTTGGCTTGAGAAAGCCGGACCAGAGAGTTTGAAGAAGTTAAGTGGTTTGAAGTTTAAAGTAGTTTAACGTTTGATAGATAGATTAGTTATAAAGAAAGATTAGTTATAAAGAAAGAAAAAGATTAGTTATAAAGAAAGAATAGTTAGAAAGAAAGAATGAAAGAAAGATTAGTTAGAAAGAAAGAGATTAGTTAGAAAGAAAGATATACAAGAAAGAAAGATATATAATAAAGAAAGAAAGATAGATTAGTTAGAAAGAAAGAATGAAAGAAAGATTAGTTAGAAAGAAAGAATGAAAGAAAGATTGATTAGTTAGAAAGAAAAAATGAAAGAAAGATTAGTTAGAAAGAGATTAGTTAGAAAGAAAGATATATAAGAAAGAAAGATAGATTAGTTAGGAAGAAAGAATGAAAGAAAGATTAGTTAGAAAGAAACAGATTAGTTAGAAAGAAAGAAAGAGAAAGAAAGAAAGAAAGAGAAAGAAAGATGGATTAGTTAGAAAGATAGATTAGTTAGAAAGAAAGAAAGAAAGATAAATTAGAAAGAAAGAAAGATTAGTTAGAAAGAAAGATAGATTAGTTAGAAAGAAAGAAGGAAAGAAAGATTAGCTAGAAAGAAAGATTAGATAGATAGATAGATAGATAAGGTAGAAAGAAAGAAAGATTAGTTAAAAAGAAAGAATGAAAGATTAGTTAGAAGGAAAGAAAGAGAGAAGGAAGGAAAGAAAGAGAGAGAAAGAAAGAAAGAAATAAAGATTGATTAGTTAGAAAGAAAGAATGATAGATTGGTTAGAAAGAAAGATTAGTTAGAAAGAAAGAAAGATTAGTTAAAAAGAAAGATAGATTAGTTAGAAAGAAAGAAAGGAAGATTAGTTAGAAAGAAAGATAAGAAAAAAGATAGATTAGTTAGAGAAAGAGAGAAAGAAAGAAAGAAAGAAAGAAAGAAAGAAAGATTGATTAGTTAGAAAGAAAGAATGATAGATTGGTTAGAAAGAAAGATTAGTTAGAAAGAAAGATACGTTAGAAAGAAAGAAAGAAAGATAAATTAGAAAGAAAGAGATTAGTTAGAAAGAAAAAGATTAGTTAAAAAGAAAGATAGATTAGTTAGAAAGAAAGAAAGGAAGATTAGTTCGAAAGAAAGATAAGAAAAAAGATAGATTAGTTAGAAAGAAAGAAAGAGATTAGTTAGAAAGAAAGATGGATTAGTTAGAAAGAAAGAAAGAGATTAGTTAGAAAGAAAGAAAAAAGATTAGTTAGAAAGGAAGAAAGATTAGTCAGAAAGAAAAAGAAAGATTAGTTAGAAAGAAAGAAGGAAAGAAAGATTAGTAAAATAGATAGAAAGTGTAACGGTCACCAGCTGGAGTGCCCTTGAGAACCACCAGAGGGCACTCCACACCAGACTCTCCTATTCACTCACTAACTACATTTCCCATAACTCACTGCCCGGACTCATCATCTCTGATTGCATTCACCTGTGTCTCTTCACCTGTGTCTCATCACCCTGTTAGTCTCAACCTATTTATACCATGTTCACTCATTCACACACTGCGAAGTTTTGTTTGTGTTACACTGCATCTCTGAGCGTTTTTCCCTGGTTTTCTTGTTTCTTGGTTTTTTTTGGATATCTTGCCTTGTTCCCTGGATTACTCTCTTGCCTCTGGTCCCTGCCTGTTTTGTTGGTTTGTTTATTTGTTTGTTTGGACTGCTTACCTGTGTTTCGACCATTGCCTGTTTATTGAATTTCGTCTTTGGATTACCCCTCATTAAAGCTGCATTTGGATCTCTACCTTCGTGTCTCGGAGCAGTTCGTAACAGAAAACTTCGCCAACACTGATCCAGCAGCCAAGTAAGACCCAGATCCATCATGAATCCAGCAGCACAGATCATGCGTCTCCGTCAGGGAGACCAACCAATAGAGGTATACGTCATGGACTTTTTGGAGCTGGCTCACTTGACCTGTATGGACGAGTTATGTCTCATGATCTTTTTTCGTGGAGGACTATCCGAGCCGCTTAGCTCCATAATGCCACTTTATCACCCTAGCTGGACTCTAAAACAGTATGTTGACCTGGCCCTGCAACTGAGTGGCTCAACTTTTTCTGTGGGTGTCACATCTGCCGAGCCTGAGCTTCACGTCATGCCCACTCTAGTGTTGGCAACTCCTGTGCTAACACCGCTCACCAGCGCAGTCACACCTGAGCCTCATCCCGCCGTGGCAGAGCCTGCACTTCACGCCAGTCCAGCCGAGCCTGCACTTCACGCCAGTCCAGCCGAGCCTGCACGTCACGCCAGTCCAGCCGAGCCTGCACTTCACGCCAGTCCAGCCGAGCCCGCACTTCACGCCAAATCTGCCGAAGCCAAGGCAGTATGCGTCATGCCCGCCGCCCCTGAGACTGAGAGCGTCATGCCCGCCGCGCCTGAGACAGCAAGCGACATGCCCGCCAAGCTAGAGCCTTCACCACTGGTCTCGTCCAGCACAGAGCCCTCTTCACCACTGGTCCCGTCCAGCACAGAGCCTTCTTCACTGCTGGTCCCGTCCAGCACAGAGCCCTCTTCATCGCTGGTTCCGTCCAGCTCAGAGCCCTCTTCGCCGCTGGTCCTGCCCAGCTCAGAGCCCTCTTCGCCGCTGGTTCCGTCCAGTTCAGAGCCTTCTTCATCGCTGGTCCTGTCCAGTTCAAAGCCCTCTTCATCGCTGGTCCTAACCAGCTCAGAGTCCTCTTCGCCGCTGGTCCTACCCAGCTCAAAGCCCTCGCTGCTGGTCCCGTCAAGCTCAGAGCGTGCTGATCCTGATCCAGAGACTGTTCACGTCACTTATGCCGAGCCAGAGCTTCACGTCAGTCCTGCCGAGCCAGAGCCAGAGCTTCACGTCAGTCCTGCCGAGCCAGAGCCAGAGCTTCACGTCAGCTGCCGAGCCAGAGCCAGAGCTTCACGTCAGTCCTGCCGAGCCAGAGCCAGAGCTTCACGTCAGTCCTGCCGAGCCAGAGCTTCACGTCACGTCCGCCCATCCAGAGTCTCGTCCAGCCGAGACTGAATCTGTTCCTGAGCCTGAATCTAATCCTGAGCCTGAATCTGATCCTGAGCCAGAATCGGTTCCTCTTCCTCTTTCTACGCCTGTGTTTTCGGACAAGATGGCCGACTCCATGCCTGTGTCTTCGGACAAGATGGCCGACTCCACGCCTGTGTCTTCGGACAAGATGGCCGACTCCACGCCTGTGTCTTCGGACAAGATGGCCGAAACCACGCCTGTGTCTTCGGACAAGATGGCCGAAACCACGCCTGTGTCTTCGGACAAGATGGCCGACTCCACGCCTGTGTCTTCGGACAAGATGGCCGATGACCTGAGCCGGTGTCTGGTCCTGAGCCAGTGTCTGTTCCTGTCCCTGTGTCTGTTCCTGTTCCTGAGCCGGTGTCTGTTCCTGTGCCATGGTCGCCTGGAAGGTCGTCTCCTCCCTGGCCGCCTGAAGGCTCGTCTCCACCCTGGTCGCCTGCACAGCCTGCTCCGCCCTGGTCGCCTGCACAGCCTGCTCCGCCCTGGTCGCCTGCACAGCCTGCTCCGCCCTGGTCGCCTGCAGAGCCTGCTCCGCCCTGGCCTTCCGCCCTGCCGGAGTCTTCAGGTCCTCTTCCGCTGCACGGGCCTGGCCCGCCATCCCGCCCCCAGGTCCGCCTCCGCTCCACCTCCCTCCTGGAGAATTTTGAGCGTCTGGAATCCGCTCCTTAAAGGGGGGGGGGGCTATGTAACGGTCACCAGCTGGAGTGCCCTTGAGAACCACCAGAGGGCACTCCACACCAGACTCTCCTATTCACTCACTAACTACATTTCCCATAACTCACTGCCCGGACTCATCATCTCTGATTGCATTCACCTGTGTCTCTTCACCTGTGTCTCATCACCCTGTTAGTCTCAACCTATTTATACCATGTTCACTCATTCACACACTGCGAAGTTTTGTTTGTGTTACACTGCATCTCTGAGCGTTTTTCCCTGGTTTTCTTGTTTCTTGGTTTTTTGGATATCTTGCCTTGTTCCCTGGATTACTCTCTTGCCTCTGGTCCCTGCCTGTTTTGTTGGTTTGTTTATTTGTTTGTTTGGACTGCTTACCTGTGTTTCGACCATTGCCTGTTTATTGGATTTCGTCTTTGGATTACCCCTCATTAAAGCTGCATTTGGATCTCTACCTTCGTGTCTCGGAGCAGTTCGTAACAAAGAAAGAAAGAAAGATTAGCTAGAAAGAAAGATTAGCTAGAAAGAAATATTAGATAGATAGATAGATAGATAGATAGATAGATAGATAGATAAGGTAGAAAGAAAGATTAGTTAGAAAGAAAGAATGAAAGATTAGTTAGAAGGAAAGAAAGAGAGAAGGAAGGAAAGAAAGAGAGAAAGAAAGAAAGAGATTTGTTACAAAGAAAGAAATATGGATTAGTTGAAAGAAAGAAAGAAAGAAAGAAAGAAAGAAAAAGAAAGAAAGAAAAAGAAAGAAAGAAAAAGAAAGAAAGAAAAAGAAAGAAAGAAAAAGAAAGAAAGAAAAAGTTAGATTAGTTAGAAAGAAAGATTAGTTAGAAAGAAAGAAAGATTAGAAAGAAAGAAATAGTAGTTAGAAAGAAAGAAAGATTAGTTAGAAAAGAAAGAAAGAACAATAGATAGATTAGTTAGAAAGGAAGATTAGTTAGAAAAAAGAAAGATTAGTTAGAGAGAAAGAAAAAAGAATGATTTGTTAGAAAAAATAAATAAATAAAAATAGTCGGAAAAGAAACAAAGAACGATAGATAGATTAATTAGAAAGAAAGACTAGTTAGAAAGAAAGATTAGTTAGAAAGAAAGATTAGTAAGAAAGAATGAAAGAAAGATTAGTTAGAAAGATAGATTACTTAGAAAGAAAGATAGATTAGTTAGAAAGAAAGAAACACAGTCGATTTCAAATTTGATGGAGCAGGTCGTAGTTTGTCCATTTTATCTTAAACGAAGCCAATTCACCAGCATACGAACGTTCGTCTATCAACGAGTTTTTCTGTTTGGCCAGTGACCGCGCGTGCACACACAGTGGTGAAGTGGCAGTTTGAATTGAACACAGAATTGATTCTGAATTGTTAGATAATGAATCGCGATGCATCGATGCATCAACCTTTTCTCCCACCCCTAATGATTATGAATTTCTACTCAGCATGACTTTTAGATGTAACTAAAGTAAAATTATCAAATTATTTATTCTTGATGCAAGAAGGAGCAGACAATAAAAATGGACAATAAAAAAGTTTAATACTTGGTGCAGCAAATACAAAAAGAAAGTAAAATTGGAAGCAAATAAGACAGATCTCTCTCTTTATTGACTAACAAGATAGCAAAGCATCTCAATCAAACTCTTCTTCAGCTTCCTGAGCAAGAACAGTTAGTAAAAAAATTTAAAACATATAGATTATATTAAGCAACATTATATATGCAATATTGCTCACAGTAGAAACTGCTGTTCTTAAAGATAAACTATTTAATGTGACAAATGTTGACAATGTTTCTTTTATACTGTCGATGGTTGTGGCCAGTTCTAGAATCGCCGGTGTCCCAGATATGAGGTAGTTCAGGGGGTTCGGGGTCATGCTCCCCTGAGAAAAATTAGATTTCTCTCGATTTACATGTGTGCATTTCAAGATATATGAAGGCTAAAATCTCCATCACTCTTTCTTTTTGCGCTCAGCAGCTTCTGTGAACATAAAGCCTGTCTACTTTAATTTGATTGGTCATCTCAATATTCTGATGTTGATGAGCGGCGACAGACCGCAGAGCTCAGACGAGAAGATCTTGGAGCTGTGCAATATCCTTGCAGCACTAAAGTAGAGTTAATACTATATTAGGGAATTATTTCACAACCTTTGTTATATAGACCTCGGAAATATACTGAAGTCTGGACCTCTGTGACTTCATAACTGGCTACAGAACTGAAGATAAGCTACTTAATGTGAGTTTTGTGTATGACTGTGTAGAGTAGATGATTGAGTCTCTTCCCACAAGCAGTGCAGTGATACGGTTTCTCTCCAGTGTGGATCCTCTCGTGTTTTTTCAGCGTTCCTGACCGACTGAATCTCTTGTCGCAGTGTGAACACTTGTAAGGTTTCTCTCCAGTGTGGATCCTCTCGTGTGTTTTCAGATGTCCTGAATGATTGAATCTCTTGTCACAGTGTGAACACTTGTAAGGTTTCTCTCCAGTGTGAATTCTCTGGTGCTCTTTCAAATCTTCAGCTCTTATAAAAGTCTTCCCACACTCAAAGCACACATGATTTCTTACACCAGTGTGTATTTTCTGATGTTCTTTTAAACTCTGCAGACGTGAAAAACTCTTTCCACACAAAGAACATGAATGTGGTTTCTCCTGTGAATGAACTGTCATGTGGCTCTTCAGGTTTGAAGCCCTCAAAAATGTTTTGCCACAATGATCACATTCATGCAGTTTCTCTCCAGTGTGGATGTTCATGTGTTCCTGAAGGTGTCCATGTTGTCTAAAACTCTTCCCACACTGATCACATGAGAACGGTTTCTCTCCAGTGTGGATCTTCATGTGTTCCTGAAGGTGTCCATGACGTCTAAAACTCTTCCCACACTGATCACATGTGAATGGTTTCTCTCCAGTGTGGATCTTCATGTGAACCTTCAGATTCTGTTTGTATGTGAAACTCTTTCCACACTGAGTGCAAGTGAAAGATTTCTGAGATCTTCTTTGAAGTTTCTCCACTTCATTCACTTCTTCATTCTCATCCATCTGGCCTGAAATTAAAGTAAAAAAAAAGTGCTCAGTAAATCAATAAAAGAAAAATTATGTATTAAAATTTTTTTTACATTTAGTTTTATCCTGGTTCGCTGTACCGAACCATCATGTTTGTGTTCCATTACGGCCGTATTATATTTGTGTTGCAAGCAATCAGTGATGGGAATAACGGTGTTATAAATAAACGGCGTTACTAAAGGCGTTATTTTTTTCAGTAACGAGTAATCAAACTAATGACTGTTTCCTCCGTTACAGCGCCGTTACCATTACTGTCTATAAAATGCGGCGTTACTATAATTGAGCTCACTGAAGAGGATTTCATCCGAGTAGGCTCTCTCTCAGCCATTTTCTCTGGTGTGTGTGTTTATGAGGCGCCGGACTGGACAAAAGCGAGGCGAACGCGCTCGACAGTGCGCGAGAGAGACCAAGTGTGTCCGAGAACACGCTCGACAGTGCGCGAGAGAGACCAAGTGTGTCCGAGAACACGCTCGACAGTGCGCGAGAGAGACCAAGTGTGTCCGAGAACACGCTCGACAGTGCGCGAGAGAGACTGAGTGTGTCCGAGAACACGCTCGACAGTGCGCGACAGAGACCGAGTGTGTCCGAGAACACAGATCAGCATCAGGCAATGTGATCTTACTGGAACGTGTCGTTGAACCAACACACTGGAGAGCCGATTGTCTCGTAGTGGCAGAGTTGCGCTACGCAAATTTCGCAGACCCATGGCATTTCCCTTGCCAGTTGCTCATTTTTCTAGAACTCAAAAGTGATAAGCTTCTAAGCGATACCCCCATCACATCATTCACTGACGTAACTCGCTGTGACTGAACGAAAGGGAACTCTGTGTTTGACGTGGACTTGCAGCTTAAGAGCAGATCTGTATGTTTTTCTGTCCGTCTCCAGTTGCGTTCACATACAAATTGTGTAAGCTTACTTCATCCAATAGATAAAAGAATTGAGAAATCCCATATATTAACTGGCCCAGAGACACTCCCTCGAAGAAATCTGGACAGAAGTGGTTGAAAGTAGACAAAAGAGACAGGTTAAAACACCAGGAGTAAACATGAATGGGGCCTTGGTATACTTGTGATCCAATTGACCAAAATGCTTCTTAACAACAGTTGTAAACAAAGCCTTGCAATCTTATTTCATCCCTTCCTTGACCATGTGACTGAAACCAAATGTGAGACATTTAAACTGACCAATCAGCAGATTACAGCTTCCCACATCGTACTTTAGGTGTGACATTAGAGGCTTTCGCACCGAAGGAACCTTTTCATATTTCATAGAATTATTGGTGGAAGTTCCCAGATTTTGGCGTGTTCACACCCGGAAACTAGGAATGATTTTAGTTTTAGGAACTCCTTTTGGAGGAACTAATTTACTCCTACTTCAGAGTCTGTCTAAACCAGCACTATAGGAACTATCCATGTCGTTAGTGTTCGCTGATTGGCCGAACGCACACGAAACACCAGCACCCGACATAAAAAAAAAAAAAAAAAAAAAATGGCTGTGTAAACACACAGATTAAAGCCTTTATATTTACTCTAGAAACTAACTCTACAGTGATAAATGGGCCTCTTAACCATTACGCTGAGGAGAAAATCCAATGCAACTTTGAAGGGACCAAGAGAAACATGATTATGTATTACTACTCAGCATGACTTTTAGATGTAACTAAAGTAAAATTATCAAATTATTTATTCTTGATGCAAGAAGGAGGAGCAGACAATAAAAATGGACAATAAAAGTTTAATACTTGGTGCAGAAAATACAAAAAGAAAGTAAAACTGGAAACAAATAAGACAGATCTCGCTCTTTATTGACTAACAAGATAGCAAAGCATCTCAATCAGCCTCTTCTTCAGCTACAAAATGTTTTAAAAAAACACTTGCACTTTTAAACATATAGATTATATTAAGCAAAATTAAATATGCAATATTGCTCTTTGGGAAGGAAGTTTATCTTTGAGTTGCCGCCTCGGTGACTTCATAACTGGCTACAGCCGTGGTTGAGGCTGGTTAAGACAAACTAATAGGAAAGAGAGGTGGCATCGCACTTGAAAGTGCTGGAACTGAAGATAAGCTACTTAATGTGAGTTTTTGTGTGACTGTGTAGATTAGATGAATGAGTGAAGCTCTTCCCACATGCAGGGCAGTGATACGGTTTCTCTCCAGTGTGGATCCTCTTGTGTGTTTTCAGGGATTCTAACCGATTGAATCTCTTGTTGCAGAGTGAACACTTGTAAGGTTTCTCTCCAGTGTGAATTCTCTGATGCCGTTTCAAAACTACAGCTGTGATAAAAGTCTTCCCACATTCAAAGCACATATGATTTCTTACACCAGTGTGTATTTTCTGATGTGCTTTTAAATTCTGCGGACGTGAAAAACTCTTTCCACACAAAGAACATGAATGTGGTTTCTCCTGTGAATGAACTGTCATGTGGCTCTTCAGGTTTGAAGCCTTAAAAAATGTTTTACCACATTGATCACATTGATGCAGTTTCTCTCCAGTGTGGATGATCATGTGTTTCTGAAAGTGTCCTTTATGTGCAAAACTCTTCCCACACTGATCACATGTGAATGGTTTCTCTCCAGCGTGGATCTTCATGTGTTCCTGAAAGCGTCCTTGATGTCTAAAACTCTTTCCACACTGATCACATGTGAATGGTTTCTCTCCAGTGTGGATCCTCATGTGATTCTTAAGGTGTCCTTGATGTCTAAAACTCTTCCCACACTGATCACATGTGAACAGTTTCTCTCCAGTGTGGATCCTCATGTGAACCTTCAGATTCTGTTTGTATGTGAAACTCTTTCCACACTGAGTGCAAGTGAAAGATTTCTGAGATCTTCTTTGATGTTTCTCCACTTCATTCACTTCTTCATTCTCATCCATCGGGTCTGAAATTAAAGTTAAAAAGATGCTCAGTAAATCAATATAAGAGAAATTATGTAGTAAAAAAAAACAATACAAAACAAAACGATGTCATAGCAGAAAGTATTGAGTTGTGTTCAAACAACTGTCATACAAGATTATGATGATTTTGATCCATTATGTCCCTGGACTTTTCCATTAAAGGAGCACATTAATGTACTAGACATTTTTTTGTATGCATTAGAGTCACAAATCTATAGAGCCCCTAATAAAGGGACATTATGATGGGAGGAAAAAATAATATTTCAATGCTTTTGTGTTCCCGCAAAACACTTTTTGATACTTTTTTTGTGACATTTATTTTAAAGGTCCCATTGCATGAAATTTTCACTTTATGAGTTTTTTTTTTTACCTTAAAAGGGCATATTGCAGGTTAGAGTACCCAGTAAGCCAATGTATGGAAAAAGAATGTACGAGCTAGATTTAAATATAAACATATACTTATAAAACACTATTTAGGCTTCTGGAGTCATTTTTGTGAGAAAATTTTACTTACGCATTTGAAAACCGCCGAACCGGAAGTGACGTAACGGGAGGGAGAGTGGTCAAAGTAAACAATAGGAAAGCAATGGATCGCAATGACAGCTCGGACGCTGAGGAAATTGTAGCCTAAATGTTTACTCGTAAGATATATATAATTCATATAATTGATATATATAATGATATCATATAATTATGAGCCTGATATGAAGCCAAGTGAGCAGGACAGGCCAGGGTTAGACAGAACAATGGTGAGTTCTGGTGTGAGGAGAACAGGGCGAGAGAACAGTGTTAGCTTATAGATGTATTCACGTTAGCCGATGGTATAACACTATGCTCAGATCACAGTACTGTACAGATTATTATCATCATGTATCAGGCAATAGCAAAGCTAGTATTTAGACCCTTACCTGCATGTGTTGTGTGTGTCAGCCATTAGGAGACAGTTTCCAGAGGAAGAGGGACTTTATAAAGGCTTTGAATTGACCCATTTGGTGACAGTGAATAAAACAATTATCACAGTCACAACTGTCTTACTGTATAAAAACTTTATATGTAGAAACAGCCAACACAAACATTAAAGTCGGTTTGTACAGATTGAAAATGAATTATAGGACATAATATATTATATTTATAATAATAATAATAATAATAATAGTGTCTTCTGCAGACTAATAACAAACACATAAATGCATTACATTACAAGTTTATGTAGGATATGTTAATGAATTAAATTAAGACAAGGCACATTTTGTAAAACAGATGTACAATAAGTGATGTCTGACGGATCCGTGAGCGTCATGTTTCCCGCCGGTGGCCAAACCACATGCTGACGGCGGACCGTCACCGGGCGACCCGATGAAGGAGCCGGGACAGTGTGCACATATCGCCGTCATCATATCGCAGGGATTATAATCATTCGGTATATAGTGAACGCTACACACTACCGCATTTTTCAAAGCAGAAGCAGAAGTGAAGTCCCGTCTCTTACCCTGCACAAAACGCACACAGGCATGGAAGATCGCTCCGTCCTTTTTCTTATTCGGAAACCTGTGGACTCGATGTCCTGACAGGCCATAATTCACAATCATTTACCACCACGATGATTCATTGAAATACAATAACTAGGGATGCACCGAAATGAAAATTCTTGGCCGAAACCGAAAACCGAAAAAGAGGAAACTAAGGCCGAAAACCGAAAACCGAAACACCGAAATAAATTATGCCAATTATTAGTACCATGGCATTTATGGCTATGCCTGTGTACTAACTTTACTATAATCAAGGCATTGCATAAATTAATATTAAAGTTTCAAAGAATAAATCAATAAAAAATTTATGCAAATATTTATTTAGCACATTGCAAAGTATAAAATTAAATGTTTAACTTGACCCCACTCATGTGTACATTAAATAATAATGTAAAAGCCTACTGGCCTGCAGAAAGGTTTAAAAATGAAATGTTCTCTCATAAAAACAAAGTGCATTTAGGTCAATACTGCCATAGCCCATAATAATATCTGCAGCTATATGCTCATGGACGTGAGTTGCAAAAACCATAAACAGCTAAGGTAAACGCACACACCTCTGATAAATGACGGCTGCTCTGCACACACACGCAAGGTCTCTCGCTCCCTCTCTCTGCCGCGCGCGCGCTACGTCTGCGCGCTCATGTTCGCTCGCGATTCCGGGAGATTTAAACTAATTTGCGGGCATCAGGGAGTCGCTATCAATACGCGGGAGACTCCCGGAACTTCCGGAAGACTTGGGACGTCTGTGTTTTGAAAATCGCTGTCCGTGGGTCACTCTCAGATATATTGAAATACGTCCACACCGCAGATATGTTGCTTCAGACAAGCACGTGCAGGTCGCGGTATCTGCTGTTTGCGTCATCACAACATTTCGGCCGTATTGTTTCGGTGATAAAAAATGCACTTTTGGGCCATTTTCGGCCGAAAATTTTCGGTGGCCGAATATTCGGTGCATCCCTAACAATAACCACCGAAAACACACTGAGTCACGACCGCTCCAACTGAACACCAACCTACTCTGCACTGAGTGAACGCAGAGCCGGCGAACGACTCCCTATGGTGACGTAATATGACACGATGGTGAAAAAAAGTGTTTTTTCAACACGGTCAAGGAAACTGTCACGTTTTCTATTAAATTTGTGCCCTTATGTCTTGCAAAACAATTTTTAATCCTGCATTTACTTTTTATATGGTATTTTCATACAAGGTTATATTCATTTTGAAAAAAGATAAAACCCTGGAATATGCCCTTTAATATGAGTTCCCCTAGCCTGCCTATGGTCCCCCAGTGGCTAGACGTTTTGATGGGTGTAAACCAAGCCCTGGGTATTTTTGAGAAAATGAAAGCTCAGACGGGCGAATCTAGAATCTTCCCTTTATGTCGTCATAAGGGGAAAGGTCACCTCCCCTTTCTCTTCTTTGCCCGCAAAGAGAATTTGGCCCGCCCATGAGAAAATGAGCTGCGTGAGCACGATATTGTTTTTTCCTCGAGAGACATCATGGCTTGCAAACAACCGAAGCATGGCAGTTGCTCAGTGTTTGGATGTACAAATGAACACAAAAGTATTTTTTAGTTCCTTCATCCGAGCCTCTGAAGAACCAGTGGGTTATGTGAATGTCTGATGTGTAATTATTTCATTTCACACAGATAATCTTTAATTAAACACAGATAATCTTTCTCTCAAAGTCGTTCAATACTGTTTATGCATCAGTAAATCAAGCCAGTGACTAAACGATCAACTTCACCTCGTTTCTCTTAGGATGAAAATAATCTTACTCAAACTGTGATTAATATATATACAGAAAGTGATCAAAGAACAATCCCTTTCCAATCGCCCAAGCTGTCAATCACACAGCGCGAGTTTATCTGGACACTTTCCAAAACTCGTTATGAAATCAATGACGCTGTTACGCTGCACAACGAAGCTCTTACTGTACTTACCTCATGTTTGCATTGGTGAAATCATTAGTGAGAGTGCAGAAACTGCGTTGCAATGATAAGATCTTCATTCACGCGATCAACAGGCTGTCATCTGCTCAGTGCTCATCACTGCAACCTTTTATGTGATGGGAATAGATCTAAATACTTAAACTTCTCACGATTCGTAAATCTCGATAACTGTAATAGTAAAAACGTATACTAGCTGTAATAGTAAAAGTTTTCGAGAGAGTTGACATGTAGCCTAATGCTAGATATTTCATATGCAAGCATGTCAGCCGTGGGCGTTTACACTGAAGTCTCACAGCAGCCAATCACAGCAGTGGGCGTTTACACTGAAGTCTCACAGCAGACACACCCCTTCAAAGAGAGCGTTCAAATCAGAGACTCAAATCAGGCTAGGAAAAATGCCTTTTATTTCTAAATTATAACAACTTTTGATCAAAAAACATACTAACATTATAAGGGTACCCCAGAAAACATTCTAAAATAATAAAATAATCCATGCAATGGGACCTTTAACATTTTAAAAATACGCAATAATGCTATAATTTTAACACTCCCTGTTTACACAAACTACACCATGTGTAGCAAAGTCTATTTATTGGAGTAGTTTTTTTTAAATGTTGGTGTTTTAGCAAGATAATAATAATATTTTGGAATGCACTAAACTGTATTAAGACATATACATAATTTGGTTGCAGTAATTGTGAACCAGATGTAAAATAAACAGAAAAAAAAAGCTCAGATAATAATAAAATTGACTTACAGATAACAAACATCCTTGTTAAAAAAAATCTGCACCTGGTTCATATCATTTGCTAGCCTGGCAAGCCAGACCTACATCAAGATGTTAGGTCTGGCAACTCACCATAGACACGGCTCAATCCGAGGGGCGGGATAAATGGCTGTCTTTCAAATTCCCTCTGCACGCAATAGGACAGCGCTTCAACCAACCAGAACGTTTTCCCAACAGCAGAGTTAACGTTAGTTGATAGATTCAACTTTTACCATATCTGGCTGGCAAAACTACGAACACATCTTCCTTTTTTAAGAATGACTTAAGTGCCGTTCTTTGTTATTTTCTCAAAGAAAAGCTTAACTCCTATTCCTCCAGAGTCGCGGCCAAAGCTGATTCGAAAGACCGCTGTTCGTCTTCAGCCATTCTTTGTTTTCAAGTAGCAGGGAATTCACACGGAACCGTCACAATGTCGTCATTCTGTTAAGCCCGCCCACCGACTCTATACACGATGTGATTGGCCTGTTAAATTTTGCTGCCGCTAGGGTGCATCTAGATTTCTAGGCTAATTATTTGCTGCTTTAATTCTAATTCACAACTAGATTTTTCCTACTATAACAGAGCTAAATCTGATGAACTGCTTTATAACCTAAATGTTCTTCAGCCTCACAAATGAAGAATAGGGATGGGTACCAAAACCCGGTATTAAACGGGCCCCGGTGCTGAATTATGAAAGACTGCTGGATCGATAAGCTCGGATGTTATCGGTTCTGGAGAAATTAAGAAAGTACACGTGCTATTTATTATTGCTTATTGTGGCGTATAAACTTAAAAACCAATCCAAACGCAGCAGCAGGCTAAGACATGTGGGTTTATACTGAAGACGCATCACGCTGAACCATTGCACATGATGGGATGTCTTTATTGTTCCATTTCACAAGCTTAGAAAGGACCAACACTTACTTTAATAGATGTATTTCATCAGCCGTGCAAAGATACCTCAGACAGTGCAGTAACAGAAGATGAAGACGATGATGACGGTCAACAGAAAGTTTCTCCACATGGTCACCCTGCAGCCATAATCCAAACACCCGGCCGTGCCACACAGGTGAGCACACACACTAATACAGACACCACACCCCCGGTGACACCCACAGTAATCAATGACGTCACTATGCGCATGCATACACAACAGTATAGAAAAAGGAGGAAATATCATAGAAGACAAGTCAAACCCAATATATGGCTCATACATTCCGGCCCCAAATTATTTCATAGTAATAATTGACCACCATCATCACCTTGTGGGAGACAGACACCAATCAAAATGCAAAGTGAACTTTTAGTCCTTTAAAAGTCCTTTAACCCTCTGGGGTCTGAGCTGTTTTCTGGGCCCTGGAGGTGTTCTGACATGCTCTGACATTTGTGTTTTTTTCTGTTACTAGTGACATTTTCATGGCTAAAGTCTAATTACACTGTATTCAGCACAAACTCTGCTACAATAATATATCAGCAGCATGTATGTAAAAGTTTGTAGTTTTGAGATAATGACATTTATGCGTGGTTTGTGAAAATACAAAAAAAAATTCTCGCTGAAATAAGGCCATGAAACCCATACTGATTATTTCTTCACAAGACTTTTGAAAATTGTATGACGTAGCCTAGAATATTTGCTCCAAAACTATGTGAAAATCACCCTGGCTGCTCATTCAGATAAGACAATATATTTTACGACGTGTTTTGTGTGAGAAAGCTTTATGCGGGAGCTCATTAATATGTAAGCTTTTCACACCTGAGAAAGACAAAGACACTCCCCTAACTGCCCTATTAGGAGCGATCAGGCCCTGTCATTCAGAGCAACCTTGCACAAAGAATGAGGAGATTTAAAAAAGAATGGCTTTTAGATTGTTTGGATTTATTTACAACACAACATAATCCAAAAATACACAACAAATGACAAAAGAGCACATTGAAAACAATGATCCAAAGACAGAGACCTTTGTGCCATTCCTAAAAACATTGTACATACCTTTCATTTCCAAGGTGTTTGATTTTCACTTTACCATGTTCATATACAGAGACTCATGTGAATGTTGAAGTCAGCAGGACTCAGCTGCATCAGGGCCCTGTAAAAAAAAAAAAAAAGAAAACTGTGAACATACTGATATCAAGAAAAACTATAGGGCTGCACGATTTTGGGAATAGATTTTAGATTTTTCTGGTTAAAATTTCTTTTTAAAATTCACAGAATACACACACACACACACACACGTTTCCAACAATATATAATGAACACCAGGTTTGTTGTGCCTTGTAGGCATAGGCTACGCAGTGCTGCATAAAATAATAATAACAATAAATTAAATCTTCCAAAAGATTTCAAGAACAACTACGCTAGAGAAAAATATATTGATTATCTTATGTTACTTCAAATGTTTCCATTCGTTATGATGATATGAAATGAGATAATAGTAAAAACATAAAGCCTAATGTTTGGTGCATTTTTCCTTTCAAACGCAATCGCGCTCCAAAATATGATACATTCAAACGCACAGCGCGCTCCAAAATATGATACATTCAAACCCACAGCGCGCTCCAAAATATGATACATTCAAACCCACAGCGCGCTCCAAAATATGATACATTCAAACGCACAGCACGCTCCAAAATATGATACATTCAAAACAACAGCGCGCTCCAAAATATGATACATTCAAACCCACAGTGCGCTCCAAAATATGATACATTCAAACGCCATCGCGCTCCAAAATATTAAACATTATGGTTATACATATCTATGTTTGAGCAGATATCCACAAACAGTATTTAACAGTAAACACGGGTCTAAATAGTATAATATTCACCATATATCTAGCAACAGTTCAACTGCAATGTGAAGTTTATGCAACAATACCATAAACTAACAAGTAAGAATTTCTTACCTTACATCTTTCTTGTCTTCAAATCGCGTTCTTCTTCTTCTTAGGTAAATCCAATGTAAGCTCAGACGTGTCTTCCAAACTCAATGAAAAGCAGAGACTTGTGAAGTGTTTTGGTGTTTTGTGTTTGAGGTAACGAGGGCGTTCGCGTCCCATGTGGACGATTTGCATGTGAATCACTTTTGCGCGAGTGGGCGTGGTCTAATTAAAAGTAATTAGCAAGCGTTTGAGATACTGGACATCCTGTTGGTTTTATACAAATTACTTAAACAGAGAATATTTGTTTTCAGTTTGAATCCGATCATTTAAAAGTACACACTTAAATGTGTATAAAGGTGTATGGCTCATAAATGTGTGACAAGTATTCGCTGAGTTTTGTTTCAGTTTATAGACGTGCTCAAGAAAAAAAAGTTCACCGCGACGGAGAGGCAGAACGCACACCCTGTTTATTTTCTTTATTTTACAAAAGCACAATGTTTTGATTTGATTGTAAGTGGACACATACAAAAGTAGAAATATCACAGATTCTTTTTTTATATTTCTTTTTTCTGTATAACCATAAATGACGGAGTAATTTAAGTTTATTGTACTACAATGTGAAGAAAATCCAGCAAAACGCGGGGGCGCGTTTGCCGACCTCAGAGGGTTAACGTCCAATAATGTCAAAGTTCATGTCCGCTGTATCCAAAGATCTTCACTGCCCCTCTGCTTCCTGCAGAAGGCAGACTTTGGTTATTGGCCGGTTCAGATAACTGGTTTTAGTTTTAATCCGTACACTTCGCACCAGTCCATTTTTGTCTGGAATAGTATCCACAATTCTTCCTATAATCCAAGTATTGCGAGGTGCCATATCATCCACTAGCACCACGAGATCTCCTGGAACAAAGTTTCTTTTAGCAGTATTCCCCTTCTGGCGCTCCTAAAGTCCAGGAAGGTACTCCTTCACCCAGCGCGTCCAGAACAAATCCGAAATATACTGCACTTGTTTCCAGCGACGACAAGCCTAAACATCCTCCTTTTCGAACAATTCTAGTGGCAACAACGGCCGCGACTTAAGCAAAAGTATATGGTTAGGGGTCAACGCCTCAAAAGTCTTGAGGATCTATTGACACTTTCGTTATTGGATGGCTATTAACAATCACTTCAGCCTCACAAAACACTGTCGCCAAGCTTTCTTCATCCAGAGTCTGAGTCTTCAAAATGGAGTTTAGCACTTTACGGACTGACCGAATCAATCTTTCCCAAGCACCTCCATGGTGTGATGCTGCTGGAGGATTGAAAACCCATTTCACACTCTTTTGTAACAGCACGTCATTTATGAGGTTGTGGTTCAGATTCTCAATGGCCTCCCTCAATTCATGTTCAGTGCCCACAAAGTTAGTACCATTATCCGAACGGATTTCCAGGACTTGACCACGTCTCGCCACAAACCTTCTAAAACCATTGATGGAGTCTTTGTCTAAAGATGAAAGAACTTCAAGGTATATGGCTCGCATCGCCAAGCATGTAAAAATGAGCCCATACCTCTTGACCACAGCTCTACCACGTTTAACCTCAAATGGTCCAAAGCAGTCCAAACCAACTCGACTGAAAGGAGGCTCATCAGGAGTTATTCCGCTGTGAGGAAGGTCAGCCATTTTCTGATGTCCAGGTGAAGCAGACAATCTACGTCAGATGACACACTTTGTCAAAACCTTTCTAATGCAGAACAGGCACCAGGAATCCAATACTTCTGACGCAGATGAGAAAGCATGTGGTTTCGTCCACCATGGCCTGTTTCTTGGTGTACATGACAGAGAATAAGATTGGAAATGTGTTGATCTTTAGCCAGTATAACTGGATGTTTTGCTTCAACTGGCATAGCTGCTCTACTAAGCCGTCCTCCAACCCTAATGAGATCACCATACAGGATCGGGTTAAGCTTGTAGAGGTGACTCGTCCTCCTTACACACTCTCCTTTCTTCAAGTTGGCCAGTTCTTCCGGAAACCTTATTTTTTGACAAAAACTGATAATATCTGATTCCGCTACAACCATATCTTCCATGGACAGAACATCCTTTGGCACTTGAGCCTTAACACCTTCCATCTGGACCTGTAGCTCTTTCTCCAGCTGCTCAGCACTTAGGTCCGATCCAGAAAGGGTTTCTCTCAGCAGCTTGCCATGTCGCACCAGGGAAAAAACCAAGGTCTTAAACTTGAGAAGCCAACCAACAGCCCTTTTAAGACGGAGCCAGGAGGAAAAGTAATCAATGAGCTTCTCCACTGGACTGACCTGCTCAACATGAGCAGCGTTCACCACCACAGACTTGACCTCTGGGTCTCCAACAAGAGGGTTTTCGGGCCACCTGCTCTCAGGCTCATGAAGAAAATCAGGACCACAGAGCCATGCACCAGTCTTTAGCAATGACTGAACTTTAACACCTCTGGGGGCTAGATTCACAAGGTTGGTTGATGTATTCACGTACCTCCACTGGGATACATTAGACATTTTCAATATTTCAGACACTCTGTTTTCTATGAAGATTTTAAATCTGGATGTCTCGTTTTTTTATGTATTTCAAAACAGAAGTGCTGTCTGTCTAAAAGACAGACTCTTGGAGGTCCATTTGCAGCTCCTTCCTCCACAACTTGTCCATCCTGCTAGCCACCACCGCGGTATTCAGCTCCATACGGGGAATGGTGACAAGTTTTAGAGGAGCTACTCGTGCCTTTCCCATTACAAATGCACTGTGAGTTCGCCCGCTATCGTTATGGAGCAACAGGTAAGTCACAGTCCCAAACCCTTCCTCACTTGCGTCTGCAAAGTGGTGGAGCTGAGCAGAGACAAGACGACCACAGTCCACAGGTTTTAAGCACCTACTGACCACCCAATTTTCAAGGTCATGAAGATCTTCCAGCCAAGCCATCCATTCTCCAGCAACCGAAGAGGGCAAAGGATCGTCCCATCCCAGACGGACGTCTCCTGCAAATGTCTTGGAGGATTTTCTTGGGGGACAAAACAACAGGTGCCAAGAAACCAAGAGGGTCGTAAAATCGAACTAATCACGGACAAGATTCCTCTTCTTGTGAGCGGGTGGGTTTTAAGTATGATTTTAAACTTGAATGAGTCAGATTGGACACACCACTGTACACCCAAGGCACACTCTACAGGCAAAGCATCACTATCCAAATCCAGATCTTTCAACTCTTTGGCTCGCAACCGCCTTTAGCACACAAGGCACTAAGCTCTCGACATAAAGATACTGCTTCCTCTTCAGAGCCAACAGACACCAAACAATCATCGACGTAAAAATGGTGCAGGACAGTGTTAGCTGCCATAGGACTGAAGCACTTTTGATTGTCTTCAGCACACTTCCTCAGGGCGAAACAGGCACAACTAGGGAAGGAAGTAGCACCAAATCATTCTGTACTCCACTAGCTCCTGACTGCAATATCCATCAGGCCACCACAGGAATCTCAACAAGTCAGAGTCTTCAGCCAGCACCCTGACCTGATGAAACATGGCCTCAATATCTGCCATGAGCACCACAGGTTCTTTGCGGAATCTTGTGAGGACTCCCACTAACAAATTTGTGAGATCTGGTCCTTGAAGAGGCTGTGAGTTCAAAGACGTCCCCTGAAACGTGACCCCACAATCAAAAACTATCCGCAGTTTTTTCTTTTTAGAATGATACACCCCACGATGGGGAAAATACCACACCCTTCCATCACAACGGGCCAGCTGCTTTATTCAAACGCCTTTTGAGACTCAATGCACGCTGTTCTACAACGGTCTTATTGTTTGCCATTTTGAGGTATCTTTGTCTTACCGGCAGACTAATACTGTAATGACCATCAATGAGCTTGGCAGACTCTAAGACTGACTCAATGAAGCGCTTGTCCTCCCTTGACAGACCAGGTTGTTCATCCTGCACAGTTTCAGGTAAATCCACCTTCAGCTGCTTCTCCCAAAGCTCATCAAGCCTCGCCACTGAGATCCGATTGATTGTGATGTTGGGCTGCAAACAATGATCACTGATCTGACAATCTCCTCGGAGCGGGCCATTCATCGTCCAACCCAGGATGGTTTTAATTGCATAAGGGCCCCCGTTCACTGCACTTATCACCTCCCACGGCTCCAGAGTTTTAGGGACGTTAGTGCCGATCAGAAGGTCCACATCAGCATAGATCTATGGTATTTTTGTGTGTCTCAGGTGCAGCCATCTTTGAAGGTCTTTTGAGCATTACTCCCCGGATCCAAAAGCGCATACGTGACAAAGGTCTCTTGCCCCCTTTTGGATTTCACCTGAACAGGCAAAATAGAGAGCGTACAGTCCTGCTTACCGGGCCCAGTCAAGCCACTGGACTGAACAGACACCACAGCGCCTTCTCTGGCCATTTCCAAGCCACCATTGGCCTGAGTCGAACTCTTTTGTTTTGCTTTGGGGTGGAAATGCGACAACATGGGGTGCCTATAATTGCATACTCTACATATCAGACGTTTTCTGCAACCTTTACTCATGTGCCCAACGCACAGACATCCAAAGCACATACGGTTCTCCTTCAAAAAATATATTTGCTCATCGTGTGTCCTTTTATCCAAAAGAAGGCAAACATCTAACGAATGTCCAGCTCCAAAAAACAAACTTTCACTATTGAGTTCTTCACCCTTTTGTTCCCAGGCTCCATTTTCTTCTCAGCAGTACTGCCTCTAGCCTTTGAACTAGTTTGAGACTTGACCATTTTTAATTCCTTTCTTCCTGTCGCAGGTGTATCTGTAGAGATTTGTTATGCAGTATGTCATTTTATGTCCTGTCTTTTTTAATGTTTTTCTTTGCAACTTTTTTGGCCGCCTATCTTGGCCAGGACTCCCTGGGAGAAGAGTTACTGTAACTCAATGGGACATTTCCTGGTTAAATAAATTTTTTTTTAAATCTTGTATATTTCCAAAAAGAGGGTCACTTGCTATCTTGACTTGCCTCTCAACAAACTCCACAATGACCGAAAATGTAGCTCTATGATGAAACTTCTCCTGAATATCGCAGCCCACACTTCTCCAATGATCCCGCAGCTTAAAAGGCAGCTTTTTCACAATGGTTTGCATATTTGTAGGCACATTCAGGTCACTTACGGCGGCTCCCATAGAGTTGCAACATTCCTGCAACAATAGGCTGTAGGCCCTTAAAGCCTTGACATCTTCAGCTTTAACCATCGGCCTAGGGGTGGGCAGTATGACCAAAATTCAATTTCACGGTATGACTAATTTTATTTCACGGTAACGATATATTTCACGATATAGTTATTTGTATCTGTAGTTATTCTTGAAAAATCGACAAAAAAGGCTTTGTATAATAAATAAACCCAAATACTTTAGAAATGAAAAGTACTTCACTTTGTTTGAATTTTCTTTTTCTTTTATTTGGTAAATTATTACTTTGGTAAACTATTTTTAATAGCTAAATATAGTAAACAAAACACTCTCATCAACTTTTAGATGAACTGCCCCCAACTGATTGGTATTAAATACAACTCATAGGTGCAATTCAACTTTAAATAAAGTGTTGCTAAATAATTTTTCAATCTCATGTTATTGCTTTACTTCATCAATCAGTTTATAATATCTGAATATTTTATACTGAACTATTCTATTCATAATAAATTAGTTACTTCCTTTTAATTTGGTAGGATATTAGTAGATACTAGTTATGTTTAAATGTTTTCCCGGTACATTTTTGCCATGTCTGCTTTTAAAGGAGAACTTGGTAACTTTTTTAACTTAATAAAACTGTCTAGAAATCATTTGGATGGTTAAACAACCTGTTCTGGTGATATTGGTGACTTTCCCCGCTCCCCCCAGCGTTCCCAGGCGGAAAACCAACCTTGCAACTTGCGCACTGCCGTCCCGGCAAAGTGAAATTGGAAGTCTCGTGAGAACCGAGAACGAGAAGAGAACGAGCGCGAAACACAAATTGCTTTACGGCAATTCGACATAAACACACACGCATGTATGATGTATTACCAGATGACCCACCTCGGTAGACATAGCTCCACACGATACAGTTGGCTTGCTCCGATCAAAACAAACGCACATGAGCAGCGGTAGAGAGGGGGAGGAGGCCGCCGCAAGTGAGTTTTTTACGACTGTGTTGTGAAATATACGCCCTCCCACAGCTGTAGGGGGAGCTCGTGGGGAAAACATGCGACAACAAAAGGGAAAATCAGCGAAGAAGTGACTAGAGTTCGCTAGAGTTACAGAGTTCTCCTTTAAAGGGCTTGTTTTGTTCTTTTTGTGATATCTGGCAACCCGTCACCTAAAGCTTTAATCAAGAGAGGTTCAGAAGTGTCAAGTTCATAAGTGACTAGGAGAACCGCAGTATGAAAACCGAATAGCAGCTACTGTTAGTGTTGACCAAGTAGTGTAAATTATACACACCTTGTAACTGTGCCATTATTTTACATAGCCCGGTGAACACCGACACATCGCGCTCCCTCTCAGTGCGTGTGCATGCGCGTGCAGTGCGTGTGCGTGTGCAGCTTTTGCATCAGTAAAATGCGATCGGTTACGGTAATTTGAGTGACAAGTTGTAATCACGCATTGAATAGAAGAAAGATTTTATCAGCTGTTTCAGTGGCCAATTGTTTGGAGTTAGAAATATATAACTCGCGCTGCATATTTAGTAATTTTGCCTCAGATACAAGATTATACATTCGCAGGTTGTTCATTACCACAGCAACCGCGTGTCATACTGAATGCGAGTTTCGTGTTTAAAAAGTAACTATACATAAGAAACAGAAAGATGCAGATAACTATACATTATTTAAGGTTATTTCTATTCGTTACAATATTGATATATGAACTGTTGTTGTCAAGTAAGCTTCATGCTTTCCCCGTTGCGATCGTGCACTCCTCTAACTGTAGCCTACGGGTGCCGCACTGCTCTAGTTGACTGCTGCGCCTTTTCCCCCGAAAATATCACGTTAACAACAACCCTTTAGAAAACATAATTCCTTTGTGGATCCTCTTGATCTACTTTTTCCATGTTTCTTTGACAAATCTCACATCACAGTGTCAGTCTCTCGCACGGCACGCTGCATGTGAGTTAACCACGCCCACTTATTTACATGTCGCGGTATACACGGAATGAAAAAATCTGTTATGGTTGACATTTTCTACCGCAGTAAAAATATATACCGTCATACCGCCCAGCCCTACATCGGCCATAAAAGCACCTTATCCATGTAGGCAGAGGCTACTTTGAATGGATCGCCAAAATACTCCTGAAGTAGTGACTTTGCCTTAGTGTATCCATGGGACGGAGGCAGATGTTGACAGCTTCGGATCAAATCCCTGGGCTGACCTCTCGTATACTGTTCGAGGTAATACAAACAGTCCTTCTGACTTTGTGTTCTCTCTTCAATGTTGTTCCTTTAATGCGCATGTGAACGCCATCAGCGTTTCTCACAGGTTCGCGTTTAAAGTCTGTGTAGAGAGAATGGTGTCGTCTTAAGCCTGGAACACACCAAGCCGACGGTCGGCCGTCGGGCAGTTTCCGTGCGTCGGCCGACTAAATCTTCTCAGTGTGTTCCGCACCGTCGGCTGAAATTGGTCCTCGTCGGCTTTGTAACGGCCGATTCGACATGTTGAATCGGCGTCGGGCCGTCGGTGAAAGAGGGAACTCTGATTGGCTGTTCAGCTTAGTGACCGAGTCAGTGCACGAGAATAATAGCAAAATAGCGAGCAAAGTCAAAACGGTACAGATAGAAGGCTGTTCTAATGATATGTCATCTTATCTGAGTGTTCCTTGGCGAATATTTCAATATTAACACGAGAGGAGTGGAATAAAGACAGTGTTTAGCAGGATTGATATTCAAAACGGTAAGCACGCACTGCTTTGTTTACGGTTTGTGTAACTGCAGCCGGCAGCGCCGGTTTCCCTTTTTGAATGACGAATATAGACGAATATATCTGCAGAAATAGACAGCTGTCTCATTTACACGCAGGCGCAGAACGCGCATTCTAGCTGACAGTCGGCTGTAGTTCTCTCGGTGTGTTCAAGTGCAGCTTTTTACCCCGACGCGAGGCGACAACACAGTCGGCTTTCATCAGCGCTAGTTCGTCTGCGTCGGCTTGGTGTGTTCCAGGCTTTAGCGGCCCCTAATTTAATATCAAATGATCGTTGCGACGGAAGCGAATCAATCAAAACTAATTTTAGCTGGAAAATAACTTTATTAAAGAACCGCTATAAAGCCAAAACAATCTCTGTTACCTTAAATTATACGTTTATCTTGTTACGGGCGGACGGACACCACCCCTAACATAAATGGAGAGACGCACACAGAACCGCTCGTGTCCAACATAAGGGGTATGTTTATTTAGTAGGTTGTTCAGAAACAGAGGCAGTAATACTGAGGCGGAACGCTTTTGTTTCCCGGGGTGGACTCCTAACGCTTCAACGACAGCACGGCAGTGCATAGACTCCTGGCTCAGGCTCTGTGTGCCCCCAGGTGTGCTTCCGGAAAGCTTTTGTAGCTTCAGTATACGGCTGCGCTCAGGTGTGGCTCATCTGTAATGTGGCATGGGCTAAAGCTAGAAATGGTGATTCTGCCACTGACTGGTCCATTTTCAGACAACTAAGAAATAAATGTACCTCTCTTATCAAAAAGGCTAAATCAGAATATTATTTATCAGTCACAAGTGAAAACCTCAATAATCCACAGAAATTTTGGAAAGTCATCAAGTCTCTTTCTGTGAATAAAAGTAATGAAGCCCTCCCAAAATTTGTCTTAAAAAACTCTCTCCCAGTCTACGACAGAGTTGATGTCTTAAATTGCTTTAATGAGCATTTTGTATCAGTTGGTTCTCTGTCCGAGTCGACAGGAGTGGTCACTGTCACTCCATGCACATACTCCCCAGTGTTTTCTGGAGAGCCTTTCAATTTTGTTTCTTTTACTGTGCAGCAGGTGCATGGAGCTCTTAAAGCGTTAGATCACAGAAAACCTCCTGGACCTGATTTAATAGAGCCTTACTTTTTGAAAAAGGCGGCTGATTTTGTTGCAGAGCCCCTCACAATTCTTTTTAATCTGTCAATTCAAAACAATGAAATACCATCAGTTTGGAAGTCAGCTTTTGTTATTCCCTTGTTTAAAGGAGGTGATCCAGCAGTTTTAACTAACTATCGGCCTATATCTAATTTGTGTGTTTTGTCAAAAATGTTAGAATCCCTTGTTTCAGACCAAATAAAAGAGTTTTTATACTCAAATGAACTCCTTTCCAAACTGCAATCAGGCTTCAGGAAAAAGCACAGTACCATCACTGCTGTTACAAAAGTAATTAATGACATACTTGTCGCTCTTGATAGAAAGCAATTCTGTGCATCACTTTTTCTTGATCTGTCGAAAGCTTTTGACACAGTGGACCATGCTGTTCTAAAGCATAGGCTTCTTTGTCTGGGATTGTCTGATTGTGTAGTTTCCTGGTTCATGAATTATCTGAGTGACAGGACTCAGTGCATTAAATGTGATGGTCTATGTTCTGCATTAGTGAAGGTCCACAAGGGGGTGCCACAAGGCTCAATATTAGGTCCTCTCTTGTTTATTATGTATATAAATGAACTAGGCCACAATGTGTCGGATGCTAATATGCATTTGTATGCTGATGACACGATTATTTATTGTTTTGGATCGTCCCCAGCTAAAGCGGTTGAGTCTTTGCAGAAAGCTTTTAATGTGGTTCAACGCACGCTTATGCAGCTTAAACTGGTTCTCAATGCTGATAAGACCAAACTTATGCTGTTTAGTAATACTAAGAAGGTTTCTCAAGCTCCTCCTCCTGTGTTCACTTTGACTGGAAGTGTCATAGAGGTGGTTCATTCTTATAAGTACCTTGGTATCTGGCTTGATGATGCTCTCACTTTTAAGCCTCATATAGACAACCTTGTGAAGAAACTCAAACTTAAACTGTCTTTTTTCTTTCGAAATAAATTTTGTTTTTCTTTTAAAGCTAAAAAGCAGCTAGTCACTGCAACATTTTTATCTGTCTTAGATTATGGAGACCTGGTGTATAGGACCGCTTCAGCACAATGTCTGTATAAGATTGACACTGTTTATCATGCGTCTCTGAGATTTATTACGAATTGTAAAAACTTGACCCATCATTGTGAATTATATTCCAGAGTGGGATGGCCATCGTTGTCCAACAGGAGATCAGGGCATTGGCATATTTTTATCTATAAGGCCATGCTTGGTCTGTTGCCATCCTACATCTGTAGTTTAATCACATGGAGAAGTGTTGGTTCTTATTCATTGCGATCAAATGATAACTTGCTGCTCTTTGTTCCATTTGCCCGTACAGAACTGGGAAAAAGGGCTTTTGTCTACTCCGCTCCTTTTGCATGGAACTTTATGCAAAAAGACTTGAAATTATCTGAATTTATTTCCTTAAATGCTTTTAAGTCCAGATTGAGAGAACCTGAAATGACCTGTTTAAATTGTAAATGTTTTTAATTATTTGTATTGTATAATTTTTATAAATGTAATTGACTGTGTTTTTGCTGCCTTTTGGCCAGGACTCCCTTGAAAAAGAGGTTTTTAACCTCAATGGGACCTTCCTGGTTAAATAAAGGTTAAATAAAAAAAAAAAAAATTAAGAGCAGGGGAAACTCAAACACATAATTAGAACACAGCGGAGCTGAGGGACGTAACACCCCCACCCCGAAATGGTGACCTGTCGCCATACTCTAAACATAGGAAATACTTATTTTTACTCTAGCCTTCTGTGTTCAGCTTTCAGGTATCTGTATAGGCCTATGGAAACAAAATAGAATTACAGGAATGTAGTACTTTGGTGTATAAGGTCAACTCATAGGCAATACACACTTATGTGTAAAAAAGAAAAAAAACATCGCTAGAGACTTATATTAGATTAGCAGGCTCAATAAACTAAAGTAAATCTCAGAGTAAATAACGAGTATATACGAGTATATATTAAAAAAAATTCATAAGAAAATTATTACTATTAAGCATCCACCCTAGACAACGCATCTGCGACAATATTGTCTACTCCTCGGATATGTACAATTTGGAGGTTAAACGGTTGAAGCAACAAACTCCAGCGCATTAACCTGTGGTTAGAATTGTACATGCGACTGAGGAACTTGAGTGGGTCATGGTCAGTATAGACCTTAACTGGATGTATGGTAGAACCCAAGTACACTTCGAAGTGTTGAATAGCCAATACTAGAGCCAAAGTCTCTTGCTCGATAGTGGAGTACCTTCGCTGGGCAGAATTAAACTTCCTTGAGAAGAAACTCACGGGATGATTTACATGGTCTGCACCTGACTGCAACAGTACGGCACCGGCGCCTACGTTGCTAGCGTCCACAGCAAGCTGAAACGGTCTGTTAAAATCTGGCGCAGCGAGCACGGGAGTTGTCAGTAAGAGAGCCTTGACGTTTTCGAATGCTCGGTTACAGGACTCCGTCCATTCAAACTTAGTTTTGGGGCTCAATAGGTTAGTGAGGGGACAAACCACAGTCGAAAAGTTCTTACAAAAACTGCGATAGTAGCCTACCATTCCTAAAAATCGGCGTAACGCACGCCGGTCGCAGGGCACAGGAAACTCCTGAATAGCGGCTACTTTAGCCATTACTGGCAAAACATGTCCTCTACCAACTATCCGCCCCAAGTAAGTGACAGTGGCTTTTCCGAATTCACATTTTGCTAGATTTATCGTGAGCTTCGCACTGGACAGTCTACGGAAAAGCTCTTGAAGTTGTGTCATGTGTTCGGACCAGTGTGTACTATATAGGACTATGTCGTCCAAATACGCCTCGCAATTTGCCATTCCAGCTAAAACAATATTTACTAAACGCTGGAATGTGGCAGGTGCATTCCGCATTCCGAAAGCCATAACCTTATAATTCATAAACGCATCGGGGGTCACAAAGGCTGATATCTGTTTTGCTCTTGGTGTAAGGGGCACCTGCCAGTAACCTTTTAGGAGGTCGATTTTAGTGACAAATGTAGCCGAGCCAACACGGTCCACACAGTCATCCATCCGCGGTAGTGGATAGCAGTCTGGCACAGTGATGGCATTAACACGCCTGTAGTCCGTGCAAAACCTGTAAGTGCCATCAGGTTTTCCAACTAAAAGGCACGGGGAACTCCACGGACTAGAGCTAGGTTCAGCAATATTATTCTGTATCATGTACTCAACTTCCCGTTTCAGGATAGCTCGCTTTTCTGGGTTTACTCTATATGGGTGCTGTTTAATCGGGCCCTTATCACCCACGTCTATGTCATGTTCCAGAACGGTGGTCACAGTCGGAACATCTCCGAATAATTCAGGAAAATCATCTATCACAGACGATATGTCAGTTGCTTGAGAGGGTGTTAAATGTGGCAAATGATTTACAATACCGGACAGCATAGCGGAGTTTTTAAGTCGACCTTCAATCACGCACCGCGACGGAGGAGTCACCTCATCATCATCATCTACCAGTGAAGACGGCAACACGGGGACCTCGACAGGACCGGGTACGTTAAGGTCACACAAGCTATTTTTAACCTCTTCACGTGTATAATATGGTTTAAGCATATTTACATGACAGACGCGAGAATGTCTTCGTCTGTCTGGGGTCACAATTACATAATTCAGATCCGATATTTTTTTTTCAACAGTATATGGTCCACTGAATCGAGCTTGAAACAAAGAACCGGGCACGGGTAAGAGAACCAACACTTGGTCTCCAGGTTTAAACGAACGGGCTCTGGCCTTGCGATCATACCATGTTTTCATGCTAGATTGGGTCTTCTCTAAATTCTCTCTAGCGAGTTCACGCGCTCTGTGTAGTCGGGTGTGAACGTCACTTATAAATTGTACTGCACTACGAGAGGTAGGCTTGCTCATCCATTGATCTTTAATGACGCTCAAAGGCGTGCGAACATCATGAGCAAACACTAGTTCTGCAGGGCTGAAACCAATTGACTCTTGCACGACTTCTCTAGATGCCATAAGCATCCAAGGAATCGCCTCTTCCCAGTCTGCACCCACCTCCAAACAATATGCACGCAGCATAGATTTTAGCGTCTGATGGTAACGTTCGAGAGCGCCTTGGCTCTCCGGATGGAACGCGCTAGAAATGCGGTGCTTAATTTGGAGCGACTTTAGGACTTGAGAGAAAACACGCGAAGTGAAATTGGTTCCTTGGTCCGTTTGAACGATTTTCGGTAGCCCCACAAAAGCAAAGAATTTTAATAGAGCCCTGGACACAATTCTAGCAGTGATTTTTCTCAGAGGCACCGCCTCTGGGAAACGAGTAGCAGTACACATGATTGTTAGTAGATACTGATATCCACTTTTCGACCGTGGAAGAGGACCGACACAGTCAATGATTATTTTCTCAAAAGGCTCACCTACGGCAGGTATGGGGTACAACGGTGCAGGTGGAATTATCTGGTTTGGTTTACCACTAACCTGACAGACATGGCACGTCTTACAATACTGCCGCACATCACGCTTCAGCCCCGGCCAGAAAAAGTGACGAAGAACACGGTTGAATGTTTTAGTCACACCTAAGTGACCAGAAACATAATCATGCGCGACACTCAGAATTGCACGTCTATTTTCAGTCGGCATAACGATTTGTTCAATGTCATTCCATTCATTACTTTTGTGAGGCGTCCACTTCCGCATAAGTAAGCCATCTCTGACAAAGAAAACAGAACTCTCGCTGGCACGGTCTGAAACAGATTGAATTGTATTATAACATGAAACAAGAGTAGGGTCTTTTTGTTGAGCACTAATGAGTTTCTCTAAAGATAACGAAATATCTGGTTCTATGGTTTTTCCTCCGTTCCTCACATGTACAGGACTACTGCTGCACGGAGCGGAAGTGGGTTCAAGGAGCCTCTCACACTCCGCAGGGTGAGCAACGAAACTGTCACTTAGGTCGATGTCAAGGGGAGGTACTGTATCCCTCATCCTTCGAGTCTGCGACCTAGTGACAACACTGGTGGGAAAAACTTCTGGGAATTTTTGTGCGCACTCATCGGGGCACTCTTGAATGAGCGGCACAGACACAACCTCCGGTGGGACATCGCCACGGCTCCATACGTTTCCACCGGCTAGGTCATTGCCAAGGAGAAACGTGACACCGGGGATTGGTAAAGAGTCTTGAACACCAACAACCACATCACCACACACCAAATCTGAATCAAGACGCACGCAATGTAACGGCACATCAAGAAAACCCATCTCGATTCCTCGAACAAGGACACTACTACCAGTTGCAGTCTTTTCAGACAACGGCAACAAGCCGCGAAGGAGTAAAGACTGTGCAGCTCCCGTATCACGCAAGATGCGCACAGCGACAGCCTCCTCACCAGGCACAGATACGGTCCCATTCGTCAGAAAGGGCTCGTACATGGACTGGGGTTTCTCTGATTTTAATGCTGCACGAAGGACAGGCGACATTTTCTTCGAAGAACTAACGAGACCCATTGGTTTCGTGGACTGTTTTTTTTTTAATATTAAACAGTCCGCCACAACATGCCCGGGCTTTTTACAATAAAAACAGTGTCTGTCTTCTTGCTTTACTGCATTCTTTTTCGTGTCTATATCAGTGGTCGTAGAGGGGTTAACTCTCAAGCGAAAACGTTCCCTGGCAATGTTATGCGTTAAGACATATTCGTCAGCAAGTATAGCAGCTTCAGAAATAGACTCGGCCTTCTGCTCAGCTAAATAGGTTGCCACAGCGGTTGGCAGGCAGTTCTTAAATTCTTCTAAAAGAATTAGTTCACGCAATTTCTCCTGACTATCAACCCGCTGTGATGAGCACCAACGATCAAACAGAGCTGCTTTATCTCGACCAAATTCAACAAAAGTTTGACGCTCGGCTTTTTTTAAGTTTCTAAACTTCTGTCGGTATGCTTCAGGGATCAGCTGATAGCACCTCAACACTGACGCTTTCACAACATCATAGTCACCGCTCTGCTCCACTGTTAGCGATGAGTAAACCTCCTGCGCCCGTCCCACTAAAACGCATTGCAGGAGGAATGCCCATGCAGTTCTCGGCCAATTTAAATTAGTCGCGACACGCTCAAAGTGGGGAAAATATTTTTCCACATCTCTTTCCACAAAAGGGGGCACAAGTCGGATGTGGCGAGTGACATCAAATGAATTAGGGTCAGAAGGAGCGACACCTTCCCTCTGAGCCGCGATTTCTAACTTTCTCAACGCGAGTCGGTTTTCAAGTTCATGCTCACGTGCCTGTGCTTGCATGCGCTCACGGTCGAACTCAATTTCCTTCTCTCTGATACCTAACTCTCTTAACCGAATCTGCAGCTGTAACGCTTCTGTAGACACGGAGGATTGTTTCTCTACAGGCAGAATGCCCTTACTAACCAAAGCAGCTTGTAAGACGGTCTTGATTGTATCTTTGGTGCGCTTTTCAGCAGAAGTGAGCTCAACCTCGTAAGTTGCAGCCAAATTCAGTAACTGCTCTTTCGAAAATTTCAAAAATAACTCGATAGAGGGTTCTTTAACGAATACTTCCTCTGTTGCCATTTTAACGCGTAATTTTTAAAGTGCTTGTTAACGTTTAATTTTAAAGGTAAAGACAGTTAAAGCGCGCACAAAATTTAAATTACAAAAACTACAAATAAACACTCACCAAAGCAGTTTAACTGCAACAAAGCTACGAGGTAGCGAATATCTAAAGTGGTCAAACGAAAAGCACAATATAGGCTACAAACGACCACGAATTTTAATGTCCACCCACAAATTAATCAATACGCTAGTACAATCAGAATTCCAGCGCTCACTAAATAGGCGATATGCCACAAATTATCACAAGCTATACAACTAAACTAAAAGGTATTCTGATAGGCAAAAATGTTGTCCCACTTCTCTAACTAACTATACACAAAACCAAAACAAAATCCTAAATACCTACGCAATCTTCAGTGGCTTACTCAGCTCGAGGCATCTCCTACGTGCCCCCTCCTGAGATATCCACCAAAATAAAATAAACGTCAACTAAACAAAGGAACAGACAATCATAATTGCTCACCAGAACACTCACCAAAATGTTGTAGCCTTCAAAAGTTCCGCAATTCACACTAAAGTCCGACTTAATCAAAATTATTAATCTCGGACGAGCCTCCAATATGTTACGGGCGGACGGACACCACCCCTAACATAAATGGAGAGACGCACACAGAACCGCTCGTGTCCAACATAAGGGGTATGTTTATTTAGTAGGTTGTTCAGAAACAGAGGCAGTAATACTGAGGCGGAACGCTTTTGTTTCCCGGGGTGGACTCCTAACGCTTCAACGACAGCACGGCAGTGCATAGACTCCTGGCTCAGGCTCTGTGTGCCCCCAGGTGTGCTTCCGGAAAGCTTTTGTAGCTTCAGTATACGGCTGCGCTCAGGTGTGGCTCATCTGTAATTAAGAGCAGGGGAAACTCAAACACATAATTAGAACACAGCGGAGCTGAGGGACGTAACAATCTCTGTAAAGCTGCTTTGAAACATCTACATTGTTAAAAGCGCTATATAAATGAAGATGACTTGCCTTGACTTGACTTGTGTTCAAATCCTCTTATGAAGGTTTGATACTGCAGTGGATCTCTGTCAAAAACTTGTAGGTCTCGCTTAGGTAAGAGAAAAAGTGACTGTTGTCCAACCAATAAAGACGTAATTTGATTTTGCCTTTCCAAAACTGTGAGAAAACGCTGATCAGAATTATTCACTGTTACAGGTGCAGCTTCATACTGAAGGTGAGTAACTGGTGGATGAAAAGCACCTTCTGGCAGAGTGGGCATACCAACCCCAATCACAGCAGCATAACCTGAAAGCAAAGCTTCATCTCCAGCCTCTGCAGCCGATGGTTGAGTGTTGAACTCAGGCACAAATGTTGCAGCGTCATATCTTAACTGTGTTCTTTTCCCTCTTTCCAAATAAGAGTTCATCCCATCTGATTTCACAGAAACGTTAGACACGCAAGATCCTTCTGAAGCCTTGAACACACTCACTTTAGCCATAGATGCTGCCAGCTCCATGTCCAGGTCCAGCTCCTCCTTCCTTCTCCTCAACAGTTCCTGCTGTTCCTCTAGGGCAGGGGTTCTCAACCTTTTGCAACTCTTGGCCCACCAATGAGTGTTTAAAAACATTCTGAGGACCACCTTTCCACATATGATAGTATGAACACAGAATAACAGAAAATTCTAAAAGTACAATGATATACTCCGCTGTTAATCTGTTATGCCACTGTAGCAGAGTCAGCAATATAGATGAAAACTGTCCTTGTATCAAAAAGACTTTGCAGGTTTACTCAGTAACCATTCCTGTAACAATAACAGGCTAACATACCTGTAACAACAGGTCAGACACCCAAGAGGGGATTCTCTCTATTCGCTGCAACACGATCTCTATAACACGAATGTTATTTCTCGTGGCATTTTTATACGCCCGAAATGTTTTTTGCGTGCATATGCGTAGGATTAGGGGTGGGGAGTGCGTGCGTATTACACGCCATACAGTGCGTATCATATGCACGCGAAAACTGCGTATCATATGCACGCCAAAAAAAGTTTGCCGTATAAATGGTAGGAGAAATAACATTCGTGGTATGATAAAGCGTCATTAATATAGCCTATATACTGACTTCACCCTGTGCTGCAAGATACATTTAGTTTTATATTCAAATTTACAGAAATCAGCTGCGTGGATGAAAATGACCGGATTTTCAGGTGAGATTCTCAATTAATACGTCCTGAGGTAAAGTGTTCAGACTGCAGACTCAGCAATGATTGTATTTAATTGTAATTGAAAATTGAATTGCAATCATAACATAGTACAGACATTATCTTCATTTCGTAATGTCCTTAAACATAACAATATTGCTGGCCATAAACTGAGAAAGTGCGCGTGTTCGATACCTCGAGTTGTAGACGCAGCGCTGCGCTTTTCGTCCGTGTGCGACTCCCTCAGTACCTGCCCTTATAAAACCAAACTTAATGTATTCAGCGTCGTATTTTCTCACCACACACTTCAAAGCTTTTCCCTGCACAGGTCTGCCTCCCACATCTGCTTTACTTTTCAGAAAACGATTAACAATATAACAGTAACGTAATGTTACTGCGTCTGATCGAACAAACATTCAATCTGACATGATTGGTGTTGTGATATTTAAACCTAAATTTGCTTTAAGATAATGCATTTTGACTTGACTTGAGTGTTTTTGATCATATAAATTCATAAGAACAATTAGATAATTAGAAAATAACAATATTTGTAAATTAAAAAATAAATACAAATTAATTTGGGGGTAGTCTACCACTGCCTACACGGCCCACCAGATGACGCTCCGAGGCCCACCAGAGGGCAGCGGCCCACCGGTTGAGAATCACTGCTCTAGGGCATGCCTCTGACTCAGCAGCTTCTGATGAGCCATAAGAGCAGCTGTCTCAGCCTAAGCCCTTAATTTGGCTGATGATGTAGTGCAGTGGTTCCCAACCTTTTTTTGTCTGAGACCCCCTTTTCCTCAAGAAAATATTTTAGGGGCCCCTAAAAATAGTCCCAATGTAAACACTTATTATAGGTGTACCATAGTGGTTCAGGATAAGACAAAAACACGGATTGGAAAATGGATTCATGATGAACTCGCTCATTATATACATTTTGTAAATTTTTTACAGAAAAAAAGTTAAGGATTGTATTTAATGCTCATTGCTCAAAACTTTTCAAAATACGACGCGACCCCCCACAGAGCTCGCTGAGGCCCCCTTGTGGGCCGCGAACACCCTGTTGGGAACCGATGATGTAGTGGACATAGATCTACTCACCACTGTACTAGGCCTACATTTCTTTGACCTCACTGACACATTAGAAACACTATCACTTGGTCTAATGTCATTTTCTACTGCATTTTCCATCATTTTAAATATACGTGCCTCATCATTGGAAACAGTAGATCCTAAACATGGGGCAACAACGCCCTCTGCTGGTTTATTTGGCGCCTCCTGCAGCCATTTATTTTAGGGATGTCCCGATCCCGATCACGTGTTTTCAGACTCGATCGGAATCGGACGTTACCTCCCGATCAGGACTCGGATATGTATATATATTCTCATTACTTTTTAACACATCTATAGTTATGCGGTGGCACAGAGTTACGCCGGTTTCACACTGCACGCGAGCAGAGCGTAAGCAGCGCAGGAGCAGTGCGTATGGTGAGCAGGAGCAGGACACGCGCGTTTTGCTTTCACACTGGCAGCGTTTGTCACGCGCGGCTGAACCGCGGGTTGTGTACAGACAGAGTACTCTATAATGGATAAGTTGGCATTGCTTTATTTCGTTTTCAAATACATTTAAGAGAAAAGACTTGTCAAGAAGCTTATTTTATTAATAATTTCATTTATATAACTTTTGGTTCATCTTTGTTTTTATTGTTCTGGCAACCAGTTTGTTTTTGGACATTTGTTTTCATTTTAAATTGCTGTTGGTCATTTGATTGACTGTTTAAAACACAATAGATATCATCAATGCACTTTTTGGATAAAACTGCGGTGTATTTTGGCCATGATCAATGCATTGTCACTTTAATTCAGCGTAAGCGGCGCAGCAAAAATAGACTCTGCGCCGAAACGATCGCGGCACTGCTGCTCTGCTCCGCACTGCCGCGCCACCTCTGCGTGCGGTGTGAATGCTCTAATCTGTTAACATGGGCGGCGAAAAAAATATGCGCTGCTTACGCTCTGCTAACGCGTGCAGTGTGAAACCGGCGTAAGAGTTAGGAGTGCAGTTCCTAAAAGCACATTACTGGCTTTGCAAACACTGTGGCTCTTTTATTTTTTATTTGTTTACATGCCTGCCGGGTATTTTAAGTTGAGGTGCTATTTGTTTATATATTAGACTTTTTTTACTGTTGCACTAAAGTCCAAAAGTGAAGAATTTATGTTATTTATTACTTGATTGTTCAAGCTACCTCACAGAAGTGCTCTGTTTGTTAACAGAGTTGTTGAATGTTAAAATAAGGTGAATTAAATAAAAAATAAGGAACATCCTAGATCAGTTTTTTCGCTCTTCTTTATTCTTTTTTTTATGTATTATAGAAGTATCGGATCGGGACTCGGTATCGGTAGATACTCAAAATCAAATGACTCGGACTCAAGGGCAAAAAAACCTGATCGGGACATCCCTAATTTATTTGTCTCCTCCACAAAGGCAGTTTTATGTTCTTCAACGCTGCCAAACCAAGCATTTTGTTTTTCTTGTTCTTCAGGTGGGAGCATAGGAACCACAACACCATGAAGATAACTTGCTTCTTGAAACAAGCTCGATATAATTTCAAAACATGACCGTATTTTTTCAGCATTATCAGCACTTTGCATTAGGTCTTTAATCTTTCTTATTTTTGCTCGGCATTCTTCTTGGAGCTTTTCCCATTTATATTCAAAAGCCCTGGGTGTAAGTGTTATTTGTCTTTTCTCATTTGACCTGTTATCATTCAACTCCATTTTTCATTTACAAAATAATCCAATAATCACAAAAAATATCTGCTAATAACACTAAACACAGCGCCCCTTTTATGACTTGTGTTTCCACGTGAACAAGATACAATGCGTTGTCTTTGATTCCCCCTAACTTCCACCGAGGCTAAGCTAAACTCAACCCTACTCTTCTGTGCATACTAGCGGTGGGTATTTATGTACCTCAATACCGTTACTCTCGAACCAGAACCAGAACCAGAACTACAGCGAAACTCCCAAGCGCAATGGTTCACCCGCTTGACGCACCAAACCAAAACACTACAAAAAGTCCCAAAACAAACAAACCAGTACAATCACCTTAAATAACCTAAAGTACCACTGAGCCTAGCAGGGAATACAATCAGTCATTGAAATACAATCCACAATGTATATAAACATAGTGTACCTTTCAATAGAGGCGACTGAGATGACCAAATAAGCATCGTAACAGCAAATTTGTGAATGAATGGGCTTTACGCGAGTCAATGAGCGTTCACGTCTATCGCTTACAACTTTGAAAGCGATCTCAAACATCCAGTGTTATCCCGACAAAACGTTTGAATCTGCGCTTCAACAAAATTTTCTGTTGACAAAATATTGCAGCGTATAAACTTAAAAACCAATCCAAACGCCGCAGCAGGCTAAGACATGTGGGTTTATACTGAAGACGTGTCACGCTGAACCATTGCACATGATGGGATGTCTTTATTGTTCCATTTCACAAGCTTAGAAAGAACCAACACTTACTTTAATAGATGTATTTCATCAGCCGTGCAAAGATACCTCAGACAGTGCAGTAACAGAAGATGATGACGATGGTGACGGTCAACAGAAAGTTTCTCCACATGCTCACCCTGCAGCCATAATCCAAACACACCACACCCCCCGTGACACCCACAGTAATCAATGACGTCACTATGGCACATACACAACAGTATAGAAAAAGGAGGAAATATCATAGAAGACAAGTCAAACCCAATATATGGCTCCTACATTGCTATTAAGAAATTATTATCTTGCAAATTTAATCTCGCAAGCCACTTCTATATATAATAATATTGAACCATTGGTCTGTGATGCATTTTTGCTAAAGAGAGAGTGTGTGTGTGAGAGAGAGAGAGAGAGAGAGAGAGAGAGAGAGAGAGAGAGAGAGAGAGAGAGAGAGAGAGAGAGAGCAATCTTTCACGCGGAGCCACGGCGCACACAACAGCCCTGCTTAATGAGTGACGATGAGGACAGAACTAAACACTGAAACGGTTACACATCAGATCTTTGATATTAAACTAATTTTATTTTAGATTTAGATGTTGGCTTCCGATGAATATAAAAAAAGAAGATACTTGAGGTATAACCATTAAAAACTAAAGCCGCATTCTGTCTAGCGCAACTTCCTTCCCTTCACAGCGGTGCGCTGTCATTTCTCCCTAAAACCCAAACGTAACGTCAGAATCTGCACGATCGGTGATTGTTGTAAAATGTAGTCTATACTGTTGCTAAACTGCGGGATGTTTGATAATAAAAGGTTAATAAAAGTACCAAAATTGGCACAATAGACGCTGTTCCAAATGCACCGCGCGCTCCGAAACACACCGCAACGAGACAAGCAACGTATATTTTGGGCTTCGTGTGCGCATCTAAACGATCAAATATACACAAAAATGTGTCAAAATGGCCGTCTTGGAGATTCATTAAACAGTTTATTCACTTAAATACAGTTTAATGTCTTTTTAGCCCATATTACTCCTGAACAGTAATGTCAGTAGACATTACTGAAATTAAAGCACTGGGTATATAATTTGTATATTAGTTTTATTGTATACTTTTTTTGGTTTGACCATGTGTTTGCACCATGTGTGTTTTGGTGTCCTATGTCTTTTGTATATAAAACCAGTGTTGGGGAGTAGTTAACTACAAGTAGCGACGCTACTAACTTAACTACATTTTTCAGTAGCTTGGCAGTAGCTCAGTTGCTTTTTAAACAGTGTAGCTTTTCCAGTAGCTAACTACTTTTTGCAGCAAGTAGCGGTGTAGCGCGAGCAAAAGCTACATTGCGTTTTGTCGAGCCTGCGCGAATCAGCGCGATGCAAGGATATTCTTCTTCTTGTTAGATTACAAACTAATTTTTTGCCATTACCGCCACCTGTTGTTTAATCACGCATCTTGCGGCTAACGGTTCACTGACGTACAGAAGTGGGTTGACACACCCATACTATCCATGATGGAGCAAGACGTGGCAGCAGATTTGGAGGATGGAGAAACAACTAACGTTATTACCCATGGCCTTATTTGTCCAAGTTCATGTCTCTCTAAAAGAAACGACAAGTAAAGGTTACACTTTTGTATGCAATCTTTGCAAACCAAAGTTTAAAACGCTGTCTACGTCGAAGACCTCAAGCACAAATTTAAGGACGCACATACAGGTGAGTAATGGCCATTTTAAATGTATTAATTATCCTGCTTTGTTGCTATCTATGTTACATCAAATTTCTATTTCTGATTTAATTACAATGACCCGCCATGATCTGTCCGCCAGTTTGGTAATGAACATAAAAGACCACTAACGTTTGCGCCATCGTGTTTGTCAGTTGAACAAAAAATGTAATCTTAGTTTGTTTATCGCACGACAAAGGCTTTGATCTAATTAAATTGCTGTATAGATTTGTTGTGACTGGTTTCAGAGCGAACCGAACTGTGCTCACAAGCAGCTTGTGATTCACGTTCTTCTTTCACAGTAAATTCTGCGAGCTCCATCACTGCATGTGAGCGAGTTTAACGAGCATTTTTCAAATACCAGTTATGCTGTTTAACGTTCACATAACTTCCAACATTTGTGTGGGCAGCCAGATAATTACAGCATTTCACTCGATTTGTAATATAAAAGCGTTTTTAATGTTATAGAAACGTAAAGGTCTCGTCACAGTTTTCCGCCAAAATAAAAGCTCAAGTGTTTAATCCTTTCAAGTGGAGAAATTAAGACAAGTGTTATCATTTAGCTACCTTAGTGTAAAATGAAAATGAATATAAAAAGGAAACATCCCTTTATGTTGTTGCGCAGTTGTATTATTAGTAGGCTTATATATTTCTGTCTTGCATAATAATAATTTAAAAGTATGGCATTTAAAATGTGTTTTTCTTTCTAATTTTTTTTATTTTTTTATTTTTTATCCTATGCCTATCAGAGACTGCATCCAACTAAACTGAATGAGTTACTGAGAATGCAGCAACAATTCAGTAAAAAGATAACGACACCCTCCATTCAAGAACAGAGTTCCTCAAGCTCATCAAGACCAATTCAGTATTTCATGAGGGAGGTGGCACCAGTTTCCCAGGAAAAATTCAACAAGCTGGTTCTGAATTTTGTTATTCAGGGGCTTCATCCCCTCAGTATTGTTGAAAGGGCAGAATTTAAAGAATTATTCAAGCAGGTACTGCCTTCAAGGCATGTGATGTCTAGAAAGACATTAGTCAGAATGCTAGAGGATCAATACATTTCCATGAAGGCAGATATGTGTAAAGTTTTGTCTGAGCAGGAATTTGTAGCAACAACCACAGATGCATGGTCTACAAATCACAAGAGCTATCTGGGAGTCACTGTCCATTGGATAGATTCAGACACACTTACCATCTCTTCCGGGGCTTTAGCTTGCCGAAGGATCAAGGGAAGGCACACTTATGACACTCTGGCAGAGATGCTTGAAAGTGTCCACATGGAATTCAGCATTCAAAACAAAGTTGTGTTAACCACTACAGACAACGGTTCAAATTTTGTAAAATCATTTAGTGTGTTCGCAGCTGAAGAAAAAGTGACTGAAGATGAAGAAAATGATGAAGAGGCAGATGTTGAGTTCACTGATGTTGCAGCATTTCTACAAGAGACCAAATAGGATGACTACCACTTGCCAGTCCATCAACGCTGTGCCTGCCATTCTCTCCACTTGGTTGCAACCAAAGATGCTGAGGCAGCTGTGGAAGATTCTTCATTTAAAAAGATTTCAAGGGCAGCTTTCGCCAAATGTCAAAGCCTTTGGAATAAGCAGAGTAGAAGCACCCAAGCTTCTGACAACATTAAAGACAGACTTGGATGCATGCTGATTGTGCCTAATGTAACACGTTGGAACTCTACATATAATGCAATGGATCGTATGAAAACTTGCATTGAAGAGAAACCTCAGGAGCTCCATGATGTTTGTGAGGACATTCCACGACTGAAGCCATCAGAGATTACATTCATCAAAGAAATTTGTCAATCATTTTATGTAAATATTTTTAGTGTTTCATAGAATCCCATATTTGTAAAATAAAAATATTTTTGGTATATACTGTACGTTAAATACAAATTTTATTAAAACCAATGACTTTAGTAGCCTAATTCTTTAGTAAATTATTTTAAAGTTAATTACCTATTAATAACTCTTAAGAATATAATAATCAACATGACTTGTGCATCCTGTGATTTTCATCATGTATTTTTGCACTCATGCATACATCCATGTTTTATATGTAATTTCACAGGTGATGGCACCAGTGTCCAAGGCCCTAGATGTTCTCCAGTCGGACAAAATGGCATACCTCGGAGTCTTGGTCCCCACAATCAACATTCTTGTTGAGAAGTTGCAGTCACTCAAGCAAGAAAACCTCCAATATTGTGGGCCATTAGTTAATGCCATCATCAGTGGTGTGAACAGAAGGTTCAGTTACCTTTCCGGTAAAAAGTATCTCATGGCAACGGCTTCACATCCTATGTTTCGTAAGTCTTACATACCAAATGAACAAAAAGATGACATCATCTTTAGACTAAAACAGGAGCTTTCAGCAGCACACAGTCCACATGTTGCAGAGACAATTGTTTCAAGGAAGCCAGAAAATGAAAGCGATGAGATCACAGACTACTTCTCCAGAAACCAGGAGAATGTTTTGGATGAATTGAACATTTATCTACAGTCTACAGCAAACACACCTGATAGTGCTTTCCAGCATCTATCAAAAATGAAGAGAGTCTTCATTAAGTGCAAAACTGGTGTCCCTGCCAGTGCCGCATGTGAGCGGTTGTTTAGTGTTGGAAAGGACATTTTCCTGCCAAAACGCAACCGTCTTTCCGACAGTCATTTTGAGAAACTTCTCTTGTGTCGAATTAACAGGTCCGGCACTTCTGCTTCAGTTTAGTTAAGAGAATAAATTGAGTTGCCTATACATTTTGTTATTGCCTGCTCTTATTAGAAGGACACTGCACCTCAATTCTCGACTGATGGTGTGAAACCATTTCTGTTTTGCTTGAGTGGTATAACAATAACAGTGACTAACTATGCCAGTTCAACTAAAATACTTAACATTTTCCAAACGTTCTTACTCTTCAGTTGAAGCTTTTGTAACATTACAAATTATAACATTTTGAACCCTTTGGAGGTTAAAGGAACACTCCACCGTTTTTTGAAATAGGGCTTATTCACCTTCTTTCCTGCATTTAGATAGGTGGGCAAATGCATTTTTGTCTCAGTGCATGCATTGTTTTAGTTTGACAGGGTCGGCGCTAGCTTAGCTTAGCATAATGAATGGAATCCTTTGTTGCCAGCTAGCATGTCCTGAGTAAAAGTGATATAAATTTTTTTAAAAACCCACCTAATTACTTCTTGTGGCCTGCGTATTCACAACAAGTACAAATAGCGATGCAGATTAACACTAGACGATTTCCTATGCAGATTTTGACTTGGGACTATATTAGGGGGAAGCACAGGTGAAGCACTGCTACTTGGGCGCAGAGATATCACGCCCAAGTAGCAGTGCTTCGCCTGTGCTTCCCCCTAATATAGTCCTTAATATATAAGTCAATATCTGCCTAGGAAATCGCCTAGTGTTAATCTGCATCACTATTTGTACTTGTTGTGAATACGCAGGCCACAATAAGTAATTAGGTGGGTTTTTTTAATTTTTTATATCACTTTTACTCCGGACATGCTAGCTGGCAACAAAGGATTCCATTCATTATGCTAAGCTAAGCTAGCGCAGACCCTGTCAAACTAAAACAATGCATGCACTGAGACAAAAATGCATTTGCCCACCTATCTAAATGTAGGAAAGAAGGTGAATAAGCCCTATTTCAAAAAACGGTGGAGTGTTCCTTTAATGTTTTGGATGAGGTTTCAGTCTACTGCAACTACACCAGATAGTTCTTTCCCTGCCAGTGCCACATGTGAGCGCTTGTTCAATGTAGTTTCTTGCCAAAATGCAACCATCTCACAATCGGTATTTTTGAGAAAATGTTCTACATGCAATTTACGTTGGATGTATATTTTGTTCTTGCAATGTTGTATTTGTTGCAATTTTGCACTTTTGACAAACAGTCTGAGATATTTGAGTGTTGTGTGTAATAAAACAATACTCTTTGAAATCATAATTGTATTGCATTGTTTTAAACACTAAATATTTTACTTAAAACATTCCTCAGACACTTATTCAGCTATTTATAATATACGTTGTTAAAAAAAATCAAAAGTAGTTTCAATGTAGCTAGCTACTTTTTGATAGGAACTTGTAGTGTAGCTAACTACTTTTCCAAAAGGGTAGCTTGACTGTAGTTTAACTACTTTAACTTACGAGTAGCTTGTAGCTTGTCAAACTACAGTTTCAGAGTAGCTTCCCCAACACTGTATAAAACACAAAAGCCTACACCCTTCTGCATAACATACATGTTTTATTTGTTTTGTTAAAGCATTGATTTTTCTTTTGCTATACATATTTATTTTTATAAGAATACCGTTAAAGTACCAGATCGATAAGGAGTATCGGTAAGAGTAGTAATACCGTTAAAACCTTAACGATACCCATCCCTAAATCAGGAATAAACACCAACCTCTTTGTTCTTCAGTGTGTTTCATTCTGCAGTGTTCTGGATCTCTCATGTTCTCACTGTCCTTCAATAAACTCTGTCTTTGCAGATTTCAGCTCTTCCTGATGGTTTGATGCTCGTCTTCACTTGTAGCTGATGGGAATATTCCAGCATTTATTGGTGAATTGCAGTGGGAGGAGCTTCACTGAAGGAGGAGGAGCAGATCTGACAAAACCAAGAAGAAATCACTTACTGAGTTAAAAAAAAAAACATAGTCCACCCACTTTAAGTATTTATGGTCACATTATAAAAAATTAAGAATAAAAAAAAATTTTAAACATAAAAATATATTTACAGGTTTGCAAGAAACAAATGGCGCACCAATACAGTTAACTCAACGTTTATTGTGTTGCATATGAAACATGGTTCATCAAAGATTATTGAAATAAAAGCCATTATGAAACTTACCTATATCTTGTAGATGTCACATAGCTGATCGTGTCGTTTGCTCAAATCTGTTGACAATAAAATGAGCTTAATGTGTGAATTTACAGATCTGAAGACATCAGCATAATGAATGAGGAGAAAACAGGATCTATTGACATGAAATAAAGAGGCTTTTCAGCTGCTCTGATAATAGTGATGAGCCATAGACTATCAATACTCATTCAACAAGAATATAGAGAATACAAGAATGATACAGAAAATATATAACAACAGTAATATAAATGTAAATATAAAGACAGCCGCTGATGACATTATCAACCCTTGTAATTTTTCCATATGAATCCGATTCCCTAATAACTTCATAACAAAGTAGTTCGCTAACATCTTACCGTTTTGTATGGGAAAAGAAACAGACACACGATGAAAACCTTTCTGAAAAGACCCCGTAAAATGCTGAGTAAACCGTGTAAACTGTATAGTAAGTTAGTTAGTTACGTGATTTAACGTGTGAACTGTTTACCTCAAAACACTCAGGAGACGCGCGAAGGCGAGAGTGGTGACGTCATCACCGCGAGACGAAATAAATGATAGATTATCAAAACTAATTTTTAAGCATAACTTTTCTCCACTCAACTCTGTGATTTGGAACAAAAAAATATATATTACGTTTAAAAATAAATCTTTATTTTACAGAAACTGGTACAATAACGGTATCATTTTGGTCAGACAGTTATTTAAGAATAATGAACATCTCTTTACTGTGAATTCCTTAATATAAGATCCTGGTAACTACTAAAGAGTTTGCTGTAGTATTTGATGCCATTCCCAGTGGCCTTATTCAACTTTTATCAGGCATGTTTATAAAAGTCTCTTCTGCTCAAAAAGGCTGCATTTAAAAAAAAAAAAAAACAGTAATGTTGTGAAATGTTCACAAATGTTTGTTTTTTTCAGGATTCTATAAATCTTTTGTAATATTAATCACTACCGTTCAAAAGTTTGGGATCAGTAAGAAATTGTATTTATTTTTTGGCTGGGGAAAGAAATCTTACACCAGTGTGTATTTTCTGATGTGCTTTTAAATTCTGCGGACGTGAAAAACTCTTTCCACACAAAGAACATGAATGTGGTTTCTCCTGTGAATGAACTTTCATGTGGCTCTTCAGGTTTGAAGCCTTAAAAAATGTTTTACCACATTGATCACATTGATGCAGTTTCTCTCCAGTGTGGATGATCATGTGTTTCTGAAAGTGTCCTTTATGTGCAAAACTCTTCCCACACTGATCACATGTGAATGGTTTCTCTCCAGTGTGGATCCTCATGTGTTCCTGAAAGCGTCCTTGATGTCTAAAACTCTTTCCACACAAAGAACATGAATGTGGTTTCTCCTGTGAATGAACTGTCATGTGGCTCTTCAGGTTTGAAGCCCTCAAAAATGTTTTAGCACATTGATCACATTCATGCAGTTTCTCTCTAGTGTGGATCTTCATGTGTTCCTGAAGGTGTCCTTTATGTGTAAAACTCTTCCCACACTGATCACATGAGAACGGTTTCTCTCTAGTGTGGATCCTCATGTGAACCTTAAGACTCTGTTTGCATGTGAAACTCTTTCCACACTGAGTGCAAGTGAAAGATTTCTGAGATCTTCTTTGATGTTTCTCTACTTCATTCACTTCTTTATTCTCCCCATTCTCATGGCCTGAAATTAAAGTAAAAAAAGCTCAGTAAATCAATAAAAGAAAAATTATGTTGTGAAAAAATAAAATCGATCACTAGTGGACGTGCTAAACACTGGTGTAAAAAGGGTCTAAAACAATTTGAGCTTGTCCACTTTTGACCACTTCCAGAGGTAGTCGAAAACACATTCAACCGGATTGCTTTGGTAGTGTAGACGCTCATGTGGTCGAGTGTGTTCAAACAGACATAAATGCGTAAATATTATGGGAAGCGCTGTAGCCAGACGGCATTTAAAGGGACACTTCACCCATTTGCATTAAGCTTTGTATTGTTAGAAACCCAGTCATATATTATAATAAACGTGGATTTTTCATTAATTTTTCCCTGAGATGGGAGAAATAAGGATTTAAGTGTTTTACTTCCTGCTTATTATGACGTAAAAATCATCATTTTGCGTCATAATAAGCAGGAAGTCACATTTCATTGAAAAGTGTAGAGACTACAAACAAGCTCCTCATTATTCCAGGGGGCGGGACCCGCTCACGCTACAGGCCTATTACAGATCAGTGGGTGGGACTTCACTTTCTGAAACTAAAAGCAATATCCTCCATCTTGTTTGGAAGCTAAGCTAACAGGCACTGTGGAGCAAGCTGTGAAGATATGACAATAGCGGAGGGTAACGTTACTCAATATGATGTAGAAGAAGAGGATTTCGGAAGTCTGATGCTCGAATCAGGTGTTTGTGGCTACCTTTACAAGCCGCATAGCGAAGAGCAGCCGAGGCAGAAGACCTGCCTGTCGCGGACGAGAAGCCCAGACTGGCTCGAGCTGGGGGCGGACTGGTGGCGCCGGTGATCTCACTATGCAACTACGAACCGCTACGAACACAGAGATAGAGTCCGTCTGCTGCAAAGCATTTAAACGATGCCAATTTCTCCTGGACGAAATCTCTGAATCAGACGAGGACACGGACGTTTGTGTTGTGAACCATCCTAGTTTCGCACCGCATCTGACTGAACATCCCGGTAACGTAACCATGCAATAATTCACCACTTCGAAAGAAATACAAATGAGGAATACATGAACGCTAAACAAGTGCTCGGTTGATGTGCGTTTTAACATTGCTAAGAAAATTCCCGCTCCTCGGAGACCGATGCGTCTCAGTAATGACGCCACCGGCCTCGCGTCGTTCTCCCGTGCCCCTCAGCCTCGTCCTGCTCGCCACAGTAAACATGATGAATGGCGACTGTAGAACGCAAAAGCTGAAACGCGGACATTTTGAGCGATCTCGAAATCCCTGGCAAACTCGTCACGGAGACTCACTAGTAGCTAATCCTTGTTGTTTTCAACTGCGCTCTCTAACCGGTAGGCGTGGCTTGGGAGTGGCCTCCTAGGGCAGCGAAGCAAGTGCATTCTGGGAGTTGTTGTCTTTCATCCACATAAGCCAAAAATACATTTTCTGGCTTTTCTCAGTCTAGAAAGCTCCAAATTCAAAAATGTCTTCACATTTCTTCTACATAAATGACCTATTTTAAATACACATTCATCTTTCCAGAGGTGAAGTATCCCTTTAAACTTTGTTGGCTGAAGACCCAAGTTTGGTTTGAAGAAGGAAAACTCTGTGTTTGACGTGGACTTGCAGCTTTAAGAGCAGAAACAAAACTCTTCGTCTATTTTTCTATCCGTCTCTGGTCATGCTCACATGCAAATTGCATGAGCTTATTTCACCCATTATATTGAAAGCCCGTACATTTACCAGCCCATAGACCGTCCCCTCAAAGAAACAGAACAAAAGTGGACAAACGCATCTTAACACCAGCTGTAGACAAAGCCTCACAATCTTCTTTAATCCTTTTGAACATGTGATTGAAACCAAATGTGAGACATTTAAACTGACCAATCAGCAGATTACAGCTTTCCCACATCGTACTGAAGGTGTGACATTTAGCAAACCTCAGATGTACACACACATCTTGGCCGACAGACCTTTATCACTATCAGCACTTCTTTACGGATCACTAATGGTATGCAATAATGCTAATAACTCCCTGTTTTTTACACAAACTAAACCACGTGTAGCAAAGTCTATTTATTTGATTTTTTTTTTAAATGTTGGTGTTTTAGCAAGATAATAACAATATTTTAGAATGCGCTAAACTGTATTAAGACATATCCATAATTTTGGTAACATGGTTGCAGTAATTGTGAACCAGATGTAAAATAAACAGAAAAAAAAAAATGCTCAGATAATGCTTATATTGACTTACAGATAACAAACATCCTTGTTTTTTTTGTTTTTTTTAAATTGCACCCGGTTCATATTATTTGCTGCTTTCAGGGACGTGCACAGACATTTTGAGGGGCAGGGGCTCAAGTGAAATAAAGGGCACTTCTCAGAATTACGTATTTTTTTTTCTTTTTTTAAACAAAAAAGTATATATGAAGAGTTCAGATGCAAAAGCCTCTAAATGCCATCTGAAATTTTCTTATAGAATGATCATTTTTATCAAGCTCGTATATTTAAATTCAATAATTTCACTTAAATGGCAATGAAGATGACCTATTAATTGTCATTTAAGTGAAATTACTGAACTTAAATACACAAGCTTTATAAAAATGATCATTCTATAAGAAAATTTCAGATGGCATTTAGAGGCTTTTGCATCTGAACTCTTCATATATTAACGCAACTCTGACTTGAGTTGCGTTAAAAAAATAAGTTGAGTTGCTTTTTAAAAAAATAAGTTGAGTTGCTTTTTAAAAAAATATATATATTTTTTTTTAAATTAATTTTATCTTCCTCAAACTCAATCAACAATCAATTGTTTCATTTTCAAAAGATGGTCTCCATGGTCTCAGTATTCACTATTATAGAGCAGCAAAGGATCCATTCCACAATGTGCATGTTTTGAAAACATTTTCTATGCTACTAGTTTCAAGTATATATTAGAATAACCTAAATAACTGCATCAAGCAGAGGGGCGTGTTTTACTAATAACTTGTTTATTTTTGCACAAGGCACTACATCATTTTAATTATTTTGGTGTTATCAGAATACATAACACTTTAAAATCAACACAAATATTCACTCTAAACTGAAGAGGGCTGTTGCTGCTATTTTGTTAACTTTACTGAAAAAATCACTGCAAAAATGATTGACAAAATACAAAAATAAACTGTATTACTAACTTATTTTATTACATGGCTTGGTTGAATTCCAATGTAGAATCAGTGTAGAATGCGGTGTGTTATTTCTTGATAACAGACCGCTGTGCGGAGTATAACAGACCGTTGCCATGAGAAACAGAGCGTTGCCATGAGAAACAGAGCGTTGCTATGGACTCACAGGATTCTAACCGTAGAGACGGAGCGGACTATTTTCTTTAGCGGAAGCAATACAATCGGGTTTAAATCAATAAACTCCCTTTTAAATCAATATTTTGTGTCAAATTAATTAATTATTTGGTAGGTAGCCATGTAATAAGCGGGATAATGTATAGCGATCATCCCTTACACATTAGCTAGTCTAGTAGCTCATGAGGCATGCATGCTAGCAAAACACAGGTTAACTATATTTGTCTTTGGCTAGTCAGCAGTAAATTCGAGCCTCGACCAGTGCCTCGAATTTCGAATTTCGAGCGCCACTCACCTCAGCACAAGCCAAGAAAAACACTGCTGGGAGGGGCTGCTGCTACCTGCAGGTGTGTGTATGATGTGTGCCGATGTGCGCCGCTGCGTATATAAATATATTTGTTTGACAGGGAAGCTGTGCGCAAACAGGAATATATATATTATAAAAAAAAATAAAAATAAAAAAAAGCACCCCAGAAAAAAGGGCACTTTCTCTCCAGGAATAAAAAGGGCAGGTGCTCAAGCCCCCTTTGATGTCTATGTGTGCACGTACCTGGCTGCTTTAATTCTAATTCACAACTAGATTTTTCTTTATATAACAGAGCTAAATCTGATGAACTGCTTCATAACCTTAATGTTTTTCAGCCTCATAATGAAGAATCAGGAATAAACACCAACCTCTTTGTTCTTCAGTGTGTTTCATTCTGCAGTGTTCTGGATCTCTCATGTTCTCACTGTCCTTCAATAAACTCTGTCTTTGCAGATTTCAGCTCTTCCTGATGGTTTGATGCTCGTCTTCACTTGTAGCTGATGGGAATATTCCAGCATTTACTGGTGAATTGCAGTGGGAGGAGCTTCGCTGAAGGAGGAAGAGCTTCACTGGAGGAGGAGGAGCAGATCTGACAAAATCAAGAAGAAATCACTTACAGAGTTTGTTTATGGGCACTGTATCAATCTAGAAATGCACTGCAGCTAAAGCCACATGTCTGACCATGTTATGTTTAAAATCTAAAGATGATAAGTCTAAAACTCTGTATTTAGTTAAATGTTTTTCAAGATCATGTCATATGACTTTATTTTGATTAGACTCTAATCATATGTGCTTTGAGTGTGGGAAGACTTTTATTACAGCTGAAGATTTGAAACGGCACCAGAGAATTCACACTGGAGAGAAACCTTACAAGTGTTCACACTGCGACAAGAGATTCAATCATTCAGGAACCTTGAGAACACACGAGAGGATCCACACTGGAGAGAAACCGTATCACTGCACTGCATGTGGGAAGAGCTTCAGCCAATCATCTGCGCTATACAATCATACAAAAACTCACATTAAGTAGCTTATCTTCAGTTCCAGCACTTTCAAGTGCGATGCCTCCTCTCTTTTCTATTAGTTTGTCTTAACCAGCCACAACCACGGTATATTTCCGAGGTGTATATAGCAAAGGTTGTGAAACAATTGCCTAATGTTGTATTAACTCTACTTTAGTGCTGCAAGGATATTGCACAGCTCCAAGATCTTCTCGTCTGAGCTCTGCTGTCTGTCGCCGCTCATCAACATCAGAATATTGAGATGACCAATCAAATTAAAGTAGACAGGCTTTATGTTCACAGAAGCTGCTGAGCGCATGTTCTAGCACTTCAGTTAACGGTCATGAAGTGTGAGATCAAATATAGCTAAACTAAACATTTCATATTTGACAGCTATTTTAGGATAGAAATGTTAAACAACAGACACAAATAATCAGGAAAACTGATGTATATAAATATCAGATGAGCCTATGTTTACTTTCTTCACTGACACAGACAAAAATCAAAAGAATATCAGAGAAAGCTCAGCTTTAGGAGGGGAAGAGACAGACCATAGTAGAGAGAATGAGAGATGGAGATTTTAGCCTTCACAGGTGTTCCCCAGGGTTCAGTTCTTGGTCCCCTCCTCTTCTCCATCTACACCACATCACTGGGACACATCATACAAGGCAAGGCAAGGCAAGTTTATTTATATAGCACATTTCATACACAATGGCAATTCAAAGTGCTTTACATAGAAGAAATTAAAATAATGAAAAGAAATAAGAATAATTAAAACAGTTTAGAAAAATAAAATAAAATACAGTACTTTTAAAAAATAAAAAAGAATATTTATTATAGATCTTTCTTTCAAAGGATTCCCTTAAGACTTAAATCTTTCAACCTTCTTTTAACCTTCAATCTTCTTACGACTTCCATCTATCAACTTTCCTTTAACTTTCTTTTCTCCCTCATTTACTCACACGTTCTTTTCACTTTCTTTAGCACTTTAGCACTGCGTTCACATTCTTTCTCAGACGAAAACTTTAATATCGTCATTTAAATACTGTTCTACTTTCAAACCCACATTAATCACTTTCACATTATCACCTTCTGAGTGGGCATTTACAGTTTCGGGCTAAATGCCCTGCTGACATAGGAGAAATTAAAATAATTAAAAGAAATAAGAATAATTAAAACAGTTTAGAAAAATAGTGTAAAATACAGTACAGTACAAACAGTCGGACGAACAGCGGCACAGTGCTCATTCAGTAAATGCACAGCTAAACAGAAGTGTTTTGAGTCTGGATTTGAATGTGACCACTGTAGGAGCACATCTGATCTCTTCTGGAAGCTGGTTCCAGCTGTGGCTGGCATAATAGCTAAAAGCAGACTCACCATGTTTAGAGTGAACCCTTGGTATTTCTAGCTGATATGATCCTAATGATCTGAGTGATCTGTTGGGTTTATATTCAGTGAGCATATCTGCAATGTATTGAGGTCCTAGGCCATTGAATGATTTATATACCAGTAATAATACTTTAAAATCAATCCTAAATCTAACTGGGAGCCAGTGTAAAGACCTGAGGACTGGTGTGATATGTTCATATTTTCTGGTTCTGCTCAGAATCCTAGCGGCAGCGTTCTGTATGAGCTGCAACTGTCTTATGGTCTTTTTGGGAAGGCCAGTGAGGAGTCCATTACAATAATCCACCCTGCTGGTGATGAAAGCATGCACAAGTTTCTCTAAGTCTTGTCTGGAAACAAAGCATCTAATTCTTGCAATATATTTCAGATGATAGTATGCTGATTTAGTTATTGCTTTGACATGACTACTGAAACTAAGGTCTGACTCTAGTGTCACACCAAGATTCCTGACTTGATGTTTAGTTGTTTGACCCCTAGAGTGAAGGTATGCGTTCACTTTGAGAACTTCATCTTTGTTTCCAAACGCAATAACTTCAGTTTTGTCTTTGTTTAATTGAAGAAAGTTTTGACACATCCAACTGTTGACTTCGTCAATGCATCGGCACAGGGAGTCAATGGGGCTGTAATCGTTAGGCGATAGGGCTAAGTACAGCTGTGTGTCGTCTGCATAGCTGTGGTAAGCAATTTGGTTATTTCTCATTATTTGGCTCATTGGGAGCATATACAGGTTGAACAGGAGTGGCGCAAGAATTGAGCCTTGAGGGACTCCGCATGTCATGGATGTCCACTCAGACTTATGGTCTCCTATACTCACATAATAACCTCTCCCATCTAAGTGAAAGTGAAAGTGAAAGTGAAAGTGACACGTGACGGCCAAGTATGGTAACCCATACTTGGAATTTGACCTCTGCATTTAACCCATCCAAGTTAATGCACACACATTAGGAGCAGAGTAGTGAGTAGTTAACACACACACACTGCAAACGTGGATACACACACCCAGAGCAGCGGGCAGCCTTTGTGTGGCGCCCGGGGAGCGATTAGGGGTTAGGTGCCTTGCTCAAGGGCACCTCAGTCATTTCCCACCGGCTCTGGAATCGAACCAGCAACCTTCGGGTTACCAGTTCAACTCCCTAACCACTAGGCCATGACTGCCCACTAAGTATGACCTGAACCATTTTAGGACTATCCCAGAAAGCCCCACCCAGTTTTCCAGCCTGTCAAGAAGTATGTTATGATCGACAGTGTCAAATGCAGCACTGAGGTCGAGTAATACCAGCACTGATAATTTGCCTGAATCAGTATTTAAGCGAATATCGTTTATTATCTTTATGAGCGCTGTCTCTGTGCTGTGGTGCGGTCGGAAACCAGATTGAAAATTGTCAAAGTATCCATTCGAGCTTAAGAATTTGTTCAGCTGATTGAAGATAACTTTTTCAATGATCTTACCTATGAAAGGAAGATTCGAGATCGGTCTATAGTTGCTTAATATGGTCTTATCCAGATTGCTCTTTTTCAGGAGGGGCTTGACAACTGCAGTTTTCAGGGAGTTTGGAAAACTCCCAGAGAGAAGTGAGGCATTTACCACTTCTAGAAGATCTGCTTCTAAACTGTTTAGCACAATTTCTTCTAAACTGTTTAGCACAATTTTGAAGAAAGATGTGGGAAGTGTGTCAAGGGCGCATGTTGATGTTTTAAGGTGTTGTACGGTTTCTTCCAAAATTTTGCCATCAATTTCTTTGAAGTCAGACATAGTAACTACTTTCTCAGGTGGTCTGATCTGTCTGACCCCAGTGCAACTCAAGGATGTGCTGATCACCTTTCTGATATTATTGATTTTCTCAGAGAAGAAAGAAGCAAACTCACTGCACTTGCTGTTTGAGAGCATTTCACTAGGAATCTGGCTTGGGGGGTTTGTCAGTCTCTCTACAGTAGCAAAAAGAGTGCGTGTGTTGTTTAAATTGCTGTTTATAATATTTTAGAAGAAAGTCTGTCTAGCTTTGCCTAGTTCCATATTGAAAGCATGCAGGCTGTCTTTGTAGATGTTATAATGGACTACAAGTTTTGTCTTCCGCCACATGCGCTCTGCTTTTCTGCATTGTCTTTTCATATGTTGCACTGCTGTTGAGTTTCTCCAAGGTGCTTTTTGTCTGCCACTCTTCTTCCTGACTTTAACAGGAGCAATATCATCAATTATGTTTTTAACTTTTGAGTTAAAAGAATCAAGGAGAAAATCAACAGAGTCAGCAGATATGCTTGGTGTTAAGGATATAGCCTTCATAAATAGTACACTAGTGTTCTCATTTAAGCATCTCTTCTTGACAGACACAGATCTAGCTTCAGTGGCAGGAGAGATCAATATATCAAAGAAAATACAGAAATGATCAGACAGTGCTACATCCTTAATAAAAATCGATGAAATGTTTAGACCCTTACTGATAAGTAAATCTAGAGTGTGTCCATGATTGTGTGTGGGTCCATGCATGCTGAGTCAGATCAAAAGTTTTTAAAACAGTTTTGATTTCTTTGGCCATATTGTTTTCTGCATTATCTATATGGATGTTAAAATCTCCAGCAATGCCAAAACAGTCAAACTCTGAGGTAATTGTTGATAAGTTCTGTAAAGTCCTCAGCAAAAGCTGGAGAATATTTTGGAGGCCTGTAAATAATGATAAGTAAAATGCGAGGAGCACCTTTTAACACAGTACCCAGATATTCGAAAGACGGGTAATTCCCAAATGATATTTGCTTACATTGATAGATATCTTTAAAAAGAGCAGCTAGACCCCCACCTCTCTTAACAGCTCTGCAGACACTCATAAAAGTAAAGTTAGGAGGGGCTGTTTCATTGAGGATTGTTGCACTGCAGTTGTCTTCTAGCCAGGTTTCATTTAGAAACATAAAGTCCAGGTTGTTTGTGGTTATTAAGTCGTTGACTAGAAGTGATTTATTTTTAAGTGAGCGAATGTTTAAAAGTGCTAACTTAACAGTCTTACTTTTTGTCCCCACAGCAATCTTAGTTTGACATGTAATAGGCACCAGATTAGTTGGGTTTGCTGTACGGCTATTGAAGGCCTTAGACTTTCTATCTTGTAATAGAACAGCAATAGAGAAAGATACAGGCACACTGGGTTCCCGCTTGTTCTGTAAACATTTGAGAAAGTTACTGTTATCATAACAGGAACCCAAAACACATCACTGAGAGCTGGTATCAGTTGTTTTTGGTTCACCTCGAGCAGATGGAGGAGGGTGTGGGCCCTGGCGTTTTGGCCGATACAGGCACATGGTTTTTCCTACCACTGCTATGCTGATGACACGCAGCTCTTCCTCTCATTTCAACCAGATGATCCCACAGTAGCTGCACGGGTCTCAAGCTGTCTGGCGGACATCTCCACATGGATGAAGGAACATCACCTGCAGCTCAACCTGACAAAGACTGAGCTTCTTGTCCTCCCTGCCAATCCGTCTCTACAGCACGACTTCACCATCCAGCTAGAGTCATCATTAATCACCCCATCAAGATCGGTCAGAAATCTTGGAGTAACGTTTGATGACCAGCTGACCTTCACAGATCACATTTCAAAGACAGCTCGATCATGCAGGTTTGCACTGCACAACATCAGGAAGATCAGGCCTTTCCTAACTGAGCATGCAACACAACTTATCGTCCAGGCCCTGGTCATCTCTAGGCTTGACTACTGCAATGCTCTTCTGGCTGGACTTCCAGCATGTGCAACCAAACCCCTACAGATGATCCAGAATGCTGCAGCTCGTCTTGTCTTCAACGAGCCCAAGAGGGCCCACGTCACTCCTCTGTTCATCTCTCTGCACTGGCTACCTCTCGCTGCTCGCATCAAGTTCAAGGCACTGACGCTTGCTTACAGATCTATCACAGGCTCAGCTCCCTCCTACTTTCACTCACTCCTACGAGTCTACATCCCTACCAGACACCTACGATCGGTCAACGAGCGACGTCTCGTGGTTCCATCACAGAAAGCCACAAAATCACTTTCCAGAACATTCTCATTCACAGTTCCATGCTGGTGGAACGCTCTCCCCACCCTCATCCGACAGCTGAAAACCCATCTCTTCCGTGAGCACTTAACCTTATAGAAAAAAATAAAATAATTTCCTTTCCCTTTGAAACATCACTTATCAGGCTTATGCTACTCTGAATAATACCTGAACTTCGTATTTTGAGCACTTCTTGCGTTGTTGTTGCTTTTGCCTCTTTATGATGACTCGCTGAATTTAGTCCTAATTTGTAAGTCGCTTTGGATAAAAGCGTCTGCTAAATGACTAAATGTAAATGTAAATGTAAATATGTCTTTAAATGCACATATGTATTTTCTCAGGGGAGCATGACCCCGAACCCCCTGAACTACCTCATATCTGGGACACCGGCGATTCTAGAACTGGCCACAACCATCGACAGTATAAACAAAACTTTGTCAACATTTGTCACATTAAATAGTTTATCTTTAAGAAACAGCAGTTTCTACTTTTGGATTCACATCAACATTAAACATTTTTTTTACTAACTGTTCTTGCTCAGGAAGCTGAAGAAGAGGCTTATTGAGATGCTTTATTATCTTGTTAGTCAATAAAGAGAGAGATCTGTCTTATTTGCTTCCAATTGACTTTTTTTTTATTTTCTGCACCAAGTATTAAACGTTTATTCCATTTTTATTGTCTGCTCCTCCTTCCTGCATCAAGAATAAATAATTTTATAATTTTACTTTAGTTACATCTAAAAGTCATGCTGAGTAGAAATACATAATCATGTTTATCTTGGTCCCTTCAAAGTTGCATTGGATTTTCTCCTCAGCGTAAAGGTTAAGAGACCCATCTATCACTGTTTTACAAATGTTTAAATATATTACAAAAGAGTAAATCTATAGGCTTTTATCTGTCTCTCGCATCTTCACGAAAGTCGTCGAGGCAGCCCTTGTGCCACTCCGGCAACACGGGGTTCGCATCCTGAGCTATCTCGATGACTGGCTGATCCTAGTTCACTCTTGAGACCAGGTTTACGAACACAGGGACATGGTGCTCCGATACAGCGCCCGTTTGGGCCTTCAGGTCAACTGAGAAAGGAGCAAACTCTCCCCCATGCAGAGGATCTCTTTTCTCGGTATGGAAATCGACTCGGTCACCATGGGCACGCAGCTTCCGAGCGAGCACACGCAGTCACTGAGGAATTGCCTGAGTCAATTCGAGGGCAAGAGTGGGGTTCCACTGAAGTTATTTCAGAGGCTCCTGGGGCATATGGCATCCACAGCGGAAGCCACATATGACTGCTTCATATGAGACCGCTTCAGCACTGGCTTCGCAATCGAGTCCCTGGCAGTATGCTTGGCTCTGCACCATTTCTAGGCGTTGCTCAAGGACCAACACGTAGTAGTCTGTTCAGACAACACGGCGACAGTAGTGTATATCAACCGACAAGGTGGTCTACGTTCCCGCCATATGTCGCAACTCGCCCGCCATCTCCTCCTATGGACTCAGAAGCATCTGAGGTCGCTTCAAGCCATTCACATTCCAGGAGAGCTGAACCGTGCGGCCGACGAGCTCTCATGGGTTCAGCCACTTCCTGGAGAATGGAGGCTCCATCCCCAGACGGTTCAGCTGATTTGGGAACAGTTTGACGACGCACAGGTTGATCTCTTTGCCTCCCTAGACTCTTCCCACTGCCCCTCGTTTTATTCCCTGACTGAGGGGACCCTCGGCACGGATGCACTAGCGCACAGCTGACCGCGGGGCCTCTGCAAGTATGCGTTTCCCCCAGTGAGCCTTCTTGCACAGGTCCTGTGCAAAATCAGGAAGGATGAAGAGCAGGTCCTTTTGGTTGCGCCTTATTGGCCCACACGGACTTGGTTCACCGAACTGATGCTCCTCGTGACAGACCCTTCCTAGCCAATCCCTCTGAGGAAGGACCTCCTTTCTCAGAGACGGGACACCCTCTGGCACCCACGTCCCGATCTGTGGTACCTGCATGTGTGGGTTCTGGACGGGACACGGCAGGTTTGAGTACCCTACCACCTCAGGTGGTGGCTACCATCAATTCCGCTAGGGCCCTGTCCACGAGACACACCTATGTCTGCGTTGACTGCGTAGACTGCGTTGAAGTGGAACCTCTTCATCTCCTGGTGTTCTTCTCGCAGAGAAGACCCCAGAAAATGCACGGTCGGGTTCGTGCTCTCCTTCCTCAAGAAGGTGTACGTGGCTGCGATCTCTGCGCACCACAACCTTGTGGAGTCGAAAACGGTGGGACAGCATGACCACGTCATCAGGTTTGTGAGGGGGGCGAGAAGACTAAATCCTCCTCGCTCTCCTCTTATACCCTCTTGGGACCTTGCAGTGGTCTTATCAGCCCTGCAGAGAGCTCCCTTTGAATGCAGTGTTTCAGGACCTCAGACCAGCTCTTTGTCTGTTATGGTGGGAAGCTGAAGGGAAAGGCTTTCTCCAAGCAAAGGTTGTCTCACTGGATAGTGGACGCCATTTTATTGGCTTACCAGACGCAGGGTCGTCAATGCCCCCTAGGAGTGAAGGCACACTCCACCAGGAGTGTGGCTTCCTCCTGGGCTCTAGCGCATGGCGCCTCACTAACAGACATAGGGTAGAGCCAGTGTCCTCTCATGTACTCACTTTCACTAGCCAGTAAGTAGGACCTGCTCGGTGTCATCGCTTGCTGCGCCATTTCACTCCACGGACTGGATGTGTGCGCTCTTTCACTCAGATGAGTTCTTCTTAGACCCTGAGTTCCTCCTGCGCTGTTGATGCCATCACCAGAATGCATGCCCACTCGGTCAGCCCTCGTGATTGGCTAGGTGCCTCCATGTGCATGGTTCCCCCGTTGGCAAACCCCCACATGTGTATTTCCACGGTTAGTCTCCACTGAGGACGTGTCTTTCCCTTGATTCGAGGTTAAAACATTCCACCATGTGGGCTGGAGTTTTCCATATGCATCCCACTCTCAGGTCATATGTGTATTCTAAGTCCTCCCTACGGGTAGGCGCTGTGTTACATATTCCACCTGGGATATGCCACCCAGTGTTCCTTGGTATTCCTGCGTTAAGCCTAGCCCTTAGTCCGTGCTAGCCTCACGACAGGGAGGTCAGTCTTGCGCAGGGCACTGGAAGACAGTCGCCGTGGCGTGATTAAATTGGGACCCACATTTTGTCATTCACTGACGTAACTCGCAGTGACTGAACGAAAGGGAACGTCTTGGTTACGTATATAACTCTCATTCCCTGAGGAGGGAACAGAGACATTACGTCCCTCTGCCCCAACCGCTGTACCGCTGGAACGGCCTGGAGTTCAGTGTCTTTTTATACCCACACGGTGGGGTGGACAGTGTTGGGAAAGTTAATTTTCTACATGAACTATTTCAAAGTTAGTTCATAGTTCACATAGTTCCCAGTTCATAGTTCATACTTTAACATTTTGAACTAAGTTCACAGTTCCAAAAATGAACTAGTTCATAGTTCTTTTTTCCATATGTTGCTGCAAGCTATTATTTTTCAAAATATTGCCACAGCCCATATAGAACCACAGACAGCAATTCTTTTATCAGTTTTAACACAAGCTATGTGTCAGATTTCAACTTCATATCCAATTTTGAATCCTTATCCAACCAGGGTTTACATTAGCATTGAGGGGACAGCATTTCCCCATTGTTGCTTTGACGCTTTGTTGCTGTCCATTCAGTCCACACTAGTAGCAGCTGCAGCTTTCACCCTTACAGTATATACTCAAAAACATTAGGAAAAACATGCTGCTTGAATGGTCTTTTTTAATGAGGAATTATTAAAAGAAAAACAAGATAGTTGTCACGCTGTAGGTGGTCGTTTGAAGGCACAAGACGACGATGAGGGTAATAACAGTGTTTATTTAAACTAACTCAGGCAGGACAGACACAACCACGTTCAACACAAACGAGAACGGACAAAGGACTGAACAGAACAGGGGAAACTATTGGTGTAAATTGGTGTAAACTAATTAGGGACTAACGGGCACAGGTGCCGACAATACATGACATCATGGTGACAACAGTAGTCCTTAGGGTGCAAATGTTTTTCAGTTTTATTAATTATCCATTTCAAATTCCATTTCAGTACATACTAAAAAGGAATACTGGAATCCTGGAAAAATATACCAGGCAGCGGTTCAGCAAGTGCGGATTTTGCACAGAAATGTAAGATTTTTCCCATCCTCACCCACCTTGTCATAAAACTCTTTTAAATGATCTTACGATGCCTCCTTGCTGCTTTGCCATGATGTCGCCTACATGCTGCTTTTTGTTTTGATTACGCCTACATGATGCTTTTTGTTTTGATTACGCATGCGGCGGTGCGACACTGGTGGCTGGTGTTGCCAGATTGGGTGTTTTTTCCGCTACATATTAAGGCCTGTTTACGGTGTGTTTTATCCGGGTTTTCGCCTGGAAGGCTCTATAGAAATCCATAGAAGTTAAACTGAGAGAGCGTGCCGTTCACAGACACCAGAATGAACAAGTTCACAGTAACGTTCATCAGGCAGCAATACAGTACGTTCAGTTCACGTTCGCCCAAAATATGAACGAGTTCATGAACTATCGTTCAATGAACGCATTCAGGCACAACAGTGGGGGTGGAGTTGCACTATGCAAATTCCACAGACCCATGGCATTTCCCTTGCCATTGGCTCGTTTTGTAGAACTCGAAGGTGATAGGCTTCTAAGCGGAAGCGTTGCCGTTTCCCTCCTCAAGGATCGAGGGTTACATACGTAACAGACGTTTTTTGTCTTCAAATCAAACTTGGGTCTTCAGAAATCTTGTAGAGAGAGAATTAAAGAGAGATTTGCAGAAAGTTATAAATGATTGATAATGCCTTTTTTCTTCCTTTAAACTGATCAAGGATGATGTAATATGCAAATAAGGCAAATGAGTACAAATATAATTCCTAATCTGCAGGGGAAAAAAGACATTTGTTTCCAATTTTACCTTTTGTATTTGCTGCACCAAGTATTTACCCAGCTAACAAAAAATGTCCCCAGAACGTCCCCTAAATGGCCTCTGCGAACGTCCCCCAACGTCATGTTTAGCGTCCTCTTGATGTCCAGCGGACATTCGCAAAGATGTTCACAGGACTTCCAGCGGCCATTCGGGACTTTTAAGGGGACTTAATGTACACTTTTTATTTTACTTCTAGGCTAACCAAAGAAAACAGACATGTTTGTATGATTGTAAGATTAAAATATATATGTTTACAAAATCATATTATTTTATTTTAACCTCTAACCTCTTCTCTAGACAATATCTGCCCTCTCTCCTCCAGGCCTGCATGCGCTACTCCCTCTAACCCCTGGTTGTCTGAAGTTCATCGTGAACACTGGACCGAACTCAGGGCAGCGGAGAGGAAATGGCGCAAATCAAAAGACACAATCTGACCTGAGTATGTATAAATCTCTCCTCACTTCCTTTTCTGTTGATGTTCATGCTGCAAAATCTTCATACTTCCACAACAAGATCAACAGCTCCTCTAACACACGATCACTCTTCAAGACATTCAGCTCTCTCCTCAGTCCACCTCCACCACCACCCGCCTCCTCTTTAACGGCTGATGATTTTGCTAACTTCTTCACCAACAAAACCACTATCAGCAGTCAGTTCTCAGCTCCACACACACAGGAACCCAGACCGACCACTGCAACAGCCAATTACCCTCCTCCTCCTCTCCACTAACTGAGGAAGAAGTATCTAAACTTCTCCTCTCCAGTCATCCTACCACCTGCCCTCTAGACCCCATCCCCACACATCTTCTACAAGCCATCTCTCCCACACTTCTACCAGCACTCACACACATCATCAACTCATCCCTCCATACTAGCACTTTCCCTACTGCATCCCAGCAGGCTCGGGTTACTCCACTGCTTAAAAAAACCAACACTAAACACATCATTTTTAGAGAATTACAGACCTATCTCTCTCCTACCATTCATTGCAAAAACAGTTGATAGAGCTGTTTTCAACCAAGTAACATCCTTCTTGTCTCTGAACAACCAGCTGGATGTCAACCAATCCAGCTTCAAGAAAGGGCATTCAACTGAGACTGCATTACTGTCGGTCACAGAAGCCCTACGGATTGCAAAAGCTGCTTCCTAATCTTCAGGGTCTCATTCTCCTGGATCTGTCTGCTTTCAACACTGTGAATCATCAGATCCTTATGTGCACTCTCTCATCACTGGGCATCACAGGAACTTCCCTCCACTGGTTTGAGTCCAATCTCATAGGTTGGTCCTTCAGGGTCGCATGGAAAGGCGAGGTATCCAAAGCACATCAACTGACCACAGAGGTTCCTCAGTAGGGTTGGGTATCGGTTGGGTTTTATCCGATACCAGTACCTACTCGGTATTTTTCAAACGGTTCCGGTGCTTAAACGGTTCTTAAACCGGTACTTAAGAAAACGAAACCGCACACACTTTATCAAAAAAAATAATACCTGTGTGTGTTTTCTGAAAAAGATTTTCTGATTTCTGATTAAATAAAAAAAATTGTGCCGTTTAAAAGGCTACTGATGTAGCCAAAAGACTTAAGTTAAGATAAAAATTTTGTCTTCTCATATTATTTATATATATTATATATTAGGCTATATTACGTATTATATATTATAGACTTTTACAAAACAGAGAAATATCTGACACTGAGCAGAAATATTTAACACACATAGTATAGCCTCATATAAATATACTTGATATACTTCATACTTGATATGCAAGATTTGCAGTTGGCATTAAAATACTAGACTTACCCGAAGAGAAACACTGCAGCTGAACTTGAACTTTAGTCAAGAGTGTCAGAGGTTTTGGGTTCTAATCCGCCTTCGTAGTTTTTTGTTTGTTTGTTTGTTGTTGTTGTTTTTTTAAACCGATTATGCTCATCAGTGGTTGTATATCAAGCAGGGACACTTTGTGTGCATTAGGCTATATTTTTTTATTTCACCAGAACTCTCCGCGCACATACTCATCTGAGACGCGAGCGCGCACACACACACACACACACAAACTCGCGCACATACTCATCTGAGACGCGAGCGCGCACACACACACACACACACACACACACAAACTCGCGCACATACTCATCTGAGACGCGAGCTCACACACACACACGCACATACTCATCTGAGACGCGAGCACGCACACACAAACTCTCCGCGCACATACTCATATAGACGACGCCTCATAAATAGATCGATCTCTGCAACGTATTGAAGCGCGTCCGCGTCCAAAGTAATGAAGCGCGCGTGAAGAAAGTGCGGTGCGCGAGCCACAAGAATCCGCGCCACTGATCGCAGGCAACGAGCACTTTGATCATTTAAAAAAACACAGTTCAGCGCTAGATCGTCTCTTATTTAACAAACGAACTAAATTAATGCTCTGCTGGTTAACTGGAGATGTTTTGTTATTGGATCATTCGTGCCGCGAGATGTTTTATAGGGGGCGGTGAAAAAAGTCAGGCACCGAAATCAGGCACCGAAAGTTGCGTTCTTATTCGATCTCGATACTACCGTTTACGTCGGAACCGGTTCTCTATTGGAACCGGGTTTCGGTACCCAACCCTATTCCTCAGGGTTCAGTTCTTGGACCTTTGCTCTTCTCCATCTACACCACATCACTGGGACACATCATACAGGCACATGGTTTCTCCTACCATTGCTATGCTGATGACACACAGCTCTTCCTCTCATTTCAACCAGATGATCCCACAATAGTTGCACAAATCTCAAGCTGTCTGGCGGACATCTCGACATGGATGAAGAAACATCACCTGCAGCTCAACCTGGCAAAGACTGAGCTTCTCAAAGCACGACTTCACTATCCAGCTAGATTCATCATCAATCACCCCATCAAGGTCGGTCAGAAATCTTGGAGTAACATTTGATGACCAGCTGACCTTCACATATCACAGATCATGCAGGTTTGCACTGCACAACATCAGGAAGATCAGGCTTTTCCTAACCGAGCATGCAACACAACTTCTCGTCCAGGCCCTGGTCATCTCTAGGCTTGACCTCTGCAATGCTCTTCTGGCTGGACTTCAATCATGTGCAACTAAACCTCTACAAATGATTCAGAACGCTGCAGTTCGTCTTGTCTTCAAAAAGCCCAAAAGGGCCCATGTCACTCATCTGTTTCTCTCTCTGCATTGGCTACCACTCGTTGCTCGCATCAAGTTCAAGGCATTGACGCTTGCTTACAGATCTATCACAGGCTCAGCTCCCTCCTACTTTCACTCACTCCTACGAGTCTACATCCCTACCAGAAGCCTACGATCGGTCAACGAGCGACGTCTCGTGGTTCCATCACAGAAAGCCACAAAATCACTTTCCAGAACATTCTCATTCACAGTTCCATGCTGGTGGAATGCTCTCCCCACCCTCATCTGGAATGCAGAATCCCTGACAACATTCAAAAGACAGCTGAAAACCCATCTCTTCCGTGAGCACTTAAACTCATAAAAAATATATTAAAAACACTCATTTTCCTTTAAATCCTCGCTTATCAGGCTTATGCTACTCTGAACAATCCCTGAACTTTGTATTTTGATCACTTCTTGTGTTGTTTTTTGCCTCTTCGCGATGACTCGCTTTATTTAGTCCTAATTTGTAAGTCACTTTGGACAAAAGCGTCTGCTAAATGACTAAATGTTAATGTAAATGTATTTTCCACAATTCTTGTAGATGAATTCTGCAGCAGGTGGTGATGCACAAGATTGCAGTGGAGAGAAGATCTACCCCTGTGCTAAGATTAGTCATGAAGAATCCCTATTATCAATTTTATGTTATGGTCTTAGGCACACCACGGGCCTGTACCATGAAGCCGGTTTAGGTGGCTAGCCAGCTATGTTTCAGTTTAGTTTCCGCCAACCCTGGGTTTTAGGTACTATGAAAGTAGCTTGGCTTGAATCGGTGTTCGTTGCCATGGTATCTTATGCTGCACGGCTAACCTGCTCCGGGGCAGGTTATGTTCTGGATTCAAGATCTCAGACTGAAGTTTGACCAATCAGCTGAGAGCAAAGAAACATATAGGTGACGTAACTTATTCCCAGTGTCTGTTGTTACAATGACTTCACCTTTTCTTCCAAATCCTGTGGACATCTCAGCGCAAATTGTTTGACGAGCACTTCGTAGAGAAAGAGTTTTTAACCAGACAAAATCCCCTTGCCTTTCCTGATAGTTAATTGTATGAAAGATACAGATTTTCCGCGGAAGGAATGTCTTATCTTTGCGAACTTCTTGAGCCGCACATAAAGAATTTAACACGTCGAATTCATGCACTTACTGTACCGCAAATATTGCGTTGCGTTTTTTTTGTTGCAAGTGGTACATTCCTGCACGGTGGGTGACGCACAGAAGCTATAGGGGAAAACACGGTTTGTCGAACCATTCGTAAGGTGGTCCTCTCTCTGCAGGAGTACATGAATAGTTTCATTAATAGTGTTCCCCGGACATTTATCGGCCATGTCCATAAAAGAGGGCTTTTATAAAATTGCCGGTAAGATATATTGATAGGGTGACATCACATGAACACATTTTATTTATTTTTTTTCAAAAAGCAAATTGCACAAAATACTATACAATATAATACATGTTAAGAATTATTTTAAATCTTTATTATTATTCTGTTAATCTTATGATAGGATTCCCTAGCTTTCTTAGTTGTACAAATACGTTCTATATTTATGTAAAATTATGTATGTGTAGCCTATATGTAATATAGCCTATAGCCTATTTTTATAATATATAAAAAATGTGCATGAATCATTTTTTATATATTATAAAAATAGGCAATAGGCTATATTACACATATAGGCTACACATACATACATAATTTTACATAAATATAGAACGTATTTGTTTAACTTACACATTAACAATCAGCAATCTTTCTCCAACAGTCTTCTCTTGCTTTGGCAGCAGAGACCGTATTGTATTCATCGTAATTATGAATGATTATCTCTTGCTCCTCCGCGGGAAAATATATCGCTCACGCTCTACCCGCGATTGGTTGTTCAGTGTCAACGTCACTCTTTTATGTGCACGCGCGCGTGGAGTAATCATAGCTTAAGGATCAAAGCCTGAGTTGACAGAGAAAGTTGATGAGCTGCATCATGGTACCAATAAAGCCTGATTGCATCGGTTTGGTTTTGTCAACTCAAAACTAATCCTGTAACCCGGAGTTTGTTCAGCTACCTTCATGGTACAGGCCCGACAACAACAAAATCTGCCCTTAGTGTTTTATTAGACCTAATTAATCTACATTGTCCAGAAGGAACCAATGGAGTACCCAGTAGTCAAGTCAAGTCACCTTTATTTATAGTGTTTTTTACAATACAGATTGTATCAAAGCAGCTTCACAGTGCTAACATGAAAATAATACAACAAAGATTGTTTCTAGAAGAAAAAATTGCGTCATCGTCCACCTTAAGTAAGGCAGATCAATAATTGTATTGAATATAAGCAAGCCAAAAGCCAAGGCTTATAAAAGCCAGTAGCCTATATACGTTTCTTAAAATCTGACTGCAACTCTTTTGAAATTATGTAAATCTGCCCTGAATGTCATCATTACTTCGGAAGTGAAATCCCAGCTGTGCCTCATGTTGGTCTGGATATGAACTCACTTGTTAAATCAGGTGTCATTTTTATGAAAGTATCAATTAGAAAACAATTGGAAGAAAAGATGTTAGATTCAACATTTAGAGCAGCGTTGGATTACAAATGGACCAGGGCCAAAAGCTGTTCAAGATATATTTGATGGTGCCTTGTATAAAGCTGTAGATCCCCTAAATGATCCAGACCAGTTGAACCTTTTACTCAGGGCCGGCGCTAGCCATTTGGGTGCCCTAAGCAATGACCTTTATTTAAAAATCATATTTTGCTATCATTTAAGTTCAGTTTTACATTTGTAGTATTTCAATACATTCTTGTCTTTGTTTTATAAAACAGCTGTAACTTTGAAAACAGGCTTGATATTTGTTGTTCTGAAATCAGAATGAACAATTCTGAACTAGATGTTAAAGTTCATAAAAAACTAAGTTGGCTTGAAAAAGAAAGTTTGAAAACGTTTTACAATGTTCTAGCATGGTTTAACATGATTTACAATGTTTCTAGTGTTAGGGGATAACAGCTTAAAGACCCAGGACCAGATATGATGAAAGAAGACCAGGAGTCGTGAGGTTCAATCAAATAAGTAAAAATTTACTGAAGAATAGTTTCATTGGTAGAGCCAGGCGTCAAAGTCTCACGGGGTCGCAGGCCAGAGACTCTACTGTACACAAAATCTCACACCAGTTATACCATTTCCAAGGGCATGATTGACATCAGTAAATACCGGTTGGCTACTTCTCATTGGCAAAAGAACAAAGTTAAAACAATTCTACACTTATGGATAGATAGGAGGGTAAGTCGACATTGTCATCCGAGCCCAAGATGGTCCGGTGATGACCTCGGAGGTCGTAGAAAGGCGTCTTGGGGTCAGCTGCTGCATATCACAAGACCTGCACAGAGCATTCAACACACACACACACACACACAATGGAATCACAGTTCCTCCAAAAGTAGTACAGATAATGTTCACTTTAAAGAAATACACATAAAAGTACAATTCTGTGAATCAGATCACATAGTGTTTAACCCCTGTAACCTTAAGATTAGTAAGAAAGACAGATGTTAGAAAAAGATAAGTTAGAAAGAAATACAGACAGACGTTAGAAAAAGAAAGAAAGAAAATAAAGAAAGACAGATGTTAGAAAAAGAAAGAAAGAAAGAAAGAAAGAAAGAAACTTTAGAGTAATGTTGCTGTCAGAGCATAAACAATATCTGCAATATGAATAAGTTACGACGATAAAAGTTCAAAGCAAAGGGAGACTTTTTTTAAATTTTATTTTTTACAGAAATCACTTTAAGGACTACAACAAACAACTGGTGGGGACTACACAAGCTTCCTCCTGGGCTAGTGACATCACTAACCTTAACACACACACACACCTGAAAAACAAAATTCATTGGGATCAGCCTGATGTCTTTTGATAATTATGGATGTTGGGTTATCCGTAAAATAAATGTTATGGGGAAACAAAACCACCGTAATAACTTACCATTAGCATGAATACACTGCAGTCCACAGATCCCAACTGAGCTGGAACATCCTGGAAAAAAAAATCTAAATGGAAAAACTAACATTTTATTTATACACTAAAGATAGTAAAGAAATCAAAATTGTTGTAACATGAAATCAATACCTTATTTTTAACAAGCTTCCAAGATCCCGGATCCATCTTTATTGCAATTGAGCTTAAAAAGAAGGGGGAAAAAGTTAGTTATTTTATACACATGAGAGAAAGAGAGAGATGAACTCCGTGTTTACATTTACATTTACATTTATTCATTTAGCTGACACTTCTATCCAAAGCGACTTACAATTGCTATATATGTCAGAGGTCGCACTCCTCTGGAGCAACTAGGGGTTAAGTGTCTTGCTCAGGGACACATTGGTGTTGAACCACTTAGCCATGTTGCAGCAGTAGACAGTAGCATACCTGAACTAGGGAGCAGGTGTAATTTATTTTTTAAATGCCACTGTCTATGCCTATCTAAAGCCAGAGAACAAAGTGTTGAACTGAACCACTGGACTAATATGTAAAACTTTGAAGCCCGGTTTCACAGATAGGGTTTAGATTATGCCAGGATTAGGCCTTAGTGCAATTAGGACTTTTATAAATATGCCTTAGAAAAAACATTACTGTTGTGAATCTTAAAAGAAACAATGGCACTGATATTTTAAGATACACAAGTGTAATTTGCTTTCAGTTAAACATGCATTTTAGTCTGGGACTAGTTTGAGCCTTGTCTGTGAAACTGGGGGTGAAAGTTATATGGAAAAAGTGAACAGTTCCAGTATATTTTGAATAGATATATATAAAATAATTATATATATATATATATATATATATATTCTGGTCTCATCTGGTGATTGGGTCCCATCCAAAACATGATCAAACTAAGAAAATAAACAGACACTGAAATGTCAAATTTTCGATACAATCTAGAATTTGTATAAAAAAAAAAAGAGATAAAAAACAGAATGCCTTTTGCCTGCTTTGATCAAGACAGGATATAATACATTTGAACATTATGTTCATTATGTGAAAACATACCAGTGAGTTTGGTTGGTTTTGCAACTGGAAATCTGGGGTTTCCTTCCTGGCACATATGCTTGTCCATCCCCAGCAATCTGTGACAGGCTGTGGTGAACTTGGTGAAACTACAAAAAAACAGAAGTTTAGAATATGGTGAAGTAATGTTGATTAAAATGGTGTTTTGTATTAAAACATAAGTTAGATAATTTGGGATATGTTTTGTTAGCGTTGCACGTGTATCATCAAGGCTGAGCTTGTCAATTCCAATAAATCAGCATGAGCTTTATTCTAATCAATAGATTAAGTTAACATGTTAACAAACGCTAATATTTAATGATAATGGTAACGTAAGTTAGTATTTGGAGTTAATGATAGCCCCTCACAAACCAGGTGCACAAGCTGCGTTTCTACAAATGATTAAATTAACCAATTCAACTTAAGTAGACACAGATACACTGTCTCTAACATAAAAGTTCAACTCCAACGTACAGAGCAACAATTATTTATTAATCTGATAATATACGAACTTACCCTGCCAAATACCGCGGCCATTACTGAAGATTCGCCGGCGCTGCTCTCGCTTGACTTCCAGGTAAATGTGATTGGTTGCTACTACGTTGGACGATACTGATTGGCTGCCAAGAAATGGCAGGTCCCTCCTAATATGGCAGGGCTTCCGGCTGTCAACGGCAGCTACTTCCTGCTGCCAGTGGCAGCTACTTCCTGCTGCCAGCTGCCGATTTTTCACTGAACCCCCTCTCCAGAATTTCTTAGTTAGGTTCTCTTTACTTCCAAAATTTACTTGCAAATAAATAATTTTACATTAACAATGGCACCAAACATGAAAAGAAATAAATAATATAAAGGTTAAAATTATAAATACCAAATACCACCACAATTACTAAAAACACAGATTTGGAACTGAACAATGTAAACACAGAAAGTTAAAAGTGCAAAGGTCAGGCACAATATAATAATTCTGTACATAATTTGACAACTCTGTGAATATGAAAATATACAAACACTGAGATTGTGGGGTTTTTTTTTTCTTCTAATTGCAGTTTCAAAGTAAAAAAAAAAAAAAAAGAAAGATTTTAGCCATGCAGGGCTAAAGCCCCGGATCTTTTGCACTACTATAGCGACGCCCCTGGACATGCATACGCATAGGCGTAATTTGCGGGTAGGACATGTCCCCACCACTTTTGAAACATCTCGCGGCACGAATGTACCAATACAAACAAACAAAACATCTCCAGTTAACCAGCAGAGCATTCATTTCATTCGTTTTTTAAATAAGAGTCGATCTAGCGCTGAAATGTGTTGTTTTTTTAAATCAACTGATCAAAGTGCTCGTTGCCGAGCGATCAGTGGCGCGGATACTATGTTTGTTTCTGGCTCGCGCACAGCCTTCACTCAGACGCGCGTTTCAATCCGTTGTGGAGAGACTCTCTATTCGCTCCGGTACAATTAGAAAACAAAAAGCACAAAAAGTGTCCCTGCCTGATATACAACCACTAAAAAACATAATCGGTTTTGATAAAAAAAAAAATAATAAAAAAAAACGATATGAGTGCGGATTAGAACTCAGAACCTCTGACACGCTTGGCAAAAATTCTACCACTGGACCACTTAAATACACACATAATTTTCGTCGGATCAACATATAATAGGCCTCATTGAACGACCACTTAAACCCAATATTAACATGCTTTAGACATATTTTATTTGTTATTTATACTAGTACCCTATTGTGATGATTTTTCACGACCCAGATTTTTTGGTGCCCCCCCAAGCACTTGGTGCCCTACGCGCAGTGCGTGATGTGCGTGTGCGGAGCGCCGGCCCTGCTTTTACTTACTTGGAATGTTGTTGGTATCCCCATTTTTAAAGCGTCTCCCTTCCACATTTGGCCAATCCAAATCATAATCGACGGGCTTCCCCCAGACATGAGAAGCAGATGTGCTGCTGGCTGGTTCTTTCAAAAGATCCACTAGTCCCGGACAAGCGTTAATGTCGTGCCCTGGGTAAAGGTAGAAGTGCTGATAGTGATAAAGGTCTGGGCCCGTATTTATCAAGCCTCTGAGAATTACTCACAAGAACACTGCTAAGAATTAACTGAAGAGTAAAACATTACGTGATTCGTGTGTCTGCTAAATAAAATACAGTCTTCATGATTTGGTTTCTTTTCACATACAAAACGGTAAGATGTTAGCGAACTACTTTGTTGTTATTAGGAAATCAAACTATATTTGGGTTCATATAGACAAATTACAATGGTTGATAAAGATGGGTGTCATAGTGTCTGTCTTTATATTATTACTATGTTTTCTGTGTCATTTGAGAAATAATAGTCATTTTAAAGCATTTTAATAGTCTTTCAGCAGATATTCTGACTCAAACAATCTGTTTTTAGCAGCAAATACTTATAATAAAGTGAGATGATCTGCTGATCCTGAATGGCTTGTTGAATGAGTATTGATAGTCTATGGCTCATCACTATTATCAGAGCAGCTGAAAAGCCTTTTTATTTCATCTCAATAGATCCTGTTTTCTCCTCATTCATTATGCTGATGTCTTCAGATTTGAGCAATCGACACGATCAGCTATTGTGACATCTGCAAGATATAGGTAAGTTTCATAACAGCGTTTATTTCAATAATCTGGATTTAAACACGTTTTATATAAAATATGATAAACAAAAACAAATAAGTGGAACTCAATTGTTGCTTTATTTGTTTCTTGCAAATCTGTAAATGTTTTTTTCTAAGTTTTATTCTTTCATCTTTATTCTTTCATATATTTAGTGTCTGTTCATTGTTATACTCCTGAATATTTTATAAAATTCTTAGCCAATATGTTAATGAGAGGTAAGATAAATGTAGGAATAAAGTATGAGGTTGACACTTTTCCATTAATTTACTTAAAAGTTACTTCTCTAGATAGATAGATATGTGACCATAAATAATTAAAATGTGTAAATTAGAATAAAAACATAAACTCAGTGATTTCCTCTTGATTTTGTCAGATCTGCTCCTCCTCCTTCAGTGAAGCCCCTCCTCCTTCAGGTAAGCCCCTCTTCCTTCAGATAAGCTCCTCCTCCTTCAGTGAAGCTCCTCCCACTGCAATTCACCAATAAATGCTGGAATATTCCCATCAGCTACAAGTGAAGACGAGCATCAAACCATCAGGAAGAGCTGACCGAGTTTATTGAAGGACAGTGAGAACATGAAATAAAATAATCAATGGGAAATCAATGAATCCCTAAAATGGGACCATCAACATGTGAAAAACTACTCAAACCCAAAATCGTATAAATTTATTTAGAGATTTCTGTAACTTATCCAACCATACACAAAACAGATCAGACATCCAAGAAATGCATGCTTACTTAAAATGGCATTGCACTAAACATGATGCAAGTAGTTTTACATTTTGTTTACCCAGAAAACTTACATATCTAGCATGAAGTTTTGTTCTAGCATTAGCCTTACCTAAAGTTTTCATAGCCATACTTGCACCACTTAAATCATTGTCAAGGACACAGCCAAGATAATTAACACTATTTCTGTTTGATATTACACAATCCCCTACCTTGACAGACAGGTTAGGAACCTTGTTCAGTTTACTTTTAGACTCACATAACATGGATTCCGTTTTTTACCTAAATGCAAATAAGAGTTTATTTTTAAGAGAGCCATTGTTGAATATTAAATGTCCCCAACTAAGCAAGCCAAAAGCCAAGGCAACAGTGGCAAGGAACCAAAACTCCATCAGTGACAGAATGGAGAAAAAAAAACCTTGGGAGAACCCAGGCTCAGTCGCTCAGTTCTCCTCTGGCCAACGAGCGAACAGTGTATGATTATGATCCAGGCAGCATTACAGGTCAGAAGTCATATTGGATCAGAATATTCCGAATATTTGTCCAGTTCCATCTGGTTGGAAGTCGGAGTCATCACACCGGTATGGAGACGAGTTTGTTGAGGATCAGTGACGATGGCTGTGGTGTCGATGAGGCCTTCACAGGGCTGATGAGGCTGGCACTTCAGGGATGCGTCATGGATGGGTCCAGGTGCAAGTCCACCATCTGATCTGGATACGGCCGGGATCCGGCTGGCTTCAGGAAACAGGGGAGGGACTGGTTGACACTTCAGCACTGCTTTGTCATCATGTCCAGGCGTAGGTCCTTCATCAGATCTGGATACGGCCTGGATCCGGTAGAATGCGGTAAACCTCGGATAAACAGAGAGACTAATATTAGCGTAGATGACATCCTTCTTATGATGTAACAAGTACATCAGGAATTATGGGGAGTGTTCCCGGTTCCAGCCAGTGTTGGGGGTAACGAGTTACAAAGTAACGGATTACAGTAACGATATTACTTTTTTGGGTAACGAAATAAAGTAACGCATTACACTAAAAATATCGGTAACTACACTACTTTACTAGACTATAGGAACGCGTTTTCCTGCGTTACCCAATTCGTGTTTGCCTGCGTGTAAAGCTCTGATCTGTTTGTGCTGCGTGCATGTCTGTCTGTGTGTGTGTGTGTGTGTGTGTGTGTGTGTGCGCGCGCGGCACCGTTGTCATAGAGATCGATTTGAGTGACGTAGCTGCTGGTGCGAAGGGGAGCGGGAAATGGAGACGGAGGAGACGGACAGGGGGTTTCGGCCAGTGGCGATATTCACATTTCTTTCAGTTTATTGCTCGAAAGGACCAAAATATTCGCGTGAAATGCACTTTATATGCTCAGGCAGCAAGTACTGGCCATCGGGACTACCGGGAGATTCCCAGTGGGCTGACGTGCCTTTTGGGTCGACATCTCAATTTTTTTTTTTTCGTACATCGGCGGCCCATTCGTTTTGCTTAATTGGCGGCGCTGGGTTAAGTAAGTGCGTGCCGGTGTAATGCATTAGTTAAAAAAAGTATTCGTCAGTTTTTTTTTTTCCTGATAGCTGACCGGCCCATGAAACACCTTGGCCCATTGGATCTTTTCTTGATTGACACTGGGCTGGTCCAATCACATCTTTAAACACCTCCCCCTTTGGGCTTTGAGCGAGCGTACAAGTGTTTCAGTGTGTATCTGTCAAAATAGTCTGAGAGATGGAGAAGAAACGCAAGGAATGTGCAGAGAAAATTAGCGTGAAAAATAGACACAGCCCATACAGAAAAAAAGTACATTGAAATATATTCTGAAATATAACAAAAATATATGATGTTAAGTGTGAAATATATTTATTGGGCCAATTTCAAATATTTGCATATATTCCAAAATATACTCTGAAAATATATTTAAAATGTATTTATTTTGTGTATGGGATAGCCTAAGTGTTTTGAAAGTAACTGTTAGTTCTGCTTACCGCAGGCTCTACACTTTCTCATGTCTGTCCTGATCCTCATCATCAGCCACGGGAGCTGATGAAGGTCCTGCTGCTGCAGAAAACATTTTGACACAGTTTACAGTGTCTGCTTGAAGGGTCTCCCATACACAAAATAAATATATTTGAAATATATTTTCAGAGTATATTTTGGAATATATGCAAATATTTGAAATTGGCCCAATAAATATATTTCACACTTAACATCATATATTTTTGTTATATTTCAGAATATATTTCAATGTATTTGGAATATATGCCACATATATTTTGACACTTTTGGGGATCATGAGTGTAGGAACCCATTACCCAGTAACACATTATTTCCACATCTGCATAGTTGACGATTACCGTAATTTAGCCTACTATAAATTTAATGAGACGCGTTTGTAAACCATGTTTTCCATCAAAATAAAAGATCATGTGCTTATATCTCTTTCAAGTATAGAAATTAGTACAAAACTAATTATGAAAGTTTCCTTTATTTTTCAGTGCATTTGTTTTACAATATATGCATATTAGTGTGCTATTATTATTATGGCCAAAATGCCAGGGCCGATTTTTTTTTGTCCCAGTCCAGCCCTGATTATGTGTCTACCACCGCAGACATTTGTCCTTTATCCTGTTGTCTGTGGATTTCACAGTGAGGCATATTTCTTTGTGCAGACATGGATATTGTTCTTTCATATGGTTTTACATGCCATTTTGTATAGGCTACATTTATAAACACTATGCGGACAGGCTAAGTGATGATAGGGCTATGATTTTTGTCCGTATCTACAGGGTAAATTAAGAAATGGGAAAGTAAAGTAATAAGTAGTGAAGTTACTTTTCAAATGCAGTAACTAGTAAAGTAATCTCATTACAATTTACAGAAGTAACTAGTAACTAGTAACTAATTACTTTTTTTGAGTAACTACCCCAACACTGGTTCCAGCTGACCTAATCTATGCAGCCTAACATTAAATTATAGAAGTTTATAATGTGTTATGTGTATGCTAGGCCAAAGAGATGTGTTTTTAGTCTAGATTTGAACTGACAGAGTGTGTCTGCTTCGCGGACAGGTGTTCCAACGTTTTGGTGCTAAATAGGAAAAGGATCTACCGCCAGCAGTCGATTTTTGAGATCGCAATAGACGTGAATAGGCGTTAAGAGCTCGCTCAAGTACTGCGGAGCTAAACCACTTAGTGCTTTGTGAGTGATCAGCAATATTTTAAAATGTATACAATGTTTAATAGGGAGCCAATGCAGTGTTGACAGAACTGGGCTAATATGGTCATACTTCCTGGTTCTGGTAAGAACTCGAGCTGCTGCGTTTTGGACCAGTTGTAGTTTGTTTATTAAGCGTGCAGGGCAACCACCCAGTAGAGCATTACAATAATCTAGCCTTGAGGTCATGAACGCATTAACTAATTGTTCTGCATTCGTCACTGAGAGCATATGATGTAATTTAGATATATTTTTAAGATGGAAAATTTAGGTTTTTACAGATACTAAATACGTGACTTTCAAATGAAAGATTGGTATCAAAGAGCACACCCAGGTTCCTAACTGACGACGAAGACTTGACAGAGCAGCCATTAAGTGTGAGACAGTATTCTAGGTTATTACGTGAGGACGTTTTTTGTCCAATAATTAGAATCTCTGTTTTTTCAGAATGAAGTAGTAGAAAGTTGCTAGTCATCCAGTTTTTTATATCAGCTTACTGCTACAAACTGATAACGGTCACATAAGTATGATTTAAACCATGCTAATGCAATTCCACTAATGCCAACATAATTTAAAAGAATGTTGTGGTCGATGGTGTCAAATGCAGCACTAAGATCGAGTAACACTAATAGAGAGATACAATCACGATCGGATGATAAGAGCAGATCATTTGCGACTCTAATGAGAGCTGTCTCAGTACTATGGTACGGTCTAAATCCTGACTGGAAATCCTCACAGATATCATTTCATTTCACAGATATCATCGGCCTGTAATTGACTAATTCTGTAGGATCAAGTTGTGGTTTAACGAGCGGTTTAATCATAGCCAGCTTTAAAGTTTTTGGTACGTATCCTAATGACAAAGATGAATTGATGATAGTAAGAAGAGGATCTATGACCTCTGGGAGCATCTCTTTCAGTAGCTTAGTCGGTATAGGGTCTAACATACATGTTGTCGATTTAGATAATTTAACGAGTTTAGAAAATTCTTCCTCTCCTATAGTAATGAATGAATCGAATTTTTCCTCAGGGAGACTACAATGCACTGCCTAATGCGATACTGTAGTAGACGGTTGCATAGTTATAATTTTCTCCCTGATATCATCAATCTTATAAGTGAAGAAGTTCATAAAGTCATTACTGCTGTGTTGCTTGGAAAACGTCTGGGGTTGAAGCTTTATTTTTTCGTTAGTTTAGCCACTATTTCAAATAAATACCTAGGGTTTTGTTTATTTTCTTCTAATAGGGTTGAAAAATAAGCAGATCTAGCAGCTTTTAAAGCCTGTATGCCTGTAAGGCCTCTCTGTATGCAATCAAACTCTCTTTCCATGAAATGTGAAATACCTCTAGTTTTGTTTTCTTCCAGTTGCGCTCCATTTTTCTGGCTGCTCTCTTAAGGGCCTGAGTGTGCTCGTTGTACCACGGTGTCGGACTATTTTCTTTAATCTTCTTTAAGCACAACGGAGCAACTGTGTGTAAAGTGTAGGAAGAGAGAGAGTTAAAAGTTTCTGTCGCAATATCGAGTATTAAACCAACAACAGGACAACAATATACAAGTGCTGTGACCTTTCCCAGTTTCGTCTATGTGACCAGCCCACACAGCCTTCTGGCAAGTGATTTGACTCTTAAGTCTGGAACACACCAAGCCGACGCCAACGAACTAGCGCTGATGAAAGCCGACTGTGTTGTCGTCTCGCGTCTGGGAAAAGCTGCACTTGAACACACAGAGAGAACTACAGCCAACTGTCAGTTAGCGTGCGCAGAAGTTCTGCACCTGCGTGTAAATGAGACAACTGTCTATTTCTGCAGATATATTCATCTATATTCATCATTCAAAAAGGGAAACCGACGCTGCCGGCTGCAGATACACAAACCGTAAACAAAGCAGTGCGTGCTTACCGTTTCGAATATCAATCCTGCTAAACACTTTCTTTATTCCACTCATCTCGTGTTAAAATTGAAATATTCGCCAATGAACACTCAGGTAAGATGACGTAACATTAGAACAGCCTTTTCTCTGTACTTTACTCGCTGTTTTGCTATTATTCTCGTGCACTGACTCCAATCAGAGTTCCCTCTTTCACCGATGGCCCGACGCCGATTCAACATGTCGAATCAGCCGGAAAAAAGCACACGAAGACCAATTTCAGCCGACGGTGCGGAACCATAGACTGTAAAAAAATATGGACGTAGTGTCCGTGACGTCACCCGTAGGTTTCTGAAGACCGTTTTTGAAGCCTAAAGTGGGCGTGGCCACCCACTGAGCAAGCGACGTCTGTGGACGTACAAAACAGGTTGATATCAAGTCCGCCCGTCCAGGCCATGATCTGAACGTCCATTGACAGCCAGAATTAGTCGATTAATGACACTGAGAAATTATGTCCAATCTGGCCGTAATCTAAACGTCTACTGACAGCCAGAACTAGTTCAGAAAAGACGTTCATACTGACTATAATCTAGACGTCCGTTGACATCCAGAAACAGTCCATAAATGACGTGAATAAAGATGTCCAATCCGGCCATAATCTAAACGTCTACTGACAGCCAGAACTAGTTCAGAATAGACGTTCATACTGACTATAATCTGGACGTCCGTTGACATCCAGAAACAGTCCATAAATGACTTGAATAAACATGTCCAATCCGGCCATAATCTAAACGTCCACTGACAGCCAGAACTAGTTGAGAACAGACGTTCATACTGACTATAATCTGGACGTCCGTTGACATCCAGAAACAGTTCATAAAAGACGTGAATAAAGATGTCCAATCCGGCCATAATCTAAACATCCACGGACAGCCAGAACTAGTTGAGAACAGACGTTCATACTGACTATAATCTGGACGTCCGTTGAAATCCAGAAACAGTCAATGACTGACAGCCAGAACTAGTTCAGAACAAAATGACAAACAATATCTGTAAATTAATTAACTGACTGTTACGGACTATTCATGGATTTCATCAGGTCCCTTTCCACAGGTGTATCAAGCACAATGCAGTCTGCATTCATAATCTAGGGGCTTGATTTTATACACCTGTGGAAAGGGACCTGATGAAACCCATGAATATCATTAACTGTTAAATTGATCTTGCTGGTCAGACACCAACAGGGTTCATGATGCACACATGGCACTTTTGGGTCCTCCTGGGAAGTTTGTATTCATGAGGTTTTACTATTATTTTTTATTTTTTTTATGTTTTAAATTAATTTATGAAGCCACTGTAAAATGTATCATTAGCCTACATGTTATATTGTTATACTATAACACTGTCATATTTTGTGCAGGCATTAGCTTACTTCATCGTAAATAGAAAAGCCTGACAATGTAACTGCTAAATACCCAAGTATTGTGGTATTCCACAATGTTTCTCACTGACACACTCATAACTCGAGATTGTGGATTAAAGAAAATCCCAAGCTTCCTACTCATATTTTCATCATTGTGGCGGCGTTCATGTGTGTTCAATTTGTAAATACGATCTTTATGATACTAGGTATGTCTTGAATGCATCAATAGCTCTAGTTTAGGGACAATCCATACAAACAATCTTTACTAAACAGACTGTCACAGTGAGAAGATTTTTGTCCTTTATCAATGCTAAAGGCCTAACCACTGCAGTTAACACCATGCTGTTAAATAAAAGTCTGTAGACAAGTCTTAAGGTTAGGGTTAGGGTTAACCTTAACCCTTAATTTCTAACCCAGACCCGGTTTCACAGACAGGGTTTAGATAAAGCCAGGATTTGTCCTTAGTTCAATTTGGATATTTAATTATAGCTTTTAAAAATGTGCCTTAGAAAAAAAACAAACATTACTGGCGTGCATCTTGAGACAAAACAATGGCACTGCCATAAGATATGTTGCTTTCAGGTAATACAGCTCAAACATGCATTTTAGTCTGGGACTACAGGCTTGCCTGTGAAGTGTGAAACCCGGGGTATTATTTTGTAACTTGTATATAATTATGCCAATGTTACCAAAGTGTTGCGTTGGACAGAGGATTAACTCTAAACCAACAGGTTGTGTACCAGTGCCACACAGGGTGAAAAGGGATGTTGACATTATTAGGCATAAGAGTGTTTCTAAAGGAAAGGTCAAGAATTTGTGAAAGTGTAAAAGGGTCATTATGGGTCACATGAATGTAACTGTCACCACCATGATGCCAATTCCTTAGATTTTCATATAGATCTACATACAGAATTGTATATGAAATGTTCCTGTAATTGCAATGTTGCCACACTATTGGCTGTCTCTCCTAGCTGTTTTGAGCATGATTGGTTATTCTCTGTTTATTCTGACTGTCATCCAGGAATGTAGCCAATGACAACTATGCGCGCCTTTACGAGTCAAGTTTGAATAAACGTCAGTTGAGTGAGTCGGTGTTTGCTTTGCTGCTGCGCGGGATCTTCAATTTGCTACATCATTTAAAACATGGATTATTTTTCATCGGACTGCTAAATGTTTATTTTGAGCGAGTTGCTGGGTGTTGCTGGATGTAAATGAAGAACAAACAAGGAATATGGACAAAGCATTTTATCAATGGAAATATTGCAATCTACGGAAGGTAAAACTTTATTTTATACAAATTCTGCTACATCAAGATATAGTGTATTAAATTGAGAATCTAAACGCGATTAAAGCAATATTGTCAGTGCATACGGTATTCCAATGTATTAATGTTATGTGCTGCTAGCATGTAACTTGTGTAACTTGTCTAACTTAGTTTATGATAAAATAAACCTCAGCATGGGAGCTTACAACGAGTGAACTGAGAATATATATTGTATCTTTAGACAGAAAGGAACTGTCACAGTCTTATACTATAAGAATCTGCAAACTAGGCTTATGAATCTATTGATCGCGGGATGGCTAACCGATCAGTTAAATTAACGAGTCGTAATAATATGTTTTGGAGCTGGTGAGTCAATTTAGCAAGCTTTTGCAAATGTCTCCGTAAGTAAGTAAAACAAATAACTAATTGATGTGTATGTGTGTGTTTCCTTCATGATCCAGGCATTTGGGGAATATTATCCAGCCACACGATGTTCAGATGCGGTGAGTATTGTCATAAAATACACGTGAAATAGAGGCAGAACATGTGAATCTGCTCAAATGCACTGGTTCAAACCCTCCAGACAAGCTTTATCTTCTTGAGTTTACAGGCCTAGCTGACCCAAAAATAAATGTCTTTCAAAATGAAAGTATTTTCAAACCTGTATAACTTACTTTTGTGAAACACAAGAATTTGGGGAATAAAACAACTGTATGCATTGTAGCCTATGACAAAAATAAAAGGCATTTTTCAAGATATCTTAATTATGGTTCTACATAAGAAACTCATACAATTTCAACATGGGTGAGTAAGCTACATAATGAGATAACTCTATTTTTTTTTTTTTTTTTTTGGGGGGATGAGCTGTTCTTTTAAAGGATTAGCCTAGTTCACCTCAAAGTTGAAAATTGTGTCATAATTTACTCAACCTCAAGTTGTTTCAAACCTGTATGAATTTCTTTCTTCTGCTGAACACAAAGAAAGATATTTTGAAGAATGTCTGTAACTTGGGTCCCATTGACTTCCATAGTATTTTTTTTTCCTACTATGGAAGTCAATGGGACCCAAGTCTGTCTGGTTACCGACATTCTTCAAAATATCTTTCTTTGTGTTCAGCAGAAGAAAGAAATTCATACAGGTTTGAAACAACTTGAGGTTGAGTAAATGATGACACAATTTTCAACTTTGAGGGGAACTAATCCTTTAAGGACATTTGCTAAATTAACCATGTTTTTTATTATAGTGTAGAAACCATGTTTTTATGGTGGATTGATTACAATAATTTATTAAGTGAGTATAGGAGCAGGCTTCACTGCATATATTAATAAACTTTCAGAGTGCTGGCCTGGATAATTGTAATACGTAAAATAGGAAAGAGGCCGCACTATGCATAAACTTTTATTTGCAAAAATGCGTTTCGGCACGTGGAAACTGATGAAGGCACGCGCCGAAACCTGTTTTTGCAAATAAAAGTTTATGCATAGTGCGGCCTCTTACCTATTTTATGTATTACAATAATTTATTACCATTTGGTTAGTGTCGGAAAACATTGTTAATTTTTAGTAAGGGTTCTCCAGATTTATATAACACTTATGGAACATTAAAAAATGGTCCTATGTTACGCGATCAATAATCCTATTAACACACTTTTGTTTTGTTTTTTGTTTTTTTAGATCAAGCATTGGACTTACGGAGCAGAATAGGCACCAACAGAGAAACAAGTCCATCACTAGTAAGTATCCACTGCAGTATCTTCTGGTTACACTTTATTTCGATAGTCCACTTTCACTAACATGTCAACTAACTCTCATTAGAGTATTAGTAGGCTGTAGTAGACAGTCAATAGACTGGTAGGTTAAGTTTAGATGTTAGGATTCGGGTTAGGAGAATAAGTTGACTTGTAGTTGCCAAGTAACTTATAGTCAGTAGAATGTCTGTTAGGGGACCAACAAAACAGAGTGTTAGCAAATATTAAGCAGACAGTCTACTAATACTCGAATGACAGATAGTTGACATGTAGTTGCAAAGTTACTTATAGTTAGTAGAATGTCTAAAGTGGACTATCGAAATAAAGTGTTACCCAGTATTTAAATCCGCAGTCAATTTTAAAGGCACAATGCACTCCGAAATTAAAAAATGATCTCTTTTTTTCTTCTCTCGTGCCATTCCAGATATATATCTGACTTTCTTTCCACAAAGATTTTTTGAAAAATGATCCATTATTGTAAGCCAATATAATGCAAGTGCATACGCCAGAAACTTCATACAGCGTACTCACAGCTTGCTGTGTTGTTCACACAAGATGTTTTCTGCACTTATCATGTGAGCTTTACAATGCTCTTGGACTTTTTCGACCTTCAGCATTTTGGTGTCTATTCACTTGCATTATTTGACACACAAACACAAGAGATGGATAATATTTCTAAAAGTCTAGTTTATTTTTTCTAAAATATGTGTTTTCATCTGAAGAAAGAAAATCATATACCTTTTGGTCGGCATAAGGTAGATAAAATGAAGGGGGAATCAGTTTGCTCTCCTTTACCTAGTATTATTTATAAACATTACATGTGATTTAATAAATGTACAATTAAAGGGGTGTTCGAAGCAAACATCTAAATCCCTTCACAAAGAGCCCTTCCACAAAAGGGTTAGCAAAGGGGGACATGCATCCGATGGTAAATTAACTGAAGTAAATTTATCTTATAGTAATTTTATATTATATTTATGGTAATGTGACCTAGGATGGCAAGTTCCTGTGTTTCATTTTAAAGTAGATATGGTGGAAGAGTTCAATTTAACATAGAATAATTGAGTTGTTTGTTTGGGTTTGCTATATTACACACATTTTCATCATACCGAAGTTCCATAGGTAAAACTTTTATTAATATATAAAATGTAATGTAACTACCTGCAGGGTTAAAAGAAAAGACGTCAAGAACACACAAACTTAAGGAACTTTTACACATCAAAACGGGAGAGTTTTTTCTTTGTACAGATGACAATGTTATTAAAACGATTACCGTTTGGACAGATCCACTGTGTTAATCTACATGTTCCTTCTTTTGGTGATGCACATTTTTCTATCAGACATAAGTTTTAGATACCAGACAAAACGAATGAAATGTGACCCATGCTAATTAATTCCCCCCTTTTACCTCTCTCTTTTATCTTTCTGTGGCCAGGATCCGTCATTCATCAGAACAGCTACCAAGAGAAGTGAGTATTCGTCCTCTACCTCCTTTGTCTCAATGTTATTTCAACACAATTGGTCTCCAAAGTACTATATGTATGTGTTTATATTAGGGGTGTAAGATTAAGAAAATGTCATAATTCGATACAATTGCGATTTTCGATGCAAAAACGATTCACAGTATGTAAATGTAGTTACTTTTCCTATGTAGGTATTAGGGATGTGCATCTCCATAACTGAGGCCGATACGATACGCATCTCGATGCATAGCCAACGATACAATACATTAATGATACATATAAGCAGCTGCCAGCTACCGATGCAATGCAATACGATTCACTTTTATTACGATCCGGTGCGATTCGATTTCGATTCAACGCATTGCAAAAATATGATGCTATGCAATTCAATATGGTATAGATAGTTCACTTTTATTTCTTTTGTTCAGACATAGGGCAAATCATAAAGTAGCTTAAGTGCCATCTGACTTTTAACACATGGCTCTCTCACAATCAAAAGATTTGGTTTCCACAAAAAAAAGCAGGTACTGTAGGCTAACTGACCAGAAAGCAGGTGCTGTTATTATGTGCTTCACGGGCCGTTTATCAGTTTGGACCAGTGCAGCACGAGCCGATCTTGATCAAGCGACACTGTTACTACACGGCGCTAAGAGATCCCCACTGAAGTAATAACATCGCTGCGAGATTTATTGAGAAGCATTCATATATCTCTGTTATTAACGGATCAAACAGCGCTGACATGGAAACATTGTGCCATGAATGAACAATCCAGTGTCCACAGATCAGCAACATTCACCATGGATTTACTGTAGTAAAACAAACTGTAACCATGGAAGTTTGGCAGGAATAGTAGGCTATAATGCTCAAGTTTCATTACGTTGGTTTTATTTTGACATTAATAAAATTACTGCCCTCAAATGTTAATCTGAACTAAAATAAACCTTTGTTTATAACTACAATATTACATTACATTTTTTTTTCAAGGAGCTGTTTTACATGCTTCTAAGAGTCAATTATCCCACTGCGCAATGTGACGTCGTAGTGACGTCATTTTCATGTAATTTTTGGACGTCCAAATTTGGTCCATTGAAGGGGTTGTTTTGTAACGCCAGGCGACGTCTTTTTTCGACGTCTTCCGCACGTCATTTTTCGACGTCTTTCGCACGTCATTTTTCGACGTCTTCCGCACGTCATTTTTCGACGTCCATCCACAAAAGTTTGTTTACAATAAATCGCGCTCAGTGCTCTCAAACAAAACATCGGCCACACACACACACACACACACACACACACACACACACACACACACACACACACACACACACACACACACACACACACACACACACACACACACACACACACACACACACACACACACACACACACACACCTTGCTTTACCTGGGACTCGAACTCGTGATCATCTGCTCCACGTGCCAACGCCCTACTGTTTGAGCTACAGAGAGAGTGATATAATTTATGATTATCGCGTTTAGGCTAAAAATAGGTTCGGCGCTTGGATCACGAGCATCTTGCAGTACATTTAAAATATTTAAAATATAATATTTTAAATATTTTAAAAATATATTACATTTTAAATATAGCGATTTGGAAACGTGGATGGAGCAGTGAATAGGTTCATTACACAGCAAAATGACACGACAAACTCGCGTTTTGGAAAAGAGCTCTTCATTTGTAAATTAAAAAAAATTATAATAATCATGTAAATTTCCTGCACCTGTCATAGACGTCCAAAAAATTACCCAGTTCAGGTCCAATGTTGAACGTAAATATGACGTCCAAGTTGGGTCATGGTTGGACGTCCAAATAGTGGACCTAGTTTGGACGTCGAAAAAAATCACCCAGTTCAAAGGTCCAATGTTGAACGTCAATATGACGTCCAAGTTGGGTCATGGTTGGACGTCCAAATAGTGGACCTAGTTTGGACGTCGAAAAAAATTACCCAGTTCGAAGGTCCAATGTTGAACGTCAATATGACGTCCAAGTTGGGTCATGGTTGGACGTCCAAATTGTGGACCTAGTTTGGACGTCGAAAAAAATTACCCAGTTCAAAGGTCCAATGTTGAACGTCTATATGACGTCCAAGTTGGGTCATGGTTGGACGTCCAAATAGTGGACCTAGTTTGGACGTCGAAAAAAATTACCCAGTTCAAAGGTCCAATGTTGAACGTCTATATGACGTCCAAGTTGGGTCATGGTTGGACGTCCAAATAGTGGACCTAGTTTGGACGTCGAAAAAAATTACCCAGTTCAAAGGTCCAATGTTGAACGTCTATATGACGTCCAAGTTGGGTCATGGTTGGACGTCCAAATAGTGGACCTAGTTTGGACGTCGAATAGATGTCCAGAATTGGTCATGGACCGACGGACCCAATATAGACATGATCTGCACGTCTATCCGACGTCCAATGTTTAGTGGGTATAGCTTCATCATTCCTCAAAGTAAAAAAAAAAAATCATACTTTATGATGTTACGTTTAATACAAAAAAAAACAAATGTAAAAAATATTAAATCAAGGAAATTTCTCTGGCATTTCTTTCTTTTTCCTGTATCGAAAACGTACCGAACCATGACACAAGTGTATCGTATTGAACCGAACCATGAATTTTGTGAACCGTTAACTTACACCCCTAATATGTGTGTGTGTGTGTGTGTGTGTGTGTGTGTGTGTGTGTGTGTGTGTGTGTGTGTGTGTGTGTGTGTGTGTGTGTGTGTGTGTGTGTGTGTGTGTATATGGGGCTGTTTAAACCTGGCCACTTGATGCGTTTTCTCAGATCGGATAGCTATCTGTTTTATCACAACAATTCCATTTACACCTGGTCATATAAATGTGTTTTTGCAAAACGGATATAAATCAGATCTTCGATTCCCTCGCTATGCAAATTTAATGGCGTTCACGTCACCGAAAGCAACAGATATGAACTGCATTTTATTGATCATCCGTTAAAATTTCAAAATCAAAGACCGCAATAGGAGAGAGCGCAACAGCCCTGGTAAGATCATTTCGTTTCTTTACTTTTAATGATGATAACTGTGTGTTAAGCATCGGGGACTTACTTTCACTTTCATTTGCGATAGTTTGCACGTTGGCTTGATGAATAACGTTAGATGGTCAGCGGCGATGCGGCAGTAGCGTCGTCATAACTTGCTATAACATGACATATAGCCTATAACACGCTCTTACAACTTTATTTTAGAGCGTTTTTGGGAGGAGTAAAATTTACATGTGGTTTCAACAACCAGATGCATTTACACTTGTCCAGTTTCTTCTGGAATGCGGCCCAGACCACCTCCTGAAGTGGTGTGAGCAATCAGATTCAAATGCGTCACGAATGCGTTTCGGAGGGCATTTACACCTGGTCTTTTCAAGATCATATAACTATCCGATCACTAAAATCACATGAAGTTGTAAATGGCACCTATATGTGTGTGTGTGTGTGTGTGTGTGTGTGTGTGTGTGTGTGTGTGTGTGTGTGTGTGTGTGTGTGTGTGGAATGCCTTATATCAGGCTTGATGTAATTTTACTTGATTTGTGATTTATTTCATTTAATTGATTCGAGTACTCAAATTTTCAACTATGTATCTCTGCTATAAGCTAAACCACAACAGTGGCATTTGTATTTATTTATTTAACATGTGGATTTTTTTGCTTTGATTGTAGCTGCTGTCATGAAATGGGACCCAGCTGCAATAGAGGCCCAAATAAAGTCTGTAGCCGATCATCTGAAACTGCTTGCTGCTATAAATGAAGCTTGTGAACCTTATAGCAGCCATATTTTGTTAATTGTTATGTTATATTGTTTTAACAACATTTTATAGATTATTTAAAGGGAAATTGTGTTAATTTACAACTTTACTGTTCAGGCTTTTAAGTTGTATTGTGTTCATTTATACTTTAGTCTTCCGGCTGTTAAGTTTTGGTCCAGCAGAACAAAATAGTAATAAAAATATATTTTGAGATTTAAATAGTTGATTTCTTGGAGTGATTAGTTTGTTTTACAGGAAAATGGTAAGCAGTTTATTACAGTTATATTGTTAAGATATACAAATGCAAGTATATACACTACACAGTTATTCAATTGAATATTCAATATTATCAATATTCTTTAAAATCTTATTTAGGTCTATGGTCTGTGTGTCTGCAGTTTCATGACACGACAACCATTAACATTGAGTAACTGGGTTTTTCTCAGTGAGAACTAGCTCACTCACTGCCACTGTTTTGTAAATATTTGTAAGTAAATATTTTTTAAAGTTGGATCCTTGAAAAATGCACATATAGGATTTCCATGTCAGTATGGGTCTTTAACAGTCTTTGACATTTCTACTACAGAAAACACGTCTAATACAACTTTTATTCTGACTGCCTTTAGATGTCTAACAATTACATCTGTAGCAAGTCTTTACTTGACGTCTATAGAATGTCCAGAAAAGACGTAAAAAAAACTTTCATTCTGGCTCCTGTGAGGACGTCTTCTGGATGTCTAAGAATGACGTATTTAGCACGTCTTTAATTGACGTCTATACAATGTCCAGAAAAGACGTATAAAAAACTTTAATTCTGGCTCCTGTGAGGACGTCTTCTGGATGTCTAAGAATGATGTCTGTAGCACGTCTTTAATTGACGTCTATACAATGTCCAGAAAAGACGTATAAAAAACTTTCATTCTGGCTCCTGTGAGGACGTCTTCTGGATGTCTAAGAATGATGTCTGTAGCACGTCTTTAATTGACATCTATACAATGTCCAGAAAAGACGTATAAAAAAACTTTCATTCTGGCTCCTGTGAGGACGTCTTCTGGATGTCTAAGAATGATGTATGTAGCACGTCTTTAATTGACGTCTATACAATGTCCAGAAAAGACGTATAAAAAACGTTCATTATGGCTCCTGTGAGGACGTCTTCTGGATGTCTAAGAATGACGTCTTTAGCACGTCTTTAATTGACGTCTATACAATGTCCAGAAAAGACGTATAAAAAAAACTTTCATTATGGCTCCTGTGAGGACGTCTTCTGGATGTCTAAGAATGACGTCTTTAGCACGTCTTTAATTGACGTCTATACAATGTCCAGAAAAGACGTATAAAAAACTTTCATTATGGCTCCTGTGAGGACGTCTTCTGGATGTCTAAGAATGACGTCTTTAGCACGTCTTTAATTGACGTCTATACAATGTCCAGAAAAGACGTATAAAAAAAACTTTCATTCTGGCTCCTGTGAAGACGTCTTCTGGATGTCTAAGAATGACGTCTGTAGCACGTCTTTAATTGACGTCTATACAATGTCCAGAAAAGACGTATAAAAAACTTTCATTCTGGCTCCTGTGAGGACGTCTTCTGGATGTCTAAGAATGATGTCTGTAGCACGTCTTTAATTGACGTCTATACAATGTCCAGAAAAGACGTATAAAAAAACTTTCATTCTGGCTCCTGTGAGGACGTCTTCTGGATGTCTAAGAATGACGTATTTAGCATGTCTTTAATTGACGTCTATACAATGTCCAGAAAAGACGTATAAAAAACTTTCATTCTGGCTCCTGTGAGGACGTCTTCTGGATGTCTAAGAATGACGTCTTTAGCACGTCTTTAATTGACGTCTATACAATGTCCAGAAAAGACATATAAAAAAACTTTCATTCTGGCTCCTGTGAAGACGTCTTCTGGATGTCTAAGAATGACGTCTTTAGCACGTCTTTAATTGACGTCTATACAATGTCCAGAAAAGACGTATAAAAAACGTTCATTCTGGCTCCTGTGAAGACGTCTTCTGGATGTCTAAGAATGACGTCTTTAGCACGTCTTTAATTGACGTCTATACAATGTCCAGAAAAGACGTATAAAAAACTTTCATTCTGGCTCCAGTGAGGACGTCTTTCTGGATGTCTAAGAATGATGTCTTTTAGACGTCTTCTAGACGACTTTTTGCTCGCTGGGCAACCGTCGCCATCTTGGCAGTGCGTCACTCCCGAATTTATTTATTTTTACAGTCAGACAATGAGCTGAGGTAACGTGACGGCTAACAAACAGCAGCATCCACCTGGCACTCAAAAGTGGACACCCTTAATTATGCAGAAATGTAAGGCTTAATATAATTTAAACGGATGAGTTATAAAAAAATTATATTTTATTTTTACATATCCATAATTTTGGTAACATGGTTGCAGTAATTGTGAACCAGATGTAAAATAACCAGAAAGAAAATGCTCAGATAATACTTATATTGACTTACAGATAACAAACATCCTTGTTAAAAAAATGTTTTGCACCCGGTTCATATTATTTGCTGCTTTAATTATAATTCACAACTAGATTTGTCCTACTATAACAGAGCTAAATCTGATGAACTGCTTTATAAACGTAATGTTCTTCAGCCTCACTAATGAAGAATCAGGAATAAACACCAACCTCTTTGTTCTTCAGTGTGTTTCATTCTGCAGTGTTCTGGATCTCTCATGTTCTCACTGACCTTCAATAAACTCTGTCTTTGCAGATTTCAGCTCTTCCTGATGGTTTGATGCTCGTCTTCACTTGTAGCTGATGGGTATATTCCAGCATTTATTGGTGAATTGCACTGGGAGGAGCTTCACTGAAGGAGGAGGGGCTTCATTGAAGGAGGAGGGGCTTCACTGAAGGAGGAGGAGCAGATACGCATTATAAAAAAATTAAGAAAAAAAAATTAAACAGATTTACAGATTTGCAAGAAACAAATGGGGCACCAATTGAGTTAACTCAACTTGTTTTTTGTTTATTGTGTTGCATATGAAACATGGTTCATCACATATTATTGAAATAAAAGCCACAATGAAACTTACCTATATCTTGCAGATGTCACAATAGCTGATCGTGTCGTTTGCTCAAATCTGTTGACAATAAAATGAGCTTAATGTGTGAATTTACAGATCTAAAGACATCAGCATAATGAATGAGGAGAAAACAGGATCTATTGACACGAAATAAAGAGGCTTTTCAGCTGCTCTGATAATAGTGATGAGCCATAGACTATCAATACTCATTCAACAAGCCATTCAGGATCAGCAGATCATCTCACTTTATTATAAGTATTTGCTGCTAGAAACAGATTGTTTGAGTCAGAATATCTGCTGAAAGACTATTAAAATGCTTAAAATTACTATTATTTCTCAAATGACACAGAAAACATAGTAATAATATAAAGACAGACACTATGACACCCATCTTTATCAAAAAATATAATTTGATTTCCTAATAACAACAAAGTAGTTTGCTAACATCTTACCGTTTTGTATGGTGAAGAGAAACTGTAGACTGTATTTTAGTTAGCAGACACACGAATCACGCAATTTTTTTACTCTTCAGTTAATTCTTAGCAGTGTTCTTGTGAGTAATTCTCAGAGGCTTGATAAATACGGGCCCAGACCTTTATCACTATCAGCACTTCTACCTTTACCCAGGGCTCGACATTAACGCTTGTCCGGGACAAGTGGATCTTTTGAAGTGACACGTAAAAGAGAATTTTAAAGTAATTCTGAAAGTAGCCTGATTAAAACCTCAATGACCCAAAAAACAAAACAAAAAAAAAACAGTGCAGTGCAGTGAGCAACACACAGACAAGATTAAACACACGAACATTCAAGCTTTGTGCATTACTGTTAGCATAACATAATTGCTTAGAAGCACCAAAACGAGAATTATATATGTAACCAAGACGTTCCCTTTCGTTAAGTCACTGAGAGTTACTTCAGTGAATGACGAAATGGGGGTCTCAATTTAATCACGCCACAGCGGCTGTCTTCCAGTGCCCTGCGCAAGACTGAGCTCCCTGTCGTGAGGCAAGCACGGACGAAGGGCTAGGCTTAATGCAGGAAAACCAATGTACACTGGGTGCCATATCCCAGGTGGATGATGTAACACAGCGCCTAACCATAGGGAGGACTTAGAATATACATATGACCCGAGAGTGGGATGCAAATGGAAAACTTAGAGGTATCCAGCCCGCATGGTGGAATGTTTCAACCTCGAGTCACGGGAAAGACACGTCCTCAATGGAGACTTACCGTGGAAATACACATGTGGGGGTTGCCCAACAGGGGAACCATGCACATGAAGGCACCTAGCCAATCACAAGGGCTGCACTCTGGTGACAGCATCAACCCCAGCATTCTCAGGGGTCTGAGAAGAACTCATCTGAGTGAAATAGCGCACACATCCAGTCCGTGGAGTGGAATGGCGCAGCAAGCGATGACACCGAGCAGGTCCTACTTACTGGCTAGTGAAAGCGAGTGCATGAGAGGACACTAGCTCTACCCGGAGATTATAGAATCTTGCAAAAGTGTTGGGTGTCACCCAGCCTGCAGCTCTGCAGATGTCTGTTAGCGAGGCGCCATGCGCTAGTGCCCAGGAGGAAGCCACACTCCTGGAGGAGTGTGCCTTCACCCCTAGAGGGCATGAATGACCCTGCATCTGGTAAGCCAAGACAATGGCGTCCACTATCCAGTGAGACAACCTTTGCTTGGAGAGAGCCTTTCCCTTCAGCTTCTCACCATAACAGACAAAGAGCTGGTCTGAGGTCCTGAAACACTGTGTTCTGTCTACATAAGCATGGAGGGCGCATACTGGACAGAGCAGTGCCAAGGCTTGGTCTGCCTCCTACGAGGGCAGCGCTTGTATGTTCACCACCTGATCCCTGAAAGGAGTGGTAGGAACCTTGGGCATGTATCCAGGCCGGGATCTCAAGATAATGTGAGAGTTAGCCGGCCCGAATTCCAGGCACGCTTTACCAACCGAAAATGCCTGCAGGTCCCCTGCCCTCTTGGAGGCCAAAGTGACCAGAAGCACTGACTTCATAAACAGGAACTTAAGCTCCACTGATCATGATGGCTCAAAGGGAGCTCTCTACAGGGCTGATAAGACCACTGCGAGGTCTGAAGAGGGTATAAGAGGAGAGCGGGGAGGATTTAGTCTTCTCGCCCCCCTCAGGAATCTGACTACCGGGTCATGCTGTCCCACCATTTTCGACTCCACAAGGTCGTAGTGCGCAGAGATCGGAGCCACGTAAACCTTCAGGGTGGAAGGAGACAGCCTTCGTTCCAACACTTCTTGGAGGAAGGAATGCACGGACCCGATCAGGCATTTTCTGGGGTCTTCTCTGCGAGACGAACACCAGGTGACAAAGAGGTTCCACTTCAATGCATAGGCGTGTCTCGTGGAGAGGGCCCTAGCGGAATTGATGGTAGCCACCTGAGGTGGTAGGGTACTCAAACCTTTCGTGTCCAGTTCAGGACCCACACATGCAGGTACCACAGATCGGGACGTGGGTGCCAGAGGACCAAAAAGACCTGCTCTTTCATCCTTCCTGATTTTGCACAGGACCTGGGCAAGAAGGCTCACTGGGGGAATCGCATACTTGCAGAGGCCCCGCGGCCAGCTGTGCTCTAGTGCATCCGTGCCGAGGGTCCCCTGTGTCAGGGAATAAAACAGGGGGCAGTGGGAAGAGTCTAGGGAAGCAAAGAGATCAACCTGTGCATCGCCAAATTTTTCCCAAATCAGTGACTGGTCTGGAAACAGAAACAGTCTGGGGATGGAGTCTCCATTCTCCAGGAAGTGGCTGAACCCCATGAGAGCTTGTCGGTCGCACGGTTCAGCTCTCCCGGATTGTGAATGGCTTGAAGCGACGTCAGATGCTTCTGACTCCATAGGAGGAGATGGCGGGCGAGTTGCGACATACGGCGGGAACGTAGTCCACCTTGTCGGTTGATGTACGCTACTGTTGCTGTGTTGTCTGAACGGACTATTGCTGCTGTTGGTCCTTGAGCAATGCCTAGAAACGGTGCAGAGCCAAGCATACTGCCAGGGACTCGATTGTGAAGCTAGTGCTGAAGCGGTCTCATATGAAGCAGTCCGAGCGGTGTGGCTTCCGCTGTGGATGCCATATGCCCCAGGAGCCTCTGAAATAACTTCAGTGGAACCACACTCTTACCCTCGAATTGACTCAGGCAATTCCTCAGTGACTGCGCGTGCTCGCTCGGAAGCTGCGTGCCCATGGTGACCGAGTCGATTTCCATACCGAGAAAAGAGATTTTCTGCACGGGGGAGAGTTTGCTCCTTTCTCAGTTGACCTGAAAGCCCAAACAGGCGCGGTGCCGGAGCACCATGTCCCTGTGTTCGTAAACCTGGTCTCAAGAGTGAACTAGGATCAGCCAGTCGTCGAGATAGCTCAGGATGCGAACCCCGTGTTGCCAGAGTGGCACAAGGGCTGCCTCGACGACTTTCGTGAAGATGCGAGAGACAGACAAAAGCCTATAGATTTACTCTTTTGTAATATATTTAAACATTTGTAAAACAGTGATAGATGGGTCTCTTAACCTTTAAGCTGAGGAGAAAATCCAGTGCAACTTTGAAGGGACCAAGATAAACATGATTATGTATTTCTACTCAGTATGACTTTAGATGTAACTACACTCTAAACAAAAATGGTGCTAAATAGCACTAAAAGTGGTTCATTGGCTTGTAATCATAGGGGAACCACTTTAAGTGCCATATAGCACCTACCTTTGTCAAATGGTGCTATGTAGAACCATAAGAGGTGCCATATAGCACCTTAACCACCCCAAAGAACCGCTAAAGAACCGCTGAAGAACCAAACTGGGCTTAACAGGTTCTTTAAATGGTAGTGGTGCTATATAGCACCTTAACCACCGCAAAGAACCCCTGAAGAACCGCTGAAGAACCATTTTTTTTAGTGTGTAAAGTAAAATTATAAAATTATTTATTCTTGATGCAGGAAGGAGGAGCAGACAATAAAAATGGAATAAACGTTTAATACTTGGTGCAGAAAATACAAAAAAAAAGTAAATTGGAAGCAAATAAGACAGATCTCTCTCTTTATTGACTAACAAGATAATAAAGCATCTCAATAAGCCTCTTCTTCAGCTTCCTGAGCAAGAACAGTTAGTAAAAAATGTTTTTAATGTTGATGTGAATCCACACATCTCTAAAAAAGTAGAAACTGCTGTTTCTTAAAGATAAACTATTTAATGTGACAAATGTTGACAATGTTTCTTTTATACTGTCGATGGTTGTGGCCAGGGCTGTAGAGTTCTAGAATCGGCGGTGTCCCAGATATGAGGTAGTTCAGGGGGTTCGGGGTCATGCTCCCCTGAGAAAATACATATGTGCATTTAAAGACATATGAAGGCTAAAATCTCCATCACTCTTTCTTTTTCTCTCATTCTCTCTACTATGGCCTGTCTCTTCCCCTCCTAAAGCTGAGCTTTCTCTGATATTCTTTTGATTTTTGTCTGTGTCAGTGAAGAAAGTAAACATAGGCTCATCTGATATTTATATACATCAGTTTTCCTGATTATTTGTGTCTGTTGTTTAACATTTCTATCCTAAAATAGCTGTCAAATATGAAATGTTTAGTTTAGCTATATTTGATCTCACACTTCACGACCGTTAACTGAAGTGCTAGAACATGCGCTCAGCAGCTTCTGTGAACATAAAGCCTGTCTACTTTAATTTGATTGGTCATCTCAATATTCTGATGTTGATGAGCGGCGACAGACCGCAGATTTTGGAGCTGTGCAATATCCTTGCAGCACTAAAGTAGAGTTAATACAACATTAGGCAATTGTTTCACAACCTTTGCTATATACACCTCGGAAATATACCGTGGTTGTGGCTGGTTAAGACAAACTAATAGAAAAGAGAGGAGGCATCGCACTTGAAAGTGCTGGAACTGAAGATAAGCTACTTAATGTGAGTTTTTGTATGATTGTATAGCGCAGATGATTGGCTGAAGCTCTTCCCACATGCAGTGCAGTGATACGGTTTCTCTCCAGTGTGGATCCTCTCGTGTGTTCTCAAGGTTCCTGAATGATTGAATCTCTTGTCGCAGTGTGAACACTTGTAAGGTTTCTCTCCAGTGTGAATTCTCTGGTGCCGTTTCAAATCTTCAGCTGTAATAAAAGTCTTCCCACACTCAAAGCACACATGATTTCTTACACCAGTGTGTATTTTCTGATGTGCTTTTAAATTCTGCGGACGTGAAAAACTCTTTCCACACAAAGAACATGAATGTGGTTTCTCCTGTGAATGAACTAACATGTGGCTCTTCAGGTTTGAAGCCCTCAAAAATGTTTTAGCACATTGATCACATTTATGCAGTTTCTCTCCAGTGTGGATCTTCATGTGTTCCTGAAGGTGTCCTTTATGTGTAAAACTCTTCCCACACTGATCACATGTGAACGGTTTCTCTCTAGTGTGGATCCTCATGTGAACCGTAAGACTCTGTTTGCATGTGAAACTCTTTCCACACTGAGTGCAAGTGAAAGATTTCTGAGATCTACTTTGATGTTTCTCTTCTTCATTCACTTCTTTATTCTCCCCATTCTCATGGCCTGAAATTAAAGTAAAAAAAGCTCAGTAAATCAATAAAATAAAAATTATGTTGTGAAAAAATAAAATCGATCACAAGTGGACGTGCTAAACACTGGTGTAAAAAGGGTCTAAAACAATTTGAGCTTGTCCACTTTTGACCACTTCCAGAGGGAGTCGAAAACACATTCAACCGGATTGCTTTGGTAGAGTAGACGCTCATGTGGTCGAGTGTGTTCAAACAGACACAAATGCGTAAACATTATGGGAAGCGCTGTAGCCAGACGGCATTTAAACTTTGTTGGCTGAAGACCCAAGTTTGGTTTGAAGAAGGAAAACTCTGTGTTTGACGTGGACTTGCAGCTTTAAGAGCAGAAACAAAACTCTTCGTCTATTTTTCTATCCGTCTCTGGTCATGCTCACATGCAAATTGCATGAGCTTATTTCACCCATTATATTGAAAGCCCGTACATTTACCAGCCCATAGACCGTCCCCTCAAAGAAACAGAACAAAAGTGGACAAACGCATCTTAACACCAGCTGTAGACAAAGCCTCACAATCTTCTTTAATCCTTTTGAACATGTGATTGAAACCAAATGTGAGACATTTAAACTGACCAATCAGCAGATTACAGCTTTCCCACATCGTACTGAAGGTGTGACATTTAGCAAACCTCAGATGTACACACACATCTTGGCCGACAGACCTTTATCACTATCAGCACTTCTTTACGGATCACTAATGGAATGCAATAATGCAACTCCCTGTTTTTTACACAAACTAAACCACGTGTAGCAAAGTCTATTTATTTGATTTTTTTTTTTAAATGTTGGTGTTTTAGCAAGATAATAACAATATTTTAGAATGCGCTAAACTGTATTAAGACATATCCATAATTTTGGTAACATGGTTGCAGTAATTGTGAACCAGATGTAAAATAAACAGAAAAAAAAAAAAATGCTCAGATAATACTTATATTGACTTACAGAGATAACAAACATCCTTGTTTTTTTTTTGTTTTTTTAAATTGCACCCGGTTCATATTATTTGCTGCTTTAATTCTAATTCACAACTAGATTTTTCTTTATATAACAGAGCTAAATCTGATGAACTGCTTCATAACCTTAATGTTTTTCAGCCTCATAATGAAGAATCAGGAATAAACACCAACCTCTTTGTTCTTCAGTGTGTTTCATTCTGCAGTGTTCTGGATCTCTCATGTTCTCACTGTCCTTCAATAAACTCTGTCTTTGCAGATTTCAGCTCTTCCTGATGGTTTGATGCTCGTCTTCACTTGTAGCTGATGGGAATATTCCAGCATTTATTGGTGAATTGCAGTGGGAGGAGCTTCACTGAAGGAGGAGGAGCTTCGCTGAAGGAGGAAGAGCTTCACTGGAGGAGGAGGAGGAGCAGATCTGACAAAATCAAGAAGAAATCACTTACAGAGTTTGTTTTTATTCTAATTTACACATTTTAAATGTTTATGGTCACATATCTATCTATCTATATAGAGAAGTAACTTTTAAGTAAATTAATGGAAAAGTGTCAACCTCATACTTTATTTCTACATTTATCTTACCTCTCATTAACATATTGGCTAAGGATTTTATAAAATATTATGGAGTATAACAATTATATATAAGAATAAAGATGAAAGAATAAAACTTATAAAACATTTTTTTTTACAGATTTGCAAGAAACAAATAAAGCAACAACTGAGTTTCACTTATTTTGTTTTTGTTTATCATATTTTATATGAAACATTTTTAAATCCAGATTATTGAAATAAACAGTGTTATGAAACCGTCCTAGGAAATCGCCTAGTGTTAATCTGCATCGCTATTTGTACTTGTTGTGAATACGCAGGCCACAAGAAGTAATTAGGCGTTTTTTAAATATTTTTTTTTTATCACTTTTACTCAGGACATGCTAGCTGGCAACAAATGATTCCATTCATAAAGCTAAGCTAAGCTAGCGCCGACCCTGTCAAACTAAAAAATGCATTTGCCCACCTATCTAAATGTAGAAAAGAAGGTTAAAAAATGGTGGAGTGTTCCTTTAACCTGTTAAGCTGCAACCCCACTTTTGAAAAATCCCCAGAAATGGCATACCCAAACTGAAACAGATACAGTTCATGAACCCTTTGTACTAAAAGCACAAGTATGATCTCATTTGAAAGCTGACAGCTGGTAGTTTATTGTAAATGTAGAATCAATTATTGTCATAATGAAAACAAATAGTTATAAATAGCTTCAAAGTTTTGTAAAGTTATTAGAAATTTATTTTTATGACACATCTTCATGAAAATAAAATTGAAGTTGGCACTGTATCAATCTAGAAATGCACTGCAGCTAAAGCCACATGTCTGACCATGTTATGTTTAAAATCTGAAGATGATAAGTCAAAAACTCTGTATTTAGTTAAATGTTTTTCAAGATCATGTCATATGACTTTATTTTGATTAGACTCTAAAATGCAACTGATCTTCTAATCTTCATCTTCTAAGCATCCATTCAGTCTATTGTCTCTATTGTTTTGTGGTGCAAACGAGCCCCATTCAGTCTCAGTCTCTCCTGCACACATTCACACCTCTCCAGCCTGGTTATGGCTCTAAATATGCATTTTTTTTTGTCTGCATTATAATTACTAGTGACTGGCTATTCACAGGCTATTCATAGAGATTCAATCCCTAATTTATTTTATCAAAGTTCTCACTTCACATTTGAAACTATATCAAATGTCCTTCTTGAATAAAGAAACATTTCAGTGAGCATTCCTATTTAGAAAAAAAATCATAAAAGAACTAGAAAAAAAAGTTTGTTGAGACAAACTTTAAGTTGGCTTGAGAAAGCCGGACCAGAGAGTTTGAAGAAGTAAGTAAAGTAGTTTGAAGTTTAAAGTAGCTTAAAGTTTGATAGATAGATTAGTTATAAAGAAAGAATAGTTATAAAGAAAGAAAAAGATTAGTTATAAAGATTAGTTATAAAGAAAGAAGGGTTAGTTAGAAAGAAAGATTAGTTAGATAGAAAGAAAGATTAGTTAGAAAGAAAGAAAAAAGATTTAGAAAGAAAGAAAGAAAGATTAGTTAGAAAGAAAGGAAGATTAGTTAGAAAGAAAGATAGATAGATTAGTTAGAAAGAAATAAAGATAGATTAGTAAGAAAGAAATAAAGAAAAAAGATTAGTCAGAAAGAAAGATTAGTTAGAAAGAAAGAAAGAATGAAAAAAAGATTAGTTAGAGAGAAAGATAGATTAGATAGATAGAAAGAATGAAAGAAAGATAGATTAGTTAGAAAGAAAGGAAGATTACTTAGAAAGAAAGATAGATTAGTTAGAAAGAAAGAGATTCGAAAGAAAAAAAGAAAGAAAGATGGATTAGTTAGAAAGAAAGATGGATTAGTTAGAAAGAAAGAAAGATATATAAGAAAGAAAGATAGATTAGTTAGAAAGAAAGAATGAAAGAAAGATGAGTTAGAAAGAAAGATAGAGATATATTCGTTAGAAAGAAAGAAAGAAAGAAAGAAAGAAAGAAAGAAAGAAAGAAAGAAAGAAAGAAAGAAAGATGGATTAGTTAGAAAGAATGATAAATTGGTTAGAAAGAAAGAAAGATTAGTTAGAAAGAAAGAAAGGAAGATTACTTAGAAAGAAAGATAGATTAGTTAGAAAGAAAGAGATTCCTTAGAAAGAAAGAAAGATTAGTTAGAAAGAAAGAAATTAAGAAAGATGAGTTAGAAAGAAAGATAGATAGATTAGAAAGAAAGAAAGAGATTTGTAGGAGCCAAAATGTGTTTGGGTTATGTGTTGTTCTCATTTTGACCATTGAGTGGCGCTGTGATATCAGTGTATAAATGTAGCCTTCCTTCTGTTGTAGCTACACTGTAAAAAATTGTACATGTAAATTAACGGTAAAATACTGGCAGCAGGGTTTCCAGCTGTGTACCGTAATTTTACATTTTCATTACCGTAATCTAAATTACAGCTTTTCTATAATTTAACAGTAAAATACTGGCAGCAGGGTTTCCAGCTTTGTACCGTAATCCTGCAGTTTCATTACTGTATTCTAAGATACATATTCTTTATTAACTTTAATATCTATACTTGTACAAATAAGCTGGTATTGTAATATTTCATTTAGAAGATTTTCCCAAGAAAAAAAAAAACAGCTCAAGAGGGTATTTCTTATAGCACACAATTTATTGACAGTTTAGTGACAAATAATCTGAATGCTTAGAAAAAAAAAAAAAGCAAATCATAACAACTGAACCGCGTCCAATAGAATAAGCAGTCTTTTTGTGTTTTAAAGGCAGCCTTTAAGAAATAGTAAACGGTGCAAATTTATTTTAGTTTAATAAAAGTCAAAACCTGTATTTGGTACAGGAACAGGCCAAGAATGTGCTTGGGGTGCCCATTCCCCTAAAAACAGCCTTTAAGAAATAGTAAATGGTGTGAACATTTTTAAACTTGAATTTAGTTTAATAACAGTCAGTCAATCGAAGTCAAAACCTGGCAAATATTTGGAACAGGAACAGGCCAGGGAGAGGCCAGGAAGAGGCCAGGAATATGCCGTAATCTTCAAAATGATGCAGGTGTAGTCTGAAAGATAAAATAAAAAAATGGGGGGAAAAAACTTTAAATAAATTTGTATGTTGTTTGCTTGAAAATAAAGTGTCAGAAGAACATGTCAAAAAGCAACATAATGCTACACTACAAAAATAATGACTAAGAAGAATTTAGATTAACTTAGAGAGAGTAAATGGGGAGACAGTTTGAGCTTGAAGAAGAGGCGACTGGCTTTTTTTTATTAGCAGCAGCATGGTACAATGATGCCCGTCACAAAAAAAGGGCTTTACTTAACTCTGGGTTATTGTTCTTTCTAAACCCTATTTTTACTCAGGTAAACTTAAGAATCCGCAATATCATAGCCTTTGGGTCATGAGCAGCATTCAAAAATCAATGGCAATGACAAATATGCAAATAAACCCTGGGTATATTATGAGCAATGCTAAACATTAATCAATATAACATAGGATGCTGTTTATCTGGGGTTTAGAAAAGGCCCAGGGTTAAATGGCTAGTTTACCCAAATAATGGAAACTGTCATTAATTACTCATCCTCATGACTTTCCAAACTCGTAACACTTTTGTTTATCTTCGGAAAACAAATGAATATCTTTTAATGAAATCTGAGAACTTTGTCACTCCACGGACAGCCTTCACAGCACTTTCAAGCATCAGAAAGGTAGTAAAGGCATCATTAAAATACTCCATGTGACTCCAGGGTTTAACCTCAATTTTCTGAAGCGAAAAGCCCACACAAAGTATGTTTAACACGCATGCGTCATGGCGCAAGTGTTAATTTTTTTCCCCTGCACACAAAAAGCACTTGCGTTTCTTCATCAAACTGAAGTTAAACCGCTGGAGTCTCCTGGATTACTTTAAAGACCTTAACCCCCGGTTTCACAGACAAGCCTTAAGTTATTCCCAGACCAAAATGCATGTTTGAGCTGTTTTAACTGAAAGAAACTTGCACTGAAATTTCTTAAAATATGTCAGAGCCATTGTTTTGTCTCAAGATGCACACCAGTAAGGGTGTCACGATTCTCCAAATCCTCGATTCGATTACATTTTCGATTCTAAAGTCACGGTTCGATTCGATTCTTGATTTAAATTTTTTTTTTAAAGCACAAGCTATGCCATTTTTAGACTTTTAAGCAATATAATAATATCTGACCTTTGTTTGCAATGTACCACACACTACATTGTCAAATTTAACACGTTTATTAACAACATAATGTAACAATATATCTTCAGTCAATTGGAAACTTAAACAAAATAACCTGCCATCTAATTTCTCTATTGTAACATGATGACATTCAAGTTCACAAAAAAACAAAAAAAAGTTCACTTTTTTTTGCAGTTTCAAGTTGTGGTTAAAGAGGAATATGAAAAGAGAGAAAATTCGTGACACCCTTACACACCAGTAAATGTTTTTTATCTAAGGCATGTTTATAAAAGCTACTTAAATACCCTAATTGAACTAAGGCCTAATCCTGACTTAATCTAAGCCCTGTCTGTGAAACCGGCCCTTAAAGTAGTAGTTTTGTAGGCTGTGTAGACAGAAAGATTTCATTAAAAAGATCTTCATTTCTGAAGATGAACAAGTCTTACGGGTTTGGAAAGACACACTTTAGTAATACATTGTAAAGCACATCTGAAATTAAAATGAAAAGAGCTTTTAGTAGTGTATTGTAAACTGTTCTACAAAAATGCTGGTACTGTAATAACTTTAATGGGAAGCAGGTACATAAATTAGTGTGTATGTGCAAATTTACTTACCTAGATGAAATCCCACTCGAAATCCGCAAGATTTCTCAGTAGAGAGGCAACCTTTGGATTAACTGTGGAAGACTTTTTATTCACCACCTTGCCCGTCTTCTTGGAGACCACCTTGCCTCTGCAGGTCTTTGAGCCTCTTTCTGGGTTTATTCCGACGAAGCGTCTAAAGACAGTTATATAACAAATTACCATTGAATGCAAGAATGATGCATCAAAATTCTTATGAAGATGATTCTGAAAGGTAAAAAAAACCCACAAAAAAACAAAGCAATAAGGACTTAAGTGTCATACCTTTGAAACTCCAATGAGCAACAAGCCTCCTGATACTGCAGGTTGAAGACGTAGTACACGGCAAACAGTGTTGAAAGTGCAGTCAAAAATGATGACTGGACACACTCTCAAATAACACGGCCTTCTAGGCTTATCATCCATCGGACAGCATTTGTCTGCTCTCCCATACCTAAAATAAAAACAGCAAAAACAAACAAACAAAATAAATAAACCAACCATAAATATATAACAACAATAACGAAAACATTGGTGCAACTCATTTAAATATCTGCCTTTGAGAAGACTTCATTGTAAATGGATATGGATAGTTCACCCAAAAATTTTATTCTGTCTTAATTTACTGCTGAACACAAACGAATATATTTGGAAGCATGTTTGTAACCCAACAGTTGTGAGGCACCATTGCTTTCCATAGTAGGAAAAAAATACAACAGTGTGGAGTATTCAAGAGCAAATCAATTTATACAGGTTTGGAACAACATGTGGTTAAGTAAACGATGACAATTTTCATTTTTGGGTGAACTATTCTTTAGCAACTGTATACAATAGAAATGTTTTATTTTATTTTATTGTATCTTCCCCATTTGTCAATGTTTCTTCTTAACATACTAACCCAGTAAAATAAGACGAGGACTTCCAGGTAGAATAAGTTTCTTCTCAACATCAGCTGCAGATGCAGCAACCTGAAGAGGACACAATACACAAATCAGAATACATATCATCACTTAATAAAGTAAAAAAGAAGAAAACTAAATACTCACATCTGCATGCAACACCAGTCCATCTTCATGTTCCTGAAAATGGGACATTAGAAGCTTGATATGCAGGTGTGCCATCTCTGTGTTTTCAGGCTGGGAGTGGGACAGGACATCCTTCACCTTTTCATTCTTTGATTTGCTCTTGAAGTACTCAACGATAGCCTTTCTGCATTCTTTAATGGACATGTCAAAGGCTTTCAGCACATCAATGTCAGTTAGCAACTTGAAGTGGGCACAAATAGACTTCTGATGGAAGAGGTATGGCCACTGGCTCCTAATGTCTTCTACTGAAGGTGCTGGTATGGAATTTAGTTTCTGGAATGTGTCTCACAAATGCAGGTAAAGTACTGCATGTGTGTGAACAAAGTTTGCAAGTAAACATTTTACACTATGGAAGAGCACAATCCAGCTATAAAAACACACACATGTGTGTTTTAACTTTAAGAAACAAGTAAAAATTCAACTTAAGTGAATTTCCTCTGTTATATCGACGACGACGACTTAATGTATGTAACGTTAGTTGGAGCAAATGTATCGAGTGCAAAAGTATGCTGTTAAAATTATTGTGCTCATATACTGGAAAAAAAAAAGCCAAAATAATAACACTGACATTTAATAAGTTCATATAACTTCCAATGAGACAGACGTGTGTGCTAAAGAACCTAACGTTAGCTGTTCCACCATCCCCCACAGCGTAAAAAAAAAAACATACCGGCGAAAGGCGGTAAATTAAAAAACCTAACGTTACTTAATACAATAATCCAACGAACGCACTTATTTTACATTTCCCTCTATATTAGGGTAACTTGTACAATGAAAGAACACAAATATGCAAAGCTGCAAGCACGCGCGAGCTCGGAGACGGACACACACACACACACACACACACACACACACACACACACGCGCGCGCGTTTAACTTTGAGGAACAATACATTTAGCTACATCCACTGTCTTAAAGCACGAAATTAATAAGATTAACAGTGAACACAATTATTTTAGATTCACCCGTGGTCTGGTACCTGTAAATGAGTTTCAACATGAAAGCTGTGCTTCCACCGAGAAAGACGTGTGTCAGTCACTCTTGCCAACTGCCAAAGTGCTCCGTTCGCGGTTCATTCCCTCCCCCACAGATCACGTGCTAATTAACGGTAAGAAACTGTAATTTTAGAAAACGGGTCAGTACTGTAAATTTCTGCTGTAAATTTACAGCATTTTTTTACAGTGTAGGTGTGTTGCCCCGGAAAGGCAAAAAGGTTTTGACCGCAGTAGCTGCGGTAAACGTAATGTAACGGTGGAACGCCCTTGCAAAAGGATTTTTAAATTAATTCGGGCGCCAGGTAGAATTAAGGTCTACCACACATCATTATTTACACCAGGATAGCTCATAAGCCACCAGTTACACAAAAACAAATTGTATAAGCAATAACCTTCTTCACAAAACATCCCACAAGAAAGATTTAGTGTAAATATTTATATTATTCTTTTAAAAAACAAACAAAAAAATAAATAAATTCCGGTAATACCATGGAAATAAACAAGGCTTCATTTTAGTAAATTGTCATGTTTTCCTTGGTAACGTTGCAGGACATACAAGGTAAACATTTTTGACTATATGGAAAAGGGAATGATCAGGTTATATGGTACAATTCCGGTACTACCATGGAAATAAACAAGGCTTCATTTTACAGTACAGTTGCACTTTACTTACTGAGTAAATTGTAAAAACATCTGCAAGAACATACCCAGTATTTAAGATGTGCCATGACATTAGGGAAAACTCTTCCTGCGGGGTAGTTACCAGGTAAGTGTAAGGTAAATTATTTGATAAACGGTCTATAAATGGGTGTAGCAATGAACAACAACTATGTAAGACAAGGTCATTTATTGGAAACTACCGTCTTAATTTCAAGATAATAATAAATAAACATGGACTGTTACCAACATAACCCTAGGATAACTACAAACCTAACTTGAATTGATGGGTAATACTGGAGGTGTTTCTAAAAATTGGCTGCCTACATTCTGAGGAAGTACACAATTAAATCTGAGTTATTACCAACCTAAACAGGTAACAAGTACAAAGTACTTTGTTGTGTTGATATTTAACAGTGTTGTTTTTTTCCCTGGTAGTTTCTCTGTAATTGCATACTAATCACCTTAAAGGGCACCTATTATGCAAAATTCACTTTTACATGGTGTTTGAACATAAATGTGTGTTGGCAGTGTGTGAGCAAAACCACCCTAGAATGATACAAATACACCCAGTGTTTTTTTTACAATCTCAATAAATCATAAGCACTGTCTCAGAATGAGCTGTTCTCAGATTCAGCGCAATGTGACGTAGAATTGCACAGGCCCCGCCCACGACTGTTGAGTGACACTTCAGTTTGAGCATAGACCCGCCCTGAGTGAGCTGGACACAGTCCGCCATTGTTCGACGCTTGAGCAGCTGTAGACAACAATGTCTCCTAAGCGATTGAGGTGTTTTGTTGGATGTCAGAATGAACATATCAGTCTTCATTTACTCTCGTTCTTACTCGAGGATGGATCTGTACCAACTGTTTGTGATCCAGATTACACTCTCCGGAGCGACAGGACTAACATTACTGACCACGGCAAAAATGAAAGTGAGAGCGCGCACTTTATGACAGCTCATCGAATAGTTTTACGGATTTACAGTGTACCAGTTTATTAAGCACAGACTGAAAAGGTGTGTATATATTTGTTTGCAGTTAGTTGTAACGAGTGTTTTGTGTACTTCGCTGTGTATGTTCCATGATAATGAAAGGGAGAGAGAGTTTATGTATAAGACTTTAATGCTCACATCTTATAACGTTACTGTGTTTATTTAGCTGTTCTTACAGTGATTCTCTGGAGTAAAACTAACGCTTCATCTTTTGTGTGATGTACAATAAACTTCAATGAACTCATCAGTATATTTTGGTCATCATTCGGACGAGGTCTGCTACAGCAGGCTTGTATTAATAGTGGATAAAAGCAGATGACAAATAAGTTACAACCATAATTAAGCTAAACTATACCGGTTTAATCTCCATACAGTATATATTCTCTGGCGCTGTGGGCATTATTGTCCGACTCCGAGTCAAAATGAACACGCTACTGAGAGTTTCTGTTTTGATATTATCAGATGAGATTATCCTGACTGAAGCGCGAGCTCGTGAGGGGCTCCGCCCCCTGTGCCGTGCAGCAGCAGTTAATTTGCATTTAAAGGGATACACACTAAAACAGCACGTTTTTCTGAGCCCCCAAAAATGACAATTTAAACATGCTGTAAAAAAATATCTTTTGGGTATTTTGAGCTAAAACTTCACATACATACTCTGGGGACATCAGAGATTTATTTTACATCTTGTGAAAAGGGTCATAATAGGTGCCCTTTAAGTAATTACACACTAAAATACTATAATTTACCATATGCTTACCGGGTAAATACTTAGTAACTAGTTTGTAGTTTCTCTGCATTTACATACTTGTTACCTGTGGTAATTACCAATAACAAACTATAACTTACCATAAATATCTAGTAATTAGGGGACTGTAAAAGGAAGGGTTACCGAAAGAAAAAGATTAGTTAGAAAGAAAGATAGATTAGTTAGAAAGAAAGAAAGAATGAAAGAAAGATTAGTTAGAAAGATAGATTAGTTAGAAAGAAAGAAAGAAAGATTAGTTAGAAAGAAAGATAAGAAAAAAGATAGATTAGTTAGAAAGAAAGAAAGAAAGAAAGAAAGAAAGAGATTAGTTAGAAAGAAAAAAGGTTAGAAAGGAAGAAAGATTAGTCAGAAAGAAAAAGAAAGATTAGTTAGAAAGAAAGAAGGAAAGAAAGATTAGTAAAATAGATAGATAGAAAGAAAGATTAGCTAGAAAGATAGATAGATAGATAGATAGATAGATAGATAAAGGTAGAAAGAAAGAAAGATTAGTTAGAAAGAAAGAATGAAAGATTAGTTAGAAGGAAAGAAAGAGAGAAGGAAGGAAAGAAAGAGAGAAAGAAAGAAATAAAGAAAGATAGATTTGTTAGAAAGAAAGAAAAAGATTAGTTAGAAAGAAAGATAGATTAGAAAGATTAGTTAGAAAGAAAGATAGATTAGTTAGAAAGAAAGAAAGATTAGTTAGAAAGAAAGATAAGAAAAAAGATAGATTAGTTAGATAGAAAGAAAGAGATTAGTTAGAAAGAAAGAAAGATGGATTAGTTAGAAAGAAAGAAAGAGATTAGTTAGAAAGAAAGAAAAAAGGTTAGAAAGGAAGAAAGATTAGTCAGAAAGAAAAAGAAAGATTAGTTAGAAAGAAAGAAGGAAAGAAAGATTAGTAAAATAGATAGATAGATAGATATAGATAGAAAGAAAGAAAGAAAGAAAGATTAACTAGAAAGATAGATAGATAGATAGATTAGTTAGAAAGAAAGATATATAAGAAAGAAAGAAAGATATATTAGTTAGAAAGAAAGAATGAAAGAAAGAAAGAAAGAAAGAAAGATGGATTAGTTTAAAAAGAAAGATAGATTAGTTAGAAAGAAAGAAAGAAAGAAAAAGATAAATTAGAAATAAAGAGATTAGTTAGAAAGAAAAATAGATTAGTTAGAAAGAAAGAAAGAATGAAAGAAAGATTAGTTAGAAAGAAAGATAGATTAGTTAGAAAGAAAGAAAGGAAGATTAGCTCTTCTAGCACTAGCTTAGCATTAGCCCGTGGTGGTATATAAACAGCTGTAATAACAATAGCAGTAAACTCTCTCGGGGTGTAAAAAGGTCTGCATTTTAATTACAAATATTCGATGTCCAAAGAGCAATGTGACCTAATAATGTCCACCGATGTACACCAGTCATTATTAATGTATATACACACTCCGCCGCCTTTGTTTTTACCAGAGTCGGCCGTTCTGTCTGCTCTGTATACGGAGCGGCCCGCTAGCTCGATAGCCGCATCGGGAACAGCATTATCCAGCCAAGTCTCTGTGATTACCATAACACAGTTGTTAAGGCGCTGTGAAATTATCCTAAGTCTCATTTCGTCCATCTTGTTCACGAGTGACCGGGCGTTTGTAAGAAAGAGACTCGGAAGCGCTGGTCTGTGTGGGTTAGCTTGTAGCCTAGCCCGTACTCTGGCTCTCTTTCCCCGCTTTTGCTTCCGGTCTCTTCGCCGTCTTCGACGCCTCACAGGCGGTATGATGAGCGTTCCGCTAAGCTCCTCAGAGCGCAGAATCTCCGGTGAAATGAAATTTAGGTTTCCAGGTGAGTAATCCTGATACTGATTCCCGATTTTAAGCAGTTCAGCTCGTCCATAGTGTATTTGTTGAGTTAGTGCCTGATAAAATAGACTAAATATACTTAAAAAAACTAAAACGCTGCTGTATATCTGGGAGCTCCGAGCCGCTGCGTCTGCACGCGCCGCCATACGTATCTAATAACACCGAGGTCTGAAGAGGGTATAAGAGGAGAGCGAGGAGGATTTAGTCTCCTCGTCCCCCTCATGCTGTCCCCCCGTTTTCGACTCCACAAGGACATAGTGGACAGAGATCGGACCCACGTAAACCTTTAGGGTGGAAGGAGACAGCCTTCGTTCCAACCCTTCTTGGAGGAAGGAGAGCACAGACCCGATCGGGTATTTTCTGGGGTCTTCTCTGCGAGAAGAACACCAGGTGACAAAGAGGTTCCACTTCAACGCATAGGCGTGTCTCGTGGAGAGGGCCCTAGCAGAATTGATGGTAGCCACCACCTGAGGTGGTAGGGTACTCAAACCTGCCGTGTCCCGTCCAGGACCCACGCATACAGGTACAACAGATCGGGACGTGGGTGCCAGAGGGTGTCCCGTCTCTGAGAAAGGAGGTCCTTCCTCAGAGGGATTTGCCAGGAAAGGGCTGTCATGAAGAGCACCAGTTCGGAGAACCAAGTCCGGGTGGGCCAATAAGGCACAACCAAAAGAACCTGCTCTTCATCCTTCCTGATTTTGCACAGGACCTGTGCAAGAAGGCTCACTGGGGGAAACGCATACTTGCAGAGGCCCCGCGATCAGCTGTGCGCTAGTGCATCCGTGCCGAGGGTCCCCTCTGTCAGGGAATAAAACAAGGGGCAGTGGGAAGAGTCTAGGGAGGCAAAGAGATCAACCTGTGCGTCGCCAAACTCTTCCCTAATCAGCTGAACCGTCTGGGGATGGAGTCTCCATTCTCCAGGAAGTGGCCGAACCCATGAGAGCTTGTCGGCCGCACGGTTCAGCTCTCCCGGAATGTGAATGGCTTGACGCGACCTCAGATGTTTTTGATTCCATAGGAGGAGATGACGGGTGAGTTGCGACATACGGCAAGGATGTAGACCACCTTATCAGTTGATTTTTGAAGATCCAAGACTACCATTGCACACATTTTACCTCCATCAATCTGCTTCCTTATAAAATCTGTTAAATACAATACATTTATATTTTATCATTTAGCTGACGCTTTTATCTAAAGCGACATACAAATGCAGAGAGCAATAGTAGCAATTAAAGGGATACTTCAGGATTCAGCATTAAGCTTTGTATTTTTTTTAATTTTTTTTATTAGTAGAAAACCTGTGGTATTTTCGAATTACCGTGCTTTCCACCCTCATATCCCCCTGAGATGAGAGATTTATGTATTTTTTGTCTGGAAAAAATCCTCAGATGACGCAAAAATCTTAATTTTGCGTCATTGGAGGATTTTCTGGCCAGAGGCTAAAGACTACAGCCAGTAGTAGGGGCTGTCCCGCATGTTTTCAACCCGCCCATAGGAGGTGGGATCTCACTCACAGAATGTACACGTAGTTTCAGCCGTCTTTATTTGGAAGCTAAGCTAGCAGGATCTTGTTCTGTGGAGAAAGCTGAGTAATAGGAGAAAGCTGAGTAGTAGGGGTTAACATCCTCTTTTTCCCGGACATGTCCGGCCGTCGAGATCGTCCAAAATGTCCGGGATTCGGCTTTTGCTTTCTGCAGTCGCCATTCATTGTTTCAATCTAACTGAATTCATTCCGATTGGTGAATCTGAATGTAGTGTTTACATGAACGCTAAACAAGTGATCGGTTGATGTGCGTTTTAACATTGCTAAGAAAATTCCCGCTCCTCCGTGAGAGATACGAGAACGGCGCGTCTCAGTAATGACGCCATCGGCCTCGCGCCATTCTCCCGAAGCCCTCAGCCTCGTCCTGCTCGCCACAGTAAACATAATGAACGGTGACTGTAGAACGCAAAAGCCGAATCCCGGACATTTTGGGCGATCTCGATATCCCGGGCAAACTCGTCACGGAGACTCACTAGTAGCCTAACCTTGTTGTTTTCAACTGCGCTCTCTAACCGGGAGGCGTGGCTTGGGAGTGGCCTCGTAGAGCAGCGAAGCAAGTGCATTCTGGGAGTTGTTGTCTTTCATCCACATAAGCCAAAAATACATTTTCTGGCTTTTCTCAGTCTAGAAAGCTCCAAATTCAAACATTTATTCTACATAAATGACCTATTTTAAATACACATTCATCTTTCCAGAGGTGAAGTATCCCTTTAAGTCAAGTCAAGTCAAGTCACCTTTATTTATAGAGTGCTTTTTACAATACAGATTGCATCAAAGCAGCTTCACACAGTGATAACAGGAAAATAATACAACAAAGTTTGTTTCTAGAAGAAAATTGCATCATTGTCCACCTTAAGGCAGATCAATAATGTTGTTGAACATTAAATGTTCCCAACTAAGCAAGCCAAAAGCCAAGGCAACAGTGGCAAGGAACCAAAACTCCATCAGTGACACAATGGAGGAAAAAAACCTTGGGAGAACCCAGGCTCAGTCGCTCAGTTCTCCTCTGGCCAACGAGCGAACAGTGTATGATTATGATCCAGGCAGCATTACAGGTCAGAAGTCAGATTGGATCAGAACATTCAGAATATTTATCCAGTTCCATCTGGTTGGAAGTCAAAGTCATTACGCCGGTACGGAGACGAGTTTGTTGAGGATCAGTGACGATGGCTGTCGTGTCAATGAGGCCTTCACAGGGCTGATGAGGCTGGCACTTCAGGGATGCGTCATGGATGGGTCCAGGTGCAAGTCCACCATCTGATCTGGATACGACCGGGATCCGGCTGACTTCAGGAAACGGGAGGGACTGGTTGACACTTCAAGACGGCGTTGTCATCATGTCCAGGCGCAGGTCCTTCATAAACAAAGAGACTAATATTAGCGTAGACGGCATCCTTCTTATGATGTAACAAGTACATCAGGAATTATGGGGAGTGTTCCGGTTCCGGCTGACCTAATCTATGCAGCCTAACATTGAATTATAGAAGTTTATAATGTGTTATGTGTATGCTAGGCCAAAGAGATGTGTTTTTAGTCTAGATTTGAACTGACAGAGTGTGTCTGCTTCGCGGACAGTGTTAGGAAGACTGTTCCAAAGTTTTGGTGCTAAATAGGAAAAGGATCTACCACCAGCAGTCGATTTTTGAGATCGCAATAGACGTCAAGGACTATAATGCGTTAAGAGCTCGCTCAAGTAAGCTAAACCATTTAATGCTTTGTAAGTGATCAGCAATATTTTAAAATGTATACAATGTTTAATAGGGAGCCAATGCAGTATTGACAGAACTGGACTAATATGGTCATACTTCCTGGTTCTGGTAAGAACTCGAGCTGCTGCGTTTTGGACCAGTTGTGGTTTGTTTATTAAGTGTGCAGGGCAACCACCCATAATAGCATTACAATAATCCAGCCTTGAAGTCATGAACGCATGAACTAATTGTTCTGCATTTGTCAATGAGAGCATATGACGTAATTTAGATATATTTTTAAGATGAAAAAATTTGTTTTTTTACAGATGCTAAATACGTGACTTTCAAATGAAAGATTGGTATCAAAGAGCACACCCAGGTTCCTAACCGACGATGAAGACTTGACAGAGTAGCCATCAAGTGTTACAGTATTCTAGGTTATTACGTGAAGAAGTTTTTTGTCCAATAATTAGAATCTCTGTTTTTTTCAGAATTAAGTAGTAGGAAGTTGCTAGTCATCCAGTTTTTTATATCAGCTATGCATTCCATACATTTTATGAATTGGTAAGTTTCGTCGGGGTGTGAAGAAATATAGAGCCGAGTATCATCAGCATAACAGTGAAAACTAATGCCATGCTTCCTAATGATATCTCCTAATGGTAGCATGTACAGAGTGAAACAGCAGCGGTCCTAGTACTGAGCCTTGTGGTACACCATACTGAACTTGTGATTGATGAGACATCTCTTCATTTACTGTTACAAACTGATAACGGTCAGATAAGTATGATTTAAACCATGCTAATGCAATTCCACTAATGCCAACATAATTTTCGAGTCTATTTAAAAGAATGTTCTAGTCAATAGTGTCAAATGCAGCACTAAGATCGAGTAACACTAATAGAGAGATACAACCACGATCGGATGATAAGAGCAGATCATTTGTGACTCTAACGAGAGCTGTCTCTATGGTACGGTCTAAATCCTGACTGAAAATCCTCACAGATATCATTACTTTCTAAAAATGAACATAGTTGTGAAGATACAGCCTTTTCTAGTATCTTTGACAGAAAAGGTAGATTCGAGATCGGCCTATAATTGACTAATTCTGTAGGATCAAGTTGCGGTTTAATCATAGCCAGCTTAAAGGTTTTTGGTACGTATCCTAATGACAAAGATGAATTAAAGGTAGGGTAGGTAGGAATTGTCTAAAAAACTTATTTTCCAAATTTGTTTAAACTTTATTTATATATCAATACATAATTTAAATGTAAGTACTCTGAAAAAGAATGTATAAAAATCGAGTGTCTGTAGACCTCTCACGACTGTTTTAAATACAGCTCATTATTTCCATTCACTCCACCCCCTCCCTTCTGGGCTCCTTCCAAAGCCACGCCCCCAAAACACATGAACGCGCGACTCCGACCGCTGAGCTGGAAGACGCATTATTTACCTGAGACGAGCGGAGAGGAGCGCAGTGCATGCAGTGACATCATGTCAGAATCACATGTAATAAAAAAATCTAACTTTATCATTATGAATATAAACAAATAAGATGTATTTTAGTACTCACTATCAAGCTAGCATTGGTAAAGTTTAAAATATATATTTTTTGATTCGCTAACGAGCTAGTTATATCTATAAGGCAAAGCTAAAAACAGGTTGCATTGATACACATTTTTCCATTACCATCAGTTACACTGTGATGAAGATGAATTTCGTGTAAGATTCATAACATATATGGTGTTCTGCATGTAAGAGTTTCCATGATGAAAACATTGCTGACTCTGATGAGGACTACACTCCAGAGACAAGTACCGCATCGTCAGCTCGAGGACAGGTCCGGGGTCGAGGGCGAAGCAGAGGAGGTCGTGCAAGAGGCCGTGCAACTAGGGTCCGATGATATTGACACGCGTTTTATTTCTTTGTTTATCCAAAGACTTTTTGTTCATTACCTTTTCTAGTACTGTCTTCCTTTTTTGCCTTGTTTGCCTTCGCTAACTGCATATGCCGGTAATGCGAATTTTGATTGCTCTTTCTCAGCCATTGTTTTGCTATTCCTAGGTTCCGTGCCTCTTGAATTCCTCAAATCAAACGGGTGCGCGGAAGTGGGCAGATCCTGTGGCAAAAGGGTGGTTGCCATGGTTGCGAGAGAGAGTGACAGTCGCCTAAGCCAATCCTTTGTTTCGTCCCTGATGGAAATAATGAGCTGTGTTTAATGCAGATTAAACGGTCTAGAGTCACTCGATTTTTATACTCTTTTTTTCAGCGTACTTAAATTTTAATTATGTATTGATATATATAGAAAGTTTAAACAAATGTGGAAAAAAGTTTTTTATAAAATTCCTACCTACCCTACCTTTAATGATATTAAGAAGAGGATCTATGACCTCTGGAAGCATCTCTTTCAGTAGCTTTGTCGGTATAGGGTCTAAGATGCATGTTGTCGATTTAGATGATTTAACGAATTTAGAAAATTCTTCCTCTCCTATAATAATGAATGAATAGAATTTTTCTTCAGGGAGACTACGATGCACTGCCTGATGCGATAGTGTAGTAGACTTTAAAAACTTAAAAAAAGTTTGTAAAGTCATTACTGCTGTGTCGCTTGAAAACGTCTGGGGTTGAAGCTTTATTTTTCATTAATTTAGTCACTGTTTCAAATAAATACCTAGGGTTTTGTTTGTTTTACTCCTAATAGGGTTGAAAAATAAGCAGATCTGGCAGCTTTTAAGGCCTCTCTGTATGCAATCGAGCTCTCTTTCCATGAAATGCAAAATACCTCTAGTTTTGTTTTCTTCCAGTTGCTCTCCATTTTTCTGGCTGCTCTCTTAAGGTCCCGAGTGTGCTCGTTGTACCACGGTGTCAGACTATTTTCTTGAATCTTCTTTAAGCGCAACGGAGCAACTGTGTCTAAAGTACTGCAAAAGAGAGAGTTAAAAGTTTCTGTCGCAATATCGGATATTAAACCAACAATAGGACAACAATATACAAGTGCTGTGACCTTTCCCAGTTTCGTCTATGTGACCAGCCCACACAGACTTCTGGCAAGTTATTTTGACTCTTAGATATCATTAAAATTAAGAAATATACTGAAGTCTGGACCTTGGTGACTTCATAACTGGCTACAGCCGTGGTTGTGGCTGGTTAGACAAACTAATAGGAAAGAGAGGTGGCATCGCACTTGAAAGTGCTGGAACTGAAGATAAGCTACTTAATGTGAGTTTTTGTATGACTGCGTAGATTAGATGATTGAGTGAAGCTCTTCCCACATGCAGTGCAGTGATACGGTTTCTCTCCAGTGTGGATCCTCTCGTGTGTTTTCAGATGTCCTGACTGATTGAATCTCTTGTCGCAGTGTGAACACTTGTAAGGTTTCTCTCCAGTGTGGATTCTCTAGTGCCGTTTCAAATCTTCAGCTGTGAAAAAAGTCTTCCCACATTCAAAGCACATATGATTTCTTACACCAGTGTGTATTTTCTGATGTTCTTTTAAATTCTGGTGAAGTGAAAAACTCTTTCCACAAAAATAACATGAATGTGGTTTCTCCTGTGAATGAACTGTCATGTGTTTCTTCAGGTTTGAAGCCCTCAAAAATGTTTTGCCACATTGATCACATTCATGCAGTTTCTCTCCAGTGTGGATGATCATGTGAGACTTAAGGTGTCCTTTATGTGTAAAACTCTTCCCACACTGATCACATGTGAATGGTTTCTCTCCAGTGTGGATCCTCATGTGTGTCTTAAGGGTTCCTTGTTGTCTAAAACTCTTCCCACACTGATCACATGAGAACGGTTTCTCTCCAGTGTGGATCCTCAAGTGAACATTGAGATTCTGTTTGTATGTGAAACTCTTTCCACACTGATGGCAAGTGAATGATTTCTGAGATCTTCTTTGATGTTTCTCCACCTCATTCACTTCTTCATTCTCATCCATCGGGCCTGCAATTAAAAGTTAAAAAAAGTGCTCCGTAAATCAATAAAAGAAAAATTATGTAGTAAAAACAAAAACAAGAAAACCCCAGATGTAATAGCAGAAAGTATAAAGTTGTGTTCAAACAACTGTTATACAAGATTATGATGATTTTGATCCATTATGTCATCATTTTTCATGAAAGGGGTACATTAATTTACTAGACATTTTTTTTTTTTGTCATTAGTCACAAATCTATAGAGCCCCTAACAATGGGATATTATGATCGGAGGAAAAAAAAATAATTTTTTAAATGGCGGATTCAGCCGATTATGATTGGTCAGATCGCCTGTCAGTCAAACTCCCTGCGAAGGGTCATTTGGGACAGCCTTCGTCGCGCCGCAGTGGCGCAATCAGCCTTCAAAGGATGCAGCTACTGTATTACATAGCAAAATATCTATAAAACAGCACATCAATCAAAAACAAGGGTAAAACAGCTACTGATGTAGACAGACATCCGGCTCATCCATATTCGAATATAATAGGCATTTAAAAGCTTTATCGGGAAATTTAAAACATGGAAAGCCCCGAAAGCAATTATTATATTTTGACTTTTAGATTTAACTGAAATTATGAAATGTTTTATTCTTGATGGAAGGAGCAGACAATAAAATGTACAATAAAATTAATACTTGCTGCAGGAAATACACAAAGTATGTAAAAGTAAAAAAACGATTGAGACAGATCTCCCTCTTTATTGTCTAACAATATATCAAAGCATCTCAAGAGAATGAAAGTGAAGAAGGCCAGTTGCAAAGCTAGAATACAGTATATCTCGCATCTGCGTTTTATGAAATACACCGTAAGTGGAAGAATAACTATTTAATATGAAAACAACAATGAAGAACAAGTTAAAAATAAATCAGCCTCTTCTTCAGCTTCAGTTTGTAAAAATACTGTAGAAAACTTGTACTTTCCTTCATAAAAACCCACAAAAATTAACATAAAATTAAACTCATAATAATATAGCAAACTTATATATAAGAGATATTGTTCTTTAGGAATCAGAGTTGAAACTGCTGGTCTTGAAGATTAACTTTATTCACTGTGATAAATTTAGATGATGTTTCTCCCATATCACACAGCTACGAGTGTGATATTGCGTTTATACAACAGTTTGAAGGCACAAGTGAGTAAAAGAATGACAAACAACAACGGAGTGTCTTTAAAAACCCTCTTTTGTGCAGAACTACTTCCTTCTGCCACGGATTCAAAGTCGCTTCATTGACGCTTATTGTATTATATAGAGTAGAGTATTATGAGAGAGATTGACTAGTGTATTACCTGCATCTGATATAGCATTCATTCCTCGATGTCAATTATAGTATATCCATTATAAAAAAATTGGAATGAATGTCCACTGAGGAAAGCGATCTTTGTCTTTGTCTTTTTAAAAGATTTCCCACAACATCACTAAAACAAGTTCCTTGTTCTGACTAACTCTTAAAGACAGCCATCAACGGTGTAATACTGTAACTTTCACTGAAGTCCATATATCAAACACTAACGGACCATTTCTCAATACCAATTACAGCATACTATTTATAAAATAATATTTATTCAACAACATTTAAATTTACAAGACAGTATATACACTATAATACAGCAGACAATATAATAGCCATAATAAAAGACAGTAAACGCAAGCAAACTATTGAGTCAAACTATAGTACATGATTTAAGTTAAATATAGCCTAAATATAAAGTTATGAAACTTTATTTTCTCCTTAACCCAAAGATTGCCTGTTTGATAAACCCTAAATGAATGACATCAATGGTGGATTTGCTGACTGTTGCAATATGTTTTATGTTCTCCCGAGAAACTCTGTGTCGGCCTGCATAATGTTTTGCATTGAAACTTTACGTTTAGGGGGAACGCAAATCATTCTGCAAGCAAACAAAAAGTTTCTAGGGGGAACATAAAACATTTTGTTTTCAAATCAAAGTTTCTCATGGGAAAATAAAGGTTTATGTAAGGGAGATGTAAGGGTGGCATCAGGCAGTGGTTCACGCTTTAGGATTGTCAAATGACTAAAGAAATGTCAAGTCAAGTCAAGTTTATTTGTATAGCGCTTTTCACAATACAGATTGTATCAAAGCAGCTTCACAGTATTAAATTAAAATAATACAACAAAGTTTGTTTCAAGAGGAATTTATTGATTGATAAAATTAAATTAAATATCCCCAAAATATCCCCAAATGTCTCGTCTATTACAACACACCGCTACCAACGATGGATATAAGTGCAGTTAGTAGGGCTGGGAAAATAAATCAATGCATCTCGAGTCATAGATCGATTCCAATATTTTCCAAATGCATCGCCATTCTCTCTCGAATCGATTCTGAGCTTAGTTTTTAATAGAAGATGGCGCAGTAGGCTAGTTTTACAGCAGATGGCGCTGTAGGCTAGTTTTAACAGCAGATGGCGCTGTAAGTTAGTTTTTAACAGCAGATGGCACTGTAGGCTAGTTTTTAATCGAAAATGGCGCTGTAGGTTAGTTTTTAACAGCAGATGGCGCTGTAGGCTAGTTTTTAACAGCAGATGGCGCTGTAGGCTAGTTTTTAATAGCAGATGGAGCTGTAGGCTAGTTTTTAATAGAAGATGGCGCTGTAGGTTAGTTTTTAACAGCAGGTGGTGCTGTAGGCTAGTTTTTAATAGAAGATGGCGCTGTAGGCTAGTTTTTAATAGAAGATGGCGCTGTAGGTTAGTTTTTAACAGCAGATGGCGCTGTAGGATAGTTTTTAACAGCAGATGGCGCTGTAGGCTAGTTTTTAACAGCAGATGGCGCTGTAGGCTAGTTTTTAATAGCAGATGGAGCTGTAGGCTAGTTTTTAATAGAAGATGGCGCTGTAGGTTAGTTTTTAACAGCAGGTGGTGCTGTAGGCTAGTTTTTAATAGAAGATGGCGCTGTAGGCTAGTTTTTAATAGAAGATGGCGCTGTAGGTTAGTTTTTAATAGAAGATGGCGCTGTAGGTTAGTTTTTAACAGCATATGGCGCTGTAGGCTAGTTTTTAACAGCAGATGGCGCTGTAGGTTAGTTTTTAATAGCAGATGGTGATGTAGGTTAGTTTTTAACAGAAGATGGCGCTGTAGGCTAGTTTTTAACAGCAGATGGCGCTGTAGGCTAGTTTTTAACAAAAGATGGCGCTGTAGGCTAGTTTTTAGATGGCGCTGTAGGCTAGTTTTTAACAGAAGATGGCGCTGTAGGCTAGTTTTTAACAGAAGATGGCGCTGTAGGCTAGTTTTTAGATGGCGCTGTAGGCTAGTTTTTAACAGAAGATGGCGCTGTAGGTTAGTTTTTAATAGAAGATGGCGCTGTAGGCTAGTTATTAACAGAAGATGGCGCTGTAGGTTAGTTTTTAATAGAAGATGGCGCAGTAGGCTAGTTTTACAGCAGATGGCGCTGTAGGCTAGTTTTAACAGCAGATGGCGCTGTAAGTTAGTTTTTAACAGCAGATGGCACTGTAGGCTAGTTTTTAATAGAAAATGGCGCTGTAGGTTAGTTTTTAACAGCAGATGGCGCTGTAGGCTAGTTTTTAACAGCAGATGGCGCTGTAGGCTAGTTTTTAACAGCAGATGGCGCTGTAGGCTAGTTTTTAATAGCAGATGGAGCTGTAGGCTAGTTTTTAATAGAAGATGGCGCTGTAGGTTAGTTTTTAACAGCAGATGGCGCTGTAGGCTAGTTTTTAACAGCAGATGGCGCTGTAGGCTAGTTTTTAACAGCAGATGGCGCTGTAGGCTAGTTTTTAATAGCAGATGGAGCTGTAGGCTAGTTTTTAATAGAAGATGGCGCTGTAGGTTAGTTTTTAAAAGCAGGTGGTGCTGTAGGCTAGTTTTTAATAGAAGATGGCGCTGTAGGCTAGTTTTTAATAGAAGATGGCGCTGTAGGTTAGTTTTTAATAGAAGATGGCGCTGTAGGTTAGTTTTTAACAGCAGATGGCGCTGTAGGCTAGTTTTTAACAGCAGATGGCGCTGTAGGTTAGTTTTTAATAGCAGATGGTGATGTAGGTTAGTTTTTAACAGAAGATGGCGCTGTAGGCTAGTTTTTAACAGCAGATGGCGCTGTAGGCTAGTTTTTAACAACAGATGGCGCTGTAGGCTAGTTTTTAGATGGCGCTGTAGGCTAGTTTTTAACAGAAGATGGCGCTGTAGGCTAGTTTTTAACAGAAGATGGCGCTGTAGGCTAGTTTTTAGATGGCGCTGTAGGCTAGTTTTTAGATGGCGCTGTAGGCTAGTTTTTAACAGAAGATGGCGCTGTAGGTTAGTTTTTAATAGAAGATGGCGCTGTAGGCCAGAGTCCTGCAAATTTTGGTCAAACGGGTGAAAAATATCCAACTGTGTCGGATACGGGTGCGGGTCGGGTCGGACACGGGGGAAACGCGGGTCTAAACACGGGTTCAAAACAGTCACGTGCAAATGTAAAAATAAATGCATATTTTTAGGAACACATCTACAAAACTATGCCTGTATTTCAAGTTGATCAAATATATATTTTTTTTTTTTTTTTTGAGCCCGCGCCCTCCCATGAGTCTCTAGGCCTAACGTTACATTCACTTTTAAAAAATCACAACCACTCAAACTGCTGCATGAGTCGTCGAGATGGATAGTGAGGAGTTGAAAAAAAAAATAGCTAGAGGAGATTATAAAGTTGTCGACAATACTTCATCGAAACTCAAGTCCAGTGTTTGGGAGAAATTTGGGTCATCTCTGATGAAGAAAGCAACATTGTGAAAGGCTTTGCTGCATGCAAAACCTGCCTTAAAGTTTTCGTGTTCGATAGCCGAAAATATGGAACTTCGTCGCTGAGGAAGCACGCAGATACCTGCAGTAACATACCGAGCACCAGTTGTTCTATCGAACAGTATCTTTCAAAGGGGACAGAACTGAAGGTGCCTCGTAGAAATGATAAGGACACCATAACCAGGCTGTCTGTGAACTTTGTATGCAATGATATTAGACCCTTTGATGCAGTACACGGCGAGGGATTTTTTGCATTAGCACAAGGGTTGATAGATGTTGGTGCTCGGGCTGGTCGTGTGGATGTTAAACAACTACTGCCTGACCCTACGACGGTTTCTCGTGGTGTTAACAAATATGCAGAGGAGATTCGCCAAAAACTAATCCCAGAACTTAAAATGCAGTTGGAGGGGAGTAATGGAGCTGTTACTTTGGACATGTGGACTGACGATTACAGAAAAACCGGCTACCTTTGTGTTACTCTGCACTACATTAACAATAAGTGGGAGCTTATCGAACGAGTGCTGTGTACCTCTGAGTGGGACAGTTCACTGCGTAAAACGGCTGACAACATTAAACCAGCCATCATCAGCGCATTGCGTAAATTTGGCATTGATGAATTCTACTCCAAACTCGTGTATGTGACAGATAGGGGCGCAAATATTGTTGCAGCCCTGCGTACAGTGACCAGATTGAGCTGCGCTGCCCATATTTTTAATACTGTCCTGTACACTACATTCAAACCGTCCCAGGAGGATATGTACGGGGAAGAAGTAACTGCAATGATTGACTCGGCCAAGTCACTGGTGACATATTTCAAGCAGACCAACCTCCAGGCTCGCCTGAAAAAGACTCTTAAAAACTCTGTAGAGACACGTTGGAATTCCCTGCATACAATGCTAGAGTCTATCAGCAGTCAATATGAAGACATCCGCACACTTCTGGAAGAGCGAGGGGAAGTTGACCGCCTCACAAATTTGGATGAAGAGGTCCTCTCCGACTTTGTTGCATTCCTGGAGCGATTTAAGGAAGCCACTAAAGCGTTAGAGGCATCGAAAACCCCGACCCTCCATCTAACCATTGTTTGGTATGAGCGCATCAGACGCCACTTGCGAGCTTCTTCAAATGATAGCATGACCATGTCCTCACTGAAGGAGAAATGCCTCAGTATTCTCCAGGACAAGTTCGAAATTCATTGTTTACACAGACTTGCAATGTTCCTGCATCCTAAACTGAAAAGTATGAAGCTACTTGCTGACAGTAGTGAAGTGGCAAGCGTGCACAGTGAGATGCGGCGCCTTGTGAAAGGTCAGTATTAATGCAAATACAGCCACAGGGGAAAAAATAATATTTTTATTAAATAACATTTGAAAACCTGTATAAACTGAACACCAAATAACAATACATCTGAGTAATAGTTCTGTATTTAAACACAAATAATCTAGATCAAAATTGTAGAGACACACCAGAACATTAACTATTGAGAGGTGATGACGCGTTCATGAAAAATGTCACAAAGAAACGGCAAAAGTAGCCTAATGATTAGGCTATTGAATATGTCAAATATAGCCAGGAGACAGAGCAGTCTGTTTTCTTTCGTTTTGAATTGTTTTGTTTAAAAGTACACATTTCAAGCTTTCTATACATTTCTCAGGTGGTCTGTGAGGCATGTAGCTTATACGCTGAGTTTCGTTAATTTCCAGTTCATGCGCCGTTGCCTCCGCGCTCTGGCGTGTCCTGATGCCTGCTATTATTTCTTATTTCTTAAATTCAGACAATTGGTTATAAAACATTGATTAAAATTAAGATAAAATTAATACAAAACGAAATTAACTTTAAAGAAAGGCTTTATACAATAAGAAACTTAATGAAGTGGTCAATAATGTCTGCCCACTCTGTCTCCCGACATATTGCACAACTTATGATCTTAGGCTACTATGCTTTTCACTTCTCATATAATCAACATTGATGAAATAATATATAAATATATATAAAATTGTGAAACTAAATGTTTTCTTTAATGACTAGCCTACCACACGTAGGCCTAATAGCCTACAGTAGCCCTATATATAATTTTTATGTCGGAGCGGGATTTGGCCGAAAGAAAAATGATTTGCCACCTAAAAGTTACAGATTTTTTGTGTCACGTAGGCATTGTGTATTTCCCTCATATTAAATATAAAATGCATGTGTAGGCTGATATTTTTCCTTTATTAAGGGAGTATGGAGATATAAACAGACGTTTCCATATATTGGTATTAAATGCATTTTTATTTTCATTCATAAAATGCAGTTTTGACTGCAAATGTCACGTCCATACAATTTTTTGCACTACAATATTTGTTTACATTTATTATAGACCTTAAGGATAAGCATGGAAGTCCTGAGGAGCAGTGCCACCACCCCCCACCGAAGAAGCGAGTTCGAGTGTCGGCGGACACTTTATCTGACGTGGAAGATTCCAGTGATGAGGGCCCGCAGTATCAGGACGAAGTGGCTGCTTACATCGATCACAAATCGCCAAAAGATGACCATTTTGACATTTTGTCATGGTGGCAAGACCATGCTCACCTTTTCCCTAATATTGCCCAGATTGCGAGGTCTATCCTCGCCATCCCTGCATCCAGCGCCGCAAGTGAGCGAGACTTCTCTTGTGCTGGATACGTTATCCAAGAGCGGAGGAGTCAGCTGAAACCGTCAACAGTGGACGATGTGCTTTTTTTACACAGCAATTTAAAACACCACAAATAGGATCTAATCACCTCGCACTGGATTCATAAACGGGACAGTTTCACGTCTCAGCCCTAATTGTAAGGCTGTGTATAGTTAAGTAGCATAATGCACAGGCCGGCCGGTGTATGTATAGCGTTTAGGATTCGCATACAACTGGACTTTTCTTTCATTTAAAAGTATCACATAGCTGTTGTTATTGTCTAATTTAACACTGTTAAGTAGGCCTATGTGTGGTGTGAAATTGTCTGATGTGCTAGACGAAATTGCATTGTTTTGTGGTAACGTTAGCCATGTTCTTTATAGGCTATCGGCTTTTTGACAGCTTTGGCTGTTGTCCTTGTGTTAAGGCAAGCCGCCAAAGGCAATAAAAATGTGAAAAAAGTGTGTCTATAATGTGATTGGCTAAACTGATTTTATTTCGGGTGCGGGTCGGTTCTCGGTTCTATTTTAAGCGGGTCGGGTCGGGTTGCGGATTTTAATTAGTGCTGCTGTCGGAAAACGGGTCGGATGCGGTTTTAAGCACTGCGGGTACGGGCAGGTGCGGGTTTACAAAATCGGACCCGTGCAGCTCTCTGCTGTAGGCTAGTTATTAACAGAAGATGGCGCTGTAGGTTAGTTTTTAATAGAAGATGGCGCTGTAGGCTAGTTATTAACAGAAGATGGCGCTGTAGGCTAGTTTTTAATAGCAGATGGCGCTGTAGGTTAGTTTTTAACAGCAGATGGCGCTGTAGGCTAGTTTTAACAGCAGATGGCGCTGTAGGTTAGTTTTTAATAGCAGATGGCGCTGTAGGCTAGTTTTTAACAACAGATGGCGCTGTAGGCTAGTTTTTAGATGGCGCTGTAGGCTAGTCTTTAACAGAAGATGGAGCTGTAGGTTAGTTTTTAATAGAAGATGACGCTGCAGGCTAGTTATTAACCCTCTGAGGTCGAGAAACGCGCCGACGCGTTTTGCTGGATTTTTTTCACATAGCAGCAACATAAACTTAAATTACTCCGTCATTTATGGTTATACAGAAAAAAGAAATATAAAAAAATAATCTGTGATATTTCTACTTTTGTATGTGTCCACTTACAATCAAATCAAAACATTGTGCTTTTGTAAAATAAAGAAAATAAACAGGGTGTGCGTTCTGCCTCTCCGTCGCGGTGAACTTTTTTTTCTTGAGCACGTCTATAAACTGAAACATAACTCAGCAAATACTTCTCACACATTTATGAGCCATATACCTTTATACACATTTAAGTGTGTACTTTTAAATGATCGGATTCAAACTGAAAACAAATATTCTCTGTTTAAGTAATTTGTATAAAACCAACAGGATGTCCAGTATCTCAAACGCTTGCTAATTATTTTTTAATTCGACACGCCCACTCGCGCAAAAGATATTCACATGCAAATCTCCACATGGAACGCGAACGCCCTCGTTACCTCAAACACAAAACACCAAAACACTTCACAAGTCTCTGCTTTTCGTCGAGTTTGGAAGACACGTCTGAGCTTACATTGGATTTACCTCAGAAGAAGAAGAACGCGATTTGAAGACAAGAAAGATGTAAGGTAAGAAATTCTTACTTATTAGTTTATGGTATTGTTGCATAAACTTCACATTGCAGTTGAACTGTTGCTAGATATATGGTGAATATTATACTATTTAGACCCGTGTTTACTGTTAAATACTGTTTGTGGATATCTGCTCAAACATAGATATGTATAACCATAATGTTTAATATTTTGGAGCGCGATCGCGTTTGAATGTAGGCTATCATATTTTGGAGCGCGCTGTGGGTTTGAATGTATCATATTTTGGAGCGCGCTGTGGGTTTTAATGTATCATATTTTGGAGCGTGCTGTGGGTTTTAATGTATCATATTTTGGAGCGCGCTGTGGGTTTGAATGTATCATATTTTGGAGCGCGATGTGCGTTTGAATGTATCATATTTTGGAGCGCGATTGCGTTTGAAAGGAAAAATGCACCAAACATTAGGCTTTATGTTTTTACTATTATCTCATTTCATATCATCATAACGAATGGAAACATTTGAAGTAACATATGATAATCAATATATTTTTCTCTAGCGTAGTTGTTCTTGAAATCTTTTGGAAGATTTAATTTATTGTTATTATTATTTTATGCAGCACTGCGTAGCCTATGCCTACAAGGCCTATATTCATGTTCATTATATATTGTTGGAAACGTGTGTCTGTGTATTCTGTGAATTTTAAAAAGAAATTTTAACCAGAAAAATCTAAAATCTATTCCCAAAATCGTGCAGCCCTATAGTTTCTCTTGATATCAGTATGTTCACAGTTTTTTTCTTTTTTTTTTTTTTCAGGGACCAGATGCAACTGAGTCCTGCTGACTTCAACATTCACATGAGTCTCTGTACATGAACATGGTAAAGTGAAAATCAAACACCTTGGAAATGAAAGGTATGTTTTTAGGAATGGCACAAAGGTCTCTGTCTTTGGATCATTGTTTTCAATGTGCTCTTTTGTCATTTGTATTTTTGGATTATGTTGTGTTGTAAATAAATCCAAACAATCTAAAAGCCATTCTTTTTTAAATCTCCTCATTCTTTGTGCAAGGTTGCTCTGAATGACAGGGCCTGATCGCTCCTAATAGGGCAGTTAGGGGAGTGTCTTTGTCTTTCTCAGGTGTAAAAAGCTTACATATTCATGAGATGATCACGCCCCTTCGCATATGGCTTTGTCACACAAAACACGTCTTAGAAATTTTAAATCAATATATTGTCTTATCTGAATGAGCAGTCAGGGTGATTTTCACATAGTTTTGGAGCAAATATTCTAGGCTATGTCATACAATTTTCAAAAGTCTTGTGAAGAAATAATCAGTATGGGTTTCATGGCCTTATTTCAGTGAGAATTTTTTTTTGTATTTTCACAAACCACGCATAAATGTCATTATCTCAAAACTACAAACTTTTACATACATGCTGCTGATATATTATTGTAGCAGAGTTTGTGCTAAATACAGTGTAATTAGACTTTAGCCATGAAAATGTCACTAGTAACAGAAAAAAACACAAATGTCAGAGCATGTCAGACCACCTCCAGGGCCCAGAAAACAGCTCAGACCTCAGAGGGTTAACAGCAGATGGCGCTGTAGGCTAGTTTTTAACAGCAGATGGTGCTATAGGCTAGTTTTTAACAGTAGATGGCGCTATAGGCTAGTTTTTAATAGCAGATGGCGCTGAATAGCAGATGGCGCTGTAGGCTAGTTTTTAAAGCAGATGGCGCTGTAGGCTAGCTTTTAACCACACGCTTAAATGCTCACGAAGAAGAGCGCTCGTGCGTTCGTCTGAGAATGTACTCGCACCTCAGAATGCTTTTATGACACAAGATTAATGTAAACGGCCCACTGCAAACACCCTTGTAATTCACTTCAACCTTTTCGAAGTTTATGAATGATTATTTTATAGAAGGTTCAAGCGGTGTGTGTGAGCCATGGAAGCAAGCAGAGTACGGCTGTTTTTTTTTTGTTTTTTTTTTTTGAAGAAAACAATTTTATTTGACAATATAAATATATGCGAAATGACTGAATACTACAGTCTAACAGCAGCTTTAATGCAGCAATCGTGACAAAAACACCCCCATATGAATCCAAAGACAAATACAAAACAAGTAGTGACATAAAATGATTATAATATCTGTGTGTGGAACGCTCGCATTATAAATCGATTGTGGAAACGTCTCAGTGTGTATGTGTGTGTGTGTGTGTTACTGCTGCTTGAGGAAGAGTGCCGCTCAGTACGGCTGTTTCTAAAGGACGCAGTGACATCGGCTGTTAAAAACTAAGCTTAGAATCGATTCGAGAGAGAATCGCAATGCATTCGTAAAATCTCAGAATCGATCAGGAATCATTTCTCGATTCACGATGCATCAATTTATTGTCCCAGCCCTAGTAGTTAGAATAGCAAAACACGGGTGTAAACGGCCTCTAAAACGCTTTGAGCTTGTCCACTTTTGACCACTTCTAGAGGTAGTTGAAAACGCATTAATCCGGATTGCTTTCGTAGTGTAAACGCTCATGTGGTCGAGTGTGTTCAAACAGCCACAAAAGACCGTCTAATCTCCGTCTACTGATCTAATGCTAAACATTATGAGAAGCGCGCAAGCCAGACGATTTGAACTCTGACGGCTAAAGACCCAAGTTTGGTTTGAAGATGAAAAACTTTGTGTTTGACGTAGATTTGCAGTTATCAGAGCAGAAACCAAAGCTGTATTCTGTTAATCTCCAGTCTCGTTCACATGCAAATTGTGTGAGCTTATTTCATCCATTAGATTGAAAGAACTGAGAAAGCCCATACATTTGCCGGCCCACAGTCCCTCCCCTCGAAGAACTCAGGACAGAAGTGGTTGAAAGTAGACAAAAGAGACAGATTAAAACACCAGGTGTAAATGGGAATGTGTGTCCCTCGTCTACTTCTGATCCAATCAACCAAAACACATCTTAACACCAGCTGTAGACAAAGCCTCACAATCTTCTTTAATCCTTTTGAACATGTGATTGAAACCAAATGTGAGACATTTAAACTGACCAATCAGCAGATTACAGCTTTCCCACATCGTACTGAAGGTGTGACATTTAGAAAACCTCAGATGTACACACACCAGTGATGCGCGGGTTGATCCGAAATGAGCGGGTGCCTGCGGTCACCCGCGGTTACGAGTCATCCAAAAATATTTGTAATGATATTCGGGTCGCGGTCGGTCGGGTCGTTTGAAATAAAGATGCCAATTAAACCTTTGTAATTTATATAGTAGTATAGAGAGCATAAGCGGAGTGGAGCGGTGAGAATCTTCGCTCATCGCTCACGGAACTGTCCACCCCTCCGCTCCCCCGCTCAAAGCTACATCAGGCCGCTCCGCTCATTATCGCTCGATCAGCGCTCAACGCAGTTTGATCCGCGCTCCACTCAAATCGCCCTCCGCTCGCTCCAAAAAGGGGAAAAAAAATCTACATGTAGCCTATATCACTGTAGCTTAGACCACAGCCTTACCTCCTAAAGAACTAATGAGCAACAACAACATTTTTCAAATAGAAATGTTTTATTTCAAATGACAAATTAGGCCTATGTAAGAAGGAATATAGCCTACACAAAGTCCTGTAAAATTAAACGAATAAATGGGCCTAATAATATGAATAACAATTATATAAACAAAAATATAGCCTACATAAAAATTTTACTATTAGGCCAGAATTTTGATAAGTTAACTTTTGTGCAACGCGCACGATTAAAATGTAAATGGGCTTATATCCATTGTACACACAAACTGCTGTAAAATAAAACGAATAAATGGGCCTAATAATATAAATATGAATAACAATTATATAAACAAAAATATAGCCTACATAAAAAATTTACTATTAGGCCAGAATTTTGATAAGTTAACTTTTGTGCAACGCGCACGATTAAAATTTAAATGGGCTTATATCCATTGTAGACACAAACTGCAGTAAAATAAAACGAATAAATGGGCCTAATAATATAAATAAAATTTATATAAACAAAAATATAAAATAAATATACATAAACGTTTTAAAAGTAGGCCTAGGCTAAATTAACTATTAGGACAACATTCTTATAACTGAACTTGTGCGCAGCGCGCAGGATTAAAATTTAAATGGGCTTGTATCAATTGTTTGCATTTTACGCTGTATTTAATTTAGGCTACACTTTAAGTTACCGTATTCAATTTGCTAACCTTTTGCTTTCTTCCCAGCGTGTTCACATATCACACTGCATGTTTTCGAGAGATGTGTCTTTTTAGATTCCAAAATTAATCTTTAGGCCTACTGACTGAAACGATGTCGTTTTCTTCTACCACATAATAGTTCGTTTTACACCTGTATGACTTCTTATTTTCCTTTTTGAAGTAGCCTACTTTTTGAACTCCATTATTGAGCCGAGTTTTGACTGAAAATAGAATCCATCTTGCAGTCATCAACAGTAGACTGAGTCAGGCTTGACTGAGCATGCTTCAGAATCGTGGTGTGCGCGGAGCGAAATTGGAGCGGGAAATAGGGCGACGCTCCATCCTTTTAAAAATGCCGCTCTGCGTTCTGTCCAAGATCCGCCCGCTTGCTCCCGCTCCACTCCGCTCACATGCAATTTTCTATGAAATACATAGGCCTACACTTTATTGGCTGAATAACTGGCGCGAAGATGACTGCAGGTCTGCAGGTCTCAGTCTGCAGGTAGAGATGGAGGCGGCAAGAGAAAAGGTGAAGACTGGGGAGTGGAAGCTCCGCAAATACACAAACAGAAAGAGCAAAGTTGCCGAAATAATGAAAGATAATGACCAAAGTGCTGGCTTTGTCATGTGTATTTCTTGCTATGCATTTACTAGCCTACTTTTAAAAAATGCGGGTCAGGAAGCGGGTCGGGTACAATATTTTCTTTCTTTTTTTTTGCGGTCCGAGTTGCGGGCGGGTTAGTTGAAAACGTCGGTCGGGTCCGGGTTGTTTATACATTGACCCGCGCATCACTGACACACACATCTTGGCCGACAGACCTTTATCACTATCAGCACTTCTTTACGGATCACTAATGGCCCTTGTGGTAAGAAAGAGGGGGTTGAAGCAGGAAAGCAAACGTCTTTGTTCATTTATAAGGCTCTGAATAAATCACATTTTTGTTGTGAGAACTATTAAATATTTGATAAATTATGCAACTACCTAAAATATTAACATTAAAAAAATACGCATTAATGCTATAATTTTAACACTCCCTGTTTTTACACAATCTACACCACGTGGAGCAAAGTCTATTTATTTGATATTTGTTTTTAAATGTTGGAGTTTTAGCAAGATAATAACAATATTTTGGAATGCGCAAAAACTGTATTAAGACATATCCATAATTTTGGTAACATGGTTGCAGTAATTGTGAACCAGATGTAAAATAAACAGAAAAAAAATGTTTAGATAATACTTATATTGACTTACAGATAACAAACATCCTTGTTTAAAAAAAATATATATATATTGCACTCGGTTCATATTTCTGCTTTAATTATAACTAACAACTAGATTTGTCCTACTATATCAGAGCTAAATCTGATAAACTGCTTTATAACCTTAATGTTCTTCAGCCTCACTAATGAAGAATCAGGAATAAACACCAACCTCTTTGTTCTTCAGTGTGTTTCATTCTGCAGTGTTCTGGATCTTTCATGTTCTCACTGTCCTTCAATAAACTCTGTCTTTGCAGATTTCAGCTCTTCCTGATGGTTTGATGCCCGTCTTCACTTGTAGCTGATGGGAATATTCCAGCATTTATTGGTGAATTGCAGTGGGAGGAGCTTCACTGAAGGAGGAGGAGCTTACCTGAAAGAGGAGGAGCTTCACTGAAAGAGGAGGAGCAGATCTGACAAAATCAAGAAGAAATCACTTACTGAGTAAAAAAAAAAAATAGTCCACCCACTTTAAGTATTTATGGTCACATTATAAAAAAAATTAAGAATAAAAAAAAAAGATTAAAACATAAAATATATTTACAGGTTTGCAAGAAACAAATGGCGCACCAATACAGTTAACTCAACTTTTTATAATATATAATTTCTTTCGAAAAAGGAACACAGTTGTGAAGATACAGCCTTTTCTAGTATCTTTGACAGAAAAGGTAGATTTGAGATCGGCCTGTAATTGACTAATTCTGTAGGATCAAGTTGTGGTTTAACGAGCGGTTTAATCATAGCCAGCTTTAATGTTTTTGGTACGTATCCTAATGACAAAGATGAATTAATGATATTAAGAAGAGGATCTATGACCTCTGGAAGCATCTCTTTCAGTAGCTTAGTCGGTATAGGGTCTAACATACATGTTGTCGATTTTGATGATTTAACGAGTTTAGAAAATTCTTCCTCTCCTATAATAATGAATGAATAGAATTTTTCCTCAGGGAGACTACGATGCACTGCCTGATGCGATACTGTAGTAGACGGTTGCATAGTTATAATTTTCTCCCTGATATTATCAATCTTATAAGTAAAGTCATTACTGCTGTGTTGCTTGGAAACTTCTGGGGTTGAAGCTTTATTTTTCATTAATTTAGCCACTGTGTCAAATAAATACATAGGGTTTTGTTTATTTTCTTCTAATAGGGTTGAAAAATAAGCAGATCTAGCAGCTTTTAAAGCCTCTCTGTATGCAATTGAGCTCTCTCTCCATGAAATGTGAAATACCTCTAGTTTTGTTTTCTTCCAGTTGCGCTCCATTTTTCTACCTGAGTGTGCTCGTTTTACCGGGTTGCCAACCGTTCCGTATGTAACGGGCGTGCTTTGTCTTTAACAGTTTTATGTTATATTGGATGCACGTCCATTAACCCTGGTATGCTCTGCGTTGTGTTCTTATTGTTATGGGTGAAGAAAGGACCCGGACCACGACCAACTGCTGGTTGCTCTTTTAATGAAGGCAGGACAATGGATTTGTCTGTACAAATCAACAAAAATATAAATAAGGCTCTGGTACATGCAGTCTCCTCCACACAGATCTCAAGATCCTTCTCTCAGCTGGCCTAGCGCAGACTGCACATACATACATACACGACTGATAAAACAGACGACTTTCGTTCATCTTTAGTATTATCAGCAAAAATACTTTTAAATAAAAATGTGAAAATGAATTAAATTATAAAATGCTCAATGTAATTGACATGAATTTATTTTACATTCTTAATACAGCCAATGTAAATATGCCAGATGAATAATAATGAACATTATACACATACCTGTACAAATCAACAAAAATATAAATAAGGCTCTGGTACATGCAGTCTCCTCCACACAGATCTCAAGCTCCTGTTAGCAGATAAACATACAGAAAGCCTTGTAGACTAGCACGTGGAAACATGTCTAACTTTACTTTAAAGCTTGCAAAAAGTCTGTTTACAAGGTTTATATTCGATTGACACATTACCTGAATGTTTACAACCTCAAAACTAACATTTATATATGAGTAAAACAAGGTTTGCATCATCCAAAAACCGAAATAAGTGTTGTTTTGGAAAATTCAGCATTTCTTATAATCATTCGTTTCCAAACTGTTTAATCATATGTTTCTGTGAGGTTTTCTAGCAGCTGAAGGAGGACAGGGAAGCGAGAGGCAATTTAGGTCATAGATGAAGGCCTTTGGGTGTCTCAGGGACAAAGAACAGTGTGACCTGCACCAGGGGGTAGAAACCAGTCCGAACTAGCTGAAGATAGGGGGTATCTTTCTGGAAATTTACAAGAAACCTGGAAGGAGGAGTTTTTGCCAAGAAACTGTATAAAATGTCTATGTTTTATTATGTCTAATAGGCATTCTATTTCAAAGCTGGGTGGCTGCGGCTTTTGTGAAAAGAATCCTCATTGAAATAAACCTTTTCTCTTTATTACAGTTTTGTCTCTTGAAAGTTTTCTTACACCTCTGATGCTGTTTGATATTAACTTCTGAAAATTGCCATTACAACTTGGTGTCAGAAGTGGGATCCTGTGCGGATCATCTTCTCCTGGTCCTGAGAACGGATTTGACGGAAGCGCAACCCGGCAGCATCAGGCGGCCGTCTCATACCCCGACGGTTTGAGATAGTAACTCAACAGGTTAAGGGAGAGAGAGCCAAGTCCCGCATTCAGGACCAGTGGAGGAACTCCCACCAGGATCAAGAAAGAATCCGCGGCAATTACAGAAAAGAGAAAGCATCTCTGGGTAAGAAACGGCAGAATTGTTTTATTGATGTTAAGTGTGATTTGATAATTGTGAGTGAACATGAACCATATTGGCTGAGTTTGCTTTGGGTACGAGCGAGAGGTGATTCATTAATCACAATTTTTGGGGAAGAAATTGAAGTAGCTTCGGATCGGTTTCTGCCACACTTAGCTCGTTAGTGGATGGAAGTACCACTGGTGATTCAGGTAATCACAGGTGCTGGTTAATTAGTTTTGCTCAAAGTCTCTGTAACCCGAAGAAATCTTGCAAAGGTGGACGGAAGAGCCACGCCGGATTAATTAGGTGAATCAGAATCAATCGAGCGCTGGAAGGTGCACATGAGTAGATTTTGAGTAAAACATAATTACAAAAGCACGGCATATTTGCTGAAACCCGACCGGTTTTGGGTGAAATAAAATCGGGTCTGTCGAAGACGTTTGACAGATACTAAGACACGTGTCGAAAGAGTAAAATCCAGAAGGGAGATTCAGCCAAAAAGGGGTCATCTAACAGTAAATTAGATCATTTTTATACACCAATTTTCTGTCAAATGAGAGTTGACACACACACAGCAGAGAGTCAGAGTATGGGGGCATTTAAATCAAAATGTGACTTTGAGGTGGGGGTTCAGAGAAATGTGACTGCTATTGGGAAAAATGTGACAGGACAGGGAGAGGGGGATATTTCTGCCTCAGAAATTGATATTTCTTTGGCACAAATATCACCAAACTTGTGGGCAAAAAACAAATATGATGTGGGGCTGATAAAAGGTTGTGAGCCAGTTGTAATCACACCAAAATCTGATTTCAGACCATGTAAGGCACAATATCCACTGAAACGTGAAGCAATAGAGGGTATAAAACCGGTGTTTGATGCTTTATTGAAAGAGGGTGTAATTAGGCCTTGTGATGATTCACCTGTCAGAACTCCAATTTTTCCTGTGAAAAAGATACGAGATCGTAACCAACCTATTGAATGGTGTTTTGTCCAGGACCTCCAAGCGGTGAACTCATCTGTCGTTACGCGTGCCCCACGCGTCCCAAATCCATACACGCTCCTAACTCAAATTCCAGAAAATCCAAAGTATTTTTCTGTGGTTGATTTGGCTAATGCCTTTTTCAGCGTTCCGGTCGATGAAAAAAGCCAGTTTTGGTTTGCGTTTGATTTCGATGGTAGGGGTTATACTTTTACGAGATTATGTCAGGGTTTTTCTGAGAGCCCGACTTTATTTAACGAGGCACTGAGAAGGAGCATTGAGAATCTGACTTTAACAGAGGGAACCGCATTGATTTCTTATGTTGATGACCTTTTGATCTGTTCAGAAGGTGAGTCTATTTGCAGGGCTGACACTGTGACTCTCCTGAAGCATCTTGAAAGGGAGGGACACAAGGTCAGCCTTTCAAAGCTGCAGTTTGTGAAACAGGAAGTGACCTTCCTGGGCCATGTTATCAAACAAAACAGCAAAACATTGTCACAGAAAAGGGTGCAGGGCATAAAAGAAGCCCCAAAGCCTGTAACAAAAAACAGTTGCTGTCATTTTTGGGGATGTGTGCTTACTGTCGTACATTCATTCCCAATTATGCCATTTTAGAACAGCCTTTACGAGCCCTGACAACAGGGAAAGGGTTGAAGTCATGTGACAGACTTGTTTGGACAAGTGAAGCTGAGACAGCATTTGATAACATGAAAGCACAATGAGATATCTCGATTGTTAGGCCTTCTGGTTGTAGACCTTCCATTGTGCAGATGGTTGATGAAAAGCATGACCTTATGACTTCTGTTCTCCTGTAGACGCATGGTGACCGATGAGAAGGTAGCCTATTTTCAACAAAACTCGACCCCGTGGCAGCGGGATTGCCACACTGTCTCCGGGCGGTGGTGGTAGCTGAACTGGCCCTCAATGGCCTCAAGAGAGTTTGTAGGCTATGCTGATCTGACTTTAGGGGTCTCACATTTGGTGTCTTTGATTTTGCAGGAGCAGAGAACGTCACATTTGTCTACAGCTCGTTGGTTGAGATATCATACGATTCTGTTAGATATGCCAAATATAACTGTCAAAAGGTGTACAAAGTTGAACGCAGCGACCCTTTTACCCACAGAGCAGGATGGTGAAGAACATCACTGTTGTCTGTCAGTGTTAGAGCAGGTATGCACACCACGTCCAGATCTGATGGACGTTCCGCTTGATAATTGTGACAACATCCTGTTTGTGGATGGATCTGCATCGAAAGATCCACAAACAGGACAAAATAACGTGGGCTATGCCGTGACGACTGAATTTGAAACTGTAAAATCTGGCAAATTACCATGTCATTACTCTGCACAGGCAGCTGAATTAGTCGCTTTGACTGAAGCATGTAAACTGATGACTGACAAGTGTGTAACGATTTACACAGACTCGCGTTATGCTTTTGGGGTCACGCATGACTTTGGTGCTCTGTGGAAGCACAGAAAATGTTTAAAGTCAGACGGACGACCGATACTGAACGCTACGTTAGTATCTGACCTTTTGGAGGCCATTATGCTGCCAGACGAGATTGCAATTTGTAAATGCGCAGCGCATATTAATGATAAAAGTTTCATATCAACAGGCAACGCCAGAGCTGATATGGCTGCGAAGGCAGCGGCAACAAACCAGACTGAAGCTGATACCAGTGGCGCCACTTGCGTACAAGTTGACAATAACCTTAACAATGACATTTCTCCTTGTTTACAGAGCATGCAGTCTTTTTCCACAGGAGCTGAGAAAAACAAATGGAAGACGGCAGGCTGCAGCCTTGTTGATGGTGTATGGACATCTGTTGATGGAAAGCCGTGTCTGCCCAGCCATTTTTTCCCACATTACGCTAAATTGTTGCATGGGATGGACCATGCATCCAAGGGGGGGATGATTATGCAAATGAAAGAATTGTGGTTTACCAAAGGTTTCACAATATATGCTGAGAATTTTTGCAAAAGATGTGTGATTTGCACCGCATATAACATTGCACGGGGCATTAAAACACCACTGGCAAGTCAGCCAGCCCCAGACGGGCCATTTGAATATTTAATGATTGATTTCATTGAACTAACCCCGTGTGGAAAACAGAAATATTGTTTGGTAGTCGTGGATATGTGGTCACGATGGAACACACTGTGCCTAACACGCTGCCAGCGGGGGCGCTGTTGAGCGTGAAAACCAGACGGTAAAGAACAAATTGGCAAAATGCTGTGAAGAAACAGGGCTCTCGTGGGTGAAAGCACTCCCCATTGTGTTAATGTACATGAGAATGAGAAAGAGAGTCAAAACAAATTTGAGCCCATTTGAAATTCTCTTTGGTAGACCACCATTCATGGGTATAACAGGGGAAAGAAGGAGGCTTCCATCGACAGATGTGTGTGAGAATGAAATGTTGAATTACTGCAAAGAGATGTCGTGTTTGTGATCTAACAGTTCTGTGCAGGTGAAAGAAATACCAGGGGCAAAGTAGCAGAGACGTTCCTGCACAAAATCAGACCGGGTGATTACATGGTGATTCGAGACCTCAGGAGGAAGAGCTGGAGGGCGAAACGGTGGCTAGGACCGTTCCAAGTCTTGCTGATCACACATACGGCGGTGAAGGTCGGCGAGCGAGCCACGTGGGTGAATGCCAATCACTGCAGGAGAGTTCCACCCATATCAGGAGAGCAACAGGAGGAGGAACCCCGACGACAAACAACAACAACGGCGAAACCTCTCGTGCTGCCAGGGCCACCCGAGATCGAACGGGCCTCTGGAGAGGAGCTGGCCTGGATGAGAGACGAGGGGACAAAGCAAAGGTCAGACCGAGACCATTTAAAACTGGGTGGTCAAACTGCAGAATTAAAACCAACCACGAAGAAATCAACTTTAAGTGTCCATTCGATAAACCGTATCAAAGTTCACCGGCGGCAGTTTGGGTTTGTGGTAATATCATATCACCGTTTGCAAAAAAGGACTGGTCAGGGTGCTGTTATCCAGCTTTAATGAATGTGGGAACTTCTGTGTATCTGCCAAACAAGGTGGTTGGAGTTAACAAAGAAAATGTTTAGTGAAAACCTTTAGAATATGTTGAATGATTTTCTTTACAACTTATGGAAATGAATGTGCTGCCAATAATAATGATGAAGATTATGATTTGGCTGTTGTGATTGAATCCACACTGGTGGACTGTAAAAGAATACAGAGAACTGCTTATCAGTGGCTCTTTACATTCCTGATGGGGACAGACTGCTTCAAGGGTGTGCAGTAAGTTGGAGCTGTTTGCAAGCTCAATGATCAAACTATAGGCAAAGAGAGTGTTTTAATTATGGTCAGCGGGGCCATTTAGCCTGTAATTGTAAATGGACACTCAGAAAAGAAAGTTTAACTTCCCTGATGTGGGCAAAAGACAAATATAAAAATTATGTTTATTTGAAAATAGATGTAAATTCTGGCAAAGATGCCTTACTGCTGGGCTAGAGTTAAAAGTTTAAGTGGTAGATAAAGTTTGATTTTAGAAGTTTATGAGAGTACAGTGTGCCAGTCCTAAATGCCTCAGAGTCTCTCTCATTCAATATCAGCTAAAAGCTGTTAACTGAGCCTGTGCGATTTAGGGATTGAGAGATGAGTAATATGATATTTTGTTTTTTGTGAAACAGCAGAGATAAGTGGGACTGACAAAATATTGATAACATTAAGTTGAATCTGCAGACTAACCACTTGATAGAGGAATACTGTTTCAACACAGTTTTAATGAAATTGATGGCATATAGTACAAATTTTTATACTTTGTGAAGAGTCCTGAAACAAACAGTGAAAAGAGGAGAGCAAACGCTGTAAGCAGCTGTGCTCTGAAGCTTTGACATTCCTGATTATAGTGACAACATAACCAATATCATCGAGCACCTGAGAAAAGCTGTAAAAGAGCCGCCTAAAGCTACTGGTAGTGTGTGGGTGGGGTGGCTGATGTCTGCATGGTCAGGGTGGTTTTATAGAATAATTCAAACTGTCTTGCCAATTGTGGGTATGGGATTATTAATTCTGTTTTGTTTACCATGCATTATGAAGTGCCTTTCCAGCTCAGTGCAGAGATTGATCAGGGCAGGGACGGTTAGCAAGGTGACGTCAGTCCAAGCAGTAAAACTGACTCTGTACCCAATAACTGATGGAGAGCAATGTGATGATTATGACAGCGATGACATGTATGCAGACATGAGTTAAATGTGTTTTCTTTCCTTTTGTTGTCTTCCTGGGACCAGGAAAGGGATTTTCTAAACTTTGATTGTTTAGGTTTTGATGTCAATGATTGACTGTTCTATTCAGTGTTTTTATTATTATTATTGTTTTCATTATTTTTATTTCTTTTTCCATTGTAAGAATGATGATATGTTCAGAGGGTTAAAAGCAGTAGCCATCCGTGTTACGAGATGGCATACAAGGACAGGGTTTGAATATGAGGAGTTTTCCTATCTACTTTATCTGTGTTTTTATAGCATGTTTTGTTTTCCTACTAAATATTAATCCAACTTTTTCTTGTTTATACTGAAATGACTGAGGGTCCGACCTATAGTGTTGGGGATGCAATGACAGAGCTCGTTCGTCTAGCCCGGTTCCAGAATAAACCTTTATCTGCTTGCTGTAAAATTAAGGGCCTATCCATGGGAAAATAGCCTGAGCTTATTTCATTTTAATCTTTTTTTCCAACTAGTTTTAATTTTAATCTTTTTGCCTACTAAGTTCAAGTAGAATGATCAGGTATATGAAAGTCAGACATGAAGAGTATAACTGTGATGTAAAGACTTGAATCAATTCTGTTCTTGAAATGTAATGATGTAATGATGTTTGATCAAGAAATTAGAAGACAAGGATGAATTTTCCTTTAATACGTTTATCAGAGAATGATAAAGAGGAGGAATTGTTTTGGAAAATTCAGCATTTCTTATAATCATTCGTTTCCAAACTGTTTAATCATATGTTTCTGTGAGGTTTTCTAGCAGCTGAAGGAGGACAGGGAAGCGAGAGGCAATTTAGGTCATAGATGAAGGCCTTTGGGAGTCTCAGGGACAAAGAACAGTGTTGACCTGCACCAGGGGGTAGAAACCAGTCCGAACTAGCTGAAGATAGGGGGTATCTTTCTGGAAATTTACAAGAAACCTGGAAGGAGTTTTTGCCAAGAAACTGTATAAAATGTCTATGTTTTATTATGTCTAATAGGCATTCTATTTCAAAGCTGGGTGGCTGCGGCTTTTGTGAAAAGAATCCTCATTGAAATAAACCTTTTCTCTTTATTACAGTTTTGTCTCTTGAAAGTTTTCTTACACCTCTGATGCTGTTTGATATTAACTTCTGAAAATTGCCATTACAGTGTTTAAAACTGACGTGCAAAATAACACATTACCTTCTCTCAGCTGGCCTAGCGCAGACTGAAAGAAGCGCATAAATGACGACACAAGGCCAGCGACCTCTTAAAGTGACAGTACAGGTATTAACACCACGGTCTGAATACAACATTCAGGCATAAATATTGGCAATAAAACAAATCTTAAACGTATAGAAAACAGTGTTCATCAGGATTTGGTGACATTTCAACTGTAAAAATAAAGATAACTTCAACCCGGTTACATTCACCCCTCCTGAAATTCACCAACATCCTGATAACGTGGAATCTCGTGACTGTAAGGAACACATAATATGTCTGCTACTGACACAATCTGGCCCAAATGGAAAAAAAAAAACAGACCTAGTCCACAGTCAACTGAGAAGTCACCTCACATACAAGGTTCAGGGAAGAAAGAGGTTGATCAGGTCTCTGAATCCCCTTAGCTCAATGCGACGCCTGTTACGCCACACAACACTTGGCCCAAAAAACTTATCCCACAGACATTTGCAAGTATCAATGTTCATAACACAGTCCCCCAAAAAAAATACTATAACATATACTACAATAACATTACCAACATATATCAAGACTCATCTCTGCAAAACAAAGAGAGATTGGGAACGGCTCCCAAGCAAAATGTTTGAACCCCTCAGAAATGGTTTCTGAACCATGGATTCTATTAATCTGTTCACTGATTTCACTACTCTCCCTGCACGTGTTCTAACATGACCATCAGCTGTGGTGTGTGTGTGCGGGTCAGTGTGAACCAATGTGTCAGCATGTGGGGAGTGTGAAATATCTGATCGTGTTGCAGGTGAAATGGTTGGGTAATCAGCAATGGCACCAACAGGACTGTGTACTGGACTAGGCTGGTCCAGCTCTTCTGAATCAGCTGACTCAGATTCAGGTGGGACTTCAGGTGACAAAACTGCAAGACTCTCACCATCTCTGGAATTTGACAGGTTCTGTGCACTGTCATCTTGAGTCAATAACCCAGACACTGAGGCTGTATCATTACCACAGTCACAGTCTTCCTGATCAGACTCCTCGCTGGCCAAAGACTGATCATTTGCATGGTTATCCTGGCTCTCATCCATCCCAGAGAGTGGCAAGAAGTTGACTTCCAACAAAAGATTCCTGTGCACAACTCTTGTGTGTCCCTCTGCATCCTGTATTTTGTAGACATGGATATTGGGATTTGCACCAACAACTGTGTACACTCCATCCACCCATTTGTCAGCCAACTTCCTCTTCCCTCGTTCTCCCTTATTTGCTACCAAAACACGATCTCCCACAAAGAGGTAGGTACCCTTGACACGTTTGTTATATTGCTGGGCCTGGTGCTGTTGCTCAGTGGAAGAATGTTTCTGGGCGATTTCCATAGCACTTTTGAGGCAAGAAAGCAGGGACTTGGCATATGAGTCATAGTCAACAACCCCTGGGTCGTTCAAAACCTGCTTAAACAGAATATCCACCGGCAATCTAGGTACACGCCCAAACATCAAGAAGAAGGGAGCGTAACCCGTAGTCTCATGAACGGTGGCGTTATAGGCAAACGTGAGGGTCTGAATTTGTTGTGGCCACTGGTGTTTTTCCTTAAGGGGAAGGGTACGGAGCATGTTACCCAAAGTGCGATTAAATCGCTCTGTTCCCCCATTGCCCATGGGGTGGTAGGCTGTCGTATGAGATTTTGCAACACCGGCCAGATGAAGGAGCTCTGCAATCAAGTTGCTCTCGAAATTGGTGCCCTGATCGGAATGTAGTCTCTCAGGGAAACCGTAAACACAGAACACATTGTCCCAGAGCTTTTTGGCGACTTGCTTTGCCGTCTGATTGGCACAAGGGAATGCATGGGCAAGTTTGGTGAAGTGGTCGGTGACCACTAGGACATCCACAGAACGCTGCTTACTGTCCTCCGCCAACCAAAAATCCATGCACACTAACTCCATCGGGGCAGAGCTCTTGATGCTTTCTAGGGGCGCACGAACGGCAGGTTCTGGCGACTTCCCAAACACACATCTCTGACAGCATCTGACATGTGCCCTCACATCCCTCTCCATATCAGGCCAGTAAAATCGCTGCCTTGCAAGTGAGAGAGTACGGTCCTGACCTTGATGACCTGCCAGATCGTGTATGCCCAACAATGCCTTTTCCCTTAGACTCAGAGGCAGCACATATTGAGATCTTCTCTGCTTGGACACAGGATCTCTCGTCACCCGATACAACATCCCGTCACGGACTTCCAACTTGTCCCATTGCTTGAACAATCTGAGGACCTTCGAATCAGCGCCATGCCTTTCCCGCCTAGATGGTCGCTTCCTGGCTGCAACGAAAGGTAACACCTTAGAGATGCTGGGGTCTTGCTCTTGACTCAGCTGCAGCTCCTGAGCGGAGAACATGGGCGTAACATCCTGACCATTCGACAGCTGTTGGACGTGTTGGGCCAGATAGAGTGCCCTGGATTCCGCTGCATCAATCCAATCACAGTGTGCCTGACAAAGAGCTCTGATCTCGGCTGAATCACACGCCACCTTGAATGTTGGATGGTCCTCTGATCTGTAGCTTTGAGACTGGCAGCTGACCCTGAAAGCATCCTGCACAGACTCCTCCTCTACCCCATTTGCTTCTTTAATCAAGGTGGGATATGGTTCCTTCAGCAGCCTCTGACAAATGGGCTTTGCGAAGAGATCGCGACTCAAGGCATCAGCCACCACATTTCTTTTCCCAGGCAGGTGTTTGAGATCAAAGGAGTAAGACGCAAGCTTAGAGACCCAGCGGATTTCACATGCGTCAAGCTTTGGCTTTGTTAGAAGGTAAGTTAGTGGATTATTATCAGTCCACACTGTGAAGCTACGGCCTTTTAGCCAGTGGCTGAACTTTTCACAGACACTCCACTTCAGAGCCATGAACTCCAGTCTGTGAGCTGGATACTTCCGTTGTGCCGCACTGAGGGTCTTGCTTGCAAAAGCAACTGGTCTGGCCTTGGACTCTCCTCGTGGCACTTGAGAGAGCACTGCTCCAAGTCCGTCCAATGAAGCATCGACTGACAGAATAAATGGCTCGTCAAAGTTCGGATGGGCCAGCACAACACATTCCAACAGCATGGTCTTCAACCGGTTAAAAGCGGTTCCACATTCCACCGACCAGTCTGCAGGGGTAAGCTTGCGATAGGCACCTAGAGGCTTCTTATCTCTAGCTGACCGTCCCCGTCTCTTCTGTCCAGCCGTAAGTGCGAATAAGGGCTTTGCAATGGAGGAACAGTTTGGGATGAAATGCTGGTAGTAAAATACCATGCCAAGGAAAGATTTGATTCTCCGGAGAGAAGGCGTGCACTCATCTTCCTCCATGAGGTCTCGTACTGTCATCTTGGTGATGACCTCCACTTTGGCAGGATCGACGGCCACACCCTCACCATTAATGACATGTCCAAGGAATCCGACTTGTTCCCGAAGCAGATGGCACTTCTTCGGAGCCAGTTTCAAATTATTCTCTCGCAACCTCTGGAATACTGTGCGGAGTCTGGACAGGGCCTCATCCTCTGACGATGCAAAGACAAGAAGATCGTCAAGATAACACAGGAGTTTTGTGAAGTTCATGTCCCCAAAGATCCCAATCATCATCCTCATGAAGGATGCTGGACTGTTACACAGTCCCTGTGGCATGCGATTATATTCATGCAGTCCAAGGGGGGTTGTGAAAGCTGTGTACTTCTTGTCTTCTTCGTGCATTGGGATGTTGAAGAAGCCAGAAGTGAGGTCCATCGTACTAAAGAGGCAATTGCCACCAAGAGCAGCCAGGCAGTCAGACTGATGTGGCAAGGGATGGGCGTCCTTTAAGGTTCGGGCATTCAGCCACCTGAAATCAGTGCAAATCCGCAACCCACCGTCTTTCTTCCACACCATCACCAGTGGTGAAGCATACTCGCTTGAGGACTTCCTGATAATCCCCTTTTCCTCCATATCATTGAGAACCTGCCTCAACTTCTGATAGTGGGCAGGAGGGACTCTCCTGTACGGCAAGCGAAAAGGGCGATCGTCGGTGAGATGAATGCGGTGTGTGTATCCCTTGACCTCACCACAGTCCAATGAGTGCTTGGAGAAGATGTCCTGATATTCAATTAATAGCTGTGTGAGCCTAGACTTACAGTCTTTACTGACCTGACATGCGTCTATGTCAACATCACTTAGGCCCAACTCTGACAGGCTTTTGGCCAGCTGATCAGCTAAATAGACACTGGGCGATGTGTCAGGTTGCTGTTGCAGTATGTCATGTACTTGTTTCTCCGTATGATATTGCTGTATCTCAATGTCAGGTTGTATGTTGTCTTCGTCTGGTTGTTTCTCTGAAGCCACACGTAAACCCTGAGAAGCAGCTAGATCCTCGATTGCCAAGCATGGAAACACATCAGCCAATTTGCAATTTCTCTTCAGTGTGACAGCTTTGTCAGATGGATTAACAACTGTCATTGGCACCCATCTATCACCCCAGAGAGGTGTGACAAGACGGCCGACTAGAACACCTCGTGGCATGGTTTTGGAGTTGGTTGGCTCTATGACAACGGTGCTTCCAGGTGACATCGGCACGCTAGCAGGGAGTCTACCCCAAACCAAGTGTTCATGCCTGGGTAGAAGTATCACTGCTTGGGTGAGCTTGACAGTGCCTATTTTGTCAGGAACCTCACTCCCTCTCCAGCGCTCAACATTGGTGAACATCGACAAGAATTGTTCAACATTGGGATCAGACTGATGCTCAGGTCTGGAAGCCATGCTCCAATAGTCATTATCACACTTCAGAACACGAATCACGTGTTTGATGACATTTGAGCCCAAGATGAGATCATCATGCTGACCAGGCACAACCAAGGTAGGTACAACACAGCGAGCGCCATAAATCTGCATCTCCAAGTCATAAAAACCCTCAGGTCGAGTCTGCAGACCACCACAGCCAATCAAAACGATATTTTCTTCAGGGTGCTGCTTCTTGGGCAAAACACCAGCAGAGCTGAGTTTCTCTACCGCATGTTCGCTGATGCTACATGCCATAGAGCCAGAGTCCAACATGCCTTTAAGCTGCACACTGTGATTGACAAGGGCAGTAGCATAAAACAACTCACTGAATGCTTCGATCTTCTGTGTGGCTTGAATGACTATTAGGGTCCCCTTAGGTGCTTTGGCACAGCAGTCCTCATATAAGCGAGCTGGGTCATCAGTATCAGAGAGGGATTTATCCACAATACCCGCACCGCCCCTCCCAGGGTGTGGGTTTTCTAGTTTAACTGTTGGCCCTGTCCACCAGCGCTGTTGGCAGGTTGAGAGCGGCGCTGGTTGGTCTGATCAGGGCAGTCCCTCTTCCAGTGACCAGGCGATAAGCACTTTAAACACCTGTTCTCTCGCCTGCAGTGAGACAATGTGGAATGATCAGAAGCCCTACAAACCCTGCACACCCTTTGAGAAGAGGGAGGCACTGCGGCTTGAGCTCTGGGGTTAGCTGGCACTTGTGTATGCTGTGTAACCAGTCGGTCTAACAAGTTCACCAAACTCCTCATGCAGACATTGTCAACACTCGCAGTTGTCATGGGAACCGGAGACGGCACCGACGGTACAGTGGTGTTTTGGGCTGGTGTATTATCAACCATAGGCACGTGACTCTGGGAATGGACTTTGTGCTCTACTGTGCTCGGCTTAAGTGGCCTAACAGTTGCAGCTTGAGCTTTCTGTCCCTGCATGTGCTCATCAAGCCTCTCTTGGATCTCACATGCCGACCATTTCTCCGCAGACTTGAACTTGAAAACACTAGCAAGAGACTGGTCTGGGCAGTGTTTGATAAACATCATACTGACTTCATGGCCTGGGTCATCAATGCTTCGGCCTTGCCTTTTCAGATACTCATCCGCTACATCAACTGTTTTGTTTAGCCTTATCCAATATTCCATAGCATCTTCACCTGGCATGGGCAATGTATTGTAGAAATCTGCTAAAGGCATGCTTGAGTAAGCCAGTTCGCTAAAGTGTTGTTTCAGGATATCAAAAATCACATGGGGATTTGCAGTATGGTCAATAGATGTGTTATTACGCAGCTTTATCCTCACCACATCCCCCGCTTTGCCCATTAGCTTTGCCAGGACTTCCTGTGAATGCTCATGAACTGGAATAGCTCGCTTCTTTAAATACAGAGTCATAAGATTTTCCCACTCATGAACTGTGAATTTGTCTGAGCTATCACCCCTGAATATAGGAGGCTCTCTTACATCTGACTGCATGACAACCTTGACGTTAGGCAATGTCATCTCTGAGGGCTGTACAGGAGTACTGGTGTTGTGTGTGCACCTGTCAGATTGTAGCTTAGCTGTAATGGACTCACCTAGCTTCTCAGCTAACTGTGTAATGAGTAGGGCTGGGTACCGAGTTCGGTACTTTTTTGGTACCGACCGAAATGCCTCGATACTATCGAGTATCGAAAAATGACTTGATTTTCGGTACCAGATTTCGATACCTAAGGGGTTAACTCGTCAATGTCAGTGAGCCAATAAGCACTAAAAACAATAGTTTACGCGGTTACGCCCAGAGCGTCCCAACCTAAAGATGTGGAAAACACGGTCAAAAGTGTGGATGCATTTCTCTAGGCTTGATGCCAACCACGCGCGATGCAGTAAATGCGGAAAAGCAATTTCTGCAAAGACCGGTAACACAAGCAATATGATAAAGCACTTGACAGTGCACAGAATAAATCTTAGAGCGGAAAGTTGCTCCGTCTTTGACTGCATGAAGACCGAACCTGTGAGTGTGCAGTCATCCCGTCCTCCTGCTACAGAGCCACACGACGAGTCCTCCTCCAAAACTACAGATGAAGGGAGCGCTACGAGTGAGACTACGACAGGTAATATTAGCATTTAACAAACAAAATCGGCTAACTTACTTGTAGTAGTAGATGCTTATGTATTATTTAAGTTAACGTTTCTGTACATGGTGACTTTGCTGCCTTCGGGTGCTCTCGGAATTATCGTAAATACTAGATTTCTAGTTAAATAAAAATGGACATGAACGCCCTTTCAAGTCAACATTTGAATGCAATGAGCTTGTAATCACAACTTCAGAAGTGGGAAGTACGATATTTCTCATAGCACGAGCACGTGAAGGCAGCATAAGTCTGGGACCTACGTAACGTTAGATATTGTTTGGCTGTATGGCTATAGATAGATAACTAAAGCGATGCTAAAAATGCTTTAAGGTTGACAGTAACTGATCAAGTTAAACTCACATTAAACTACTTATCTTGTTAAAGGGTGCAATGTTAAAAATCTTGTATAATCTTATATTAGTTGCTGTATTTGTTTTCTATTTGCTTGGTTTTTATTTTTATTCTATATATGTAATTGTATAATAATTTTTTTTTTGCCATGAAAATAGTCACAGATGGCATTAAATAAAAAATATACTGATACTATTAAAGTGTTCTTATCCTTAAGGTTGGCTGCATTAACCCTCTGGAGTCTGAGCGTTTTTTTGGGCCCTGGGGGAGTTCTGACATGCCCTGACATTTGTGCTTTTTTCAGTTGCTTATAAACATATTAATGGCAAAGGTGTAAATTCACTCTATATAGCACAAACAGGACTACAATAATATGTGAGCCACATGTATGTACATGTTTTCATTTTTGAGAGAATAATGTTTATGCGTGGTTATCGAAAAAACTAAAAATTAAAAATTTTGAAATAAGACCACAAAACACATACTAAATATGTGGCAATAAGACTTTTGACTTATGGATGTCGTCGCCTATAGTTTTTTCTTCAAAATTATGTGAAAATAGTCTTGCTTTATCGTTCACATAAAACCATACATTGATTTAAATTGATGTAAAACAGGTTTTGCTTGGAAAGCCAATATGCGAGGGGGCGTGAACGAGGAGTGGTTTACACCTTAGAATACACCCACTCTGCATAATGATGAGCCATTCACTCAGGTGTGACACTGACTGAGCCACAATGCAAAGACAAAAGATATATTTAGAAGAAGACTTATATTGACCATTTAAGATTTTGCTTACATCTATCTTGTAAATATGTTTTGCTATTTTATTAAAATGGTTACAATTACAACAATAATTACAATTTCAACAATATTTCAAGTGTACTCTTTCTTTGTAAAAAAAAAATGATTATAGGCCCTACATTTTATCTATGTATTCATTAGTTTGAATATAACCAACATTGGAACAGCTAACATCTTAGTTGATGACTTTATTTTTGACAAAAATCGTATTTTATATATAGAAATGGCTAAACAAAAGCTTATTTGATGTGGCAGTATATTCTACAGTAAAAACTGTACCCAAATCTACTAAACAAAATGTTGTCTTTCATATTTCGTCTGACTGTAACGTTGTTTTCATGAAATATTAGGGCATATTGTTAATTTGCAGTTTAATACGTTGCTTATACAAATAGCCTACATTTTATTTCAACATTCAGTCGATGTTTACTTATCTCAGTATAGCAATGCAGTTTGCTAAAACATCATCATTCATTCACACACGCGATTTAAATTTAAACTGTCTTTGCCAGCTGTGGTAAACAGCGCGCATCTGTGCCGTTCATTCATTCATAAACAGAAACCCACGTGAAGAAATTCACGTGAGAAGGAAAAAACTTACTAGTATTCCTCAGCTCGCTCCTCGATATACCCGCACTTCTGAGGGACATTTTCCATTAGTATTATTCCTCACAGCGCTGCAAGACGGTGTAAACTGATCTAAATAAACTTGTGTGTTTTCTCGAGCTGATGGGGGCGTTCACAGGATTGCCTCAGCCATTTGCGTTTGAATAGCGCGCGCTCTCCGTGGGCGGGGCCGATTATAACGTAATGAGATGAGATGAGCTCGACTGGAATCGCTCTCTTTTAATACAGATTTCACAAGATGAGAATAATTGTTTTTTTATATAAATGACTTCATTTAAAAGAAGAGAATTCAAGCTTCATGCCTGTCTGTCTGTATGTCTGTTTGACTGAGTATTCGCTGAGTTATTGTTAATTTTCGGACGCGTTTCAGAATGGACTTCACTGGCAGAGAGAAGGCAGAACTCGCTTCGTGTTTATTTTTCTTTATTTGGCAAAAAGCACAACACTTTGTTTTTATTGTGAGTATACACAAAAATAATACACATTTAACAGAATCGATTGATGTATGAAACTCCTATGGAAAATCAAAGTCAACAGAGTATTTATGAGTTTCTTTTACACTAATAAAAAAAAAGCGAGCTGGTATCGCCGGCGATACAGCCGACCTCAGGGGGTTAACAGGTTAGCTTTCTTGTTTTTTTCCTCTTTTCACATTAATGTTATAGCTTCTGCCCCTGCCGACCCTGGCATGAGGAGACCATCATCAAGTGTCAATCCGTTCACACTGGCAGAAAAAGGGAAAATGATGAAGGAAAGGCAAGATGAGTGCCACAGGGCAGTCACAAACTTCATTGTGAAAGGTTTGCTGCCTTTTTCTACAGTGGAGGCTCCATGGTGGAGGTAAGAAAGCTGTAAGTGGTGGGGTTGTTGGCCAGGTGTTTAGGTCATCTCAACCTAGATAAGGTTTTTTTTTAATATATTATTATTATTATTTTAACCTTTTAAAATAGTAAGCAACACTGATAAAACAATGCTATTTTATGTTTTGTGTTCTGATGATGTCAATTATTTATGATGATAAGGGCATTAAACCCCAGATATCAGTCCCCCAGCCGAGACATGCTCTCTAATACCTTCATACCTGCATGGTATGCAGTAGAAAAAGAAAACATCAAGAAAGAGTTACAAGATGTGAGGGATGTGGCTGTGACTGCTGATGGCTGGACCAGCATTGCATAAGACCACTACCTGACAGTGTCAGTCCACTATGTGAGAGAGGGCTCCATGAAAGAGAAAGTCCTACATACAAGGGCAGTATACACATCCCAGACAGGGGAAATTGTTGCAGAAGAGATAGGAGATATTCTTGATGAATTCAATATAAAGGACAGAGTAGTTGAAGTCACAGTAGATAATGCAGCAAACATGGATGTAGCAATAAAAAAGATGAGTATTAAAAAGATTGGCTGCTTTGCTCACACTCTAAATATTGCTGCACAAAAGCTTTACACTATATCATCAGTCTCACAGTGGGTCGGAAGGATCAGAGCAATGGTGGTGTGGCTGAAAAGGTCCAGCCTGGCTAAACCTGTCCTTAAAGAGAAGCAGCGTCTTCTCGGTAAGTAGAAATCAAAATAGGTCAACCTAACTCTTTGGCTAAATAAAAACTCTTTGCTAAACCATTTAGTAAAAAATCTGCAAATGAACAACCACTTTGGTAACCACACAAACACACACACCAATTTCCTCTCTCTCTCACACACACTCTAGGCCTTGCAGAACATGCTATCATCCTGGATGTGAGGACAAGGTGGAATAGCCTGTTCCTGATGGTGGAGAGATTCCTGGAACAGTTCCCTGCCATCCAGGCCGCCTCAATGGACCCTAGGCTTAAGAAATCAATGGAGAAGGACAGGTAAAAGCAATTTGTCATTAGCTTAATTTAATTTTCAGTGTGAATCATTGTGCTCATAAAACTATAGTCCAGCTAATGAAACTGATTATATTTTCATTTTCAGACTGCAGAGAGTTTCTGATGAGGATTTCAGTAAAGCAGAACAGTTTGTCAAAGTTACAAAGATACTTTACACTTCAACCCTCTGCGTCTCTGCTGAAAGGAGCCCAACGCTGGGTCAGATTCTGCCAATCTTGGATAAACTCCAGCACCACTTCACAGTTAATGATGATGACTCCTCCTTTACAAAGACCATCAAGAACACTATCTGGAATGACCTCTCACAAAGATACCAGGTGTGTAGTGTAATCCATATTGATTCCTATTGATCTTGGTTTTCATTTGGATTATTCAGGGACTCATGCTATGTTTTTGCCTTTCAGGTTGACAGCATCAGACAGTTCTTGGAGGAGGGCACAGCCTTGGATCCAAGATTCAAGTCAAAAGTGGCAGATGAAGTGTGGACCAGACTGGAGGAGGAGCTGATAAGAAGGACCCCGGGACAGGTGTTTTTTTTGTGGTAATCTACTTCTCTTTAATTGTAGATCAAAATATATATATAAATATGACCCTCATATTCTACTGAATACAGATTCAGTACCAGCAGATGGAACATGGGCTCGAAGAGAGAGCAGGAGCAGGTGACCAAGCTCACAGCTCATCTGATGAAGATAGTGCATCTTCAGTAGCAACACTGGTAAGAAAATATAAAGACATCCTATTTTTCCCTATTTAATTTTCAGAAGAAAATGAACTTCGGAAGAAAATGATCTTGTTTACATGTACCTTAATAGTGTTTTATATTATTCTTTATTTCTTTACTTATTTATTCACAGAAGAGGCCAAAGCTCTCTGCCCTTGAGGAGCTATTTGCTATGGAGGACATGGCAATTGAAATAAGAAAAGAGACCACTGTCAGGAGCATTACAGAGAAGATACAGGCAGAGTTAAATAACTACAGATCACTTCCATCTACGCTATCCTCAATAAATCCAGTAACCTGGTGGTGGAACATGAAGGACACTCTGCCAATGCTTTCTGATTTGGCAACAAGGTATCTCTGTGTGCAAGCATCATCCACACCCTCAGAGCGTACATTTTCTACTGCTGGGGACATTATCAGTCAGGAGCGGGCTTGTCTGTCTCCTGAAAAAGCAGACATGCAAATTTTTTTGAAGAAGAACTGCTGAGTGATTTAAAATATCTTACACTCAGCAGTGAGCCTCACAAAACTGTTCATTACATTTTGTTCCTTTGTAACCAGTTGGCTACATTTTGTCAAACTGAATAAATAAAACCAAAGTTTTTCCTGAGATAATGTGTTGTGTAATTTTGTTAAAATGGATTTCTTAAAATTAGTATCGAAAAAAGTATCGTTCAGGAATCGGTATCGAAATTTTTTGAACGATACCCAGCCCTAGTAATGAGTGAGCCTAAATCTGGATTCTGCTCGACTTGGCTTGGCATGGCACGATCTACATAACGTGTAGAGGTAAGCTGTGGAGTGTGTAACGCTGTGACACTAGGCCCTGGTGTTCTGGACTCTAAGGGTCGAAAGAACAAACCCCTACCCACACCAAACTGGTCCTCGATAGAGTCACGCTCAGCATTGTTAACTTCATCCTCAACAAAATAAGTGTAACCCTCTGCCATATTTCAGTCACTCTATACACAGAAAAAAATAAAAAAAAGAGAATAAAAAAAAATAGCCAATCAAATAAAATCTTAATGGTTAAACTGGAAGAGCACCAAAAAAAACAGATCTAGATAATCACATCAATCAGCAATCAATTGCACATCAGTGAAGCACTCTCTTAAATGCTGTTATATTGAAGAAAACAAAAAAAAATAAACATCAGGTTTCAGTCCAAGGGAATACCTGACCACTGTAAAAGGCGAGTGAATGCAGCTTCCCTCGGCGAACGAGCTGACGTCGATCTTCAGACCAATCCTTGAAGAGTCACGGCACCATTGTAACGGGCGTGCTTTGTCTTTAACAGTTTTATGTTATATTGGATGCACGTCCATTAACCCTGGTATGCTCTGCGTTGTGTTCTTATTGTTATGGGTGAAGAAAGGACCCGGACCACGACCAACTGCTGGTTGCTCTTTTAATGAAGGCAGGACAATGGATTTGTCTGTACAAATCAACAAAAATATAAATAAGGCTCTGGTACATGCAGTCTCCTCCACACAGATCTCAAGCTCCTTCTCTCAGCTGGCCTAGCGCAGACTGCACATACATACATACACGACTGATAAAACAGACGACTTTCGTTCATCTTTAGTATTATCAGCAAAAATACTTTTAAATAAAAATGTGAAAATGAATTAAATTATAAAATGCTCAATGTAATTGACATGAATTTCTTTTACATTCTTGATACAGCCAATGTAAATATGCCAGATGAATAATAATGAACATTATACACATACCTGTACAAATCAACAAAAATATAAATAAGGCTCTGGTACATGCAGTCTCCTCCACACAGATCTCAAGCTCCTGTTAGCAGATAAACATACAGAAAGCCTTGTAGACTAGCACGTGGAAACATGTCTAACTTTACTTTAAAGCTTGCAAAAAGTCTGTTTACAAGGTTTATATTCGATTGACACATTACCTGAATGTTTACAACCTCAAAACTAACATTTATATATGAGTAAAACAAGGTTTGCATCATCCAAAAACCGAAATAAGTGTTTAAAACTGACGTGCAAAATAACACATTACCTTCTCTCAGCTGGCCTAGCGCAGACTGAAAGAAGCGCATAAATGACGACACAAGGCCAGCGACCTCTTAAAGTGACAGTACAGGTATTAACACCACGGTCTGAATACAACATTCAGGCATAAATATTGGCAATAAAACAAATCTTAAACATATAGAAAACAGTGTTCATCAGGATTTGGTGACATTTCAACTGTAAAAATAAAGATATAACTTCAACCCGGTTACACGTATAATACGGAATCATTACGTATTTGACACATAAAAGTCTTGTTCCGTATTGAACTGATACGGAACGCACTTTGTTCCGTATTTTTAAGAATCAATTCAGTGCAAATCCATGACAGACACATAGCTTCTAATATATGTCAGACTATGAACAAAGACATTTGTAGGCTGTGATAAGAAAAAAACCGACGGTGCGGTAGATACTAATTTCTAATTTAACATCTTAGAACATCATCAGAGAATGCCCTTTTAATTGGTCGTTTCAGTCATTGTGAGTCACGTATCGTAGCAACGATGACGACAAGTGACAACAGCGGGAAATGTAAAAATGACTACCTCCGAGCGCCTCCGAGCAGCCGGCGAAAAAGAAAAGAGCACAAACATATAGAATTGAATGGGAAAATGACTACCCGTGGCTGGAATGCGTGAGGGACAATGAATACAAGGCCGATTGTCCGGGCACAGGAGGGAGCGATGTCAAGGTTCCTTGTTGTCCGTCAGACGTCTCCAGAGGCTGATATGGTAGGCTATGTAATCATGTGGATTTTTAAAACTCAAATATAGTTGATAAGAAAGTGATTATATTAAAAGAGATATTACAGGTTTAGCCTGACATTGTAAAGAAATAAAAAAAGTACACATGGAAAAAATAGCTGCACAATGTGCTTAGTCTGGAGGTTTATTTATTTCTGTGAGATTTTCCATGTGTATACAGGTGTTGTATTGCTTGAATGCAGTATTTGAGTGCAATATTTTAGATTTTCTCTATTAGCTGTTTTTTTATGTATTATTGTTTTGCACTGGAAAGAAAGTTAACTATAATGGAAGTATAATTATATAAATATATTTGCACTACACTTCCTTAAAATGTTGTCTAATTAAATTAAATATATAATTTTTTGCACTGGAAAGAACATTCTAGAAGTCTAATTCTATTGAATAAGTTCGCACAAGGCTACAGAAAACTGATGTGTTTATTTTTCTTCAAATGCAGTCTAAGCCGATGAGTTTTGAATGTTAGGCTATATGTTGTATTTGTTTAAGTAAAAATAAAACGTATTATAAACTAAACAAATCCATGGTTCATTGTTGGCAAAATGATCATGATAGCCTTTATAGCCTAAATTTTCTTCCATGGGGGCATGTCACCGTGGATCTGAATCCGTTGGCAACCCTAGATTTGACTCTTAAGCCTGGAACACACCAAGCCCACGCCGAAGAACTAGCGCTGATGAAAGCCGACTGTGTTGTCGCCTCAGGGTAAAAAAGCTGCACTTGAACACACCGAGAGAACTACAGCCGACTGTCAGCTAGCGTGTGCGTTCTGCGCCTGCGTGTAAATGAGACAACTGTCTATTTCTGCAGATATATTCGTCTATATTCGTCATTCAAAAAGGGAAACCGACGCTGCAGATACACAAACCGTAAACAAAGCCGTGCGTCCTTACCGTTTTGAATATCAATCCTGCTAAACACTTTCTTTATTCCTCTCCTCTCGTGTTAATATTGAAATATTCGCCAAGGAACACTCAGGTAAGATGACGTAACATTAGAACGGTCTTCTATCTGTACCATTTTGACTTTGCTCGCTGTTTTGCTATTATTCTCGTGCACTGACTCGTTCACTAAGATGAACAGCCAATCAGAGTTCCCTCTTTCACCGACGGCCCGACGCCGATTCAACATGTCGAATCGGCCGGAAAAAAGCAGATGAAGACCAATTTTTGCTTGGTGTGTTCCAGGCTTTAGATATCATTAAAATTAAGAAATTATTTATTCTTGATGCAAGAAAGAGTAGACAATAAAAATGGACAATAAAAGTTTAATATTTGGTGCAGCAAATACAAAAAGAAAGTAAAACTGGAAACAAATAAGACAGATTTCTCTCTTTATTGACTAACAAGATAATAAAGCATCTCAATCTGCCTCTTCTTCAGCTTCCTGAGCAAGAACAGTTAGTAAAAAAAATTACAAGATTTTAGATTATATTAAGCAAAATTATATATACGATATTGCTCTTTTGGGTAATTTTTTTTTCTTTTTTTTTTTTTTCTGGTTAAGACAAACTAATAGGAAAGGGAGGTGGCATCACACTTGAAAGTGCTGGAACTGAAGATAAGCTACTTAATGTGAGTTTTTGTATGACTGCGTAGATTAGGTAATTGAGTGAAGCTCTTCCCACATGCAGTGCAGTGATACGGTTTCTCTCCAGTGTGGATCCTCTCGTGTGTTTTCAGGGTTCCTGACTCACTGAATCTCTTGTCGCAGTGTGAACACTTGTAAGGTTTTTCTCCAGTGTGAATTCTCTCGTGTGTTTTCAGGGTTCCTGAATGATTGAATCTCTTGTCGCAGTGGGAACACTTGTAAGGTTTTTCTCCAGTGTGAATTCTCTGGTGCCGTTTCAAATCTTCAGCTGTAATGAAAGTCTTCTCACACTCAAAGCACATATGATTTCTTACACCAGTGTGTATTTTCTGATGTGCTTTTAAATTCTGCAGATGTGAAAAACTATTTCCACACAAAGAACATGAATGTGGTTTCTCCTGTGAATGAACTGTCATGTGGCTCTTCAGGTTTGAAGCCCTCAAAAATGTTTTGCCACATTGATCACATTCATACGGTTTCTCTCCAGTGTGGATCTTCATGTGAGACTTAAGGTGTCCATGTTGTCTAAAACTCTTCCCACACTGATCACATGTGAACGGTTTCTCTCCAGTGTGGATCATCATGTGAACCTTCAGACTCTGTTTGTATGGGAAACTCTTTCCACACTGAGTGCAAGTGAAAGATTTCTGAGATCTTCTTTGATGTTTCTCCACTTCATTCACTTCTTCATTCTCATCCATCGGGCCTGAAATTAAAGTTAAAAAAGCTCAGTAAATCAATAAAAGAAAAATGATGTAGTGAAAAATATATATATAAACCCAGATGTAATAGCAGAAAGTATTGAGTTTTGTTCAAACAACTGTTATACAAGATTATGATGATTTTGATCCATTATGTCCCTGGAATTTTCCATGAAAGGGGTGCATTAATGTACTAGACATTATTTTTTTATTCATTAGAGTCACAAATTTATAGAGCCCCTAATAATGGGATATTATGATGGGAGAAAGAATAATATTTCAATGCTTTTGTGTTCCCGCAAGAAACTTTTTGATACTCGCAAAACCTCAGAGATATTTGCGAGCAAATGCAAAATTACACGTGGGAATGCAACCGCTTTTGCGAGGGAGATGTAAGGGCGTCCTCAGGCAGTGGTTCAGGCTTTAGGATTGTCAAATAAAGAAACATTATCAGCATGGTGGTGTAAAACTGTATATTTCTTATCTATTACCACCCATCGCTACCAACCACGGACAGTTAGTATAGTAAAAAAATATGTGGGAGAGCATTGCAAGTTTGTGACTATATTTTAGGGGAGCAACGGTACATGTATTCATCCCGAACCGTACGGTATGAGCCCGGATTGGTCCCTTGTATACTTGTGATCCAACTGACCAAAACACATCTTAACACCAGCTGTAGACAAAGCCTCACAATCTTCTTTAATCCTTTTGAACATGTGATTGAAACCAAATGTGAGACATTTAAACTGACCAATCAGCAGATTACAGCTTTCCCACATCGTACTGAAGGTGTGACATTTATCAAACCTCAGATGTACACACACATCTTGGCCGACAGACCTTTATCACTATCAGCACTTCTTTACGGATCACTAATGGCCCTTGTGGTAAGAAAGAGGGGGTTGGAGCAGGAAAGCAAACGTCTTTGTTCATTTGCAACCCTAAAGAACGCAAAAACAATGAAATATAGTTTTTCCATCACCATGTCCCTTTAGGGGCTCTGAATAAATCACATTTTTGTAGTGAGAACTATTAAACATTTGATAAACTATGCAACTACCTAAAATATTAACATTTAAAAAATACGCAATAATGCTATAATTCACTCCCTGTTTTTACACAAACTACACCACGTGTAGCAAAGTCAATTTATTTGATTAGTTTTTTTTAAATGTTGGAGTTTTAGCAAGATAATAACAATATTTTGGAATGCGCTAAACTGTATTAAGACATATCCAAAATTTGGTTGCAGTAATTGTGAACCAGATGTACAATAAACTGAAAAAAATGCTCAGATAATACTTATATTGACTTACAGATAACAAACATCCTTGATTAAAATATTTTTTGCACCCGGTTCATATTATTTGCTGCTTTAATTATAATTCACAACTAGATTTGTCCTACTATAACAGAGCTAAATCTGATGAACTGCTTTATAACCTTAATGTTCTTCAGCCTCACTAATGAAGAATCAGGAATAAACACCAACCTCTTTGTTCTTCAGTGTGTTTCATTCTGCAGTGTTCTGGATCTCTCATGTTCTCACTGTCCTTCAATAAACTCTGTCTTTGCAGATTTCAGCTCTTCCTGATGGTTTGATGCTCGTTTCACTTGTAGTGAATTGTAGTGGGAGGAGCTTAATTGAAGAAGGAGGAGCTTCACTGAAGGAGGAGGAGCAGATCTGACAAAATCAAGAATCACTTATTTTTTGTTTATCATGTTTTATATGAAACGTGTTTAAATCTAGATTATTGAAATAAACAGTGTAATGAAACTTACCTATATCTTGCAGATGTCACAATAACTGATTGTGTCGTTTGCTCAAATCTGTAAACAATAAAATGAGCTTAATGTGTCAATTTACAGATCTGAAGACATCAGCATAATGAATGAGGAGAAAACAGGATCTATTAACATGAAATAAAGAGGCTTTTCAGCTGCTCTGATAATAGTGATGAGCCATAGACTATCAATACTCATTCAACAAGCCATTCAGGATCAGCAGATCATCTCACTTTATTATAAGTATTTGCTGCTAAAAACAGATTGTTTGAGTCAGAATATCTGCCGAAAGACTATTAAAATGCTTTAAAATTACTATTATTTCTCAAATGACACAGAAAACATAGTAATAATATAAAGACAGACACTATGACACCCATCTTTATCAACCATTGTAATTTGTCTATATGAATCTAAATATAGTTTGATTTCCTAATAACAACAAAGTAGTTCGCTAACATCTTACCGTTTTGTATGTGAAGAGAAACCAAATCATGAAGACTGTATTTTAGTTAGCAGACACACGAATCGCGCCGAACATGATGGAAACTATTCAGAAACTAAAAATGTTGCTTAAACAAATGAAATATCGTGGAACTGTTCACCCCAGAAGCCATTTGGGACAGGGCCCGAGACTGGATCAATTTGCATTTAAAGTGACAAGGGAAAGACACACGCTCAAAAGAGACTTACAGTGGAATACACATGTGGGGGTCGCCCAGAGGGGGGACCATGCACATGGAGGCACCTAGTCAAGCACAAAAGCTGCGTTATGGCAGATTGGCATAACTCAGGCGTTGACGTAACCAGTGCTGGAGAAAACTCAGAGCTTATCAGACTCACCTGAGAAGATAATCGCACGTATCCCGTCCGTGGAGAGGAATGGCGAGCAAGCGAAGACACCTGAGCAGAATCTAGTACCGGCTGGTTGAAGCGAGTACATGGGAAGAAACTGGCTCTACTCGGAGATTATAGAATCTCGCGAATGTGTTGGGTGTCGCCCAGCCTGCAGCTCTACAAATGTCTGTTAGCGAGGCGCCATGTGCTAGAGCCCAAGAGGAAGCCACACTACGAGTGGAGTGGGCTTTCACACCAAGGGGGCATTGACGACCTTGCTGCTGGTATGCCAAAGCAATGGTATCCACTATCCAGTGAGATAACCTTTGCTTTGAGAGAGCCTTTCCCTTCAGCTTCCCACCATAACAGACAAAGAGCTGGTCTGAGGTCCTGAAACACCGCGTTCTGTCTACGTAAGCACGGAGGGCGCGTACTGGACAGAGCAGTGCCAAGGCTGGGTCTGCCTCCTCCAAGGGCAGCGCTTGCAGGTTCACTACCTGGTCTCGAAAGGGTGTGGTAGGAACCTTGGGCACATATCCAGGCCGGGGTCTCAGGATCATGTGAGAGTTAGCCGGCCCGAATTCCAGGCACGCTTCGTCAACCGAAAAAGCCTGCAGGTCCCCTACCCTCTTGATGGAGGCCAATGCAACCAGGAGCACTGTCTTCATAGACAGAAACTTAAGCTCTACTGATTGCAAAGGCTCAAAGGGAGCACTCTGCAGGGCAGTTAGAACCACTGAGAGGTCCCAAGAGGGTATGAGGGGAGGACGAGGAGGATTAAATCTCCTCGCTCCCCTCAGGAACCTGATGACCAGGTCATGCTTTCCCAGAGACTTACCATCAACTGCATCGTGATGTGCGGCAATGGCGGCAACATACACTTTCAGGGTGGAGGGAGACAGCCTTCGCTCCAACCCTTCTTGCAGGAAGGAAAGCACGACACTGATCGGGCATTTCGTGGGTTCTTGATGTTTAGAAGAACACCAGTTGACGAAGAGGTTCCACTTCAACGCATAGGCATGTCTTGTGGACGATGCTCTAGCGGAAGTGATGGTAGCCACCACCGCTGATGGTAGGGTACTCAAACCTGCCTCGTCCCGTCCAGGAGCCACACGTGGAGGTTCCAAAGATCGGGACGAGGGTGCCATAGGGTGCCCCGTCCCTGAGAAAGGAGGTCCTTCCTCAGAGGAATTGGCCAGGGAGGTGCTGTCGCGAGGAGTACTAGTTCGGAGAACCAGGTCCGGTTGTGCCAATACGGGGCAACCAAAATGACCTGCTCCTCGTCCTCCCTGATCTTGCGCAAGGTCTGCGCAAGAAGGCTCACTGGGGGAAACGCATACTTGCGTAGGCCCCGCGGCCAGCTGTGCGCCAGTGCATCCGTGCCGAGCGTGCCCTCGGTCAGGGAATAATACAGGTCGCAGTGGGATGAGTCGTGGGAGGCAAACAGATCTACCTGTGCGTCCCTGAACTGATCCCAAATCAGCTGGACCGACTGGGGATGGAGTCTCCATTCTCCAGCGAGAGGCCGAAGCCGAGACAGCTCGTCGGCCGCCTGGTTCAATTCTCCCGGGATATAAATGGCTCGAAGCGACCTCAGATGCTTCTGACTCCATATGAGGAGGTGGCGAGCGAGTTGCGACATACGGCGGGAGCGTAGACCACCTTGATGGTTGATGTACGCTACTGTCGCGGTATTGTCTGATCGGACTAGTACGTGCTGACCCCTGAGCAGCGCATGGAAGCGGTGCAGGGCGAGACGTACAGCCAGCAACTCGAGGCAATTGACATGCCAAAGGCGCTGGGGTCCTGTCCAGGAGCCCGCGGCAGCATGACCATTGCACATGGCGCCCCAGCCCGTGTTGGAGGCATCTGTTGATACAACAACATGCCGGGAAACTCGTTCTAAGGGCACTCCGGCCCGTAGAAAACTGAAGTTCGACCACGGGGTGAAGGTCTGACGGCAGGCTGGAGTCACTGGGACTTGGAGCGTGCCGTGTTGCCATGCCCATCTCGGGACTCGATCGCGAAGCCAAAGCTGAAGCGGTCTCATATGAAGCAATCCCAGCGGCGTTACTGCGGCTGCGGATGCCATATGCCCCAGGAGCCTCTGAAAAAGTTTCAGTGGAACCGCACTCTTGCCCTCGAACTGACGAAGACAAGTCAGCAGTGACTGCGCGCGCTCGCTCGTAAGCTGCGCGCACATGGCGACCGAGTCGATCTCCATACCGAGAAAAGAGATCCTCTGCACGGGGCAGAGTTTGCTCTTCTCCCAGTTGACCCGAAGGCCCAGACGGACTAAGTGCCGGAGCACTAGGTCCCTGTGTTCGCAAACCTGGTCTCGAGAGTGAGCTAGGATTAGCCAGTCGTCGAGATAATTCAGGATGCGAACCCCGTGTTCCCGGAGTGGAACAAGGGCTGCCTCGACGACCTTCGTAAAGACGCGAGGAGACAGGGCTAGCCCGAAAGGGAGAACCGCGTACTGGTATGCCTGCCCCTCGAAAGCAAACCGTAGAAACGGTCTGTGTCAAGGTAAGATGGAGACATGGAAGTAGGCGTCCTTCAGGTCGATCGCTGCAAACCAATCCTGCGGCCGCACACACTGGAGGATGTGTTTGGCCGTTAGCATGTTGAACGGCAGCTTGTGAAGGGAGCGGTTCAAGACGCGCAGGTCGAGGATTGGCCGTAACCCACCGGACTTCTTGGGTACAATGAAGTAAGGGCTGTAGAAGCCGGACTTCATCTCGGCTGGAGGGACAATCTCGATCGCACCCTTCGCCAGTAGGGTAGCGACCTCCGCTCTCATGACAGGGGCATTGCCACCGACCATAGTGAAGCGGACTCCGCTGAAGCGGGGCGGAGATCGCGCGAACTGAATCGCGTAGCCGAGCCTGATGGTTCTCGCGACCCAGCGGGACAGTCTGGGAAGCTCTAGCCAGGCCTCCAGAAAGTGCACCAGGGGGGTCATACGAACCACAGACGTACCGTCGGTGGGGCAGCGAGGCGGAATGACCGGCACCAACGAGGGTGGCATAGCGGCCCTGTGCGGGGGCACGGTCATTAGCCGCGTCCTGCCAGAGGAGGCCAGGGGAGGGCGCGCGTCCCACGGGGGCGTGCTCTGGCAGGGGTCTGGCGACAGAGCGGGATGAGAGGAGCGTGGCCCGTGGGCGGCGCGTGCTGTCATCCCGCACCTCTGGAACAGAGGAGGGCGGCGGTGGCGGGACTCGAGGGTGGCGCGCACTGCGGCCCTCGGACTCTGTTGGCTCAGGAATGGGGGACTCAATTCTGTCTTTAACCACATTAGGGTACTGCTCGTCGTTGGACGAGCAGCGGGGAGTGGAGAACAAAAGATTCTCCCCCGGCCCTCCACCGGGGGAAGGAGTGGCCCTGCTACCAGCTCCTGAACAGAAAAGAGTGCCAAACCTGAGCTGCCCGTCTCAGGAGCGCCGCTTAGCCTGGCGTTTAGCGGGCTGCGGGGCTGGAGAGGGCTGTGGCGCCTTCCTACGGCTTCCTCCACGACGCGGCCCAGATGAAGGCTGCTGCTGGGGCCGTGCGGGAGGGGCGGGAGCCACGGGAGGGCGCCCTCGGCGGCGAGCAGGCTGAGGGTTCTGTGCCGACGGCTGAGCAGCAGAGCGTCGGGGCAGAATGTGTTTGATCGCCTCAGTCTGCTTCTGAGCAGTCGAGAACTGTTGGGCAAAGTCCTCGACTGCACCGCCGAAAAGGCCGGCCTGGGATATGGGAGCGTCAAGCAGACGAGTCCGCTCGGGCTCACGCATATCGGCCAGGTTCAGCCAGAGATGTCGCTCCTGGACCACAGCTGTGGACATCACCAAACCCAGGGAGCGCGCGGTCACCTTCGTCGCTCGGAGAGCAAGGTCGGTGGCGGCGCGCAGCTCATCGAAGAGCCCTGGGTCTGTCCTACCCTCGTGCATGTCACGGAGCATCCTAGCCTGGTAAACCTGCAGGATGGCCATGGCATGCTAAGAGGCAGCTGCCTGTCCCGCCGCTCTGTAAGACTTCGCCACCACGGTAGACGAAAATCTACAGGCTTTGGATGGGTGCTTTGGATCACCACGCGATGAAGCGCTTGCCGGACACAGCTGCATCGCGACAGAACGTTCCACCGGGGGAATCCCAGTGTACCCACAAGCATCAGCCTTATCGAGGGGAGGAAAGGCGGAGAAAGCCGACGAACGTTCACGGGAAGACAGAGGAGCCTTCCAGGACCGAGAATGGTATTGGGGTTGGGCGGCGACGGGTGTCAGCGGCCGCTCCCAAAAACCAATCATCCAGCCGCGAGCGCACTGGATCGGGTGGCGGGGACCACTCGAGCCCAATGGCCGCGGCTGCCCGGGAAAGCATGGCAGTCAGCTCGGGATCAGACTCGGGCAATGCTGGCACACCCGAGGGCGGCAACACAGCCGCATCCTCACTTCCCGAGGACTCACGCCCACCTTGTGATGCAGCGATCGACATTGCATCCTCCTCTGGAGCTCCAAACGAAACACGCTGGGCCTCCGAAGAGGGACCAGCGGTCTCAGTTTGAACACTCGCGGGTACCACTGCTGGAGAGGGGTGTGTGGACCGTGGACATGTCGGCGGTATGTCCCACACAGTCACCCTCAGGTCACCCCGGCCACCAGCCGAAGTACTGGCTCTCGCGGAGTCAGTAGATCGGGGTGTGGGTAGGGGGACTCTCGCTCTAGTGAGCTCATTGAGTCTCGACCGCAGCATGGAGATGGTCATGTTCCCGCAGTGAGAACATGAGTCATCCACGAACGCTGCTTTCGCGTGATCAACGCCCAAACACGCTAAGCAGAGATCGTGCCCATCAGAGAAAAACACATCGCGACCGCAACCAGAAGTGCACGGGCGAGGCATCTTTAAAAAGACGTGCCGCGTACAATGCTCTTTTTGTGAGAGAAAAAACTCCGCGGATGCTGAAGCGAACAGGGAGAAATCACACTATCTGTCAGATCACTGAACAGATCAGCAGGGTAGTGAGCACTCGCTGAAATCGCCGTCACACCAACACCGGAGAGTTCGCTCGTCTCGAAGGGATGAGAAGAATAACTCAGAATTTGGCTTGCAAGGAGTGGAGAAGTTCTCGGCTCCGAAGCGAAAACATATCTGCATGTTGCCAGCGTACTTCCTTTATACCCCCTGCGGTGGGCGGAGATACGCTATGCAAATTCCGCAGACCCATGGCATTTCATTGCCATTGGCTCGTTTTATATACTCGAAGGTGATAGGCTTCTAAGCGAAACCCCAATCGTCGTCATCCGACGTAACTCGGAGTGACCACGAAAGGGAACAAGTTAAAAATAAATCAGCCTCTTCTTCAGCTTCAGTTTGTAAAAATACTGTAGAAAACTTGTACTTTCCTTCATAAAAACCCACAAAAATTAACATAAAATTAAACTCATAATAATATAGCAAACTTATATATAAGAGATATTGTTCTTTAGGAATCAGAGTTGAAACTGCTGGTCTTGAAGATTAACTTTATTCACTGTGATAAATTTAGATGATGTTTCTCCCATATCACACAGCTACGAGTGTGATATTGCATTTATACAACAGTTTGAAGGCACAAGTGAGTAAAAGAATGACAAACAACAACGGAGTGTCTTTAAAAACCCTCTTTTGTGCAGAACTACTTCCTTCTGCCACGGATTCAAAGTCGCTTCATTGACGCTTATTGTATTATATAGAGTAGAGTATTATGAGAGAGATTGACTAGTGTATTTCCTGCATCTGATATAGCATTCATTCCTCAGGTCGATGTCAATTATAGTATATCCATTATAAAAAAATTGGAATGAATGTCCACTGAGGAAAGCAATCTTTGTCTTTGTCTTTTTAAAAGATTTCCCACAACATCACTAAAACAACTTCCTTGTTCTGACTAACTCTTAAAGACAGCCATCAACGGTGTAATACTGTAACTTTCACTGAAGTCCATATATCAAACACTAACGGACCATTTCTCAATACCAATTACAGCATACTATTTATAAAATAATATTTATTCAACAACATTTAAATTTACAAGACAGTATATACACTATAATACAGCAGACAATATAATAGCCATCATAAAAGACAGTAAACGCAAGCAAACTATTGAGTCAAACTATAGTACATGATTTAAGTTAAATATAGCCTAAATATAAAGTTATGAAACTTTATTTTCCCCTTAACCCAAAGATTGCCTGTTTGATAAACCCTAAATGAATGACATCTCATGTTTAATGATGTGGCTGTTCTCTGCGGGAACATGAGCGCTGACGGCCTGGAGATCGCATCTGCGAAAGTGTCTGAACTAATTGTAAAATAGGCACTATGTTTATATATGAGTCACATATTTGAGGTCTAAGTAACTACTTTCTTGCCTAAAAAACTCTCAAAACTAAATTTCATGACACAACAACAGTATTATTATTTTATTTTTTTTAATGGTGGATTTGCTGACTGTTGCAATATGTTTTATGTTCTCCCGAGAAACTCTGTGTCGGCCTGCAAAATGTTTTGCATTGAAACTTTACGTTTAGGGGGAACGCAAATCATTCTGCAAGCAAACAAAAAGTTTCTAGGGGGACCATAAAACATTTTGTATTCAAATGCAAAGTTTCTCATGGGAAAATAAAGGTTTATGTATAAGGGAGATGTAAGGGCGGCATCAGGCAGTGGTTCACGCTTTAGGATTGTCAAATGACTAAAGAAATGTCTCGTCTATTACAACACACCGCTACCAACGATGGATATAAGCGTAGTTAGTAGGGCTGGGAAAATAAATCAATGCATCTCGAGTCATAGATCGATTCCAATATTTTCCAAATGCATCGCCATTCTCTCTCGAATCGATTCTGAGCTTAGTTTTTAATAGAAGATGGCGCAGTAGGCTAGTTTTACAGCAGATGGCGCTGTAGGCTAGTTTTTAATAGAAGATGGCGCTGTAGGTTGGTTTTTAACAGCAGGTGGTGCTGTAGGCTAGTTTTTAACAGCAGGTGGTGCTGTAGGCTAGTTTTTAACAGCAGATGGCGCTGTAGGTTAGTTTTTAACAGCAGGTGGTGCTGTAGGCTAGTTTTTAATAGAAGATGGCGCTGTAGGTTAGTTTTTAATAGAAGATGGCGCTGTAGGTTAGTTTTTAATAGAAGATGGCGCTGTAGGTTAGTTTTTAACAGCAGATGGCGCTGTAGGCTAGTTTTTAATAGAAGATGGCGCTGTAGGTTAGTTTTTAATAGAAGATGGCGCTGTAGGTTAGTTTTTAATAGAAGATGGCGCTGTAGGTTAGTTTTTAATAGAAGATGGCGCTGTAGGTTAGTTTTTAATAGAAGATGGCGCTGTAGGTTAGTTTTTAACAGCAGATGGCGCTGTAGGCTAGTTTTTAACAGCAGATGGCGCTGTAGGCTAGTTTTTAATAGAAGATGGCGCTGTAGGTTAGTTTTTAACAGCAGATGGCGCTGTAGGCTAGTTTTTAATAGCAGATGGCGCTGTAGGCTAGTTTTTAATAGAAGATGGCGCTGTAGGCTAGTTTTTAACAGCAGATGGCGCTGTAGGTTAGTTTTTAACAGCAGATGGCGCTGTAGGCTAGTTTTTAACAACAGATGGCGCTGTAGGCTAGTTTTTAACAGAAGATGGCGCTGTAGGCAAGTTTTTAACAACAGATGGCGCTGTAGGCTAGTTTTCAGATGGCGCTGTAGGCTAGTTTTTAACAGAAGATGGCGCTGTAGGCTCGTTTTTAACAACAGATGGCGCTGTAGGCTAGTTTTTAGATGGCGCTGTAGGCTAGTTTTTAGATGGCGCTGTAGGCTTGTTTTTAACAACAGATGGCGCTGTAGGCTAGTTTTTAATAGCAGATGGCGCTGTAGGTTAGTTTTTAACAGCAGATGGCGCTGTAGGTTAGTTTTTAATAGAAGATGGCGCTGTAGGCTAGTTTTTAGATGGCGCTGTAGGCTAGTTTTTAACAGCAGATGGCGCTGTAGGCTAGTTTTTAACAGAAGATGGCGCTGTAGGTTAGTTTTTAATAGAAGATGGCGCTGTAGGCTAGCTTTTAACAGCAGATGGCGCTGTAGGCTAGTTTTTAATAGAAGATGGCGCTGTAGGCTAGTTTTTAACAGCAGATGGCGCTGTAGGCTAGTTTTTAATAGCAAATGGCGCTGTAGGCTAGTTTTTAACAGAAGATGGCGCTGTAGGCTAGTTTTTAACAGCAGATGGCGCTGTAGGCTAGTTTTTAATAGAAGATGGCGCTGTAGGTTAGTTTTTAACAGCAGATGGCGCTGTAGGTTAGTTTTTAATAGAAGATGGCGCTGTAGGTTAGTTTTTAATAGCAGATGGTGCTGTAGGCTAGCTTTACAGAAGATGGTGCTGTAGGCTAGTTTTTAACAGCAGATGGCGCTGTAGGCTAGTTTTTAACAGAAGATGGCGCTGTAGGTTAGTTTTTAATAGCAGATGGCGCTGTAGGCTAGTTTTACAGAAGATGGTGCTGTAGGCTAGTTTTTAACAGCAGATGGCGCTGTAGGCTAGTTTTTAACAGCAGATGGCGCTGTAGGCTAGTTTTTAGATGGCGCTGTAGGCTAGTTTTTAACAGCAGATGGCGCTGTAGGCTAGTTTTTAACAGCAGATGGTGCTATAGGCTAGTTTTTAACAGCAGATGGCGCTATAGGCTAGTTTTTAATAGAAGATGGCGCTGTAGGCTAATTTTTAATAGCAGATGGCGCTGAATAGCAGATGGCGCTGTAGGCTAGTTTTTAATAGCAGATGGCGCTGAATAGCAGATGGCGCTATAGGCTAGTTTTTAATAGAAGATGGCGCTGTAGGCTAGTTTTTAATAGCAGATGGCGCTGTAAGTTAGTTTTTAACAGCAGATGGCGCTGTAGGTTAGTTTTTAACAACAGATGGTGCTGTAGGTTAGTTTTTAATAGAAGATGGCGATGTAGGCTAGTTTTTAGATGGCGCTGTAGGCTAGTTTTTAACAGCAGATGGCGCTGTAGGCTAGTTTTTAACAACAGATGGCGCTGTAGGTTAGTTTTTAATAGAAGATGGCGCTGTAGGCTAGTTTTTAACAGCAGATGGCGCTGTAGGCTAGTTTTTAATAGCAGATGGCGCTGTAGGCTAGTTTTTAACAGAAGATGGCGCTGTAGGCTAGTTTTTAACAGCAGATGGCGCTGTAGGCTAGTTTTTAACAGCAGATGGCGCTGTAGGCTAGTTTTTAATAGAAGATGGCGCTGTAGGTTAGTTTTTAACAGCAGATGGCGCTGTAGGTTAGTTTTTAACAGAAGATGGTGATGTAGGCTAGTTTTACAGAAGATGGCGCTGTAGGCTAGTTTTTAGATGGCGCTGTAGGCTAGTTTTTAACAACAGATGGTACTGTAGGCTAGGTTTTAGATGGCGCTGTAGGCTAGTTTTTAACAGCAGATGGCGCTGTAGGCTAGTTTTTAACAGCAGATGGTGCTATAGGCTAGTTTTTAACAGCAGATGGCGCTATAGGCTAGTTTTTAATAGCAGATGGCGCAGTAGGCTAGTTTTTAACAGCAGATGGTGCTATAGGCTAGTTTTTAACAGCAGATGGTGCTATAGGCTAGTTTTTAACAGCAGATGGCGCTATAGGCTAGTTTTTAACAGCAGATGGCGCTATAGGCTAGTTTTTAACAGCAGATGGTGCTATAGGCTAGTTTTTAACAGCAGATGGCGCTATAGGCTAGTTTTTAATAGCAGATGGCGCTGTAGGCTAGTTTTTAACAGCAGATGGCGCTATAGGCTAGTTTTTAACAGCCGATGGCGCTATAGGCTAGTTTTTAATAGCAGATGGCGCAGTAGGCTAGTTTTTAATAGCAGATGGCGCAGTAGGCTAGTTTTTAACAGCCGATGGCGCTATAGGCTAGTTTTTAATTGCAGATGGCGCAGTAGGCTAGTTTTTAATAGCAGATGGCGCAGTAGGCTAGCTTTTAACCACACGCTTAAACGGCCCATTGCAAACACCCTTGTAATTCACTTCAACCTTTTCGAAGTTTATGAATGATTATTTTATAGAAGGTTCAAGCGGTGTGTGTGAGCCATGGAAGCAAGCAGAGTACGGCTGTTTTTTTTTTTGTTTTTTTTTTTGAAGAAAACGATTTTATTTGACAATATAAATATATGCGAAATGACTGAATACTACAGTCTAACAGCAGCTTTAATGCAGCAATTGTGACAAAAACACCCCCATATGAATCCAAAGACAAATACAAAACAAGTAGTGACATAAAATGATTATAATATCTGTGTGTGGAACGCTCGCATTATAAATCGATTGTGGAAACGTCTCAGTGTGTATGTGTGTGTGTGTGTGTTACTGCTGCTTGAGGAAGAGTGCCGCTCAGTACGGCTGTTTCTAAAGGACGCAGTGACATCGGCTGTTAAAAACTAAGCTTAGAATCGATTCGAGAGAGAATCGCGATGCATTCGTAAAATCTCAGAATCAATCAGGAATCATTTCTCGATTCACGATGCATTAATTTATTGTCCCAGCCCTAGAAGTTAGAATAGCAAAACACTGGTGTAAACGGCCTCTAAAACGCTTTGAGCTTGTCCACTTTTGACCACTTCTAGAGGTAGTTGAAAACGCATTAATCGGGATTGCTTTCGTAGTGTAAACGCTCATGTTGGTGTGTTCCAGGTTTTAGATATCATTAAAATCAAGAAATTATTTATTCTTGATGCAAGAAGGAGCAGACAATAAAAGTTTAATATTTGGTGCAGCAAATACAAAAAGAAAGTAAAACTGGAAACAAATAAGACAGATTTCTCTCTTTATTGACTAACAAGATAATAAAGCATCTCAATCAGCCTCTTCTTCAGCTTCCTGAGCAAGAACAGTTAGTAAAAAAAAAAAAAAAAAACACTTGTACTTTTAAAACATATAGATTATATTAAGCAAAATTATATATACGATATTGCTCTTTGGGTAATTTTTTTTTCTTTTCTGGTTAAGACAAACTAATAGGAAAGGGAGATGGGATCACACTTGAAAGTGCTGGAACTGAAGATAAGCTACTTAATGTGAGTTTTTGTATGACTGCGTAGATTAGGTAATTGAGTGAAGCTCTTCCCACATGCAGTGCAGTGATACGGTTTCTCTCCAGTGTGGATCCTCTCGTGTGTTTTCAGGGTTCCTGACTCACTGAATCTCTTGTCGCAGTGTGAACACTTGTAAGGTTTCTCTCCAGTGTGAATTCTCTCGTGTGTTTTCAGGGTTCCTGAATGATTGAATCTCTTGTCGCAGTGTGAACACTTGTAAGGTTTCTCTCCAGTGTGAATTCTCTGGTGCCGTTTCAAATCTTCAGCTGTAATAAAAGTCTTCTCACACTCAAAGCACATATGATTTCTTACACCAGTGTGTATTTTCTGATGTGCTTTTAAATCCTGCAGAAGTGAAAAACTCTTTCCACACAAAGAACATGAATGTGGTTTCTCCTGTGAATGAACTGTCAAGTGTCTCTTCAGGTTTGAAGCCCTCAAAAATGTTTTGCCACATTGATCACATTCATGCAGTTTCTCTCTAGTGTGGATCTTCATGTGTTCCTGAAGGTGTCCATGTTGTCTAAAACTCTTCCCACACTGATCACACGTGAACGGTTTCTCTCCAGTGTGGATCCTCATGTGAACCTTGAGACTCTGTTTGTATGGGAAACTCTTTCCACACTGAGTGCAAGTGAAAGATCTAATTTGATGTTTCTCCACTTCATTCACTTCTTCATTTTCATCCATCGGGCCTGAAATTAAAGTTAAAAAAAAGCTCAGTAAATCAATAAAAGAAAAATGATGTAGAGAAAAAAAGAAAAAAAAAACCCAGATGTAATAGCAGAAAGTTATTCAAACAACTGTTATACAAGATTATGATGATTTTGATCCATTATGTCCCTGGAATTTTCCATGAAAGGGGTACATTAATGTACTTGTCAAAAATGTATAGAGCCCTTAATAATGGGATATTATGATGGGAGAAAGAATAATATTTCAATGCTTTTGTGTTCCCGCAAGAAACTTTTTGATCAAATTACACATGGGAATGCAACCGCTTTTGCGAGGGAGATGTAAGGGCGTCCTCAGGCAGTGGTTCAGGCTTTAGTGGTTTTGTCGAATAAAGAAACATTATCAGCATGCTGGTGTAAAACTGTATATTTCTTATCTATTACCACCCATCACTACCAACCACGGACAGTTAGTATAGTAAAAAATATGTGGGAGAGCATTGCAAGTTTGTGACTATATTTTAGGGGAGCAACGGTACATGTATTCATCCCGAACCGTACGGTATGAGCCCGGATTGGTCCCTTGTATACTTGTGATCCAATTGACCAAAACGCATCTTAACACCAGCTGTAGACAAAGCCTCACAATCTTCTTTAATCCTTTTGAACATGTGATGGAAACCAAATGTGAGACATTTAAACTGACCAATCAGCAGATTACAGCTTTCCCACATCGTACTGAAGGTGTGACATTTAGCAAACCTCAGATGTACACACACATCTTGGCCGACAGACCTTTATCACTATCAGCACTTCTTTACGGATCACTAATGGCCCTTGTGGTAAGAAAGAGGGGGTTGGAGCAGGAAAGCAAACGTCTTTGTTCATTTGCAACCCTAAAGAGCTCAAAAACAATGAAATATAGTTTTTCCATCACCATTTCCCTTTAGGGGCTCTGAATAAATCACAAAACTGTATTAAGACATATCCATAATTTGGTTGCAGTAATTGTGAAACAGATGTAAAATAAACTGAAATAAATGCTCAGATAATACTTATATTGACTTATAGATAACAAACATCCTTGATTAAAATTTTTTTTGCACCTGGTTCATATTATTTGCTGCTTTAATTCTAATTCACAACTAGATTTGTCCTACTATAACAGAGCTAAATCTGATGAACTGCTTTATAACCTTAATGTTCTTCAGCCTCACTAATGAAGAATCAGGAATAAACACCAACCTCTTTGTTCTTCAGTGTGTTTCATTCTGCAGTGTTCTGGATCTCTCATGTTCTCACTGTCCTTCAATAAACTCTGTCTTTGCAGATTTCAGCTCTTCCTGATGGTTTGATGCTCGTCTTCACTTGTAGCGAATTGCAGTGGGAGGAGCTTAATTGAAGAAGGAGGAGCTTCACTGAAGGAGGAGGAGCAGATCTGACAAAATCAAGAATCACTTATTTTTTGTTTATCATGTTTTATTAGAAACGTGTTTAAATCCAGATTATTGAAATAAACAGTGTAATGAAACTTACCTATATCTTGCAGATGTCACAATAGCTGATCGTGTCGTTTGCTCAAATCTGTTGACAATAAAATGAGCTTAATGTGTGAATTTACAGATCTGAAGACATCAGCATAATGAATGAGGAGAAAACAGGATCTATTGACATGAAATAAAGAGGATTTTCAGCTGCTCTGATAATAGTGATGAGCCATAGACTATCAATACTCATTCAACAAGCCATTCAGGATCAGCAGATTATCTCACTTTATTATAAGTATTTGCTACTAGAAACAGATTGTTTGAGTCAGAATATCTGCTGAAAGACAATAAAAGTGCTTTAAAATTACTATTATTTCTCAAATGACACAGAAAACATAGTAATAATATAAAGACAGACACTATGACACCCATCTTTATCAACCATTGTAATTTGTCTTTATGAATCTAAATATAGTTTGATTTCCTAATAACAACGAAGTAGTTCGCTAACATCTTACCGTTTTGAATGTGAAGAGAAACCAAATCATGAAGACTGTATTTTAGTTAGCAGACACACGAATCGCCCAATGTTTTACTCTTCAGTTAATTCTTAGCAGTGTTCTTGTGAGTAATTCTCAGAGGCTTGATAAATACGGGCCCAGACCTTTATCACTATCAGCACTTCTACCTTTACCCAGGGCTCGACATTAACGCTTGTCCGGGACAAGTGGATCTTTTGAAGGGACAAGTAAAAGAGAATTTTACCGACCTGACAAGTAGCCTGATTAAAACGTCAATGACAACAACAAAAAACTAACTAACTAAGGAATCACTAAACGAGAGAATTCTGATTTTATTACATTTATTGTAAGTTGTAATCGATAGTGATCGGATTATAAATGTATTACTGACGGTAACAATGTTGTGCTGTTGAGGTTCACAGCCTCTCGAGGAGAAATCTGAACAAATGAGCGCAGCTCACACAAAGAAACTCAGTGAACAACACACTGCCTATAAAAATTCAAAATGTGGAGTTTTTATATTTTTAACATATGATACAGTTAAGCAACCTCACACACCGAGTGCTGTTTCCCAAACACCATCACGATTGAAAATGTGACATTGATTTCATACAACAGTTCAATAAACAGTTAAAATTAAGTCACTTAGTGGAACCATTCCCCTTGGCAACAACTTCTCCATTCTTATAACACCAATGAGCAGGGCTGGACTGGGACAAAAAATCGGCCCGGGCATTTTGGCCCAGACTGGCCCACTATACGATCATAAACACCACCCATCTTTGCACGCCCTTAAATATATGCATACCATTTCCTATTCCTTAAAACCACTAATGCCAGATAATGAGTGAGTATAGGAACAAGTGAGAGTTAACAGATGAAATAAGTAAAAATTTGACATTTATTAATACAGTTGAACTACACTCCACAGTGATGAATCCTAAATCAAGCTATAAGCTGCATTGGCATAGCAATACCAGTGTTTCTTACAGGATTTTTGGTAAAACTGTGGTGGGTGGACCTCGGTCCTTCTAGGGGGGTTTAGGGGTTTGGGGGCATGATAGTATGACAGTAATAGCCATATTTTGTAAAACAAATGCACTAAAAAATAAAGGAAACTTTCATAATTAGTTCTGTGTACCAATTTCTATACTTGAAAGAGATAAGCACATGATCTTTTATTTTGACGCAAACTGCATCAAGCTTTTATTTTGGCGGGAAACGGTTTACAAACGCCTCTCATTAAATTTCAAGTGAATTGCGGTAATCGTCAATTATGCAGATGTGGAAATAATCTGTAACTGGGTTATGGGTTCCAACACTCATGACATAGCCTAAGTGTTTTGAAAGTAGTTCAGCTTACCGCAGGCTCTACACTTTCTCATCTCTCTCCTGATCCTCCTCACTATCATCATCTGCCACAGGAGCTGATGAAGGGCAGAAAACATATATTTTGACACATTTTACAGTGTCTGCTTTAAAGGCCTGTTTCTATTTTTTCACACTATTTCTCTGCACATTCCTTGCGTTTCTTCTCCATCTCGCTGACTATTTTGACAGATACACACTGACACTGCTGCACGCTCGCTCACTCGTTTAAAGTTGTGATTGAGTATGAGATGTATCGGCCCAAAAAGCACGTCGGCCCACCGGGAAAGTGCCCGGTATGCCCGATGGCCAGTCCAGCCCTGCCAGTGACATCCATGTTCCCCATTAAATTGTTTTATTTTGGACAGTGCAGTGAGCAACACACAGACAAGATTAAACACACGGACGTTCAAGCTTTGTGCATTACTGTTGGACATTCCTGCTCTAGCTGAATGCATTTATCGACAAATGGCTGCATAAAATAATTCATTTTGGGCTTGCACCAAACCACTAACCAGCCAGCAGCACATCTGCTTCTCATGTCTGGGGGAAGCCCGTCGATTATGATTTGGATTGGCCAAATGTGGAAGTGAGACGCTTTAAAAATGGGGATACCAACAACATTCCAAGTAAGTGAAAGGTTCAACTGGTCTGGATCATTTAGGGGATCTACAGCTTTATACAAGGCACCATCAAATATATCTTGAACAGCTTTTGGCCCTGGTCCATTTGTAATCCAACGCTGCTCTAAATGCTGAATCTAACATATTTGCTTCCAATTGTTTTCTAATTGATACTTACATTAAAATGTCACCTGATTTAACAAGTGAGTTCATATCCCCGGGTTCAGACCCACATGAGGCACAGCTGGGATTTCATTTCCGAAGTAATGATGACATTCAGGGCAGATTTACATAATCTCAAAAGAGTTGCAATCAGATTTTAAGAAACGTATATAGGCTACTGCCTTGGCTTTTGGCTTGCTTATATTCAACAATATTATTGATCTGCCTTACTAAAGGTGGATGATGACGCAATTTTCTTCTAGAAACAAACTTTGTTGTATTATTTTCATGTTAACACTGTGAAGCTGCTTTGATACAATCTGTATTGTAAAAAAAGGCTATATAAATAAAGGTGACTCGACTTGACTACTGGGTACTCCATTGGTTCCTTCTGGACAATGTAGATTAATTAGGTCTAATAAAACACTAAGGGCAGATTTTGTTGTTGTGGTGTGCCTAAGACCATAACATAAAATTGATAATAGGGATTCTTCATGACTAATCTTAGCACTGGGGCATCTTGTGCATCACCAACTGCTGCAGAATTCATCTACAAGAATTGTGGAAAATAAAATAATATGATTTTGTATACATATATATTTTAATCTTACAATCATATAAATGTGTCTGTTTTCTTTGGTTAGCCTAGAAGTAAAACAAAAAGTGTACAGTATGTCCCCTAAAAGTCCCGAATGGCCGCTGGACATCCTGTGAACATCTTCACGAACGTCCGCTAGACATCAAGAGGACGCTAAACATGGACGTTTGGGGGACGTTCGCAGAGGCCATTTAGGGGACATTCTGGGGACCTTTTTTTTGTTAGCTGGGTAAATACTTGGTGCAGCAAATACAAAAGGTAAAATTTGAAACAAACGTATTTTTTTTCTTTTTTTTCTGCAGATTAGGAATTATATTCATACTCATTTGTCTTATTTGCATATTACACCAGCCTTGATAAGTTTAAAGGAAGAAAAAAAGGCAATACCAATAATTTATAACTTGCTGCAAATTTTTTTATTGTCTCTCTACAACATTTCTGAAGACCCAAGTTTGATTTGAAGACAAAAAACATGGTCTGTAACCCTCGTTCCCTGAGGAGGGAAACGGCAACGTTACATTAGTGAATGAAGAAATGGAGGTTTCACTTAGAAGCCTATTACCTTTAAGTTCTATAAACCGAGCCAATGGCAAGGGAAATGCCATGGGTCTGCAGAATTTGCATAGTGCAACTCCGCCCCACCGCGTAGGTATAAAAGGACACTGAACTCCAGGCCGTTCCAGCGGTACAGTGGTTGTGGCAAAGGGATGTAACGTCTCCGTTCCCTCCTCAGGGAACGAGAATTATATGTGTAACCAAGACATTCCCTTTCGTTCAGTCACTGCGAGTTATGTCAGTGAATGAAGAAATGGGGGTCCCAATTTAATCACGCCACGGCGGCTGTCTTCCAGTGCCTTGCGCAAGACTGAGCTCCCTATCATGAGGCTAGCAAGGACGAAGGGCTAGGCTTAATGCAGGAAAACCAAGGTACACTGGGTGGCATATCCCAGGTGGAATATGTAACAAAGCGCCTACCCGTAGGGAGGACTTTGAACACACATATAACCTGAGAGTGGAATGCATATTGAAAACTTAAAGGTATCCAGCCCGCATGGTGGAATGTTTCAACCTCGAGTCACAGGAAAGACACGTCCTCAATGGAGACTTACCATGGAAATACACATGTGGGGGTTGCCCAACGGGGGAGCCATGCACATGAAGGCACCTAGCCAATCACAAGGGCTGACCGAGCGGGCATACACTCTGGTGACGGCATCTACAGTGCAGGAAGAACTCAGGGTCTAAGAAGAACTGAGTGAAATAGCGCACACATCCAGTCCGTGGAGTGTAATGGCACCGCAAGCGATGACACCGAGCAGGTCCTACTTATTGGTTAGTAAAAGCGAGTACATGAGAGGACACTGGCTCTACCCGAAGTTTATGGAATCTCGCGAAAGTGTTGGGTGTCACTCCTGGAGGAGTGTGCCTTCACTCCTAGGGGGCATGGACGACTCTGCATCTGGTAAGCCAAGACAATGGCGTTCACTATCCAGTGAGACAACCTTTGCTTGGAAAGAGCCTTTCCCTTCAGCTTCTCACCATAACAGACAAAGAGCTGGTCTGAGGTCCTGAAACACTGCGTTCTGTCTACATAAGCACAGAGGGCACATACTGGACAGAGCAGTGCCAAGGCTGGTTCTGCCTCCTCCGAGGGCATCGCTTGCATGTTCACCACCTGATCCCTGAAAGGAGTGGTAGGAACCTTGGGCATGTATCCAGGCTGGGGTCTGAAGATAATGTGAGAGTTAGCCGGCCTGAATTCCAGGCACGCTTCGTCAACGGAAAATGCCTGCAGGTCCCCTGCCTTTTTGATGGAGGCCAAAGTGACTGACTTCATAAACAAGAACTTAAGCTCCACTGATCATGATGGCTCAAAGGGAGCTCTCTGCAGGGCTGATAAGACCACTGCGAGGTCTGAAGAGGGTATAAGAGGAGAGCAAGGAGGAGTCTTCTCGCCCCCCTTAGGAACCTGACGACCGGGTCATGCTGTCCCCCCGTTTTCGACTCCACAAGGTCGGGGTGCGCAGAGATCGGAGCCACGTAAACCTTCAGGGTGGAAGGAGACAGCCTTCGTTCTAACCCTTCTTGGAGGAAGGACAGCACGGACCCGATCAGGCGTTTTCTTGGGTCTTCTCTGCGAGAAGAAGACCAGGTGACAAAGAGGTTCCACTTCAACGCATAGGCGTGTCTCGTGGAGAGGGCCCTAGCGGAATTGATGGTAGCCACCATCTGAGGTGGTAGGGTACTTAAACCTGCCGTGTCCCGTCTAGGACCCACGCATGTAGGTACCACAGATCGGGACGTGGGTGCCAGAAGGTGTACCGTCTCTGAGAAAGGAGGTCCTTCCTCAGAGGGATTGGCCAGGAAAGGGCTGTCGTGAAGAGCACCAGTTCGGAGAACCAAGTCCGGGTGGGCCAATAAGGCGCAACCAAAAGGACCTGCTCTTCATCCTCCCTAATTTTGCACAGGACCTCCGTGCCGAGAGTCCCCTCAGTCAGGGAATAAAACAAGGGGCAGTGCGAAGAGTCTACGGAGGCAAAGAGATCAACCTGTGCGTCACCAAACTGTTCCCAAATGAGCTGAACAGTCTGGGGATGGAGTCTCCATTCTCCAGGAAGTGGCCGAACCCATGAGAGCTCGTCGGCCGCACGGTTCAGCTCTCCCGGAATGTGAATGGCTTGAAGCGACCTCAGATGCGACATACGGTGGGAACGTAGACCACCTTGTCGGTTGATGTACACTACTGTCGCCGCGTTGTCTGAACGGACTACTACGTGTTGGTCCTTGAGCAACACCTAGAAACGGTGCAGAGCCAAGCATACTGCCAGGGACTCGATTGCGAAGCCAGTGCTGAAGCGTTTTTTATATGAAGCAGTCCGAGCGGTGTGGCTTCCGCTGCTGATGCCATATGCCCCAGGAGCCTCTGAAATAACTTCAGTGGAACCCCACTCTTGCCCTCGAATTGACTCAGGCAATTCAGCAGTGACTGCGAACACTCGTTCGGAAGCTGCACACACATGGTGACCGAGTCGATTTCCATAGCGAGAAAAGAGATCCTCTGCACGGGGGAGAGTTTGCTCCTTTCCCAGTAAACCCGAAGGCCCAAACGGGCGCGGTGCCGGAGCACCATGTCCCTGTGTTCGTAAACCTGGTCTCGAGAGTGAACTAGGATCAGCCAGTCGTCGAGATAGCTCAGGATGCGAACCCCGTGTTGCCGGAGTGGCACAAGGGCTGCCTCGACGACTTTCGTGAAGATGCGAGAAACAGATTAAAGCCTATATATTTACTCTAGAAACTAACACCACAAACATGTAAAACAGTGATAGATGGGTCTCTTAACCTTTACGCTGAGGAGAAAATCCAATGCAACTTTGAAGGGACCAAGAGAAATATAATTATGTATTTCTACTCAGCATGACTTTTAGATGCAACTAAAGTAAAATGATCAAATTATTTATTCTTGATGCAAGAAGGAGCAGACAATAAAAATGGACAATAAAAGTTTAATACTTGGTGCAGAAAATACAAAAAGAAAGTAAAATTGGAAGCAAATAAGACTCTCTCTTTATTGACTAACAAGACAGCAAAGCATCTCAATCAAACTCTTCTTCAGCTTCCTGAGCAAGAACAGTTAGTAAAAAAAAACAAAAAAACACTTGTACTTTCAAACATATAGATTATATTAAGCAACATTATATATGCGATATTGCTCTTTGGGAAGGAACTTTATCTTTGAGTTGATGTGAATCTCTCAGTTAAATATAAACTATTTAATGCGACACATTGACAATGTTTCTTTTATACTGTCGATGGTTGTGGCCAGGGCTGTAGAGTTCTAGAATCGCCGGAGTCCGAGATATGAGGTAGTTCAGGGGGTTCGGGGTCATGCTCCCCCGAGAAAATACATATGTGCATTTCAAGACATATGACGGCTAAAATCTCCATCACTCTTTCTTTTTCTCTCAGTCTCCCTACTATGGCCTGTCTCTTCCCCTCCTAAAGCTGAGCTTTCTCTGATATTCTTTTGTCAGTGAAGAAAGCTAACATAGGGTCAACTGATATTTATATACATCAGTTTTCCTGATTATTTTTGTCGGTTGTTTAACATTTTTATCCTAAAATAGCTGTCAAATATGAAATGTTTAGTTTAGCTATTTTTGATCTCACACTTCATGACCGTTAACTGAAGTGCTAGAATATGTGCTCAGCAGCTTCTGTGAACATAAAGCCTGTCTACTTTAATTTGATTGGTCATCTCAATATTCTGATGTTGATGAGCGGCGACAGACCTCAGAGCTCAGACGAGAAGATCTTGGAGCTGTGCAATTTCCTTGCAGCACTAAAGTAGATTTAATACTATATTAGGGAATCATTTCACAACCTTTGTTATATACACCTCGGAAATATACTGAAGTCTGGACCTTGGTGACTTCATAACTGGCTACAGCCGTGGTTGAGGCTGGTTAAGACAAACTAATAGGAAAGAGAGGTGGCATCGCACTTGAAAGTGCTGGAACTGAAGATAAGCTACTTAATGTGAGTTTTTGTATGTCTGTGTAGAGAAGATGATTGAGTGAAGCTCTTCCCACATGCAGTGCAGTGATACGGTTTCTCTCCAGTGTGGATCCTCTCATGTGTTTTCAGGGTTCCTGACCGACTGAATCTCTTGTCGCAGTGTGAACACTTGTAAGGTTTCTCTCCAGTGTGAATTCTCTGGTGCTGTTTCAAAACTTCAGCTGTGATAAAAGTCTTCCCACACTCAAAGCACACATGATTTCTAACACCAGTGTGTATTTTTCGATGAAGTCTTAAATCCTGCGGACGTGAAAAACTCTTTCCACACAAAGAACATGAATGTGGTTTCTCCTGTGAATGAACTGTCAAGTGTCTCTTCAGGTTTGAAGCCCACAAAAATGTTTTGCCACATTGGTCACATTCATGCAGTTTCTCTCCAGTGTGGATCTTCATGTGTTCCTGAAGGTGTCCTTGATGTCTAAAACTCTTCCCACACTGATCACATGTGAACGGTTTCTCTCCAGTGTGGATCTTCATGTGTTCCTGAAGGTGTCCTTGACGTCTAAAACTCTTCCCACACTGATCACATGTGAACGGTTTCTCTCCAGTGTGAATCCTCATGTGAATCTCGAGACTCTGTTTGTATGTGAAACTCTTTCCACACTGAGTGCAAGTGAAAGATTTCTGAGATCTTCTTTGATGTTTCTCCACTTCATTCTCATCCATCGGGCCTGAAATTAAAGTTAAAAAAGTGCTCAGTAAATGAATAAAAGAAAAATTATATATATATAAAAAAAAAATCTACGTTTAGTTTTATCCCCCCCCGCTGTACCGAACCATCATGTTTGTGTTCCATTACGGCCGTATTATATTGTGTTGCAAATGCAATCAGTGATGGGAATAACGGCGTTATAAATAAACGGCGTTACTAAAGGCGTTATTTTTTTCAGTAACGAGTAATCAAACTAATTAGTTAGTTACAGTGCCATTACCGTTACTGTCAATAAAATGCGGCGTTACTATAATTGAGCTCACTGAAGAGGTTTTCATCCGAGTAGGCTCTCTCTCAGCCATTTTTTTCTGGTGTGTGTGTTTATGAGGCGCCGGACTGGACAAAAACTAGGCGAACGCCGCGAACGCGCTCGACAGTGCGCGAGAGAGACCAAGTGTGTCCGAGAACACGCTCGACAGTGCGCGAGAGAGACCAAGTGTGTCCGAGAACACGCTCAACAGTGCGCGAGAGAGACCAAGTGTGTCCGAGAACACGCTCAACAGTGCGCGAGAGACCGAGTGTGTCCGAGAACACGCTCGACAGTGCGCGAGAGAGACGAGGGTGTCCGAGAACACGCTAGACAGTGCGCGAGAGAGACCAAGTGTGTCCGAGAACACGCTCGACAGTGCGCGAGAGAGACCAAGTGTGTCCGAGAACACGCTCGACAGTGCGCGAGAGAGACCGAGTGTGTCTGAGAACACGCTCGACAGTGCGCGAGAGAGACCGAGTGTGTCCGAGAACACGCTCAACAGTGCGCGAGAGAGACCAATTGTGTCCGAGAACACGCTCAACAGTGCGCAAGAGAGGCCGAGGGTGTCCGAGAACACGCTCAACAGTGCGCAAGAGAGACCAATTGTGTCCGAGAACGCGCTCGACAGTGCGCAAGAGAGGCCGAGGGTGTCCGAGAACACGCTCAACAGTGCGCGAGAGACCAATTGTGTCCGAGAACGCGCTCGACAGTGCGCGAGAGAGACCAAGTGTGTCCGAGAACACCCTCGACAGTGCGCGAGAGAGACCAAGTGTGTCCGAGAACGCGCTCGACAGTGCGTGAGAGAGACCAATTGTGTCCGAGAACGCGCTCGACAGTGCGCGAGAGAGACCAAGTGTGTCCGAGAACACGCTCGACAGTGCGCGAGAGAGACCAAGTGTGTCCGAGAACACGCTCGACAGTGCGCGAGAGAGACCGAGTGTGTCCGAGAACGCGCTCGACAGTGCGCGAGAGAGACCAAGTGTGTCCGAGAACACGCTCAACAGTGTGCGAGAGAGACCGAGTGTGTCCGAGAACGCGCTCGACAGTGCGCGAGAGAGACCGAGTGTGTCCGAGAACACACTCGACAGTGCGCGAGAGAGACCAATTGTGTCCGAGAACACGCTCAACAGTGCGCAAGAGAGGCCGAGGGTGTCCGAGAACACGCTCAACAGTGCGCGAGAGAGACCAAGTGTGTCCGAGAACGCGCTCGACAGTGCGCGAGAGAGACCGAGTGTGTCTGAGAACACGCTCAACAGTGCGCAAGAGAGGCCGAGGGTGTCCGAGAACACGCTCAACAGTGCGCGAGAGAGACCAATTGTGTCCGAGAACACGCTCAACAGTGCTCAAGAGAGGCCGAGGGTGTCCGAGAACACGCTCAACAGTGCGCGAGAGAGACCAATTGTGTCCGAGAACACGCTCAACAGTGCGCAAGAGAGGCCGAGGGTGTCCGAGAACACGCTCAACAGTGCGCGAGAGACCAATTGTGTCCGAGAACGCGCTCGACAGTGCGCGAGAGAGACCAGGTGTGTCCGAGAACGCGCACGACAGTGCGCGAGAGAGACCAAGTGTGTCCGAGAACGCGCTCGACAGTGCGCGAGAGAGACCAGGTGTGTCCGAGAACACGCTCGACAGTGCGCGAGAGAGATCCAATGTGTCCGAGAATGCGCTCGACAGTGCGAGAGAGACCCAATGTGTCCGAGCATAAATACTTTATTTATAAATAAATTACAAATTTCAGCATTAGAATAATCTCTGTAGCATATTGGTATTATATGCAATGTTTTAATTAGTTTATATAACATGGTTATAAAATAAAACTCCAAAATAACCTGCATCTGAAAACATCTTTGTTTGACCGGTTGTGAACACGTGCGGCAAAAATTACTAGAATTTGGCTAAAATAACCTCTGATGATGACGTTCTCTGCAGGTTCTAAAAATAAACCCCCAAAAGATTATATTTTATTATTATTAATGTTGGTACATTGTTCAGTATTATACTGAGAGCAATTTTGTTAAACTTACTACTGTGAGGAAGAAAATACTTCAAGTAGGCTATACAGTATGTCTACCAGTTGTAAAGGTGTGTGAGTTTTATCATTTTAATTATATGCACTAGTGTATGTGTATGCATATTTTTTATTTCTATTTATTTATTTTTGGTACATTTCTTAAGAAGCATAATTTATTTTTTGACTTATTATTTGTTGGCCAGTTGTGGTCTGTGCAATAAATATTAGAAGTTCTAAACCATCTATTGTGTTTTGTTGTTCCACTATAGTAGTGATAATATTTTAATATTTAAGTTAATAGGTGTCTCTCACATTGTCCCACAGCAACATTAAACTAATGTAGATTAGTGTACAATGTTTTATAATAATAACATGTTCTATTTAGTATCCATTTCATTCATTTAACATTTCATATTGGGGGTATCCAAGAAATTTCGTATATTTAAACTTTTTTTTTTTTTTTTTAAGTAACGCAATAGTTACTTTCCCTGGTAACTAGTTACTTTTGTAATGATGTAATTCAGTTACTAACGCAGTTACTTTTTGTGAGAGGTAACTAGTAACAATAACTAATTACTTTTTTAAAGTAACTTACCCAAAACTGGTTGTAATTCAGTGTTAATACTGGAAAAAAAAAATGTGTTAGTTATATCATTTATAACTGAATGAGTCTAGTAACAGTATTTAGTTATAGTTACACTTGACATGGGTAAAATGTACATGTTAAAGATGATAAAACATTTACAGTTAATTTTACCTAACACATACTGTATGTAAAATGTAACCTGAGAGAGAGTGTAAGTTTATAAAGGAATCGAGAGAAAGAGAGATGCCATTGATCAGTTGAGTCTGGCCAAAGGGCTTTAAGAAGAACAGAGAGCAGAAAAAGAAGAGCCAGAGCAACAGTTAGACAGTTAGAGCAACTGCACGGGTCCGATTTTGTAAATCCGCACCCGCCCGTACCCGCAGTGCTTCAAACCGCATCCGACCCGTTATCCGTCAACAGCACTAATTAAAATCCGCACCCGACCCGCTTAAAATAGAACCGACACCCGACCCGCACCCGAAATAAAATCAGTTTAGCCAATCACATTATAGACACAATTACAAAAAAAATTTACCACAAAACTGAGTAACAGACGCGGCTACAACACTATATCTGCCACGCAATTTCGTCTAGCCTACATCTGACAATGTTGGGTTCAAACACGCCCTGCACACCACACATACTGAACAGTGTTAAATTTGAAAAATACTGTTCGACAGAACTGCTTGGTTTGTTACCACAGTTATCTGCGTGCTTCCTCAGGGATGAAGTTCCACATGTGCGGCTATCCAAAACGAGCATGCAGCAAAGCCTTTCACAATATTGTTTACTTCAGATAACTCCAAATTTCTCCCACACACTGGACTTGATTTTTGATGACGTGTTGTCGACAACTTTACAATCTCCACTAGCTATTCTTTTCTTCAACTCCTCAGCATCCATCTCGACGACTGCAAGCAGATCGCGCGCGCGGTTATGAGGAATTTTGTGAAAGTAGCCTAGGTAACGTTATAGATCCTGGGAGAGCGTGGCGCGTTGGCACAAATAAACTGATGTGGATTTTAAATTATTTTATCAACTTGAAATACAGGCATATTTTTGTGTTCCTAAAAATATGCATATATTTTTACGTTTGCATGTGATTGTTTTAAACCCGTGTTTAGACCCGTGTCCGACCCGCACCCGTATCCGACACAGTTGGATATTTTTCACCCGTTTGAGCAAAATTTGCGGGTCACCCGTCAGGTACCCGAACCCGTGCAGGACTCTAACTCCTGGTATTAAGAAGTGTTTTCGACAATCCGATCACAAGTGGACGTGCTAAACACAGGTGTAAACAGGGTCTAAAACAATTTGAGCTTGTCCACTTTTGACCACTTCCAGAGGTAGTCGAAAACACATTCAACCGGATTGCTTTGGTAGTGTAGACGCTCATGTGGTCGAGTGTGTTCAAACAGACACAAATGCGTAAACATTATGGGAAGCGCTGTAGCCAGACGGCATTTAAACTTTGTTGGCTGAAGACCCAAGTTTGGTTTGAAGAAGGAAAACTCTGTGTTTGACGTGGACTTGCAGCTTTAAGAGCAGAAACAAAACTCTTCATCTATTCTTCTGTCCGTCTCTGGTCATTCTCACATGCAAATTGCATGAGCTTATTTCACCCATTATATTGAAAGCCCGTACATTTACCAGCCCATAGACCGTCCCCACAAAGAAACAAAACAAAAGTGGTCGAAAGTGGATAAAAGAGATGGATTTGAAACACCAGGGGCCTGTACCATGAAGCCGGTTTAGGTGGCTAGCCAGCTATGTTTCAGTTTAGTTTCCGCCAACCCTGGGTTTTAGGTACTATGAAAATAGCTTGGCTTTAATCGGTGTTCGTTGCCATGGTATCTTACGCTGCACGGCTAACCTGCTCCGGGGCAGGTTATGTTCTGGATTCAAGATCTCAGACTGAAGTTTGACCAATCAGCTGAGAGCAAAGAAACATATAGGTGACGTAACTTATTCCCAGTGTCTGTTGCAATGACTTCACCTTTTCTTCCAAATCCTGTGACATCTCAGCGCAAATTGTTTGACGAGCACTTCGTAGAGAAAGAGTTTTTAGCCAGACAAAATCCCCTTGCCTTTCCTGATAGTTACTTGTATGAAAGATACAGATTTTCCGCGGAAGGAATGTCTTATCTTTGCGAACTTCTTGAGCCGCACATAAAGAATTTAACACGTCGAATTCATGCACTTACTGTACCGCAAATATTGCGTTGCGTTTTTTTTTTTTTTTTTGTTGCAAGTGGTACATTCCTGCACGGTGGGTGACGCACAGAAGCTATAGGGGAAAACACGGTTTGTCGAACCATTCGTAAGGTGGTCCTCGCTCTGCAGGAGTACATGAATAGTTTCATTAATAGTGTTCCCCGGACATTTATCGGCCATGTCCATAAAAGAGGGCTTTTATAAAATTGCCGGTAAGATATATTGATAGGGTGACATCACATGAACACATTTTATTTATTTTATTTTTTTCAAAAAGCAAATTGCACAAATGTGCTATACAATATAAAACATGTTAAGAATTATTTTAAATCTTTATTATTATTCTGTTAATCTTATGTTAGGATTCCCTAGCTTTCTTAGTAGTACAAATACGTTCTATATTTATGTAAAATTATGTATGTATGTGTAGCCTATGTGTAATAGCCTATAGCCTATTTTTATAATATATAAAAAATGTGCATGTATCATTTTTTATATATTATAAAAATAGCCTATATTACACATAGGCCTATAGGCTACACATACATACATAATTTTACATAAATATAGAACGTATTTGTTTAACTTACACATTAACAATCAGCAATCTTTCTCCAACAGTCTTCTCTTGCTTTGGCAGCAGAGACCATATTGTTTCGAGCTTGAAATACATATTTAAATTCATCGTGATTCTGAATGATTATCTCTTGCTCCTCCGCGGGAAAATATATTGCTCACGCTCTACCCGCGATTGGTTGTTCAGTGTCGACGTCACTCTTTTATGTGCACGCGCGCGTGGAGTAATCATAGCTTAAGGATCAAAGCCTGAGTTGACAGAGAAAGTTGATGAGCTGCATCATGGTACCAATAAAGCCTGATTGCATCGGTTTGGTTGTCAACTCAAAACTAATCCTGTAACCCCGAGTTTGTTCAGCTACCTTCATGGTACAGGCCCCAGGTGTAAACGGGATTGGTCCCTTGTATACTTGTGATCCAACTGACCAAAACGCATCTTAACACCAGCTGTAGACAAAGCCTTACAATCTTCTTTAATCCTTTTGAACATGTGATTGAACCAAATGTGAGACATTTAAACTGACCAATCAGCAGATTACAGCTTTCCCACATCGTACTGAAGGTGTGACATTTAGCAAACCTCAGATGTACACACACATCTTGGCCGACAGACCTTTATCACTATCAGCACTTCTTTACGGATCACTAATGGCCCTTGTGGTAAGAAAGAGGGGGTTGGAGCAGGAAAGCAAACGTCTTTGTTCATTTATAAGGCTCTGAATAAATCACATTTTTGTAGTGAGAACTATTAAATATTTGATAAACTATGCAACTACCTAAAATATTAATATTTTAAAAATACGCAATAATGTTATAATTTTAACACTCCCTGTTTTTACACAAACTAAACCACGTGTAGCAAAGTCTATTTATTTGATTTAAAAAAAAAAAAAAAATTATGTTGGTGTTTTAGCAAGATAATAACAATATTTTGGAATGCGCAAAAACTGTATTAAGACATATCCATCATTTTGGTAACATGGTTGCAGTAATTGTGAACCAGATGTAAAATAAACAGAAAAAAAATGCTCAGATAATACTAATATTGACTTACAGATAACAAACATCCTTGTTAAAAATAAATAATTGCACCCGGTTCATATTATTTGCTGCTTTAATTATAATTCACAACTAGATTTGTCCTACTATAACAGAGCTAAATCTGATGAACTGCTTTATAACCTTAATGTTCTTCAGCCTCACTAATGAAGAATCAGGAATAAACACCAACCTCTTTGTTCTTCAGTGTGTTTCATTCTGCAGTGTTCTGGATCTCTCATGTTCTCACTGTCCTTCAATAAACTCTGTCTTTGCAGATTTCAGCTCTTCCTGATGGTTTGATGCTCGTCTTCACTTGTAGCTGATGGGAATATTCCAGCATTTATTCGTGAATTGCAATGGGAGGAGCTTCACTGGAGGAGGATGAGCTTCACTGGAGGAGGAGGAGGAGCTTCACTGGAGGAGGAGGAGCTTACCTGAAAGATGAGGAGGAGCTTCACTGAAGGAGGAGGTGCTTCACTGAAGGAGGAGGAGCAGATCCGACAAAATCAAGAAGAAATCACTTATTGATTAAAAAAAAAAATTGTCCACCCACTTTATGGTCACATTATTAAAAAATTAAGAATAAAAAAAAAAGATTAAAACATAAAAATATATTTACAGATTTGCAAGAAACAAATGGCACACCAATACAGTTAACTCAACTTGTTTGTGTTTATTGTGTTGCATATGAAACATGGTTCATCACAGATTATTGAAATAAAAGCCATTATGAAACTTACCTATATCTTGTAGATGTCACAATAGCTGATCATGTCGTTTGCTCAAATCTGTTGACAATAAAATGAGCTTAATGTGTGAATTTACAGATCTGAAGACATCAGCATAATGAATGAGGAGAAAACAGGATCTATTGACACGAAATAAAGAGGCTTTTCAGCTGCTCTGATAATAGTGATGAGCCATAGACTATCAATACTCATTCAACAAGAATATAGAGAATACAAGAATGATACAGAAAATATATAACAACAGTAATATAAATGTAAATATAAAGACAGCCGCTGATGACATTATCAACGCTTGTAATTTGTCCATATGAATCCGATTCCCGAATAACTAAATTACAACAAAGTAGTTCGCTAACATCTTACCGTTTTGTATGGAAAAAGAAACAGACACACGATGAAAACCTTTCTGAAAAGACCCCGTAATATGTCGAGTAAACTTTATAGTAGAGTTACGTGATTTAACGTGTGAACTGTTTACCTCAAAAGACTCAGGAGACGCGCGACGGCGAGAGTGGTGACGTCATCACCGCGAGACGAAATAAATGATAGATTATGAAAAACGAATTTTTAAGCATAACTTTTCTCCACTCAACTCTGTGATTTGGAACAAAAAATATATTACGTTTAAAAATAAATCTTTATTTTACAGAAACTGGTATAATAACTGTATCATTTCGGTCAGACAGTTATATAAGAATAATGAACATCTCTTAACTGTGAATTCCTTAATCATTATAAGATCCCTGTAACTACTAAAGAGTTTGATGTAGTATTTGATGCCATTCTCAGTGGCCTTATTCAACTTTTATCAGGCATGATTTTAAAAGTCTCTTCTGCTCACAAAGGCTGCATTTAAAAAAACAGTAATGTTGTGAAATGTTATTACAAATATTTTCAAATATATATATGTGAATATATAGTAAAGAATAATTTGTTCCTGTGACCAAAGCTGAATTTTAGCATCATTAATCCAGTCTTCAGTGTCACATGATCCTTCAGAAATCATTCTAATATGATGATTTGATGCTCAAAAAAACAAAACAAAATTTCAGGATTCTTTGATTAATAGAAAGTTCAAAAGAACAGAAATATAAATATTTTGTAATAATAATCACTACCGTTCAAAAGTTTGGGATCAGTAAGACATTTTATTTATTTTCCTCTGCACGGGGGAGAGTTTGCTCCTTTCCCAGTTAACCCGAAGGCCCAAACGGGCGCGGTGCCGGAGCACCATGTCCCTGTGTTCGCAAACCTGGTCTCGAGAGTGAACTAGGATCAGCCAGTCGTCGGGATAGCTCAGGATGCGAACCCTGTGTTTCCGGAGTGGCACAAGGGCTGCCTCGACGACTTTCGTGAAGATGCGAGAGACAGATTAAAGCCTATATATTTAAACATTTGTAAAACAGTGATAGATGGGTCTCTTAACCTTTACGCTGAGGAGAAAATCCAATGCAACTTTGAAGGGACCAAGAGAAACATGATTATGTATTTCTATTCAGCATGACTTTTAGATGTAACTAAAGTAAAATTATAAAATTATTTATTCTTGATGCAGGAAGAAGGAGCAGACAATAATGGACAAAAATGGACAATAAAAGTTTAATACTTGGTGCAGAAAATACAAAAAGAAAGTAAAATTGGAAGCAAATAAGACAGATCTCTCTCTTTATTGACTAACAAGATAATAAAGCATCTCAATCAGCCTCTTCTTCAGCTTCCTGAGCAAGAACAGTAAAAAATGTTTAAAAAACCCACTTGTACTTTTAAACATAGATTATATAAAGCAAAATGATATATGCGATATTGGCTCTTTGAGAAGGAACTTTATCTTTGAGTTGATGTGAATCTAACAGTAGAAACTACTGTTCTTAAATATAAACTATTTAATGTGACAAATGTTGACAATGTTTCTTTTATACTGTCGATGGTTGTGGCCAGGGCTGTAGAGTTCTAGAATCGCCGGAGTCCGAGATATGAGGTAGTTCAGGGGGTTCGGGGTCATGCTCCCCCGAGAAAATACATATGTGCATTTCAAGACATATGAAGGCTAAAATCTCCATCACTCTTTCTTTTTCTCTCAGTCTCCCTACTATGGCCTGTCTCTTCCCCTCCTAAAGCTGAGCTTTCTCTGATATTCTTTTGTCAGTGAAGAAAGCTAACATAGGGTCAACTGATATTTATATACATCAGTTTTCCTGATTATTTTTGTCGGTTGTTTAACATTTCTATCCTAAAATAGCTGTCAAATATGAAATGTTTAGTTTAGCTATATTTGATCTCACACTTCATGACCGTTAACAGAAGCGCTAGAACATGCGCTCAGCAGCTTCTGTGAACATAAAGCCTGTCTACTTTAATTTGATTGGTCATCTCAATATTCTGATGTTGATGAGCGGCGACAGACCGCAGAGCTCAGACGAGAAGATCTTGGAGCTGTGCAATATCCTTGCAGCACTAAAGTAGAGTTAATACTATATTAGGGAATCATTTCATATGTGATATATACTTTGTTATATACAAATCTTTGTATATAACAAAGATTTCACAACCTTTGTTATATACACCTCGGAAATATACTGAAGTCTGGACCTTGGTGACTTCATAACTGGCTACAGCCGTGGTTGAGGCTGGTTAAGACAAACTAATAGGAAAGAGAGGTGGCATCGCACTTGAAAGTGCTGGAACTGAAGATAAGCTACTTAATGTGAGTTTTTGTATGACTGTGTAGAGCAGATGATTGAGTGAAGCTCTTCCCACATGCAGTGATACGGTTTCTCTCCAGTGTGGATCCTCTCGTGTGTTTTCAGGGATTCTGACCGACTGAATCTCTTGTCGCAGTGTGAACACTTGTAAGGTTTCTCTCCAGTGTGAATTCTCTGGTGCCGTTTCAAATCTTCAGCTGTGATAAAAGTCTTCTCACACTCAAAGCACAAATGATTTCTTACACCAGTGTGTATTTTCTGACGTTCTTTTAAATCCTGCAGACGTGAAAAACTCTTTCCACACAAAGAACATGAATGTGGTTTCTCCTGTGAATGAACTGTCATGTGGCTCTTCAGGTTTGAAGCCCACAAAAATGTTTTGCCACATTGATCACATTCATGCAGTTTATCTCCAGTGTGGATCTTCATGTGTTTCTGAAGGTGTCCTTTATGTGTAAAACTCTTCCCACACTGATCACATGTGAACGGTTTCTCTCCAGTGTGGATCCTCATGTGAACCTTGAGACTCTGTTTGTATGTGAAACTCTTTCCACACTGATTGCAAGTGAAAGATTTCTGAGATCTTTGATGTTTCTCCACTTCATTCACTTCTTCATTTTCATCCATTGGGCCTGAAATTAAAGTAAAAAAAAAGCTCAGTAAATCAATAAAAGAAAAATTATGTAGTGAAAAATATATATATAAAACCCAGATGTAATAGCAGAAAGAATTGAGTTGTGTTCTGTTATACAAGATTATGATGATGTTGATTCATTATGTCCCTCACTGTAAAAAAAAATTACATCCCCAAGTCAAAAATTTCAAGTGACCGATAACATCTAAATTTTTCAATTAGTCTGACGTAGTTAACAGACTACTGCAACAAGAATTTCACTTGGGCCAATTGAAAAATGTTGATGTTATCGGTCACTTGAAATTTTTTATTTGGGAGGGTTAGAAATTTTTTACAGTGCTGGAATTTTCCATGAAAGGGGTGCATTAATGTACTAGACATAATTTTTTTATTCATTAGAGTCAAAAATTTATAGAGCCCCTAATAATGGGATATTATGATGGGAGAAAGAATAATATTTCAATGCTTTTGTGTTCCCACAAGAAACTTTTTGATACTCGCAAAACCTCAGAGATATTTGCGAGCAAACGCAAAATTACACGTGGGAATGCAAACGCTTTTGCGAGGGAGATGTAAGGGCGTCCTCAGGCAGTGGTTCAGGCTTTAGTGGTTTTGTCGAATAAAGAAACATTATCAGCATGCTGGTGTAAAACTGTATATTTCTTATCTATTACCACCCATCGCTACCAACCACGGACAGTTAGTATAGTAAAAAATATGTGGGAGAGCATTGCAAGTTTGTGACTATATTTTAGGGGAGCAACGGTACATGTATTCATCCCGAACCGTACGGTATGAGCCCGGATTGGTCCCTTGTATACTTGTGATCCAACTGACCAAAACACATCTTAACACCAGCTGTAGACAAAGCCTCACAATCTTCTTTAATCCTTTTGAACATGTGATTGAAACCAAATGTGAGACATTTAAACTGAACAATCAGCAGATTACAGCTTTCCCACATCGTACTGAAGGTGTGACATTTAGCAAACCTCAGATGTACACACACATCTTGGCCGACAGACCTTTATCACTATCAGCACTTCTTTACGGATCACTAATGGCCCTTGTGGTAAGAAAGAGGGGGTTGGAGCAGGAAAGCAAACGTCTTTGTTCATTTGCAACCCTAAAGAACGCAAAAACAATGAAATATAGTTTTTCCATCACCATGTCCCTTTAGGGGCTCTGAATAAATTACATTTTTTGTTGCTGGTTCAAATCATACCTATCTGACCGCTACCATTTTGTCTATTTAAATGGAGAAAAATCGATCATAACTCCAGTAAACTATGGAGTGCCGCAGGGATCTGTGTTAGGCCCTCTGTTATTCTCAATATATATGATGCCACTTGGAAATATTATAAGAAAACATGGAATTAGTTTCCATTGTTATGCTGATGACACTCAAATATATATTTCATCACGGCCGGGTGAAAACGCTAAATTATCCAAATTGACAGAGTGTGTTAAAGATATAAAAGATTGGATGACGCGTAATTTTCTTTTATTAAATCCAGACAAGACAGAGGTAATGCTTATCGGTTCAAAAAACCGCCCACAAAACCTCGCACAATACAACCCGGTATCACAACAAGACGTGAAATAATCACGTTGGTCCACTTTGGAAAACGTGTAGATGTCACAGTTTAACACACTTATACGTGAATCTTACACGTTTGCCATATCATGAAGATATCTGTCTACAATTTCGCTTTTACCATTTTATAGATTATAAATGTAAGATCCCTTAACCCTACTCCCACACCTAAACATTTTATAGACAATATTAAAATGATAAAACGTAATGGACAAATATGTGTAAGTTAGGGGAATGGCAGTTTTATGAACAATATAGCATTAAAAGATATAGTTTGAGCCACTAATCCTACCCCCAAACCTAACCATTTCTTAAAACTACGTAGGCTACAATTGTAAAGAAAAACAACAGACAGACAAGTATAATCACAATAATTTATTTATTGTTCCTATAGAAGTTTACATTTACATTTACGCATTTGGCAGACGCTTTTATCCAAAGCGACTTACATTGCATTATCCTATACATTTATACATAGGTATGTGCAATCCCCTGGGATCGAACCCACAACCTTGCGTTGTTAACGCAATGCTCTTACCACTGAGCTACAGGAAAGAAGTTAGAACCATAATACACAACATCGATTCACAAAATACATCAATTTTATTAGCTTAATGTAATCCAAACCTTCAGAATCCATTTATTATTTTCTCAATAAAAAGAGAAAAAAAAAAAAGAGAAAATGTGAAATATATATTTGAGTGTCATCAGCATAACAATGGAAACTAATTCCATGTTTTCTTATAATATTTCCAAGTGGCATCATATATATTGAGAATAACAGAGGGCCTAACACAGATCCCTGCGGCACTCCATAGTTTACTGGAGTTATGATCGATTTTTCTCCATTTAAATAGACAAAATGGTAGCGGTCAGATAGGTATGATTTGAACCAGCAACAAAAAAGAGACTAGATTGTCTATCGACTGGCCTTCTCAACAAGCAGGTCAAGGGGCTGAAAGAGACCTGTATGATGGAAAGAGACTCCCGTCACGTCTTCCGCCAGCCAGGCAGTTTATTCCAGCCGTCCCGGCCTGTGTGGCTGAGATTAAAAAGTTTTTGGGCAAGCCTTTTTCACATTGAGTGCCTGTTAAGGGTTTCTCAAGGCTAGATGTTCAGAGAATGGACGATCTAGGGATGGCAGATCCTCCTCCTGTGGTAACATCGGTAGCGAATCATTTGCACCCGAGCCGCAGGGCGGCGTTTTCTTCAACCGGAGCCTCGCTGCCAGGAAAGACAGAGCACTTCGCCGCCTCTGTTTTTCAAAAGATCTATAACTCAACTGCGCTGTCTGTTCGTGCTTTGAACGCGACGTCCCTCCTTACAGCCTATCAAGAGGCGCTATTAGAGGAGATGGGTCGTCAGCTGGACTCCGGATCTCCCAACCCAGTGCTCTGGGAGGAGATATGCGTCATCGCAGATTTAAACCTGCGCACGTCCCACGGAGCAGTTCAAAGTTGCGGTCGGAGAATGGGCTTAGCAGTTGTGGGAGAGAGATCGCTGTGGCTGGGTTTGTCAGGACTCTCTGACAAAGAAAAAGTGGAGTTTTTGGATGCCTCTATAGATGGAGTTTATGGAGTTTTTGGATGCCTTACCACCTGAGCCGGCCGAATTTCAAACCCTCAGGGAGAGGAGGGCACTCAGATTATCAGCTTTCCCGCCCCGCGCCCCACGCCACCGCAACAGCAGGGCAACGCGGCTCCACAGTCAAAGCCCGGTTTCGTTTGGCCGAAACAGTCGTTCGCAGCCGCAGCTGCGAAACACAGATCGGGCTGCCCCTCAGGGGAATAAGAAGAGGAGGTCTACCTGATACGTCAGTTCGGCGTCAGGAAGATGTTGGGAGACAGCACCCAGGGTTTATCTGTCCCATCCCTTCAGAACGATTCCTCTCTCCCTCCCGCGGGGAAAGGGAGAAGGAATGCAGAGGTAAAATGTGTTCGTGTGGACAGTTCAGAGTTCAGCGTGTGCGGGAATGTGGCCAGTATTCTACTAGTGCCCCCCAAGAGTTTGTTTCCCCCTCCACCTTCGAGGTCTGTTATGAGGGGAGAAGGTCTAATGTTCACAAGCATCCCATCAAAAATAAAGTTTTCTCTGATGCATCCAGGTCAAGGACCGAGGGCGCAGAGTGGAAAAAAAAAAAAAATTAAATTAAATAAAATAAATAATCACACAAACAATCACAAATGAATACCACTATGATCCTTCAAATGATCCTTCACTGGAGCTCTATTTAAGTAATCCGTATGAAAGCAGCGGCATGTACAGTTTCTCAAACGCGTCCTAATTAACTCTAATGTGACCACGCGCGCACAAGCGATTGACATGCAAATGATCCATGCGGACGAACGCAGACCTGTAAACACCCTCATTACCTCAAAACAAAATCAGAGACTTCGGTAACTTACTCCTCTGCTTTTCATCGAGTTTGGAAGACTGTGTTTGTGCTGTGCTGTGCTGTTTCACTTGGATTTACCTCAGAAGAATTAGAAGAACGCGATTTGAAGATGAGACGATTTTTAAGGTAAAACATGTTAAACTGGTGGTGCCAGATTAAAATGTATGTTATGAAATGAGATTGGAGTAAAACATGAACTAAGCCTAATATCGTACATGTATATGTATCTATATATAGACAGAAACATGTTGAAATGTGAACTAGACTGGTAGGCAACCTTTCAGTGCTATGTATACATGTTTGACACAAGGATGTTTTTATATTCTATAATAAAACACAGCATGATAAAAGTAGGCTAGTATGAGTGTATACTATGGTGAATATTATGTTTCATGTTTCATATTATGAATAATATGTTTGTGGATTGAGCGGCTTGATCCCTTCAGTAAATGTTCTCTGCACGCGTTTGAAAAGCAAAATGCGCCAAACAATAGGCTTCTTTTTTTTTTACTCCAAATGTTTTTTTCGTTATGACATTATGAAATGAGATTGAAGTAACATATGCTAATCAATATATTTTTCTCTAGTGCAGTGTTACTGAAGTGTTCCTTTTTAACGATTTATAGGCTATTGTTATTATTATTTTATGCAGCACAGCACATAGCTTATGCCTTCAAGGCACGACAAACCTGGTGTTCATTTTATATAAATATACCCTTTTACAAGCCCACGTGATCAAATAGTTGCGCGCGCATTTTGGCAACGGAAGTGGTGTTGTTCCCCACTGGCTCTAACGTGTTAGCAACTCCAAAAGTTTATCAAAACGGTTTCCCGGCATCAAAATGTCTGGTTGTTGCGTTTACGGTTGCACTAAGGGCGAATCTCATACACATTGGGGTGTATAGCCATGGGATTTACTGGGTACATCCCAGTCCCCCTGAAGCCAGCTTGTGCAGTCTGGATTGTGCCTGCCCTCCTCCATGCTCTCCTCCATGCCCTCCTCCATGCCCTCCCAAACAAGGAAAAAAACTCCCCCTTAAGGAGCTTTCTCCCTCCTGTTAGCCCCATGAAGCTCCTTCCCTCCTCATTCCAATGATGTTTCAGGGACTTGTCGGCTGGTTGCAGACAGTGGGTGGTGTGGGAAGGATAGCACACCACATGTACCCTGTGTGACTGCATGAGCCCCAGGAATTCGATGTTGAATACATAGCTGGTGTGGCCGTCCAGCAGCAGCATATGTGGTCTGAGGTCATCCTTAGGGAGCATGTCCACAAACTGCTTCCCCCAATCCAAAAACAGCTCAGTTGTTATCCAGCCATTATCGGACACCTTCACTACTGTGTTGGGAGTAACATTATAAAGCCACTCTGCTTTTAGCCTCTTGGCTTTGAAGATGACCAAGAGAGGGTCGTAGTCCCCTGCAGCATTAAAGCTGGCCAAAGCTGTTGTCGTCTCCCCTTTATCGCCTGACGTGATCTCGTAGCAGGCACTCCCCACCTCTGAAATCACAGTGGCTGATAGAAAATGGTCCTGCATTCCTGTCTCATCGCAATTCCAAATGTGGGAAGGCACATCCTTGATTCCCAGCTCAGTAAGAAGATCTTGATACTGCTGGAACCATTTCTCAATTGCTGTGGGGTTAATCCCCGCTGCTCTTGCAGCAGAGAGGGCCTCCGGTTTCCTTTGGCTGAGGTCAGGATTTCGGCGCATACAATTTTCAAACCAGTACTGCTCAGTGCTCTTTTTTTTTCTTCTGAAAATCCAGGCAAGTTGTTGGTAGGAAAGCAACTGGATCTCCTTTCTTCTAAGTGGGAAACCTCTCTTGGAAAGGGTCTTGATCAGCTTAGCCAACTCTGCCTCACTCTCTTTAGGTAAGACTGGTTTGCGACCCGAAGCATGCCTGTAGCCTTGTACATGATTCTTGGCCCTCCGCTGGAGGGTGCTTTTTGGCACATTCCATGCACATGCAATCATGCTAAGTTGAGGAGCCTGCCCTGCCTCCACCTGCTCCCTATACTCCATAATCACACCCTTCATCCTATCCTCACTCCATTGGTTCAACTTTTGCCCTGGCTTCTGACCTAGCCTATTCTTCTTTGCTTTCCTTATCTCCTTCCTCGCTGTCCTCTTTTCTGACACTGGATTCTGAAATAGGACCTACATGATTATTATCATCATTAATATTATTCTGTCAATCTGTCAATTAGCATCGTGATTAGCATTAGCAGCAAGCTCAATATAAGTAGTTTAAGTCAGTCTTTGTTGAAATATCTAGCTAACTAATTAAATTTATGAGGGACATATAAAAAGCAAACTCAATTCCTCCATTAGAATGACTTGAATGACTATCCCAGTTTGCCAGTAATACCCTGTCCCAGTTTAACAATATGCTATTAGCAAACTGGGACAGTGTCAAAATCGCATAAAAAAAACAAAAAAAACAAGAGGTTTAATATGAATGTGATTTTTAAAAATTCTGATTTACCATTAGATCCTATAACAAAATATATAACAATTACAAATGATCCATGAGTTTTTTTAGTTTTTTTTTATAACCTTAACATTATTTACCTCAGAATGCTATGTCATTTTACTTACCATCACGGTTCACTGCAAGGTTGTTAAATATGATGTGCAACACCCCGGAAGTGATGTCATAGCCACATAATTTTTTTAATTTTAATTTTATTTTTTATCACATACTTGCTAATGATGAGCTCAGTGTTGATTTTTAGTAATAAAAACATATCCATGTAAAGATAGAAATTAAGCTTCACCACTTTACCCATTGTCCCACTTTACATGGCGCACCAATACATGGCCCACTTTACACAGGATAATTTGTTCCTGTGACCAAAGCTGAATTTTAGCATCATTACTCCAGTCTTCAGTGTCACATGATCCTTCAGAAATCATTCTAATATGATGATTTGATGCTCAATTTTTTTCAGGATTCTTTGATTAATAGAAAGTTACAAAGAACAGAAATATAAATCTTTTGTAATATTAATCACTACCGTTCAAAAGTTGGGGATCAGTAAGAAATTGTATTTATTTTTTGGCTGGGAAAAGAAACAAAATAAATCAATGGGAAATCAATGAATCCCTAAAATGGGATCATCATGTGAAAAACTACTCAAACCCAAAATCGTATCAATTTATTTAGAGATTTCTGTAACTTATCCAACCATACACGAAACAGATCAGACATCCAAGAAATGCATGCTTACTCAAAATGACATTGCATTAAGCAAGTAGTTTTCAATTTTGTTTACACAGAAAACTAACATATCTAGCATGAAGTTTTGTTCTAGCATTAACCTTACCTAAAGTTTTCATAGCCATACTTGCACCACTTAAATCATTGTCAAGGACACAGCCAAGATAATTAACACTATTTCTGTTTGATATTACACAATCCCCTACCTTGACAGACAGGTTAGGAACCTTGTTCAGTTTACTTTTAGACTCACATAACATGGATCCCGTTTTTTACCTAAATGCAATTAGAGTTTATTTTAAGAAAGCCAGTCTCTTACTTTATATAACTCCTCATATCACTTGTATTTTACTGACAACCTTGTCTGAAACCAGTAAAGCAGAGAACAAATTATAGTCACAAACTGCTTGCATATAATTTATGTATAGGAGGAATAAAAGAGGGCCTAAGACACTTCCCTGGGGAACTCCATTATTAATAATTGTTTATTCAGAGGAGCATGAAACCCGTCAATTTCTACACTTTGAATTCTCCCAGTTTAATAAAAATTCAACCAGGCTATCAGCATACTTGGAAAAAAACATGACAAATAATTGATCTTACAGTACTGAATGATTCACTGTCAAAAACTTTTCAAGAGAAAAGGAGATCCAAGACTACCATTGCACACATTTTACCTCCATCAATCTGCTTCCTTATCAAATCTGTTAAATACAATACATTTATATTTTATCATTTAGCAGACGCTTTTATCTAAGCGACGTACAAATGCAGAGAGCAATAGAAGCAATGAAGTCATGTCAAGTCACCTTTATTTATATAGTGCTTTTTACAATACAGATTGCATCAAAGCAGCTTCACAGTGATAACAGGAAAATAATACATCAATGTTTGTTTCTAGAAGAAAATTGCTTCATTGACCACCTTAAGTAAGGCAGATCAATAATATTGTTGAATATTAAATGTCCCCAACTAAGCAAGCCAAAAGCCAAGGCAACAGTGGCAAGGAACCAAAACTCCATCAGTGACAGAATGGAGAAAAAAAAAACCTTGAGAGAACCCAGGCTCAGTCGCTCAGTTCTCCTCTGGCCAACGAGCGAACAGTGTATGATTATGATCCAGGCAGCATTACAGGTCATCCAGTACCGCGGACTGCGGTAAACCTCGGATAAACAGAGAGACTAATATTAGCGTAGACGTCATCCTTCTTATGATGTAACAAGTACATCAGGAATTATGGGGAGTGTTCCCGGTTCCGGCTGACCTAAACTATGCAGCCTAACATTGAATTATATAAGTTTATAATGTGTTATGTGTATGCCAGGCCAAAGAGATGTGTTTTTAGTCTAGCTTTGAACTGACAGAGTTTTTCTGCTTCGCGGACAGTGTTAGGAAGATTGTTCCAAAGTTTTGGTGCTAAATAGGAAAAGGATCTACCGCCAGCAGTCGATTTTTGAGATCGCAATAGATGTGAAGGACTATAATGTGTTAAGAGCTTGCTCAAGTACTGCGGAGATAAACCATTTAGTGCTTTGTAAGTGATCAGCAATATTTTAAAATGTATGCGATGTTTAATAGGGAGCCAATGCAGTGTTGACAGAACTGGACTAATATGGTCATACTTCCTGGTTCTGGTAAGAACTCGAGCTGCTGCGTTTTGGACCAGCTGTAGTTTGTTTATTAAGCGTGCAGGGCAACCACCCAGTAGAGCATTACAATAATCTAGCCTTGAGGTCATGAACGCATGAACTAATTGTTCTGCATTTGTCAATGAGAACATATGATGTAATTTAGATATATTTTTAAGATGAAAATGTTAGTTTTTTTAAAGATGCTAAATACGTGACTTTCAAATGAAAGATTGGTATCAAAGAGCACACCCAGGTTCCTAACCGACGATGAACACTTGACAGAGTAGCCATCAAGTGTTAAGGCCAATTTATACTTCTGCGTCGGGTGCGCGCAGTAGGTTCGGCGTAGCATACGCATAGACGTGTATCATACGTCGTACCCTTCGCCGTACCCTGACGTGCACCTCCTCAAAAATTTAACTACAGGTCGCGACGACGCGGACCGCAAGATCTGTGATTGGTCGGCTTGGTAGCATCGCATTTTCTCCTACGCATTTCCGTTCTTCTGCACCGCCCGTCATTTTTAAATTCGGTTTAACCGTCAACAGGTTCACGGTTCGCACGTACCATCTCCTCCGACGCATTCCCTCGTTTCTGCCTTTTAGTTTTAGTAATTTCATTAAAATTAACTGTTTTCCCACCTCGATAAGCTCCAACTCCAACATGATCCGCTCTCATTCAGTTGCTTAGTAGCCTAAACTCAAAACAGCCGCGAGGAATCTAAACACAGTGGAACATTAAAACCCGCCCCTGCCAACTAGCGTTTTGGCGGTGTAACTGCAGAGCAACACAGACATAACGCAGAAGTATAAATGCTCACGACGGCGTTGCCTACGTGCGTAGCCTACGACGTACACTACGGCGTACACTCGACGCAGAAGTATAAATTGGCCTTTAGACAGTATTCTAGGTTATTACGTGGGGAAGTTTTTTGTACAATAATTAGAATCTCTGTTTTTTCAGAATTAAGTAGTAGGAAGTTGCTAGTCATCCAGTTTTTTATATCAGCTATGCATTCCGTTAATTTTATGAATTGGTAAGTTTCGTCTGGGTGTGAAGAAATATAGAGCCGAGTATCATCAGTATAACAGTGAAAACTAATTCCATGCTTCCTAATGATATCTCCTAATGGTAGCATGTACAGAGTGAACAGCAACGGTCCTAGTACTGAGTCTTGTGGTACGCCATACTGAACTTGTGATCGATGAGACATCTCTTCATTTACTGGCACTGCTACAAACTGATAACGGTCACTTAAGTTTGATTTAAACCATGCTAATGCAATTCCACTAATGCCAACATAATTTGAGTCTATTTAAAAGAATGTTCTGGTCGATAGTGTCAAATGCAGCACTAAGATCGAGTAACACTAATAGAGAGATACAACCATAATCGGATGATAAGAGCAGACTCTAACGAGAGCAGTACAATGAGTCTCAGTACTATGGTACGGTCTAAATCCTGACTGAAAATCCTCGCAGATATCATTTCTTTCTAAAAAGGAACACAGTTGTGAGGATACTGCTTTTTCTAATATCTTTGACAGAAAAGGTAGATTCGAGATCGGCCTGTAATTGACTAATTCTGTAGGATCAAGTTGTGGTTTAACGAGCGGTTTAATCATAGCCAGCTTTAAAGTTTTTGGTACGTATCCTAATTACAAATATGAATTAATGATATTAAGAAGAGGATCTATGACCTCTGGAAGCATCTCTTTCAGTAGCTTAGTCGGTATAGGGTCTAACATACATGTTGTCGATTTAGATGATTTAACGAGTTTAGCGAATTCTTCCTCTCCTATAGCAATAAATGAATAGAATTTTTCCTCAGGGAGACTACAATGCACTGCCTGATGCGATACTGTAGTAGACGGTTGCATAGTTATAATTTTCTCCCTGATATTATCAACCCTATAAGTGAAAAAGTCATAAAGTCATTACTGCTGTGTTGCTTGGAAACGTCTGGGGTTGAAGCTTTATTTTTCATTAATTTAGTCACTGTTTCAAATAAATACCTAGGGGTTTGTTTATTTTCTTCTAATAGGGTTGAAAAATAAGCAGATCGAGCAGCTTTTAAGGCCTCTCTGTATGCAATTGAGCTATCTTTCCATGAAATGCGAAATACCTCTAGTTTTGTTTTCTTCCAGTTGTGCTCCATTTTTCTGGCTGCTCTCTTAAGGGCCTGAGTGTGCTCGTTGTACCACGGCATCGGACTATTTTCTTGAATCTTCTTTAAGCGCAACGGAGCAACTGTGTCTAAAGTGCTGGAAAAGAGAGAGTTAAAAGTTTCTGTCGCAATATCGAGTATTAAACTAACAATAGGACAACAATATACAAGTGCTGTGACCTTTCCCAGTTGTGTCTATGTGACCAGCCCACACAGCCTTCTGGCAAGTGATTTGACTCTTAAGCCTGGAACACACCAAGCCGACGCCGACGAACTAGCGCTGAAAGCCGACTGTGTTGTCGCCTCATGTCGGGGTAAAAAGCTGCACTTGAACACACAGAGAGAACTACAGCCGACTGTCAGCTAGAATGCGCGTTCTGCGTCTGTGTGTAAATGAGACAACTATCTATTTCTGCAGATATATTCGTCTATATTCATCCTTCAAAAAGGGAAACTGACGCTGCAGATACACAAACCGTAAACAAAGCAGTGCGTGCTTACCGTTTTGAATATCAATCCTGCTAAACACTTTCTTTATTCCACTCCTCTCGTGTTAATATTGAGAGGAGTGGAATATCCTGTTTTCGCATCGCAACGAAGCTGAACAAGGAAAACGGTGAAGTACAAGTCAATTCACTGCTTTATGCAATGGCGATGGCAATATGCCGAAGCGATATTTGTATCGTTCACGTTTGCCGAAGCTTCGCATGCAAAATAATTACGAGACTGTTGAAGGAAAATTTTATGAACATTTCGTTCCCCGGAGAAACGTCATACATGAGAGGGCCTGTTTTCACCAGCGTGCACAGAGATCGGGAGAGACTGTTGAGGCTTTTGTGAGATGCCTCTATGAATTGGCTGAATTCTGCGAGTTCGGTGCGAGCAAAGAGGAACAAATACGGGACAGAGTCGTCATTGGGATTGCAGATCGTGACGTTTCCCAGAGGTTACAAATGGAACCTGAATTGACTTTGGACAAAGCGGTCCAGATCGCGCGGCAGTCTGAGCTCATTAAGACCCAAAATGCGAGCGGGGGAGCGACTGCTGAAGTGAACGCAGTACATGGACACCGGAAAGGCACGAGGCGCTTTACGGGACCACCAAAAACGGAAAGGGCTGGTGAGAGGAAACAAGCCATAGACTGCACACGCTGTAATTGCACACACACGGAGAATAATTGCCCCGCACGAAATAAGCGATGCAGGAGATGCAACAAACTGGGACATTTTGCATGTAAAACTAAAAATGTCAAAGAACTGGTAGTGTGTGACACTGAGACTAGTGATGCATTTGTCCTTGGGTCTGTAATGAATGAGTCTGCTTCAGAGGACAGGTGGTGCATTACTCTCCCCATACAGGGCAGGACAGTCAAGTTCAAAATTGATACTGGGGCCGACATCACCATCATGTCATGCTCTGCATATAAGAGCTTACAAGGGCACCCTCCACTGGTCAAAACCAGTATAAATGTGAAAAGTCCTGGGGGAAAAGTGAGCTGTATGGGAAAATTCCTAGCAAATACAGAAAGTGAAGGAAATTTTTTCGAATTGTGGGGGTTTTTTTTGTAGATGGGCCATTTGCTAACAATTTGCTCAGTCGAAGCTCTGAGCAAATGGTTGAACCAACGGAATGGTGTGCCCCAATGGTTCCCATTGTAAAAAAGAATGCTTCTGTCAGGATTTGCGTTGACCTTTTGTTTGAATCAAGCTGTAAAACGTGAGCGCTTTATTCTCCCAACATTAGAGGATATTGCCCCCAAACTCTCAGGAGCCAGTGTATTTTCTACTTTGGATGCATCTTCAGGGTTTTGGCAAATTCCTTTGGACCCAAGCTGCGTGAAGCTGACCACATTCATAACTCCAGTAGGACGATTCTGTTTTAATAGACTACCGTTTGGGGTTATTTCTGCGCCCACAATTTTCCAAAGAGAAATTAGCAAACTTCAAATTGGACACAAAGGCACTGCAGTTGTCATGGATGACATACTTGTTTATGGCAAGGACCAAAACGAGCATGATGAGAATCTTGAGGCTGTTTTGAGAACTATCAGAGAGTCAGGACTGAAACTGAACCGTGATAAATGTCACTTTAACAAATCTGAGCTGCAGTACTTTAGCCACACAATCGGCCATGAAGGCATCAAGCCTGATGCAACCATGGTCAAGGCAATTACTGATATGCCTAGTCCCACTAATGTGGCAGAGCTTAGGCAAATTCTGGGGATGATCAACTATTTAGGCAAATTTGTGCCAGATCTTTCCACGGAGCTTCAGCCAGTCACAGCTCTGCTGAAGAAGGAAGCAATCTGGTTTTGTCAAGTCAAGTCATCCTCATTTATATAGCACTTTTAACAATGTAGATTGTTTCAAAGCAGCTTTACAGAGATAAACGTATAATTTATGGTAACAGATTGTTTTGGCTTTATAGCAGTTCTTTAATAAAGTAATTTTTCAGCTAAAGTTATTTTTGATTGATTTGCTTTCGTCACAACGATCATTTGTTATTAAATTAGGGGCCGCTAAGACGACACCATTCTCTCTACACAGACTTTAAACGCGAACCTGTGATAAACGCTGATGGCATTCACATGTGCATTAAGAACTGGTTCTATAGTTATGTGCGTTTGAATATATGTGCGCAGGTTTGTAATTCCCTACAGACCAAGCCTAAACAAAGTACTGGTCTTTCCTTATAAATTTTTATACAGAAAATTATTTTATTTTGTCACTTCGGGGTAGGTACGCAAAACGAATTTCCCGAAACAGCTTTATCTGTAGAGTGGTAAAGGGATCCTCCATATGGAGAGAAATTTTTGGGACAGAAGTCCATGAGCAGGCTCTGGACAAAGTAAAGTGCAAGCTAGCCACAGCTCCTGCTCTCGCATATTACGATCCTGAGAAACCCACTATAGTTAGTGCAGATGCGAGTAGTTTCGGGTTAGGAGCTGCCTTGCTCCAAGTCCATGGTGATGCAGCACGTGTCGTCACATTCTGTTCCAGAACCTTGACTGAAGTGGAGCGCATATACTCCCAAATAGAAAAGGAGTGCCTGGCTGGTGTGTGGGCATCCAAGCGGTTTGTCCGCTACCTTTAAGGCTTGGATGAATTTTGCCTGCAAACAGACCACAAGCCTTTGGTCCCACTCATTAACTCCTATGATATCGATCGTGCCCCATTACGGTGTCAGCGGTTACTAATGCGCCTCATGCGCTTCAATGTGAAAGCAGTTCATGTCCCTGGTAAATGTTTGGTGGTGGTGGACACACTTTCTCGGAATCCTCTAAAAGGGCACTGCCACTCAGAGATGGAGATGAGGTGAAAGCATATGTTGAAGTAGTTGTCATATCCAAAGAAGTCTGACATTCAAAGCTAGATGCTATTAGAGAGGCCACAGAAGAAGATGAAGATCTCCAGGAAGTGATAAGCTTTCTCAATAAGGGTTGGCCAAGCAAGATACCTTCCAGCTGAGCAGCTATCATACCGCTAGGGCTTCCTTGGCAGTTGTCAATGGGCTGCTCCTGTATGAGGACAGGATTGTCATTCCGAGGAGGGGGGAAAATTGTTAAGCCAAATTCATGAAGGGCATCAAGGTCTCACCAAGTCCCGTCAGAGGGCAAAGATGTCAGTTTGGTGGCCTGCAATAGGTAATGACATTAACACGAGGGTCTCAATGTGCACCTTTTGTCGGGCCCACAAACCCACACAAAGGAAAGAACCTTTAATCACTACCCCCTTGCCTGCTGGTCCCTGGTGCAAAATTGCAGCAGATTTATGCAAGTGTAATGGTAAAACTTACTTGATAGTTGTAGACTATTACTTGCGTGACATTGAAATAGCCCACATTCAACCACCATCCAGCTTCCAAGTTATCAGCAGAAAGAAGTGCATGTTTGTAAGATTGGGAATTCCGAGAGAGCTTATATCTGACAACGGGACACAGTTCACCTCGGCTGAATTTCAGCAGTTCAGTACAGACTACGATTTTCAACACACAACCTCAAGTCCTCATTTCCCACAAGCCAATGGAGCAGCTGAAAAAGCAGTTCAAACTGCAAAACGGATTCTCAGCCAACCTGACCCTCATATGGCACTGATGTGCTACCGGGCGACACCCATTACAGCAACTGGTCTAAGCCCGGCCCAGATAATGACAGGTCGACAGATCAGAACTAACCTGCCAATGCTTGAGGAAAAACACCAGCCTCAACCCATTGATTATAAAGCCGTGGAGATGAAGGATCAAGCTGCAAAGAAATCCTACAAGTTCTTCTATGATCGGAGACACTCAGCTCATGTTTTACCAGAACTTCAGCCTGGGGAGAAAGTTCTTCTTAAACTGGACAGTCCTCCTACGCAGGAACCGTAAACATCTGCAAGCAATGCCATTGCAGCCAGATTCTACTGGGTAAAGTGAACCTCAAGGAGGGAGGAATTCAGGCCCTCCTGTTGCAGAGACTGTACATTTAAATAATCCTGCAGCTGCTCCTGCTGCACCTGTGAAGGCAACACCAGTTGTAACTTCCAGCGGAAGAGTTGTGAAAACACCAACACAATACTTAGACTAAAATCAGTTTACAGAGTCTGATAAAAATGTGATTTCGTTCTATTGTACTGGTTTCTTAAAACAAACAGGAAAGAAGAAGATAGATAACGTAGAAAATGAGACAATGAATGCTATATCACATATTGTTCTTTAATGTCTTTAATTAGTATAAGAAAAACAAACAACCATAATGAGGTAGTTTCATTGTGTTGCATTTTATTTTGTTATGCGTTAATGAAAAGATATAAGAAATTTTATTTTTCAAAAGGGGGGAGACGGATGTAGGTGGGGCTTGGTAAAAGGGGAGTGGGGCAGTTTTGGAAAGGAAGTTCAAAGTGCACAAAGTGTGTAGTTGAGGCAGTCCGCTCAGTAAAGACCAGACTGATCTCATGAAATGGCGTATGTATGACACGCCAATTCAATTTCCATTTTTGGCGTGCTATCAACACGCATAATCGCTTTTCAGCGTGTTTATCAACGCCGTTGACTTAACGTTACATTACTGTATAGATATGACCTACCCCAACTCCCTAAAAGTCCCTAAACCTACCCGTCACTGGGGTTAATCTTCTCCTACCATCCTAGGAAAAAAAATATCGATTCCCCGGTATCACGACAAGACGTGAAATAATCACGTTGGTCCCCTTTGGAAAACGTGTAGATGTCACAGTTTAACGCCCATACACGTTTGCCATATCTTGAAGATATCTGTACAATTTCCTATACCATTGTATAGATTATAAATGTAAGATCCCTTAACTCTACTCCCACACCTAAACATACCCATTTTATGGACAATATTAAAATGATAAAACGTAATGACAGATATGTAGGAAAATGGCATTTTTATGAACAATATGGCATTAAAAGATAGTTTGAGCCACGAATCCTACCCCTAAACCTAACCATTTCTTAAAACTACCTAGGCAACAATTATAAAGAAAAACAACAGACAGACAAGTATAATCACAATCATTTATTTATACTAACCTTACAACACAACATCGATTCACAAAATACACCAATTTTATTAGCTTGATGTAATCCAAACCTTCAGAATCCATATATTATTTGCAAGAAAAAGATCCAAACTCAGCCCTTTATCCAGTAATCGTCATCTTGACCGTAAACGTCAAACCCCGCGCTTGTTATGAATTCAAATTCAAAAATTGCGCCCTCAAGAAGCGACAGGTTACTATGGTTACGGCAGTAATATCAAACGCTCATTGGCTCTCGCCTGCTTCGTCACAGATTGCGTCATGCACATTTGAAATGAAGCGCGCACTGCCGCGCAGCCCTCAGAGCGAACCGAACCGAAGACGGATTAACGTTTTCATGGATTTGAATTAATAACTTAAATTCTGCTCTGTCTGTTACCTCATACAAAACCACTGCCAGAGAGGACTGCGACAAATCGTCACGTGAACAACTTTTGGTACCGATTTTGACATTTTCTCATTAAATAAATTATTGTGATTATACTTACAAGTAAAGTCTGACTGTTGTTTTTCTTTATAATTGTAGCCTATAGTTTTAAGAAATGGTTATGATTAGATTTAGGGGTAGGATTAGCAAACGTCCGGGGATAATGGTACGTGTAAGATTCACGTCTGAGGCTGTTAAACTGTGACATCTACACGTTTTCCAAAGGGGACCAACATGATTATTTCACGTACATTTTGCTCCGTTTCGCTCGGACATTTAACGGCGTAGACATACACGCGGAAGATGACGGTTCGTTTCGGCGTGAACATACACGCGAATAGCTCAAAATGCGTATAGATAACACGCCACTTTTGACTTGAAAGTGGCGTGTATGTTTACGCAAAGTCATGATGTCATGTTGGTAAAGACATAGTTATTAAATAACATTGTGTGTCCTCTCATGACAGGAACACACTGAGGAAACTTAGTAGGTAGACGCACAAAAACTGCCCCGACGGCCGACCGTCGGCTTGGTGTGTTCCAGGCTTTAGATATCATTAAAATTAAGAAATTATTTATTCTTGATGCAAGAAAGAGCAGACAATAAAAATGGACAATAAAAGTTTAATATTTGGTGCAGCAAATACAAAAAGAATAAGACAGATTTCTCTCTTTATTGACTAACAAGATAATAAAGCATCTCAATCAGCCTCTTCTTCAGCTTCCTGAGCAAGAACACTTGTACTTTTAAACATATAGATTATATTAAAGGAACCATATGTAAGATTGAGGCCAAACCTGGTACTGCAATCACTTTCAAATTACTGTAGAGCGGTGTATCCCCTCCACCTTCCCCCTGACTCAAGGTTGCCAGTTATGCTGCAGGATCCAGCAGGAACGTAGGCTGCTACAGTGTGTTTATAAGCGATCGGTGTGTGTTTATGATGTAAAATGGCAAGTGAAGAATCCTACACAGTAAGTCCAGCGTCTCAGCATAATGACAGAGAAACGGGCTCTGATAATGCATTGCTAATGTTAGCAATGACGACTCGCCGTTTTTATTTCCCAAACAATTCCTTACCTTTTTAATTCGATGACACACCTCCTCCATATGCGCTAACGTAACGTTACTTTTTGTTCGACTGTCATGAATATTTGAAATGTCCATTTAGCAGTTGCATTAAGTACAAGTTAGCCAAACATAGATGAATCTTACCTGTCCAGGAGAAAATCAGCAACGTTGGCATCTGTCTTCAAATTCTTCTCCGTTTTCAGCCGTCTCCATCTTTCAAAGGCATCTCCTATACAAATCCTTGATTTATTTCGGACTTTGTCACGACGTATTTCGGATTCATAACAAGGTCTTTTAGGTTTCGTAACGTTAGACATTTTTTATCCGACACGTTTGTAGCTGCAGCTGTGGTAACTAGAGCAGAGCTGGCAACCCGGATGCCGAAACACTACTGACTTCGTGATTGGTAGATAGGTGGAGGGTGGAGCATCAGGCCAAAACACAACATGACAACATCAACATCAGCTGAGGGCTGCAACTTCACTTTTAAATGACAATATCCTGGCCGGACTACTGTTGTCAGTGATATAAGTATTTGAAATTAACATGATTTCTTAATGTCTAGTGACATATCAGGGCCATTTTATGATTAATTGAAATACATTTCTTACATACGGTTCCTTTAAGCAAAATTCTATACGCGATATTGCTTTTTGGGTAAATTTTTTTCTCTTTATTTTCTGGTTAAGACAAGCTAATAGGAAACAGAGGTGGCATCACACTTGAAAGTGCTGGAACTGAAGATAAGCTACTTAATGTGAGTTTCTGTATGTCTGTGTAGAGCAGATGAATGAGTGAAGCTCTTCCCACATGCAGTGCAGTGATACGGTTTCTCTCCAGTGTGGATCCTCTCGTGTTGTTTCAGATGTCCTGACTGATTGAATCTCTTGTCGCAGTGTGAACACTTGTAAGGTTTCTCTCCAGTGTGGATCCTCTGGTGCTGTTTCAAAACTTCAGCTGTGATAAAAGTCTTCTCACACTCAAAGCACATATGATTTCTTACACCAGTGTGTATTTTCTGGTGTTCTTTTAAATTGTATAGACGTGAAAAACTCTTTCCACACAAAGAACATGAATGTGGTTTCTCCTGTGAATGAACTGTCATGTGTTTCTTCAGGTTTGAAGCCCTCAAAAATGTTTTGCCACATTGATCACATTCATGCAGTTTCTCTCCAGTGTGGATGATCATGTGAGACTTAAGGTTTCCTTGTTGTGTAAAACTCTTCTCACAATGATCACATGAGAACGGTTTCTCTCCAGTGTGGATCCTCATGTGTTCCTGAAGGGTTCGTTGTCGTGTAAAACTCTTCCCACACTGATCACATGTGAACGGTTTCTCTCCAGTGTGGATCCTCATGTGAACATTGAGATTCCGTTTGTATGTGAAACTCTTTCCACACTGAGTGCAAGTGAAAGATTTCTGAGATCTTCTTTGATGTTTCTCCTCTTCATTCACTTCTTCATTCTCATCCATCGGACCTGAAATTAAAGTTAAAAAAAGTGCTCAGTAAATCAATAAAATAAAAATTATGTAGTGAAAAACACTGGTGTAAACAGGGTCTAAGACAATTTGAGCTTGTCCACTTTTGACCACTTCCGGAGGTAGTCGAAAACACATTCAACCGGATTGCTTTGGTAGAGTAGACGCTCATGTGGTCGAGTGTGTTCAAACAGACACAAATGCGTAAACATTATGGGAAGCGCTGTAGTGCCAATGTTGGGGTGCCAATCGAGGAAATGTCTTCTCAAAGATCTCAGATGCCAGAAAGATTTAGACTTTATTTCACAAGCAAAGTCTGAACGCCCTTCTGCAGAAAGACGCTCCCGTTCTGTGGCTAGCTTCCTACATATATACCTGAATCGTTGCCCCAAAGATGGTTATACATGAGGGCAATACATTCTATAGGTATTTTGAGAAATAGTTTTGTACCATGTGACATTACTGAAATAGAATTCTCTGCTGTAACAACACAGCTCTCAGGTTCCAAAGTCACCCAAAGTCATACACAGACAGAAAGGAAATAATAGTGTACAAAAAATAGTTAAATTACTTATTTTCTAAATAATAAAATCTTCAACAGAAGCGCATTTAAAGTTTGTTGGCTGAAGACCCAAGTTTGGTTTGAAGAAGGAAAACTCTGTGTTTGACGTGGACTTGCAGCTTTAAGAGCAGAAACAAAACTCTTCATCTATTCTTCTATCCGTCTCTGGTCATGCTCACATGCAAATTGCATGAGCTTACTTCATCCATTATATTGAAAGCCTGTACATTTACCAGCCCATAGACCGTCCCCTCAAAGAAACAGAACAAAAGTGGATAAAAGAGATGGATTTGAAACACCAGGTGTAAACGGGATTGGTCCCTTGTATACTTGTGATCCAACTGACCAAAACACATCTTAACACCAGCTGTAGACAAAGCCTCACAATCTTCTTTAATCCTTTTGAACATGTGATTGAAACCAAATGTGAGACATTTAAACTGACCAATCAGCAGATTACAGCTTTCCCACATCGTACTGAAGGTGTGACATTTAGCAAACCTCAGATGTACACACACATCTTGGCCGACAGACCTTTATCACTATCAGCACTTCTTTACGGATCACTAATGGCCCTTGTGGTAAGAAAGAGGGGGTTGGAGCAGGAAAGCAAACGTCTTTGTTCATTTATAAGGCTCTGAATAAATCACATTTTTGTAGTGATAACTATTAAATATTTGATAAACTATGCAACTACCTAAAATATTAATATTTTAAAAATACGCAATAATGTTATAATTTTAACACTCCCTGTTTTTACACAAACTAAACCACGTGTAGCAAAGTCTATTTATTTGTTTGTTTTATTTTTTTATGTTGGTGTTTTAGCAAGATAATAACAATATTTTGGAATGCGCAAAAACTGTATTAAGACATATCCATAATTTTGGTAACATGGTTGCAGTAATTGTGAACCAGATGTAAAATAAACACAAAAAAATGCTCAGATAATACTAATATTGACTTACAGATAACAAACATCCTTGTAAAAAAAAATTGCACCCGGTTCATATTATTTGCTGCTTTAATTCTAATTCACAACTAGATTTGTCCTACTATAACAGAGCTAAATCTGATGAACTGCTTTATAACCTTAATGTTCTTCAGCCTCACTAATGAAGAATCAGGAATAAACACCAACCTCTTTGTTCTTCAGTGTGTTTCATTCTGCAGTGTTCTGGATCTCTCATGTTCTCACTGTCCTTCAATAAACTCTGTCTTTGCAGATTTCAGCTCTTCCTGATGGTTTGATGCTCGTCTTCACTTGTAGCTGATGGGAATATTCCAGCATTTATTGGTGAATTGCAGTGGGAGGAGCTTCACTGAAGGAGGAGGAGCAGATCTGACAAAATCAAGAAGAAATCACTTACTGAGTTTATGTTTTTATTCTAATTCACACATTTTAATTATTTATGGTCACATATCTATCTATCTAGAGAAGTAACTTTTAAGTAAATTAATGGAAAAGTGTCAACCACATACTTTATTCCTACATTTATATTATCTCTCATTAACATATTGGCAAAAAAAATATATATAAAAAATTAAGGAGTACAACAATTAACAGACACCAAATATATGCAAGAATAAAGATGAAAGAATAAAACTTAGAAAAATACACTTACAGATTTGAAAGAAAAAAATAAAGCAACAATTGAGTTTCACTTATTTTGTTTTTGTTTATCATGTTTTATATGAAACGTGTTTAAATGCAGATTATTGAAATAAACAGTGTTATGAAACTTACCTATATCTTGTAGATGTCACAATAGCTGATCGTGTCGTTTGCTCAAATCTGTTGACAATAAAATTAGCTTAATGTGTCAATTTACAGATCTGAAGACATCAGCATAATGAATGAGGAGAAAACAGGATCTATTGACATGAAATAAAGAGGCTTTTCAGCTGCTCTGATAATAGTGATGAGCCATAGACTATCAATACTCATTCAACAAGCCATTCAGGATCAGCAGATCATCTCACTTTATTATAAGTATTTGCTGCTAGAAACAGATTGTTTGAGTCAGAATATCTGCTGAAAGACTATTAAAATCTAGAACTATTTTGTTCTAGATCTGCCGATACATACTTTGTTGCATTATTTTCTGTGATCCGTGTAAAGCTGCTTTGAAACAATCTGTATTGTAAAAAGTGCTATATAAATAAAGGTGACTTGACTTAATAAATGTGACTAAGTGAGAATTGTGACGATGGCACTTGATCATGTATTGTTATTTTACAGTTGGATTGTATCACTTTGTTAGGTTACATATTTATGGTTTGTGATTTAATTTGTTGTTAAGCGTTGTATTTTATAGCATTTGTAAAATTTTCTGACCATGAGAATTGCATTAATTGTATTTTATTTCACCTACAGAACCACATAATTCAGAGAGGTCCAGCGCTAACACCTTCGGAGCAATGCACAACATGCTGCAGAAATGTTCACTGCCCTTTTTGTGATAGAAGTATTTTTAAACAGACAAAACGGGACAAATTGAATAATCACATTAAAATCCACTTTAAAAAGGCTGTTGTTCATGGAGGTATGAACATCTGGAGTTATTTTTTAATATACAGTGGCATTAGATATTACTTTACATTTATCCATTTGGCAGACGCTTTTATCCAAAGTGACTTTCATTGCATTTTAAGGTACACATATTTAATAGTAGTCCCTTTGGAATTAGATGGTTTTCTGCATGATTTAGACAAAACATTAAATTATCTTCATTAACGTCTAAAGGTTACACAAACAATCCACACTGAAACTTAAGCTAACAAAACACAAACAATTATATACTTCTGTATTTATATTTTGTTATAATAATATTTCATATCTATGAATGCATCCCATTAAACATGCAAACACATAGGATAAGTTTCAGTAGGGTTGGAGTTAAAGGAGATGAAAGGCGCCTCAGGATTAACTCCATTTGTATGGAGTTTTGATTTATTTGATTTATTTTTCACTTGAGAATTATTGTTAAATGTGTGCCTGCATAACTTTTATAAGATTTATTTTCTTTGGTTTGATTTTATTTTGTATAACTTATTTATTATTTAGTTAGTTCGATTTTGTATTTTTATTTAATTACTATTATTTATTTGGAGCAATTAAATCAAATGTTCAAACGCTCAACCTTTGTTTTCATATCATTATTTTTTTTTGTTTTAAGCTTTGTTCAATTTATATTGTTAATCATTTGACTCAAAAAAAAAAAAAAAAATGGATAAAGTATAATTTTAACTTTTTTTTAAATATTAATATTTGTTAATAGTAGTATATTGTATTTTGTTAATAGGACAAAACCTAATTCTTATATTTAATCATATTTGAGATATTACATTTTCAATTAAATCATTTAAATGCCTTGCTGCGCCCACTTCCGGCATCAGACTGTCAGGCTGGCGCTGTCGTCCTCACACTGCTATGACGTATGGTTCTGTGGTTCTGCAGTCAGACCTATCTCGTTGAGGTCCGCAGCCTCTTGAGGAGAAATCTGAACAAATGAGCGCAGCTCACACAAAGAAACTCAGTGAACAACACACTGCCTATAAAAATTCAAAATGTGGAGTTTTTATATTTTTAACATATGATACAGTTAAAAGGAACACTCCACCGTTTTTCCATATTAAATTTCATATTAAATTTGCATAGTGAAACTCCGCCCCACCGTGTAGGTATAAAGGGACACTGAACTCCAGGCCGTTCCAGCGGTACAGCGTTGTGGCAGAGGGATGTAACGTCTCCATTCCCTCCTCAGGGACCGAGAATTATATATGTAACCAAGACGTTCCCTTTCGTTCAGTCACTGCGAGGTACATCAGTGAATGACGAAATGGGGGTCCCAATTTAATCACCCCACGGCAGCTGTCTTCCAGTGCCCTGCGCAAGACTAAGCTCTCTGTCGTGAGGCTAGCACGGACGAAGGACTAGGCTTAATGCAGGAAAACCAAGGTACACTGGGTGGCATATCCCAGGTGGATGGTGTAACACAACGCCTACCCGTAGGGAGGACTTAGAATACACATATGACCCGAGAGTGGGATGCATATGGAAAACTTAGAGGTATACAGCCCACATGGTGGAATGTTTCAACCTCGAGTCACGGGAAAGACACGTCCTCCGTGGAGACTTACCGTGGAAATACACATGTGGGGGTTGCCCAACGGGGGAACCATGCACATGGAGGCACCTAGCCAATCACAAGGGCTGACAGAGCGGGCATGCACTCTGGTGACGGCATCAACAGTGCAGGAGGAACTCAAGGTCTAAGAAGAACTCATCTGAGTGAAATAGCGCACACATCGAGTCCGTGGAGTGGAATGGTGCAGCAAGCGATGACACCGAGCAGGTCCTACTTACTGGCTAGTGAAAGCGAGTACATGAGAGGACACTGGCTCTACCCGGAGATTTTAGAATTTTGCAAAAGTGTTGGGTGTCACCCAGCCTGCAGATCTGCAGATGTCTGTTAGCGAGGCACCATGCGCTAGAGCTCAGGAGGAAACCACACTCCTGGAGGAGTGTGCCTACACCCCTAGAGGGCATGGATGACCCTGCATCTGGTAAGCCAAGACAACGGCGTCCACTATCCAGTGAGGCAACCATTGCTCGGAGAAAGCCTTTCCCTTCCGCTTCCCACCATAACAGACAAAGAGCTGGTCTGAGGTACTGAAACACTGCGTTCTGTCTACATAAGCATGGAGGGCGCATACTGGACAGAGCAGTGCCAAGGCTTGGTCTGCCTCCTTCGAGGGCAGCGCTTGCATGTTCACCACCTGATCCCTGAAAGGAGTGGTAGGAACCTTGGGCATGTATCCAGGCCGGGGTCTCAAGATAATGTGAGAGTTAGCCGGCCCGAATTCCACGCACGCTTTACCAACCGAAAATGCCTGCAGGTCCCCTGCCCTCTTGATGGAGGCCAAAGTGACCAGAAGCGCTGGCTTCATAAACAGGAACTTAAGCTCCACTGATCATGATGGCTCAAAGGGAGCTCTCTACAGGGCTGATAAGACCACTGCGAGGTCTGAAGAAGGTATAAGAGGAGAGCGAGGAGGATTTAGTCTTCTCGCCCCCCTCAGGAACCTGACGACCGGGTCATGCTGTCCCACCGTTTTCGACTCCACAAGGTCGTAGTGCGCAGAGATTGGAGCCACGAAAACCTTCAGGGTGGAAGGAGACAGCCTTCATTCCAACCCTTCTTGGAGGAAGAGGAGCACGGACCCGATCAGGCACTTCTCTGCGAGAAGAACACCAGGTGACAAAGAGGTTCAACTTCAATGCATAGGCGTGTCTCGTGGAGAGGTGAAAGGAGGTCCTTCCTCAGATGGATTGGCCAGGAAGGGGCTGTCGCGAAGAGCACCAGTTCAGAGAACCAAGTCCGGGTGGGCCAATAAGGCGCAACCAAAAAGACCTGCTCTTCCTCCTTCCTGATTTTGCACAGGACCTGTGCAAGAAGGCTCACTGGGGGAAACGCATACTTGCAGAGGCCCCGCGGCCAGCTGTGCGCTAGTGCATCCGTGCCGAGCGTCCCCCTCTGTCAGGGAATAAAACAAGGGGCAGTGGGAAGAGTCTAAGGAGGCAAAGAGATCAACCTGTGCATCGCCAAACTGTTCCCAAATCAGCTGAACAGTCTGGGGATGGAGTCTCCATTCTCCAGGAAGTGGCTGAACCCCATGAGAGCTTGTCGGCCGCACGGTTCAGCTCTCTCGGAATGTGAATGGCTTGAAGCGACCTCAGATGCTTCTGACTCCATAGGAGGTGATTGCGACATACGGCGGGAACGTAGATCACCTTGTCGGTTGATGTACGCTACTGTCACCGTGTTGTCTGAATGGACTACTACGTGTTGGTCCTTGAGCAACGCCTAGAAACGGTGCAGAGCCAAGCATACTGCCAGGGACTCGATTGCGAAGCCAGTGCTAAAGCGGTCTCATATGAAGCAGTCCGAGCGGCTTCCGCTGCGGACGCCATATGCCCCAGGAGCCTCTGAAATAACTTCAGTGGAACCCCACTCTTGCCCTCGAATTGACTCAGGCAATTCCTCAGTGACTGCGCGTGCTCGCTCGGAAGCTGCGTGCCCATGGTGACCGAGTCGATTTCCATACCGAGAAAAGAGATTTTCTGCACGGGGGAGAGTTTGCTCCTTTCTCAGTTGACCTGAAGGCCCAAACAGGCGCGGTGCTGGAGCACCATGTCCCTGTGTTCGTAAACCTGGTCTCAAGAGTGAACTAGGATCAGCCAGTCGTTGAGATAGCTCAGGATGCGAACCCCATGTTGCAGGAGTGGCACAAGGGCTTCACGATTTTCGTGAAGATGCAAGAGAGATAAAAGCCTATAGATTTACTCTTTTGTAATATATTTAAACATTTGTAAAACAGTGATAGATGGGTCTCTTAACCTTAACGCTGAGGAGAAAATCCAATGCAACTTTGAAGGGACCAAGATAAACATGATTATGTATTTCTACTCAGCATGACTTTTAGATGTAACTGAAGTAAAATTATCAAATTATTTATTCTTGATGCAGGAAGGAGGAGCAGACAATAAAAATGGACAATAAACGTTTAATACTTGGTGCAGAAAATACCCAAAAAAAAGTCAATTGGAAGCAAATAAGACAGATATCCCTTTTTTTATTGACTAACAAAATAATAAAGCATCTCAATCAGCCTCTTCTTCAGCTTCCTGAGCAAGAACAGTTAGTAAAAAAATGTTTTAATGTTGATGTGAATCCAACAGTAGAAACTGCTGTTCTTAAAGATAAACTATTTAATGTGAGTTTTTGTATGACTGTGTAGAGCAGATGATTGAGTGAAGCTCTTCCCACATGCAGTGCAGTGATACGGTTTCTCTCCAGTGTGGATCCTCTCATGTGTTTTCAGGGATTCTGACCGATTGAATGTCTTGTCGCAGTGTGAACACTTGTAAGGTTTCTCTCCAGTGTGAATTCTCTGGTGCCGTTTCAAAACTTCAGCTGTGATAAAACACTTCCCACACTCAAAGCACACCTGATTTCTTACACCAGTGTGTATTTTCTGATGTGCTTTTAAATTCTGCGGACGTGAAAAACTCTTTCCACACAAAGCACATGAATGTGGTTTCTCCTGTGAATGGACTTTCATGTGGCTCTTCAGGTTTGAAGCACACAAAAATGTTTTACCACATTGATCACATTCATGCAGTTTCTCTCCAGTGTGGATGTTCATGTGTTGCTGAAAGTGTCCTTTATGTGCAAAACTCTTCCCACACTGATCACATGTGAATGGTTTCTCTCCAGTGTGGATGTTCATGTGTTCCTGAAAGTGTCCTTGATGTCTAAAACTCTTTCCACACTGATCACATATGTACGGTTTTTCTCCAGTGTGGATCCTCATGTGAACCTTGAGATTATGTTTGTATGTGAAACTCTTTCCACACTGAGTGCAAGTGAACGATTTCTGAGATATTCTTTGATGTTTCTCCACTTCTTCATTCTCATCCATCGGGCCTGAAATTAAAGTTAAAAGTGCTCAGTAAATAAAGAGAAATTATATAGTAAAAAAAAAAAAAAACAGATGTAATAGCAGAAAGTATTGAGTTTTGTTCAAACAACTGTTATAAAAGATTATGATGATTTTGATCCATTATGTCCCTGGAATCTTCCATGAAAGGGGTACATTAATGTACTAGACATTATTTTTTTATGCATTAGCGTCACAAATCTATAGAGCCCCTAATAAAGGGACATTATGACAAATTATATTTCAATGCTTTTGTGTTCACTTTTTTTGTTACATTTATTTTAAAGGTCCCATTGCATGAAAATGTTACTTTATGAGGTTTTTTAACCTTAATATGAGTTTCCCTAGCCTGCCTATGGTCCCCCAATGGCTAGACGTTTTGATGGGTGTAAACCAAGCCTTGGGTATTTTTGAGAAAATGAAAGCTCAGACGGGCGAATCTAGAAATCTTCCCTGTATGTCATCATAAGGGGAAAGGTTACCTCCCCTTTCTCTTCTTTGCCCGCAAAAAGAATTTGGCCCGCCCATGAGAAAATGAGCAGCGCGAGCGCGATATTGGTTTTTCCTCGAGAGACATCATGGCTTGCAAACGAGCGAAGCATGGCAGTTGATCAGTGTTTGGATGTACAAATTAACACAAAAGTATTTTTTTAGTTCCTTCATCCGAGCCTCCGAAGAACCAGTGGGTTATGTGAATTTCTGATGTGTAATTGTTCAAGTTCAGACTCAAAGTTCTCTCAAAGTCGTTCAATACTGTATATGCATCAGTAAATCAAGCCAGTGACTAAACGATCAACTTCACGACATTTCTCTAAGTAGGATGAAAATAATCTTACTTAAAGCTGCAGTAGGGAGTTTTTAGAAAATGTTGACTTAGCCTGAAAATTTGAACAAGCACAACTTACAGGTCACTCCCCTTTGCTCTCTGATGCGCTACAGCCCTACCTCCACAGCTCCTCCCCCACAACGGAGCCTGCCGTAAACAAGCAGGATAGCTGGGCCACCGATGACGGCGGATAAACAGTTATGGCACATTCACTGGTAGGGATGAAACATCAACAATATGCTTTACATTGACTATGGCCTGGCCATACTTTGACTACAAACTTGGTCCTCAAATCATTATGTATTTTGCAATACATGTAATGTAACTTCATAACGTTGCACTCTTTCTATAAGTTATAAATAGCTAGTAAGATAATATAACGATGACTAACGTTACAGAATGTAAGTAATTATTCTAGCGATATGTAATGCTAAATAAGGTTTGCTAGTACATTATTTCAGCAACATGACAAGCCAGTGAATTAGCAGGTTTCAATTGTTGCTTTGCAGTGTGTGACATTTTATCTGTATGTTATGCGGCTAGAGTTTTGACACTGAGTCAATGGGCTCCGACGGGCTTGTTTATCGTCATCTGTCTTTTTCCGTTTACCTGTCTTTGTTGTATGAGCAGTTGCCACTCGAGAAATTGGCAGTTTTGGTTGTTTGTCCGCCATTAGCACAGCTGCGGCACACCGGCAATCTTGATTTTGAACGACGGTACGCGCTGTGCAAGAGAGGGGGGTGATCAGTGCGTACACAAGCTTGATTGACACTGCTAAGACATTCCTCCTGGCTCTGATTGGTTGTTTCTGACCGGGAGCGGTGTATTTCTGCAAATGGCAATAGGACCACTGGGAGGAGCCAGATGAGCTTGATTTTTTATTCTACTGTCAGGACATAATGACAGTTTTAACAAATATGTAAAAAATACATTTTTACAAAAGTTACCAACTGCAGCTTTAAACTGTGATTAATATACAGAAAGCGAACAAAGAACAATCCCTTTCCAATCGCCCAAGCTGTCAATCACACAGCGCAAGTTTATCTGGACACTGGCCAAAACTCGTTATGAAATCAATGACGCTGTTACGCTGCACAATGAAGCTCTTACTGTACTTACCTCATGTTTGCATTGGTGAAATCATTAGTGAGAGTGCAGAAACTGCATTGCAATGATAAGATCTTCATTCACGCGATCAACAGGCTGTCATCTGCTCAATGCTCATCACTGCAACCAAATCGAAAGATCCTACTGACCTTGGTCTTTATCAGTCCCTCCTCTCTTCCTTCTCTGCTAATATCTCTACTGCTAAAATGACTTACTATCACAACAAAATTAACAATTCTTCAGACTCTCGCATGCTTTTCAAAACCTTCTCCTCTCTTCTCAACCCTCCTCCTCCTTCATCAACACTAACAGCTGACGATTTTGCTACATTCTTTATAAATAAAACAACCTCCATCAGCGGCCGATTTACCAATCCACAAACTGACACACACACATTTCCAGCTAACACACACTCTCTACCCTCCTTCTCTCTACTCTCAGAGGCAGAAGTCTCCAATCTCCTCCTTTCCAATCGCCCTACCACCTGTCCGCTTGATCCTATTCCCACTAACCTACTTCAAGCCACTTCATCCTCGGTTGTGCCCGCACTCACACACATCATAAACACCTCTCTTCACACTGGTACCTTTCCCACAGCATTTAAGCAGGCTCGTGTAACCCCACTGCTTAAGAAACCCACTCTAAATCCAGCACATCTGGAGATTTACAGACCGGTATCTCTCCTTCCATTCGTCGCAAAAACACTTGAACGAGTTGTTTTCAACCAGATCTCTTCCTTCCTTACACAGAACAACCTCTTGGACAACAATCAATCTGGTTTAAAAAGCGGACACTCAACTGAGACTGCCCTGCTCTCAGTAATTGAAGCTCTGAGACTGGCAAGAGCAGCTCCCAAATCCTTAGTTCTCATCCTGCTGGATCTATCTGCTGCCTTTGACACAGTTAACCACCAGATCCTCCTGTCAATCCTAAAGATGAAGGGCATCTCGGGAAACGCACTCCAATGGTTCAAGTCTTACCTCTCAGGTAGGTCCTTTAGGGTGTCGTGGAGGGGTGAGGTGTCTAAGACACAACATCTAGCTACTGGAGTGCCTCAGGGCTCAGTGCTGGGACCGCTTCTCTTCTCCATCTACATGACATCACTAGGATCTGTGATTCAGAAACATGGCTTTTCCTATCACTGCTACGCTGGTGACACACAACTCTACCCCTCATTCCAGCCTGACGATCCGACGGTAGCTGATCGTATCTCAGACTACCTGACAGACATTTCTGTCTGGATGAAGGACCACCACCTTCAACTAAACCTTGCGAAGACAGAGTTACTTGTGGTCCCGGCCAACCCAACACTTCACCATTCAGCTAGACTCGTCATCCATAACTCCATCTAGGTCAGCCAGAAACCTTGGTGTGGTAATTGATGATCAATTGAACTTCACAGACCACATTGCTAGAACTGCCCGGTCATGTAGATTTGCCTTGTACAACATTAGGAGGATCAGACCCTTCCTATCAGAACATGCTACTCAACTTCTTGTCCAAGCGCTTGGTTTATCCAGACTTGACTATTGTAACGCTCTCCTGGCCGGTCTTCAAGCTTGCACAGTCAAACCTCTGCAACTGATCCAGAACGCCGCAGCTAGAGTGGTCTTTAACGAGCCAAAAATGGCACACGTCACTCCCCTCCTCACAAAATTGCACTGGTTGCCAGTTGCCGCTCGCATCAAATTCAAGTCACTGACGTTTGCCTACAGAACAACCACTGGTTCTGCTCCCTTTTACTTTAACTCTTTACTTCAGACTTACGTGCCATCCAGAAACTTGCGCTCTGCAAGTGAACGACGTCTTGTGGTGCCATCTCAAAGAGGCACAAAATCTCTTTCTCGGACCTTTACCATGACTGTTCCCTGCTGGTGGAATGATCTGCCTAACTCAACCAGAGCTGCTGAGTCCATAGCCACTTTCAAGAAACGGCTGAAGACGCTTCTTTTTCAACAGCACTTGATCCAGTAATACTAACACTTTCTCTACTACTCTATTCTATTCTGTTCTATAACAAAAACATTTTTAAAAAATAATTCTGCGTTGGATTAGACTGAGAAGGGTCATAGCACTTGCATTTTGTTGTCCTACTGTTAGTTTAACTGCTTCTATTGTTCTCATTTGTAAGCCGCTTTGGATAAAAGTGTCTGCTAAATGAATAAATGTAAATGTAAACCTTTTATGTGATGGGAATAGATCTAAATACTTAAAGGGCATAGTGTTGCACGGTGTACCGATACTTCAAAAGTATTGCGATACTCGGAAATTAAAAACGTCACGATACCTAAATTTATCAGTATCGATACTTACAAATAAAATAAATAAAAAAACGCCTCCCTATGGACGTCTGTGTTTTTTTCCTGACGCACGCAGCAAAGAACCTGCCGCTGTCAGTGTCATGTGACAAAACACTACAGCGAGATGGCTGCATGTGCGAGCACAAGTGGTCCACGACTCGTAGAAAAAGATGACGCGAGGAGTGACATATGGAAGTACGTTGCCTACCTTGCTCTGTTGCACGGTGCACCGATACTTCAAAAGTAAATCGGAAATTAAAAACGTCACGATTCCTTAATTTATTAGTATCGATACTTTTAAGAATGACCGCGTTCCAGATTTGTAAGGCCGGCAACACACTGGCTGCGTGTCGTGTCCGTTTTTATTTCGGCTCCCATGTTAACTGCCTGCGTGACACACGCGTCTGGGCGCAGCTCGAGCCGCGCGGAAAACGCGTGTATGCTAGAAATAGAACCGACGCCTATTTTTCACGCGACACGCAAGCGTGTTGGAAGTGTTTCCAGGCAAAATAGAATAGGAAAAGATGTTTCTATGTCATTTTGACACGAATACATATTAATAAATGACATTTTGACGTTTGAAAGTTTTGACATAAATACAATATAAATGTAATTTAAAAAAATATTATCGATTTTCAAATATTGCACCTGTCAATACAGAACGAATTATTCTGTAGCCTATTTTGCCGTCAACACTGCCGACGTTGTCTTTGCTGCTATATATTTGTTTAACATGAAGTATAGGCCTTCCACAACTCTCTCCCCACATGTCAAATATATCACCAATGAGGCTTATCATATTTCCAATATTAAACATTGTTTAATATAAACGCTGTTCATATTTTTATTCAAAGTTCAGAATCAAGATAAAGCTCTTATGTTTCTTATGATAAATGAGATAATGCTGCTAAATTTATTTAAAAAAAATTTACCTTGAATGTCATTGCTCTAATTTATTTTTTATATTTTTATATTTCATATTTTGTTCAAATGTTTAATATATCTGCTGTTCATATGTTCATATTAGTGTGTTATATGATTAGTATGTTGTCCCGGTTTTAAAATAAAGCACAGCAATGATATTTGAGAGTGTTTCTCCCTTTTCAGGAAAAGTATCGAAAAAGTATGAAAATCGCAATACTTGGTATCGGTATCGAAACAATAATTTTGGTATCGTGACAACACTAAAAGGGCACCTATTATGGAATTTTGAAAATTACCTTTCATGTAGTGTGTAACATAGATCTAAGTGAACACCCCTCAAAGTTTTATATATGAAAGTTCACCGTAAAAAAAAGTTATTGTCTCTCGAAAGTAGGAGTTGACTCTGAGTCAATTTAATGAATCGTTTTTCCAATGAGTCATTTAAATGATCAAATTGACCGCGCCCACTTATTGCGCGCGCAGACACCAGGGAAAACTTGAAAACATCATGTCGACAACAAGACGCTGTGTTCTGAAGTGCGAATCAAAAGCGACCTTTTTTTCACTGCCCAGGGACGAGCATGTGAAGAATCAGTGGCTAGAGTTTATATTTACAACTATACCACACAAGTATAGCCCGAACCTTGTGCTGTGTTCGCGTCATTTTAATGACGATTGCTTTACAAACATAAATGCTTTCAAGTGTGGATTCGCGAGCCGGTTGCTACTGAAGGAAGGTTCAGTACCAAGTTTATTTGGATCAGCTTCCTCCTCCGAATCACAACCTGTAAGTATTATTAATAATTGTTGCTTTTATGTGTTCTGTAGCATGCTCAATAAGTATTTGTGTGCAGGGTTTCTGCAGGTTTCAGTAAGTAAAATTTAAGACCTTTTTAAGACATTTTAAGACCATAAAGATTGAAATTTAAGACCTACACGACGCATTATCCAAGTTAGATAGATAGTTACCTCGGGATCATTAGAGTATCTATCTATCTATCTATCTATCTATCTATCTAGGATTATCTGATGTGTGTGTGTGAGAGAGAGGGAGAGGTAGATTTTTTTTAATAGAAAATTGTACTTTTGCATATTATACTGTAAAAACACAATTATTGTCGATCATAGTTGATCATAACTAGAGAGGAAATTATGAGATGATTAAAGTGACCAAAATTATCATGGTTATCACAGAATCCTGTTCAAAAAGTACTAATACAACAGCATGAAGTCAATTCAACAAGTTTTATTATACAAGTTTTTCTAATTGATTAGCATCAATATGCACTTTTTGTTTACGTAAACATTAAAATACCATTAAAAATGATGGCCAGATTTTAAAAGAGTGTCTTGCAACATGTTATCTACTAACATGTACAAGTTCAAATAAAGTTTTGACAAAAAAGGACATCCTTCATGTTGACTGAGCTTTCAATGTTGTTATGGAAAGGGGTGATTGGTTGGTTCCTGTCACATGACCTGCAGTGCGTTTGCGGCATTCTGAAAAGTTTAGATTTTTTTCATCTCAATGCGCCTGGTAAAAAAATTAGTGCGTTGCTGAACAAACTTGAGCGCGCAAAAGACGCGATGTGTGAACGGCCTCTGGCGAGCTAGTTCATATCAAGCCACGAGCTATTGGTAGCACGCGAGCGACGTGTTGGAGACCCCTGCTCTAGGGCTCCGCTTTGTAGGCTACAACTCGATACTTTTTTGCTACTTTGTAATAACTTTCTGCGGCCAGCGTTTCTGGAAATGAACGAGGGTGAACACTTTTTTAGACCTGACTAAATAAAATTTAAGACCTAGGATGAAAATATGGCAGTTTTTAAGACTTTTTAAGGCCTTAAATTTAAAGTTCAGAATTTTAGACTTTTTAAGACCCCGAGGAAACCCTGGTGTGTGTTGTGTAAGTTACGCTCAGCAAAGATTTTCAGCCTCGCTTGGCATTTTGATACAGTTCCCACACGTGCACCTAAAAAAATTGCCAATTAATTCGTCTGTTACTTGCCAGATTTTCATGCCAGATATCTCGATACAATACGATATGACTACGGGTTCGGTGAAAACCAAGCATTTCTCAGAAAAATAAAAAGATCATAATACAAAAAAATGTGGAAAGTATAGTTTATTTTAGGTTTCAAACATATAAATTCACATAAGTACTAAAAAAAAACAATACATTTAGAGTTTGTAAAATGATGTCTATGGAAGAGGTAATAATAATCCTTTCCATTATAATTCGACATGTTTTATTCATATCAGATACACATTGTGTAAGTAACTTCAATGTTTACTCTATTCTATTCTATTCCCAGTTCACCAGCCACTTACTTTTAAGTATTTCGGGAGAAGTGGATGAATTCACGTGTTGTAAACATAGAGGTTGTAAATCCAACAGATCCGATTCTCTGAACTGCGTCTGCGGCACAAACTAACACGGCGGCGCCCATCACGCATACAGCTCAACTAACGCGATCGTTATAAAGGTGTTTAAACAACAATATACTTCCACTTGCATGTATTTGACAATCGGAATATCAGATATTTCATGCCATAGCTAACACATTTGTGAATATTCTGAATAAAAAAGGAAAAATGACATAAAAGCAGATCATCATTCATTCAGCGTTGTTGCTGCTGCGGTGTGTCACGTGACAAGCAATGACGCGTCACCATGGAAACGCCGCCCCCCCTCTCACAATATAGTTCCCACGTCCCTGGTAGTGTGTGCGCGCTGGCTTTAGCGGTGGATTCAAGGGCACTCGTAAAACTGATGTTTGTTGTGACTGCCAGAGTTGTATGCAGGGCGTGGAGAGGGGAAATCTATATCGTTGCTTTTTTCGATAGTAATATCTTGAAAGTTCATATTGTAACGTTTCTTTATGTTTTATGGTACGGTCACTTTAAGTTTTATGGTAATCAGAGAAGAGGAGAACTGCGCATATGCGCAGTGTGTGAGATTCAGATTTGAGAAGTGAGCAGAGGAGTTACCCGCTCTACCGACATTTGCGTTCTTTCTTTTATTTCTCCTATAATTGTAACCTGAGTTGGATGTTTTGTATAGGCTACGTTTTCTCGCTCGATCCCCATGTATGTGGACGAGTGCATGACGTTTAAGTGCCTTTATTAAACACGGGGGGAAATACGTCATCGACTCTCGAGCATCTTTTTTTTTCCTCCGACACCCGTTGTTTTCTCTCTCTGGGCAACATCACAACTTCTGCGTTACAATATCTAGATATAGATACGATAACGATATATCGTTCAGCCCTAGTTACGACAGCAAAATTTATTCGATTACAGCACATCACTTATCAGACATTATTACTCCGATTATGCATGTTCCATTGGCCTGAAGTGCCATTAACTACGGTACATTGACACTTACCATTGGGAAAGGTCCTGTTTGTGATCCCAGTCGTGTTTGTGATTGGGTTTCTGGTTCATCGCCATCTCTGGACGTTTCCTCTTCGGACTCTGGCTCGAATTGATAAGGCAAAATTGATGCCATGTCTGTTCATATACTGTATACAATTTTCAACAAGTCTTGCCAAGCCATAATCCATTAATGGTGATGGGCGTTCCGTTTCCGACAATCTCTGCACAGAGTATAACAATCACACCTGACTGGGTCATCTGACCAATCACCGCAGATTAGCGTCACGCAAAGGAGGGGCTTGGAAAAATGAGTCGTTGAACGAATCATTTGGGAGTCGGTGAGCAAATCAGGTAAAAATAAATGCATATTATAAGACAACAAAAGTGTTTTTTGTCATTGCATGCATGTAAAACTGTTGTTGGGGACTCCCAAAATAATATTAGGAACATTTTAAATGCCATAATAGGTGCCCTTTAAAAAACTTATCACGATTCGTTAATCCCGATAGCTGTAATAGTAAAAACGTATAATAGCCGTAATAGTAAAAGTTTTCGAGAGAGATCGACATGTAACGGTAAATATTTAATGTAACGCCCCTTCAAACAGAGCGTTCAAATCAGAGGCCAAAATCAGGCTAGGAAAAAGGCCTTTTATTTCTAAATTATAACAACTTTTGATCTAAAAAACATACTAACATTATAAGGGTACCCCAGGAAACATTCTAAAATAATAAAATAATCCATGCAATGGGACCTTTAACAATTAAAAAATACGCAATAATGCTATAATTAACACTCCCTGTTTTTACACAAACTAAACCACGTGTAACAAAGTCTATTTATTTGATTCAGGTTTTTTTTAAATGTTGGAGTTTTAGCAAGATAATAATAATATTTTGGAATGCGCTAAACTGTATTAAGACATATCCATAATTTGGTTGCAGTAATTGTGAACCAGATGTAAAATAAACAGAAAAAAAATGCTCAGATAATACTTATATTGACTTATAAAAAAAAAAAATGCACCTGGTTCATATTATTTGCTAGCCTGGCAAGCCAAACCTACATCAAGATGTTAGGTCTGGCAACTCACCATAGACACGGCTCAATCCGAGGGGTGGGATAAACGGCTGTCTTTCAAATTTCCTCTGCAAGCAATAGCACAGCGCTTCAACTAACCAGAGCGTTTCCCCAACAGTGGAGCTAACGTTAGTTGATAGATTCAACTTTTGCCATATCTGGCCGGCAAAACTACGAACACATCTTCCTTTTTTTAAGAATGACTTAAGTGCCGTTCTTTGTTCTTTTCTCAAAGAAAAGCTTAACTCCAATTCCTCCAGAGTCACGGCCAAAGCAATACAAAAGACCGCTGTTCGTCATCAGCCATTCTTTGTTTTCAAGTAGCAGGGAATTCACACGGAACCGTCACACTGTCGTCATTCTGTTAAGCCCGCCCACCGACTCTATACACGATGTGATTGGCCTGACCAGAGTTTGTTTTTTCCAGCTCGAAAGTCAGCGGAGAGTTGCTAGACTACCCTGGAAGCAAAATAAATTTTGCTGCCACTAGGGTGCGACTAGATTTCTAGGCTAATTATTTGCTGCTTTAATTCTAATTCACAACTCGATTTTTCCTACTATAACAGAGCTAAATCTGATGAACTGCTTTATAACCTTAATGTTCTTCAGCCTCACAAATGAAGAATAGGGATGGGTACCGAAACCCGGGATTAAACTGGCCCCCGGTGCTGAATTATGAAAGACCGCTGGATCGATAAACTCAGACGTTATCGGTTCTGCTGGCAGTACTGGAGAAATTAAAAAAGTACACGAGCTATTTATTATTGCTTATTGCGGTGTATAAACTTGAAAACCAATCCAAATGCCGCAGCAGGCTAAGACATGTGGGTTTATACTGAAGACGCGTTACGCTGAACCATTGCACATGATGGGATGTCTTTATTGTTCCATTTCACAAGCTTAGAAAGAACCAACACTTACTTTAATAGTTGTATTTCATCAGCCGTGCAAAGATACCTCAGACAGTGCAGTAACAGAAGATGATGACGATGGTGACGGTCAACAGAAAGTTTCTCCACATGGTCACCCTGCAGTCATAATCCAAACACCCCGCCGTGCCACACAGGTGAGCACACACACTAATACAGACACCACACCCCCGGTGACACCCACAGTAATCAATGACGTCACTATGCGCATGCACATACACAACAGTATAGAAAAAGGAGGAAATATCATAGAAGACAAGTCAAACCCAATATATGGCTCATACATTCCGGCCCCAAATTATTTCATAGTAATAATTGACCACCATCATCACCTTGTGGGAGACAGACACCAATCAAAATGCAAAGTGAACTTTTAGTCCTTTAAAAGTCCTTTAAAGTCCAACAATGTCAAAGTTCATGTCCGCTGTATCCAAAGATCTTCACTGCCCCTCTGCTTCCTGCAGAAGGCAGACTTTGGTTATTGGCCGGTTCAGATAACTGGTTTTAGTTTTAATCCGTATACTTCGCACCTGTCCATTTTTGTCCGGAACAGTATCCACAATTCTTCCTATAATCCAAGTATTGCGAGGTGCCATATCATCCACTAGCACCACGAGATCTCCTGGAACAAATTTTCTTTTAGCAGTATTCCACTTCTGGCGCTCCTGAAGTCCAGGAAGGTACTCCTGATGAGTTTGTGGTTCAGATTCTCAATGGCCACCCTCAATTCACGTTCAGCGCCCACGAAGTTAGTACCATTATCCGAACGGATTTCCAGGATTTGACGACGTCTCGCCACAAACCTTCTAAAACCATTGATGAAGGAGTCTTTGTCTAAAGATCAAAGAACTTCAAGGTGTATGGCTCACATCGCCAAGCACGTAAAAATAAGCCCTTACCTCTTGACCACAGCTCTTCCACGTTTAACCTCAAACGGTCCAAAGCAGTCCAAACCAACTCGACTGAAAGGAGGCTCATCAGAAGTTATTCTGCTGTGAGGAAGGTCAGACATTTTCTGATGTCTAGGTGAAGCAGACAATCTACAACAGATGACACACTTAGTCAAAACCTTTCTAATGGCAGCACAGACACCAGGAATCCAATACTTCTGACGCAGATGAGAAAGCATGTGGTTTCGTCCACCATGGCCTGTTTCTTGGTGTACATGACAGAGAATAAGATTGGAGATGTGTTGATCTTTAGCCAGTATAACTGGATGTTTTGCTTCAACTGGCATAACTGCTCTACTAAGCCGTCCTCCAACCCTAATGAGATCACCATCCAGGATCGGGTTAAGCTTGTAGAGGTGAGTCGTCCTCCTTACACACTCTCCTTTCTTCAAGTTGGCCAGTTCTTCCGGAAACCTTATTTTTTTACAAAAACGGATAATACCTGATTCCGCTACAACCATATCTTCCATGGACAGAACATCCTTTGGCACTTGAGCCTTAACACCTTCCATCTGGACCTGTAGCTCTTTCTCCAGCTGCTCAGCACTTAGGTCCAATCCAGAAAGGGTTTTTCTCAGCAGCTTGCGATGTCGCACCAGGGACAAAAGCAAGGTCTTAAACTTGAGAAGCCAACCAACAGCCCTTTTAAGACGGAGCCAGGAGGAAAAGTAATCAGTGAGCTTCTTCACTGGACTGACCTGCTCAACTTGAGCAGCGTTCACCACCACAGCCTTGACCTCCGGGTCCCCAACAAGAGGGCCACCTGCTCTCAGGCTCATGAAGAAAGTCAGGACCACAGAGCCATGCACCAGTCTTTAGCAATGACTGAACTTTAAAACCTCTGGAGGCTAGATCCGCAGGGTTGGTTGATGTATTCACGTACCTCCACTGGGATACGTTAGACATTTTCAATATTTCAGACACTCTGTTTTCTATGAAGATTTTAAATCTGGATGTCTCGTTTTTTATGCATTTCAAAACAGAAGTGCCACCACGGCAGTCAGCTCCATACGGGGAATGGTGACAAGTTTTAGAGGAGCTACTCATGCCTTTCCCATTACAAATGCACTGTGAGTTCGCCCGCTATCATCATGGAGCAACAGGTAAGTCACAGTCCCAAACCCTTCCTCACTTGCGTCTGCAAAGTGGTGGAGCTGAGCAGAGACAAGACAACCACAGTCCACAGGTTTTAAGCACCTACTGACCTTCCAATTTTCAAGGTCGTGAAGGTCTTCCAGCCAAGCCATCCATTCTCCAGCAACCGAAGAGGGCAAAGGATCGTCCCATCCCAGACATCTCCTGCAAAGGTCTTGGAGGATTTTCTTAGCGGACAAAACAACAGGTGCCAAGAAACCAAGAGGGTCATAAACTAATTATGGACAAGATTTCTCTTCTTGTGAGTGGGTGGGTTTTAAGTGTGATTTTAAACTTGAATGAGTCAGATTGGACACACCACTGTACACCCAAGACAGTTGTAGACAATGCACGCTGTTCTACAATTGTCTTATTGTTTGGTATTTTGAGGTATCTTTGTCTTACCGGCAGACTAATACTGTAATGACCATCAATGAGCTTGGCAGACTCTGAGACTGACTCAATTAAATGCTTGTCCTCCCTTGACAGACCAGGTTGTTCATCCTGCAGAGTTTCAGGTAAATCCACCTTCAGCTGCTTCTCCCAAAGCTCATCAAGCCTCGCCACTGAGATCCGATTGACTGTGATCTCGGGCTGCAAACACTGATCATTGATCTGACAATCTCCTCGGAGCGGGCCAATTACCGTCCAACCCAGGATGGTCTTAATTGCATAAGGGCCCCCATTCACTGCACGAACCACCTCCCACGGCTCCAGAGCTTGAGGGACGTTAGTGCCGATCAGAAGGTCCACATTAGCATCGATCTCTGGTATTTTTACGTGTCTCAGGTAGGGATGGGCATTTTTCAAAAATATTGCATTCGAATATTCGGGCTCATAAAATTCGAATATTCGAATATTCGTTTATTTAAATGACGTTTAACGAAAAATACGTTATTTTTTAAGGTATTTTTTTTTTTACGTTTTGGCACCATTTCTGAAGAAGCTTACGATTAGGCAATATACACAACAAGCTTACAACATGTGTTAAAGTTTTCTTTTAATTGAAAACATTAAACAGTAGGCCTATCGCTATGTGTAAACAAAAAAAATATAAGAACAAAAGGATATAAGCTCAAGCAGCGCGAACGGAAAAAAACGCCTAATAAAGCAGAGTAGCAGATTGCGCCAGTTATCGTACAGAACGTACTCACACACTCGAGTCAGCATATGATTATCGTGTTTATATTGTTTCACGTTTATGTTGAGAAAAACAATAATATCCACATGGAGGGACGCCGCGAGCAATTTATGCTCGAGTGAGAAAACGCGCTGCGCTGACAGACGTTTCAGAGAAACAAAGATAACGGTGTTCTAGTTCTAAGTTTCTAACAGCACCTTGCATTTTCTGTTCTTAAACCTCTCTCTCAAAGAAAACTTAAAGGAAGAATATACCTCAAAATCATTTTACTATTAGATAAGTTATCATCTCGGATCACTCGCACTACAGCTGCGCTTACCTGCAGTCGTGATGCAGTGATAGACAGCTGTCTTTCCTCAGTCGACTGCTGTTTGGATTTCATGTGATTTCTCATTGTGGTGATGATATTATAATTCCAGATTAATTAATTAATTTCATCAAAAGTAATTCCATTTAGTAACCTCATTTTCGACTAGTAATTCCAAACTTCGCGAGGCAGACGACGACATTATGATAAAATACAAACAACTTGTTAAACATGTGCCACAGTGCCACCCAGTGCATTTAATTATAACTGCGAGTTAGTGCTTGGGATTTATCAGGGATTCACTGCATTTACGACCCGCAAAGTATTTACGGCTTCATAAATTCGATAAAATTCGAATAGTATTTTATTTTTCGAATAATAATTACAGATCGAATATTCGAAAATTCGAATATTCGTGCACATCCCTAGTCTCAGGTGCAGCCATCTTTGAAGGTCTTTTGAGCGTGGAATGTTACCTCGATGAACAGGCATGCTCCTTTGAGTAAAAATCTCAGGGAGGCCACAAAAGTTGTCCGAATCCAGCCCGGCGACTTCCAAGTCTGACAACTTATAACTGTCCACCACTTTCTCTTGTCCCATAGTTCTAAGGAGGATTCCCAGCTTCTTCCCTGTAAGATTGAGCCGGGTCATGAGTCACTCTGTACAAAACGAGGCAGTACTCCCCGGATCCAAAAACGCATACGTGACCAAGGTCTCTTGCCCCTCTCTTGCAAAATAGAGAGCGTACAATCCTGCTTACTGGCCCCAGTCAAGCCACTGGACTGAACAGACACCACAGTGCCTTCTCTGGCCATTTTCAAGCCACCATTGGCCTGAATTGAACTCTTTTGTTTTGCTTCGGGGTGGAAATGCAACAAAGTGGGGTGCCTATAATTGCATACTCTACATATCAGACATTTTCTGCAATCTTTACTTATGTGCCCAACGCACAGACATCCAAAGCACATACGGTTCTCCTTCAAAAAAGAATTTTTTTCATCTTGTGTCCTTTTATCCAAAAGAAGGCAAACATCTAATGAATGTCCAGCTCCACAAAAAAAAAAAACTTTCACTAGTGAGTTCTTCTCCCTTTTGTTCCCAGGCTCCACTTTCTTCTCAGCAGGTGTTACAGTAGTGGCAAAACTACTGTATCTAGCCTTTGAACTAGTTTGAGCCTTGACCATTTTTAATTCCTTTCTTCCTGTCGCAGGTGTATCTTGTATATTTCCAAAAAGAGGGTCACTTGCTATCTTGACTTGTCTCTCAACAAATTCCACAATGTCCAAAAATGTAGTTCTATGATGAAACTTCTCCTGAATATCGCAGGCCACACTTCTCCAATGATCCCGCAGCTTATAAGGCAGCTTTTTCACAATGGTCTGCATATTTGTAGGCACATTCAGGTCACTTACGGTGGCTCCCATAGAGTTGCAACATTCCTGCAACAATAGACTGTAGGCCCTTAAAGCCTTGATATCTTCAGCTTTAACCATCGGCCATAAAAGCACCTTATCCATGTAGGCAGAGGCTACTTTGAATGGATTGCCAAAATGCTCCTGAAGTAGTGACTTTGCCTTAGTGTATCCATGGGACGGAGGCAGATGTTGACAGCTTTGGATCAAATCCCTGGGCTGACCTCTCGTATACTGTTCGAGGTAATACAAACAGTCCTTCTGACTTTGTGTTCTCCCTTCAATGTTGTCCCCTTAATGCACATGTGAACACCATCAGCGTTTATCACAGGTTCGCGTTTAAAGTCTGTGTAGAGAGAATGGTGTCGTCTTAGCGGCCCCTAATTTAATATCAAATGATCGTTGCTACGGAAGTGAATCAATCAAAACTAACTTTAGCTTGAAAATAACTTTATTAAAGAACCACTATAAAGCCAAAACAATCTCTGTTACCTTAAATTATCTCTGTAAAGCTGCTTTGAAACAATCTAGGCCTACATTGTTAAAAGCGCAACATAAATGAAGATGACTTGACTTGACTTGTGTTCAAATCCTCTTATGAAGGTTTGATACTGCAGTGGATCTCCGTCAAAAACTTGTAGGTCTCGCTTAGGTAAGAGAAAAAGTGAATGTTGTCCAACCAATAAAGATGTAATTTGATTTTGCCTTTCCAAAACTGTGAGAAGACGCTGATCAGAATTATTCACTGTTACAGGTGCAGCTTCATACTGAAGGTGAGTAACTGGTGGATGAAAAGCACCTTCTGGCAGAGTGGGCATACCAACCCCAGTCACAGCAGCATAACCTGAAAACTAAGCTTCATCTCCAGCCTCTGCAGCCGATGGTTGAGTGTTGAACTCAGGCACAAATGTTGCACTGTCATGGCTTAACTGTGTTTTTTTCCCTCTTTCCAAATAAGAGTTCATCCCATCTGATTTCACAGAAACGTTAGACACACGAGATCCTTCTGAAGCCTTGAACACACTCACTTTAGCCATAGATGCTGCCAGCTCCTCCTCCGTTCTCCTCAACAGTTCCTGTTGTTCCTCTAGGGCATGCTTCTGACTCAGCAGCCTTTGACGAGCCATAAGAGCAGCTGTCTCAGCCTCAGCCCTTAATGTGGCTGATGATGTAGTGGACATAGATTTACTCACCACTGTACTACATTTCTTTGACCTCACTGACACATTAGAAACACTATCACTTGGTCTAAAGTCATCTTCTATTGCATTTTCCATAATTTTAAATATACGTGCCTCATCATTGGAAACAGTAGATCCTAAACATGGGGCAACAACGCCCTCTGCTAGTTTATCTGGCACCTCCAGCAGCCATTTATTTGTCTCCTCCACAAAGGCAGTTTTATGTTCTTCAACGCTGCCAAACCAAGCATTTTGTTTTTCTTGTTCTTCAGGTGGGAGCATAGGAACCACAACACCATGAAGATAACTTGCTGCTTTAAACAATCTCGATATATTTTCAAAACATGACCGTATTTTTTCAGCATTATCAGCACTTTGCATTAGGTCTTTAATCTTTCTTATTTTTGCTCTGCATTCTTCTTGGAGCTTTTCCAATTTATATTCAAAAGCCCTGGGTGTAAGTGTTATTTGTCTTTTCTTATTTGACCTGTTATCATTCAACTTCATTTTTCATTTACAAAATAATCCAATAATCACAAAAAATATCTGCTAATAACACTAAACACAGCGCCCCTTTTATGACTTGTGTTTCCACGTCAACAAGGTACAATGTGTTGTCTTTGATTCCCCCTAACTTCCACCGAGGCTAAGCTAAACTCAACCCTACTCTTCTGTGCATACTAGGGGTGGGTATTTATGTACCTCAATCAGGCATGTGATTGGCTAAGGACAAAAAAGCAGGAAAATATACTGAGACACTTTAACACTTTAAAGAGTGCTGCTCTAGCTGTGTAGCCTAACCTTAAAGTTATTCGATTATTTTTAATGAATAAGAGACAGCAGTAAAGGTTGTCGCCTGTTTAAAACCTGGTGGCCTAACTGTTAAAGAAACAGTTATATTATTCAGGAAACTCAGATCAAACAGCCAGATCAGTCTTTGTCTATTGACAGAGCGACCCCGCGGATCAAGCCGCCTGAAACGCCTTTACATAAAAACCCTGTCACAACCATTCACAAGAAATTAATTTATAAGTTGCCAAAACCTTGAAAATGACTCATACATCATACAACGATTCATACAGCAAAGTTTTAAGGGTGGCTAGTAGTAGCTAACTTAGCTATCTTATTATTATATAGCTAGCAAATATAAGTAAGTTAATGTTAATGCAGCTCAAACATCCTGCCATAGTGGAAAATCAATCAAAATCGATCATCTAATCAATCGACAACAAAGTCAAATTAGTAACTTATAGGTTATATATAGACACAAGCAATAATACATACCCAGATCATCCGATCCGGCGATGTTCTTGTCACGATACCACTAGCGCGAGAGCGACTGAGACCATTCGCAAAGACCCGCCCCCCTTAGTTACTGTCGCTATGTCCGACAAGCTACGCCATTCTCACGCCACACCATGTTCTCACGCAGTGAAAAATACATTGCGGAGCAGAGAGGAGACTGACAACACGCTGACAGACAGGACAGACCAGGTTACTTTTCGGTTACGTTTGATATTAAACATATTAAACAAAGTCTTAGCTTTCAAATTTGGTCATTTTTTAAAAGAAATTTAAACAATAAATACCGTTTTGTGGCTCTTTAATGTGTCGTGACAGATCGCTGTAGAGCATCAGTTAAAGCTGCTCGTGAACCGATCATCTCTTCCTTCTAGTTAATTTATAGCCTCAAATAAACATGAACAAACATAAGAAGGAATGTTGTTTTAACCACGGAAAGACGTCAGTACAATCCGTTTTTCAAGTTCAAATCCTCCCATGTTAATCTACTAACTCTCCTGACTAGCCTCTATTAAATCTAATTTAATTTCCTACCGTTTCGGAGAGAAATGTAGTAGCATGTTCATCTGCCAGTGGGTCTTTCATGGAGACTGTCCTCATGTGTTTGCAATTTGAATATAATAATGCTGCATTTAAAAGTTGGTGCGCTTCACCAACGGAGTGGACGTGGCTCAAATGCCTCTGGGCACAATTGGATAGGCTAGACCTAAAACCAATCAGAGCGATCGTCATCGTGTAAAGCCCGCCTCAACGTTTCTGATTGGTGCCGCGATTTCCACGGCATGGAAATGGCCTTGAATGAGCTCTTTGCCAGACTTACTTGCAGAGCAAATCTAAATTTGCCGGAAGTTGTCTGGGTTTTCCCAGGCTATCTCCTGACTGCTTTGTCGGACAAAATGGCGGATGGCGAAGTACGATTAGTCAGATCACCTGTCAATCAAGCTCCCTGCGAGAGCAGGTGAACAAGCTGAACGCAAATACATCCTTGTTGATACTTGGAAAGGAAGGAAAAATGCATCTCTTTGCCATCTGTAACCATGGTGACGTGCCGCCCGGTGTGGCCCTGTTGCGCGGGGACGGCGATTGTGGTTCCGTCCCGGGTTAACATGGTGACGGCTGTGAGATGCCCCCACCCTTTTTTTTTTTTAAACAGATCTGCATGATTCACGTAGGTCACATTTTCAGGTCGGAAAATCCGGAATTCCGGATTAATCCGGAAAAATCACATCCCTGCTCAATACCGTTACTCTCGAACCAGAATAACCGTCTTAGAACCAGAACTACGGCGGCACTCCCAAGCGCAATGCTTCACCCGCTTGACGCACAAACCAAAACACTACAAAAAGTCCCAAAACAAACAAACCAGTACAATCACCTTAAGCGAAAGTACCACTGAGCCTAGCAGGGAATACAATCTGTCATTGACAAACAATCCACAATGTTTATAAACATAGTGTACCTTTCAATAGAGGCGACTGAGATGACCAAATAAGCATCGTAACAGCAAATTTGTGAATGAAGGGGCTTTACGCGAGTCCAATGAGCGTTCACGTCTATCGCTTACAACTTTGAAAGCGATCTCAAACATCCAGTGTTATCCCGACAAAACGTTTGAATCCGCGGTTCAACAAAATTTTCTTTTGACAAAATATTGCGGCGTATAAACTTAAAAACCAATCCAAACGCCGACATGTGGGTTTATACTGAAGACGCGTCAGGCTGAACCATTGCACATGATGGGATGTCTTTATTGTTCCATTTCACAAGCTTAGAAAGAACCAACACTTACTTTAATAGTTGCATTTCATCAGCCGTGCAAAGATACCTCAGACAGTGCAGTACAGCAATACAGACACCACACCCCCGGTGACACCCACAGTAATCAATGACGTCACTATGCGCATGCACATACACAACAGTATAGAAAAAGGAGGAAATATCATAGAAGACAAGTCAAACCCAATATATAACCCTACATTGCTATTAAGAAATTATTATCTTGCAAATTGAATCTCACAAGCCACTTCTATATATAATAATATTGAACCATTTGTCTGTAATGCATTTTTGCTAAAGAGAGAGAGTGTGTGTGTGTGTGTGTGAGAGAGAGAGAGCAATCTTTCACGCGGAGCCACGGCGCACACAACAGCCCTGCTTAATGAGTGACGATGAGGACAGAACTAAACATTCAAACGGTTACTCTTCAGATTTTATTTTAGATTTAGATGTTGGCTTCCAATGATTATAAAAAAGAAGATATTTGAGGTATAACCATTAAAAACTAAAGCAGATTCTCTCCAGTGCAGCTTCCTTCCCTTCACAGCGGTGCGCTGTCATTTCTCCCTAAAACCCAAACGTAACGTCAGAATCTGCACGATCGGTGATTGTTGTAAAATGTAGTCTATACTGTTGCTAAACTGCGGGACGCATAAACTATGCAACTACCTAAAATATTAACATTTTAAAAATATGCAATAATGTTATAATTTTAACACTCTCTGTTTTTACACAAACTACACCACGTGTAGCAAAGTCTATTATTAGATTTTTTTTTAAATGTTGGTGTTTTAGCAAGATAATAACAATATTTTAGAATGCGCTAAACTGTATTAAGACATCCATAATTTGGTTGCAGTAATTGTGAACCAGATGTACAATAAACAGAAATAAATGCTCAGATAATACTTATATTGACTTACAGATAACAAACATCCTTGTTTAAAAAAAAAAAATGCACCCGGTTCATATTATTTGCTGCTTTAATTCTAATTCACATCACAACTAGATTTTTCCTACTATAACAGAGCTAAATCTGATGAACTGCTTCATAACCTTAATGTTCTTCAGCCTCACTAATGAAGAATCAGGAATAAACACCAACCTCTTTGTTCTTCAGTGTGTTTCATTCTGCAGTGTTCTGGATCTCTCATGTTCTCACTGTCCTTCAATAAACTCTGTCTTTGCTGTTTGATGCTCGTCTTCACTTGTAGCTGATGGGAATATTCCAGCATTTATTGGTGTATTGCAGTGGGAGGAGCTTCACTGAAGGAGGAGGAGCAGATCTGACAAGATCAAGAAGAAATCACTTACTGAGTTAAAAAAAAAATAGTCCACCCACTTTAAGTATTTATGGTCACATTATAAAAAATTAAGAATAAAAAAAAAAGATTAAAACATTAAAATATATTGACAGGTTTGCAAGAAACAAATGGCGCACCAATACAGTTAACTCAGCTTTTTTTTGTTTATTGTGTTGCATATGAAACATGGTTCATCACATATTATTGAAATAAAAGCCATTATAAAACTTACCTATATCTTGCAGATGTCACAATAGCTGATCGTGTCGTTTGCTCAAATCTGTTGACAATAAAATGAGCTTAATGTGTGAATTTACAGATCTAAAGACATCAGCATAATGAATGAGGAGAAAACAGGATCTATTGACATGAAATAAAGAGGCTTTTCAGCTGCTCTGATAATAGTGATGAACCATAGACTATCAATACTCATTCAACAAGAATATAGAAAATACAAGAATGATACAGAAAATATATAAAAACAGTAATATAAATGTAAATTATCAACCCTTGTAATTTGTCCATATGAATCCGATTCCCTAATAACTTCATAACAACAAAGTAGTTTGCTAACATCTTACCGTTTTGAATGGGAAAAGAAACAGACACACGATGAAAACCTTTCTGAATAGACCCCGTAATATGTTGAGTAAACCGTGTAAACTGTATAGTAGTTAGTTACGTGATTTAACGTGTGAACTGTTTACCTCAAAAGACTCAGGAGACGCGCGAAGGCGAGAGTGGTGACGTCATCACCGCGAGACGAAATAAATGATAGATTATCAAAACTCATTTTTAAGCATAACTTTTCTCCACTCCACTCAAACGTAAAAATATATTACGTTTAAAAATAAATCTTTATTTTACAGAAACTGGTAAAATAACAGTATAATTTTAGTCAGTTATTTAAGAATAATGAACATCTCTTAACTGTGAATTCCTTTATCATTATAAGATCCCTGTAACTACTAAAGAGTTTGCTGTAGTATTTGATGCCATTCCCAGTGGCCTTATTCAACTTTTATCAGGTATGTTTGTAAAAGTCTCTTCTGCTCACAAAGGCTGCATTTAAAAAAAAAAACAGTAATGTTGTGAAATGTTATTACAATAATAAAAAAATAAAAAAATGTATATGTGAATATATAGTAAAGTATAATTTGTTCCTGTGACCAAAGCTGAATTTTAGCATCATTACTCCAGTCTTCAGAGTCACATGATCCTTCAGAAATCATTCTAATATGATGATTTGATGCTCAATTTTTTTTTAACAGAAATATAATACTATTATAATAATATATATATATTTTTTATATTAATCAAAAGTTTGGGATCAGTAAGAAATTATATTTATTTTTTGGCTGGGGAAATCAATAAAATAAATCAATGGGAAATCAATAAATCCCTCAAATGGGATCATCAACATGTGAAAAACTACTCAAACCCCAAATCGTATAATTTATTTAGAGATTTCTCTAACTTATCCAACCATACACAAAACAGATCAGACATCCAAGAAATGCATGCTTACTCAAAATGACATTGCACTAAACATGTTGCAAGTAGTTTTACATTTTGTTTACCCAGAAAACTAACATATCTAGCATGAAGTTTTGTTCTAGCATTAGCTTTACCTAAAGTTTTCATAGCCATACTTGCACCACTTAAATCATTGTCAAGGACACAGCCAAGATAATTAACACTATTTCTGTTTGATATTACACAATCCCCTACCTTGACAGACAGGTTAGGAACCTTGTTCAGTTTACTTTTAGACTCACATAACATGGATCCCGTTTTTTTTTTTTTTACCTAAATGCAATAAGAGTTTATTTTAAGAGAGCCAATCTCTTACTTTATATTACTCCTCATATCACTTGTATTTTACTAACATCCTTGTCTGAAACCAGTAAAGCAAGAGAACAAACTACAGTCACAAACTGCTTACATATTATTTATGTATAGGAGGAATAAAAGGGGGCCTAAGACACTTCCCTGGGGAACTCCATTATTAATAATTGTTTATTCAGAGAGAAACCCATCCATTTCTACACTTTGAATTCTCCCAGTTTAATAAAAGTTCAACCAGGCTGGTTAAGACAAACTAATAGGATGTGAGTTTTTTGTATGTCTGTGTAGATTAGATAATTGAGTGAGGCTCTTCTCACATGCAGTGCAGTGATACGGTTTCTCTCCAGTGTGGATCCTCTCGTGTTTTCTCAGGGTTCCTGACCGATTGAATCTCTTGTCGCAGTGTGAACACTTGTAAGGTTTCTCTCCAGTGTGAATTCTCTGGTGCCGTTTCAAAACTACAGCTGTGATAAAAGTCTTCCCACACTCAAAGCACACATGATTTCTTACACCAGTGTGTATTTTCTGATGTTCTTTTAAATTGTACAGTTGTGTAAAACTCTTCCCACACTGATCACATGTGAACGGTTTCTCTCCAGTGTGGATCTTCATGTGAACCTTCAGATTCTGTTTGTATGGGAAACTCTTTCCACACTGAGTGCAAGTGAAAGATTTCTGAGATCTTCTTTGATGTTTCTCCACTTCATTCACTTCTTCATTCTCATCCATCGGGCCTGAAATTAAAGTTAAAAAAGTGCTCAGTATATCAATAAAATATAATTATGTAGTGAAAAAAAAAAAAAAAAAAAAAAAAAATCGACCACAAGTGGACGTGCTAAACACTGGTGTAAAAAGGGTCTAAAACAATTTGAGCTTGTCCACTTTTGACCACTTCCAGAGGTAGTCGAAAACACATTCAACCGGATTGCTTTGATAGTGTAGACGCTCATGTGGTCGAGTGTGTTCAAACAGACACAAATGCGTAAACATTATGGGAAGCGCTGTAGCCAGACGGCATTTAAACTTTGTTGGCTGAAGACCCAAGTTTGGTTTGAAGAAGGAAAACTCTGTGTTTGACGTGGACTTGCAGCTTTAAGAGCAGAAACAAAACTCTTCATCTATTCTTCTGTCCGTCTCTGGTCATGCTCACATGCAAATTGCATGAGCTTACTTCACCCATTATATTGAAAGCCCGTACATTTACCAGCCCATAGACCGTCCCCTCAAAGAAACAGAACAAAAGTGGATAAAAGAGATGTATTTGAAACACCAGGTGTAAACGGGACTGGGCCCTTGTATATTGTGATCCAACTGACCAAAACGCATCTTAACACCAGCTGTAGACAAAGCCTCACAATCTTCTTTAAGGCGAGACACAGCAGGCAAAAACATCGTTTTTTTTTTCACAGGTAAATTTTGAGAATTTGGGTTCTTTGTCTTTAATAACATGTATTCTTTCAGACTTGTGCTGAAAAAAAAGTCCAAAATACACATTTAGGTCTTTATTTTACTACACTTTGTCTGTTTGATTTTGCCTAAATTCATCAAAAGTTGGCGTTCTACATCATCCCGCTGCTCCGCGATCGCTGTGTCTGGTGCACCGTCATCACACACACCGTTAGAAAGCTCTCTCTCTCCTTTTCAATGCTGTCGGATCCAAATATGGTAATTTCCTGTCTATCAGCAACAAATCATGAAAGTAAAACAGGTGATTTAACTCGAAATGCGCACTCTCATTGGCTGATGCCAATTTCTGACAACGTGATTCGTTCAGAATCGTCACGTGACTCGCTCTGACATTTCCGCGGTAGTTCAAAATGTCGAAAGATATGCGTGTAAAATTCTTTCAGAGAAGCCAAAAACAGTTGTCATTAGCTAGAAGACACAAGGGATTACCAACGAAGACAAAAGATGATGAAATGCGTTACGAACAAGCTGTAACATTTTGAACACATCTAAATTTAAGTCAAAAAGACACATCACATTTCAAAGCACTTAAAACCCACAAGCCAAATCCTGAAAGCAGTCCCCTCAGTCAGCTGATGGTGAAGCTAACCAACCAGGCTCCCTTCAGCACTGGTTCAAAACAACTCAACAGAACAAAACTAATTATGAATCATTCAAAATATCAATATTTAGAACATTGGAGAAAGCAAACAAAGTAGACTAAATTGTTATTTGACAGAGTATCTGCACACTGTCAGAGAAGAAGAGACGGATCCTGACTAAATGGCTCGGTGACCACCAACTGGGTCAGACAGAGATGCACTTCCTCCTCCACTGGGAAAAAATATCTTCACTAAGTGATTTACACCTTGGACAAATAGCCAAAAGAATAAAACTTCCCAAAGTTGAATCTGCCTGAGGGACTGTGATATACCGGTATTGAGTTTTTCCACCTGTGTGATGGACTGTTGATGTGTTGTTTTGGATGTTATGATCAGTGATGGATTAAGCAATAATGAGTTTTGGATGTTAAACAGTATGATACATGGATTTTACTTGGACCTAAAGCATATTTTGTCTGTAATTCATGGCTTTCAATAGAAATTAGTGGAATTTTGCCATAAAAAACTTTAAAGGCCGTTTTCTCAAAATGAGTTTTTTCTCACACTCCTAGTGACGATTTTCCACTTCTGTAGCACCTACTGTACATACACCAAACTTTACAGTCGTATTCCTAACTATATTGCGATGGTTTGTCCAGAGGGATTTGTTGATATATCATTCTTGGCCTGATTTATATGACATTTTATGCCTAAAAATAGGGCGGAAATAAATTTAAGGCTATTGGCAGTATTTTCTGATTTACAGGGTAACAAAAGGGGATATTCATAATCCCCTCTGATAATGTCTTTTCATTGAATATATCAACAAAATGCAAAAATAATTTTGAACCTTGTTTTTTTCAATGGTCAGATTTGTCACTTCAAAATATATGCAAATTAACGCATATTTAATTAGATATAGCCTCATTAGCATATTTAAAAATAAAATTACAGAAAACTTGCAATGCATTTTTTTTCTCCTATTCATGTGAGTAATCAACTGGTAACGTTTGATGGTGATATCTGTAAGTTAACAATTTTACCCTATTCACCTGTAGTGTCTCGCCTTAATCCTTTTGAACATGTGATTGAAACCAAATGTGAGACATTTAAACTGACCAATCAGCAGATTACAGCTTTCCCACATCGTACTGAAGGTGTGACATTTAGCAAACCTCAGATGTACACACACATCTTGGCCGACAGACCTTTATCACTATCAGCACTTCTTTACGGATCACTAATGGCCCTTGTGGTAAGAAAGAGGGGGTTGGAGCAGGAAAGCAAACGTCTTTGTTCATTTGCAACCCTAAAGAACGCAAAAACAATGAAATATAGTTTTTCCATCACCATGTCCCTTTAGGGGCTCTGAATAAATCACATTTTTGTAGTGAGAACTATTAAATATTTGATAAACTATTCAACTACCTAAAATATTAACATTTTAAAAATACGTAATAATGCTATAATTTTAACACTCCCTGTTTTTACACAAACTAAACCACGTGTAGCAAAGTCTATTTATTCGATTTTTTTTAAAATGTTGGTGTTTTAGCAAGATAATAACAATATTTTAGAATGCGCTAAACTGTATTAAGACATATCCATAATTTTGGTAACATGGTTGCAGTAATTGTGAACCAGATGTACAATAAACAGAAATAAACGCTCAGATAATACTAATATTGACTTACAGATAACAAACATCCTTGTTTAAAAAAAAAAAATTGCACCCGGTTCATATTATTTGCTGCTTTAATTCTAATTCACAACTAGATTTGTCCTACTATAACAGAGCTAAATCTGATGAACTGCTTTATAACCTTAAAGGTCCCATGACATGAAATTTTCAATTTCTGAGGTTTTTTAACATTAATATGAGTTCCCCTAGCCTGTATATGGTCCCCAAGTTTCTAGAAATTTCAATCGGTATAAATCGAGCTTTTCCTATCTTTCTCTGCCTTTGAGAAAATGGAGGCTCAATCAGGCTGATCTTGAATCCCCTCTTTATGACGTTACAAGGAGGAAATGTTACCTCCCCTTTCTCTGCTTTGCCCGCCCAGAGGATATTTCTCGCCCATGAGAAAACGAGCTAGGAAACAGGAACGCGCACGCGCGATTTTAGTTTGTCCACGAGAGACATAATGGCTTTTGAGCGAGCAAAGCATAATAATTGCTCAATAATTGGATGTACAAATGAACACTGAAGGGTCAATACAAAGCTGGGCTTGCTGAACGTCTGAAACTAAAGTCTGGATCAATCTCTTTGGCTCAGCTACACACCTCGGACAAGTAAGTCAACTAATGATATATAAGTGTGTTGCTTTACTGTTTATGGTTACCTAGCTTGTTACACGTAGAATGTGGCTGTCACATGAGCTATGCAGTTTATGTGTGTGAATACACACACTGTAACGCGAGTGTTGTACACGTCTTTGTTATTTGGATAACCGTTTTCCTGTTGGTAATATGGCGCGCGCGATATCCGCATTTCAAGATCGCAGAGCTTGATGTAATTGTAATAAGATAAATGACAGACGTTACAGATCTCTCATGAAAAGGCAACAGTAGGTTCGCGTTAGCTACATGATGATAACTGTAAACCATCCGAATAAAGTACCGTATCCAAACATAATATTTTAAACTTACCATTCGGAAACGTCCTGCTGGAGCCGCTGAGTTGCAGCTTCTCCATCTGGATCAGATTCTGGGTCAAACTGAAATGCTTGAACGACTGCGTGTCTTCGTGCCATTGCAATATATCCAACATAAACAAACATGCGTGGTATCGTTGCGCAAGATGGTCAAGGCCACGCCCACCCTCCACCTCTCTCCTCCTCATTATCATTTAAAGCTACAGACACCGAAACGGCCTGTCTGAAGGAAGCTCATTCTGGGACTGGTTTGTAGTGGCTATAATTCTGCACCGAGGCTGAATTTTTGGAAAGAGATTTCAGATACAGTACTAGGGACCACTAAGGTCTATATTAAAGCCTACAAAAAGTAGCATGTCATGGGACCTTTAATGTTCTTCAGCCTCACTAATGAAGAATCAGGAATAAACACCAACCTCTTTGTTCTTCAGTGTGTTTCATTCTGCAGTGTTCTGGATCTCTCATGTTCTCATTGTCCTTCAATAAACTCTGTCTTTGCAGATTTCAGCTCTTCCTGATGGTTTGATGCTCGTCTTCACTTGTAGCTGATGGGAATATTCCAGCATTTATTGGTGAATTGCAGTGGGAGGAGCTTCACTGAAGGAGGAGGAGCTTACCTGAAGGAGGAGGTGCTTCATTGAAGCAGGAGGAGCTTACCTGAAGGAGGAGGAGCAGATCTGACAAAAAAGTGGGGTTCACCCACTTTAAGTATTTATGGTCACATTATAAAAAAATGAAGAATAAAAAAAAAGATTAAAACATATACAAATATATTTACAGATTTGCAAGAAACAAATGGCGCACCAATACAGTTAACTCAACTTGTTTTTGTTTATTGTGTTGCATATGAAACATGGTTCATCAAAGATTATTGAAATAAAAGCCATTATAAACCTTACCTATATCTTGCAGATGTCACAATAGCTGATCGTGTCGTTTGCTCAAATTTGTTGACAATAAAATGAGCTTAATGTGTCAATTTACAGATCTGAAGACATCAGCATAATGAATGAGGAGAAAACAGGATCTATTGACATGAAATAAAGAGGCTTTTCAGCTGCTCTGATAATAGTGATGAGCCATAGACTATCAATACTCATTCAACAAGAATATAGAGAATACAATAATGATACAGAAAATATATAACGACAATAATATAAATGTAAATATAAAGACAACCACTGATGACATTATCAACCCTTGTAATTTGTCCACATGAATCCGATTCCCTAACTTCATAACAACAAAGTAGTTCGCTAACATCTTACCGTTTTGTATGGGAAAAGAAACAGACACATGATGAAATCCTTTCTGAAAAGCCCCCGTAATATGTTGAGTAAACCGTGTAAACTTTATAGTACAGTTTACGTGATTTAACGTGTGAACTGTTTACCTCAAAAGACTCAGGAGACGCGCGAAGGCGAGAGTGGTGACGTCATCACCGCGAGACGAAATAAATGATAGATTATCAAATACTAATTTTTAAGCATAACTTTTCTCCACTCAACTCTGTGATTTGGAACAAAAAAAATATATATTACGTTTAAAAATAAATATTTTACAGAAACTGGTACAATAACGGTATAATTTTGGTCAGACAGTTATAATGAGAATCTCTTTACTGTGAATTCCTTAATCATTATACGATCCCTGTAACTACTAAAGAGTTTGCTGTAGTATTTGATGCCATTCCAGAACAGAAATATAAATCTTTTTGTAATATTAATCACTACCGTTCAAAAGTTTGGGATCAGTAGAAATTGTATTTATTTTTTTGGCGGGTGAAAGAAATAAAAAAAATCAATGGGAAATCAATAAATCCCTAAAATGGGATCATCAACATGTGAAAAACTACTCAAACCCAAAATCGTATAATTTATTTAGAGATTTCTGTAACTTATCCAACCATACACAAAACAGATCAGACATCCAAGAAATGCATGCTTACTCAAAATGACATTGCACTAAACATGATGCAAGTAGTTTTACATTTTGTTTACCCAGAAAACTAACATATCTAGCATGAAGTTTTGTTCTAGCATTAGCCTTACCTAAAGTTTTCATAGCCATACTTGCACCACTTAAATCATTGTCAAGGACACAGCCAAGATAATTAACACTATTACTGTTTGATATTACACAATCCCCTACCTTGACAGACAGGTTAGGAACCTTGTTCAGTTTACTTTTAGACTCACATAACATGGATCCCGTTTTTTTTTTACCTAAATGCAATAAGAGTTTATTTTAAGAGAGCCAGTCTCTTACTTTATATAACTCCTCATATCACTTGTATTTTACTGACATCCTTGTCTGAAACCAGTAAAGCAGAGAACAAATTACAGTCACAAACTGCTTACATATTGTTTATGTATAGGAGGAATAAAAGGAGGCCTAAGACACTTAAATACAATACATTTATATTTTATAATTTAGCAGACGATTTTATCTAAAGCGACTTACAAATGCAGAGAGCAATAGAAGAAATTAAGTCAAGTCACCTTTATTTATATAGTGCTTTTTACAATACAGATTGCATCAAAGCAGCTTCACAGTGATAACAGGAAATTAATACAACAAAGTTTGTTTCTAGAAGAAAATTGCATCATCGACCACTTTAAGTAAGGCAGATTAATAATATTGTTGAATATTAAATGTCCCCAACTAAGCAAGCCAAAAGCCAAGGCAACAGTGGCAAGGAACCAAAACTCCATCAGTGACAGAATGGAGAAAAAAAAAAACCTTGAGAGAACCCAGGCTCAGTCGCTCAGTTCTCCTCTGGCCAACGAGCGAACAGTGTATGATTATGATCCAGGCAGCATTACAGGACAGAAGTCAGATTGGATCAGAATATTCCGAATATTTATCCAGTTCCATCTGGTTGGAAGTCGGAGTCATTACGCCGGTATGGAGACGAGTTTGTTGAGGATCAGTGCCGATGGCTGTGGTGTCGATGAGGCCTTCACAGGGCTGATGAGGCTGGCACTTCAGGGATGCGTCATGGATGTGGACAGAACCGGGCTAATATGGTCATACTTCCTGGTTCTGGTAAGAACTCGAGCTGCAGCGTTTTGGACAAGTTGTAGTTTGTTTATTAAGTGTGCAGGGCAACCACCCATAATAGCATTACAATAATCTAGCCTTGAGGTCATGAACGCATGAACTAATTGTTCCGCATTTTCCATTGAGATCATATGACGTAATTTAGATATAATTTTTAAGAAGAAAAAACTTGGTTTTACAGATACTAGACACGTGACTTTCAAATGAAAGATTGGTATCAAAGAGCACACCCAGGTTCCTAACCGACGACGAAGACTTAACAGAGTAGCCATCAAGTGTTAGAAAGTATTCTAGGTTATTACGTGAGGAAGTTTTTTGTCCAATAATTAGAATATCTGTTTTTTCAGAATTAAGTAGTAGGAAGTTGCTAGTCATCCAGTTTTTTATATCAGCTATGCATTCTGTACATTTTATGAATTGGTATGTTTCGTCGGGGCGTGAAGAAATATAGAGCCGAGTATCATCGGCATAACAGTGAAAACTAATGCCATGCTTCCTAATGATATCTCCTAATGGTAGCATGTACAGAGTGAAACAGCAACGGTCCTAGTACTGAGCCTTGTGGTACACCATACTGAACTTGTGATCGATGAGACATCTCTTCATTTACTGCTACAAACTGATAACGGTCAGATAAGTATGATTTAAACCATGCTAATGCAATTCCACTAATGCCAACATAATTTTCGAGTCTATTTAAAAGAATGTTGTGATCAATGGTGTCAAATGCAGCACTAAGATCGAGTAACACTAATAGAGAGATACAACCACGATCGGATGATAAGAGCAGATCATTTGTGACTCTAACGAGAGCTGTCTCAGTACTATGGTACGGTCTAAATCCTGACTGAAAATCCTCACAGATATCATTACTTTCTAAAAAGGAACATAGTTGTGAAGATACTGCCTTTTCTAGTATCTTTGACAGAAAAGGTAGATTTGAGATCGGCCTGTAATTGACTAATTCTGTAGGATCAAGTTGTGATTTAACAAGCGGTTTAATCATAGCCAGCTTTAATGTTTTTGGTACGTATCCTAATGACAAAGGTGAATTAATGATATTAAGAAGAGGATCTATGACCTCTGGAAGCATCTCTTTCAGTAGCTTAGTCGGTATAGGGTCTAACATACATGTTGTCGAATTAGATGATGTAACGAGTTTAGAAAATTCTTCCTCTCCTACATTAATGAATGAATAGAATTTTTCCTCAGGGAGACTACAATGCACTGCCTGATGCGATACTGTAGTAGACGGTTGCATAGTTATAATTTTCTCCCTGATATTATCAACCTTATAAGTAAAGAAGTTCATAAAGTCATTACTGCTGTGTTGCTTGGAAACTTCTGGGGTTGAAGCTTTATTTTTCATTAATTTAGCCACTGTGTCAAATAAATACCTAGGGTTTTGTTTATTTTCTTCTAATAGGGTTGAAAAATAAGCAGATCTAGCAGCTTTTAAAGCCTCTCTGTATGCAATTGAGCTCTCTCTCCATGAAATGCGAAATACCTCTAGTTTTGTTTTCTTCCAGTTGTACTCCATTTTTCCAAGTACTCCTCGCTGAGGATTGTAGCGCGGTGACATCACGTATGTACGTCACGTATGTGTTACGCGTTACACGTGTTTTGCGTGTTTCACGCATGCGCAAATTTGACTTTTAAAAAATGTTAATGTATTAAAAAAACTAAAGTAATAATGAAAGCAGCAAAAAGGAGTACATAGTTTTAACTATGCCTGATCTAAGGTAAACTTATAAGGAATTTCTGAGTATATATTGTGCAATATCTGTGTAGTATTTTATTTAAAGTTTTTCACATTCTGTTGCACTTCACTGTGTAAATTACAAAATGACTGTAAACATTAATGGCACCTTATATATTTCTTATTTTAATCATTCCTCTGTAATAGTTAATAATTGTTTATTTTTGTGCATTATATAGGCAATTATAAAACATTTACTCCAATAAAGTAGTTTGAATGAAGTTAAACCAACTACATACAGTACATTGTCAATCTCTGTATCCCATTTTATGCATGCCAACTAAAAAAAAAAAAGAATAAAAAAAAACTAACACTGATCAATTTTATTTCAAAACAAAGATGATAATTGTATAAAAGAAATATGTACACATACAGATAATCACATACATATCTGTACATCAACAGACAGACAGACACACACACACACTTCAAACTCTTGCTTATATTGTCTGGAAAATGCACTCCAGTTCACAGAACCTAATTTGTATAAAATACAGAACAAACAATATTGAATAATTTTGAAGAAAGGCATTAACATAGTACAGAGTCATACAAGGAATTTATTTTTAAGTATTTTATACATATAGGAAGATGTTAGACAAAGATGCTGTATGTTTGAGTGTTATTGGCTTTGTCTGTAAAGTACCTAAGAGACTTACTTTGTTTATGAACAGCATAAACTAGTTTAAAAAAAGTTTGTCAAGAAAGGCAAACTTTAGGTTGGCTTGAGAAAGCCTGAAAGTTTTAAATAGTTTTAAAAGCTTGAATTTTGAAGGTTTTCAGTTTGAAGTTCAAAGTAGTTTTCAAGCTGAAAGTTTTGAAGGCAATACAGTCTATCAGACACAGACAGACAGATAGACATGACAGATAGGCAGATATAGATAGATGGATAGATTGCACAGACAGGCAGACAGATAGAAATAGATGGTCGGAAAGACATACTTTCTCAAGTACCTTTTACAGTACTCACAACTAAGATTTAAAGAACTTACTGTCCAGCCATACAAAGTGGGCCTCTTCTCTGAATTTGGGCTTGCTGACAACGTCCCTGAAAATCTTGCACGTCAGTGAAAGCAAAATACAATGTTTAACTCCATTACTTTTTAATTCATTTTACCACAAATTTATTTAAAGGTGCCCTAGAATGTGAAATTGAATTTAACTTGCCATAGTTAAATAACAATAGTTTAGTACATGGACATGACATACAGTGAGTTTCAAACACCATTGTTTTCTCCTTCTTGTTTTAGGGCGCTTTCACACTGGCAGTTTAGTGCGGACCGGGGCACGGTTCGCATGAAAAATCGTTAATGTGAACGCTGTCATCGGACCCGGGTGCGCACTAGAGTACCGAACCCGAGACTAGCTGGAGGAGGTGGTCTGAGCTCGGTTGCTCCCGAACCGTGGTGCGGTTCGCGTTAATGTGCAAGCAACACGGACTCGGGTGCGCGCTTGTTCAGGAAGTATAGTATCCCGCGCATGCGTATCACTGTCGATATCATTGTTTGATTGCGTTTGCGATGACGTAAGATCACTGCAAACGCACCTGGGTTCGATACAATTAATTGAGTGTGAAACCAGACCAACGCTGCGGGAGGCGCCGGGAACTAGCGCACTCGGGTTCGGACCGCAGCAAACGAACCCAGTGGAAAAACGCCCTAAATCTCGTTTTTGAAAAACACCCCTGAAAAACGGGCGAATCTCCACATAACACCAACTGTGACGTAACCGATGGGATCATTAATATGTACGCCTCCAAAATTTGCATAAGCCAAGCCCTTTCAGAGCTACGGTGCTACACGGAACTGCGCTGCGCAGGTGAAGAATCAAGCGAGCATCTTAGGGCAAATGGCTGATCATGGACATAGATGTTATGTACCAGGCTGTGCAGGGGATGTGACGACTTTTCATACACTTCCCACAGAAAAGCAATGTCAACAGGCGTGGCTGATGTTCATCTATAATCGGATCCCGCAAGAGTTTAATTCTAAGTTGTTTGTTTGCTCTGCTCATTTCACCACGGACTGTTTTGCTAACCTTGGACAATATCAAGCAGGCTTCAGTCAGCGTATAATGCTGAAGAAGGGGGCAATTCCAACTATAGTCCAGCAAGTGGTAAGTAGTGATCATTTACACTTGTGTTATCTGAATCAAGCGTAAGATCCTAGTAAAGTACGGCAACAAATAGCAAACTCAAACTAGCATACACAACGTTAGCTAAATAGTATGACAAAGTAACTGTTATTTACGTTGAGGTTCATATTTATTGCCTGTATTGTCATATAACGTTAAATGTGCAAAGTAATACTGTGGATGCAGGGCCGGCGCGTCCATATAGGCGAACTAGGCAACTGCCTAGAGCGGCACTTTTGTAAGGGCGGCAAAATGTGTACCAATCGGGAATGAACAATTCACAAAATAGGCTATATGATTTGCTGAGCTGCCGCTGCGCCGCCCTGCGCCGCCCCGCGCCGCCCCGCCCCCTGCTCTCACGAGTCATGACTCATGACTGAGTGATGGGAAGTTCGGATAATTTTACTGACTCTCTTGTTCGATCTCGTTCATAAAAATGAACGAATCTTTATTTGAGTCATTTCGTTAATTTAAGTGGCTTTAAATGTTACACAGCCAAAATCCCCGATCACATCCACCTACGCATATAGTATATGTATATATTTGCTTCCTCTTGGCCTAAAGTGTTCCTGCAACGGGAGTGTTCTCTGGCTAGAGCGCAGAACAGCGGAGTTTGTATGGACAGAAGTGCATGCCTGAGCTTGTGTTTTGGGTTAAGCTGCGTTGCTTTGACATTGTGGAAAATATAACAATAGAAACAAAATATAGGCTATTAGCCTTTTTACCCATTATTATCAATCTAAATTAATCTCGATTTTAATTTAACTTAATTTCGTTTTTCTTTATGTAAATTTAGTTCCCTTTCGTTGTCACTCCGAGTTACGTCGGATGACGACGAATGGGGGTTTCGCTTAGAAAGCCTATCAACTTCGAGTATATAAAACGAGCCAATGGCAAAGAAATGCCATGGGTCTGCGGAATTTGCATAGCGTAACTCCGCCCCACCCTAGGGGTATATAAGGAAGTACGCTGCAACATGCAGATATGTTTTCGCTTCGGAGCCAAGTTGATTCACTTCACTCCACAGCCAATTCTGAGTTATCTCTATTCTCTTCGAGACGAGCCTCTCTCCAGGTGTTGGTGTGACAGCGAGTTCCAGCGAGTGCACATTCCCTGCTTATCTGTGCAGTGATTTGCCAGAGTTTGTGTGTTCATCTCCCTGGTCGCTTCAACACTTGTGGAGAAAATCTCCTTTCTAAAAGAGCTTGCACGCGGCACGTCTTTTTAAAGATGCCTCGCCCGTGCACTTCTGGTTGCGGTCTTCTGGTTTCTGACTCTGATGGGCACAATCGCTGTCTTGTGTGTCTGGGTATTGAGCACGCTAAGGCAGCGTTTGTGGATGAGTCATGTTCCCACTGCGGGAACATGCCCATCGCACGGTTGCGATCGAGACTCAATGATATTCGTGTGAGAGTCCCCTCATCCGCACCCCGATCTAGCAGCTCCGAGAGGGCTGGTACTTCGGCTGGCGGCCAGGGTGATCTGAGGGTTACGGTGTGGAACAAAGCGCCGACTATTCCACGCTCCACACCGTCCTCTAGCGCCGTGCAACCCGCGAGTCGTCCGAATGAGCCCGCGGTACAGTCCTCTGACTTGCCGCGGGTCTCATTCGGCGCTCCAGAGGAGGATTCTATGTCGATTGCTGCATCACAAGGTGGGCAGGAGTCCTCGGGAGAGGAAGATTCGGCTGTGCTGCCACCTTCGGGTGTCCCAGCATTGCCCGAGTCTGATCCCGAGCTGACGGCCATGCTTTCCCGGGCAGCCGCGGCCATTGGGCTCGAGTGGTCCCCGCCACCCGGTCCAGTGCGCTCGCGGCTGGACGATTGGTTTTTGGGTGCGGCCGCTGATCCTCGTCAGCGCCCCACCCCGATTCCTTTCTTCCCGGATGTGCATGAGGAGGTCTCGAGGTCCTGGAAGGCACCCCTGTCTTCCCGTGATCGCTCGACGGCCTCCTCCGCCTTTCCTCCTCTCGATCAGGGGGCTGTCAAAGGGTACACTGGGGTTCCCCAGGTTGAACGCTCTGTTGCGATGCAACTGTGTCCTCAGAGTGCTTCTTCCCGCGGTGACCCAAAGCACCCCTCCAAAGCCTGTAGGTTCTCCTCCACCCTTGTGGCGAAGGCCTATAGAGCTGCGGGGCAGGCAGCCTCCTCACTGCATGCCATGGCAACACTCCAGGTCTACCAGGCCCAGATGTTGCGTGACATGCACGAGGGGAGGACTGACCCAGGGCTCTTTGATGAGCTGCGTGCCGCCACCGACCTCGCTCTCCGGGCGACGAAGGTGACCGCACGCTCCCTGGGTCAGGTGATGTCCACCTGTGTGGTCCAGGAGAGACATCTGTGGCTCAACCTGGCTGATATGCGGGAGGCCGAGCGAACCCGGTTCCTCGACACCCCCATATCCCAGGCTGGCCTCTTCGGCGGGGCAGTCGAGGACTTTGTCCAGCAGTTCTCGGCTGCCCAGAAGCAGACTGAGGCTCTCAAGCATGTCCTGCCCCGACGGCCCGCTGCTGCCCCCCAGCCGTCGGCACAGGCGCCTCAGCCCGCTCGCCGCCGTGGACGCCCTCCCGCGGTTCCCCTCCCTCCCGGACGGCCCCAGCAGCAGCCTCCATCTGGGCCGCCTCGTGGAGGAAACTGTAGGAAGGCGTCACAGCCCCCTCCAGCCCCGCGCCCCGCTAAACGCCAGGCCAAGCGGCGCTCCTGAGACGGGCTGCTCAGAGTTGGCGCTCAGTTCTGTACAGGAGACGGTAGCAGGGCCGCTCCTTCCCCCGGTGGAGGGCCGGGGGAGAATCCTTGGTTTTCCCACCCCCGCTGCTCGTCCCTCGACGGGCAGCACCCTAATGTGGTTAAAGACAGAACTGACATACCCATCTCTGAGCACACAGAGTTCTCGGATGGCAGTGCGCGACGCTCACGGGCCTCGCCACTCTCATCCCCCTCTGTCGCCAGACCCCTGCCAGAGCATGCCCCCGTGGGACGCTGGTCCTCCCCTGGCATCCTCTGGCAGGACGCGGCTAATGACCGTGCCCCCGCACCGGGCCGCTATGCCACCCACGCCTGGGCCGGTCATTCCGCCTCGCTGCACCACCGAGGGTACGTCTGTGGTCCGCATGACCCCGCTGGTACAGTTTTTGGGAGCCTGGTTAGAGCTTCCCAGACTGTCCCGCTGGGTCGCGAGGACCATCAGGCTCGGCTACGCGATTCAGTTCGCGCGATCTCCTCCCCGTTTCAGGGGAGTCCGCTTCACAATGGTCGGTGGCAATGCCCCTGTCATGAGAGCGGAGGTCGCCACCCTACTGGCGAAGGGTGCGATCGAGATTGTCCCTCCAGCCGAAATGAGGTCCGGCTTCTACAGCCCTTACTTCATTGTACCGAAGAAAACCGGTGGGTTACGGCCAATCCTGGACCTGCGCGTCTTGAACCGCTCCCTTCACAGGATGCCGTTCAAGATGCTCACGGCCAAACGCATTTTCGAATGTGTGCGGCCGCAGGATTGGTTTGCAGCGATCGACCTGAAGGACGCCTACTTCCATGTCTCCATTCTTCCTCGACACAGACCGTTCTTACGGTTTGCTTTCGAGGGGCAGGCATACCAGTACGCGGTTCTCCCTTTCGGGCTAGCCCTGTCTCCTCGCGTCTTCACGAAGGTCGTCGAGGCAGCCCTTGTTCCCCTTCGGGAACACGGGGTTCGCATCCTGAACTATCTCGACGACTGGCTGATCCTAGCTCACTCTCGAGATCAGGTTTGCGAACACAGGGACCTAGTGCTCCGGCACCTAGCTCGTCTGGGCCTTCGGGTCAACTGGGAGAAGAGCAAACTCTGCCCCGTGCAGAGGATCTCTTTTCTCGGTATGGATATAGACTCGGTCGCCATGTGCGCGCAGCTTACGAGCGAGCGCGCGCAGTCACTGCTGACTTGCCTTCGTCAATTCGAGGGCAAGAGTGCGGTCCCACTGAAACTTTTTCAGAGGCTCCTGGGGCATATGGCATCCGCAGCCGCAGTTACGCCGCTCGGGTTGCTTCATATGAGACCGCTTCAGCTTTGGCTTCGCGATCGAGTCCCGAGGTGGGCATGGCAACACGGCACGCTCCGAGTCCCAGTGACTCCGGCCTGCCGTCAGACCTTCACCCCGTGGTCGAACCTCAGTTTTCTACGGGCCGGAGTGCCCTTAGAACGAGCTTCCAGGCATGTTGTTGTATCAACGGATGCCTCCACCACGGGCTGGGGCGCCATGTGCAATGGACATGCTGCCGCGGGCTCCTGGACAGGTCCCCAACGCCTTTGGCATGTCAATTGCCTCGAGTTGCTGGCTGTACGCCTTGCCCTGCACCGCTTCCGGGCGTTGCTCAGGGGTCAACACGTACTAGTCCGTTCAGACAATACCGCCACAGTAGCGTACATCAACCGTCAAGGTGGTCTACGCTCCCGCCGTATGTCGCAACTCGCCCGCCACCTCCTCATATGGAGTCAGAAGCATCTGAGGTCGCTTCGAGCCATTTATATCCCGGGAGAGCTGAACCGTGCGGCCGACGAGCTGTCTCGGTTTCGGCCTCTCGCTGGAGAATGGAGTCTCCATCCCCAGTCGGTCCAGCTGATTTGGGATCAGTTCGGGGACGCTCAGATAGATCTGTTTGCCTCCCACGACTCGTCCCATTGCGACCTGTTTTATTCCCTGACCGAGGGCACGCTCGGCACGGATGCACTGGCGCACAGCTGGCCGCGGGGCCCACGCAAGTATGCGTTTCCCCCAGTGAGCCTTCTTGCGCAGACTTTGCGCAAGATCAGGGAGGACGAGGAGCAGGTAATATTGGTTGCCCCGTATTGGCCCAACCGCACCTGGTTCCCAGAACTAGTACTCCTCGCGACAGCACCTCCCTGGCCTATTCCTCTGAGGAAGGACCTGCTTTCTCAGGGACGGGGCACCCTGTGGCACCCTCATCCCGATCTTTGGAACCTCCACGTGTGGCTCCTGGACGGGACGAGGTAGGTTTGAGTACCCTACCACCAGCGGTGGTGGCTACCATCACTTCCGCTAGAGCATCGTCCACGAGACATGTCTATGCGTTGAAGTGGAACCTCTTCGTCAACTGGTGTTCTTCTAAACATCAAGAACCCACGAAATGCCCGATCAGTGTCGTGCTTTCCTTCCTGCAAGAAGGGTTGGAGCGAAGGCTGTCTCCCTCCACCCTGAAAGTGTATGTTGCCGCCATTGCCGCACATCACGACGCAGTCGAAGGTAAGTCCGTTGGAAAGCACGACCTGATCATCAGGTTCCTGAGAGGAGCGAGGAGACTGAATCCTCCTCGCCCTCCTCTCGTTCCCTCTTGGGACCTCTCAGTGGTTTTAACTGCCCTGCAGAGTGCTCCCTTTGAGCCTCTGCAATCAGTGGAGCTTAAGTTCCTGTCTATGAAGACAGCGCTCCTGGTTGCATTGGCCTCTATCAAGAGGGTAGGGGACCTGCAGGCATTCTCGGTTGACGAAGCGTGCCTGGAATTCGGGCCGGCTAATTCTCACGTGATCCTGAGACCCCGGCCTGGATATGTGCCCAAGGTTCCCACCACACCCTTTCGAGACCAGGTGGTGAACCTGCAAGCGCTGCCCTTGGAGGAGGCAGACCCAGCCTTGGCACTGCTCTGTCCAGTACGCGCCCTCCGTGCTTACGTAGACAGAACGCAGTGTTTCAGGACCTCTGACCAGCTCTTTGTCTGTCATGGTGGGAAGCTGAAGGGAAAGGCTCTCTCCAAGCAAAGGTTGTCTCACTGGATTGTGGACGCCATTGCTTTGGCTTACCAGCAGCAAGGTCGACCATGCCCCCTTGGTGTGACGGCCCACTCCACCCGGAGTGTGGCATCCTCTTGGGCTCTAGCGCATGGCGCCTCGCTAACAGACATCTGCAGAGCTGCAGGCTGGGCGACACCTAACACATTCGCGAGATTCTATAATCTCCGAGTGGAGCCAGTTTCTTCTCATGTACTCGCTTCAACTAGCCGGTAATAGATTCTGCTCAGGTGTCTTCGCTTGCTCGCCATTCCTCTCCACGGATGGGATACGTGCGATTTTCCTCAGGTGAGCCTCATAAGCCCTGAGTCTCCTCCAGCACTGACGATGTCATCGCCAGAGTTGCCACCGGCGGCTTTCGCGCTTGGCTAGGTGCCTCCATGTGCATGGTTCCCCCTCTGGGCGACCCCCACATGTGTATTTCCACTGTAAGCCTCTCTGAGCATGTGTCTTTCCCTTGGCAAGCCACCTTGCCACCCCTGGGGTTGAGATATTCCACCTGCGGCTGGATACCCCAGTGTTTCTCCATATGCAGCCCTCCGGGGTCATATGTGTATTCCAAGTCCCCCCCTTTGGGTTGGGCATGTTTGCATATTTCCACTGAGATATGCTTCCCAGTGTACCTTGGTTTAATCCTGTGTTAAGTAGGAGTCCTTCGTCCGTGCCAGTCTCACGACAGGGAGCTCACACTTACGCAGGGCACTGGAAGACAGTCGGGAGGTGGCGTGATTACACTGGGAACCCCATTCGTCGTCATCCGACGTAACTCGGAGTGACAACGAAAGGGAACGTCTCGGTTACGTATGTAACCCTCGTTCCCTGAGTAGGGAACGGAGACGTTACGTCTCCCTGCCACTTCCGCTGTACCGCTGGAACGCCTGAGTTCAGTCTAGGCTCCTCAGCGAAGACATATCTGCATGTTGCAGCGTACTTCCTTATATACCCCTAGGGTGGGGCGGAGTTACGCTATGCAAATTCCGCAGACCCATGGCATTTCTTTGCCATTGGCTCGTTTTATATACTCGAAGTTGATAGGCTTTCTAAGCGAAACCCCCATTCGTCGTCATCCGACGTAACGTCTCCGTTCCCTACTCAGGGAACGAGGGTTACATACGTAACCGAGACGTTTTTCTTTATTTAAATTTCGTTTTACTTTATTTAAATTTAGTTTTTTCTTTATTTAAATTTTAAATTTCGTTTTTTCTTTATTTAATTTTTTTTTCTTTATTTAAATTTCGTTTTTTCTTTATTTAAATTTTACATTTAGTTTTTTTCTTTATTGAAATTTTGTTTTTCTTTATTGAAATTTTGCTTTTCTTAATTTAAATCTACCCTTTACTGTGTCAGTAATTTGTTAGGGACTGTTCGTTTTTTATTTAAGGGGCCACCGGAGGAGTTTTGAGATCTGTTGTCAAAAAAGACATGACCCTCCCTTCGCCAGCAATACATTTTTCTATGACCCTCCAAAATGTTTGTGAAAAAAGGCATGACCCTCCCCGATAATTTATTGATTAGCCTACTTCTGTACTGGTTTGCGCTTTGCAAAGATGTTCAGATAGCTATTGTTTTTGTTTTGTTTTGTTTTTTAAACCATAAACTCTTGCTTTCTCATCTTACTAGGGCTGTAACGATAGACCAAACCTACGATTCGGTTCGTATCACGATTTTTGATTTTAGATTTGAAAAAAATCATGTTTTCGGTGCTGATGGTGAACATGTGGGTGGCGCTGCCAATAAAGCATCTAAAAGCTGTCACAAAGAACCAGCAAAAGTAATGATTATTAATATGTCAAATATAGCAAGGAAACATTTTAATTGTTTATTAATAAACAAGTGTTTTCTGTGTCGACTGCAAAGATGAAGTTGACGATGCGTCGCGATCTTCTCAGAACGCGCCAGAGAGAAATGCACATTTCATAAGCAGAAAGCAGTCTGTTTTTTTAATTGTTCTGTTTAAAAGTAGACATTTCAAGCTTTCTATATATTTCTCAGGTCTGTGAGGCAAGTAGCATAGCCTACCTTACGCTGAGTTTCGGTTCATTTATGAGACAAGAGTCCAGTTCACTCGCCCGCGCCTCCGTGATTATCTATTTTCTACTATATTTACTTCTTATTTATTAAATCCAGATGAAACATTGATTAAAATTAAGATACAATTAATAAAAAAACGAAATTCACTTTAAAGAAAGGCTTTGTGCTTTCTGTTTGAGGTCTCTGTGAAATTTTTAAAGTCGCTTTCAGAGCAGTCATGTCCGTAATGGAGAACTGTCACGCCTGTAACATTTTTTTTTTTTTTTTTTTTTTTTACATAAATGCAAACACGAAAAATAAAATAAAAATAATATTTTATGTTCTGTGGAGGCCGATCTTTATTCATCCGGTGGGTATATATATTTTGGTTTGCACAGTGTAATTTATAGAAGAATTACTAAAACATATTTTGTTTTAGTAATCCCTCCCCTATTTTATATAGACCCTCCCCTATTTTCCTCCGGTGGCCCCTTCCATAAATACCGAACGGTCCCTTAGTCAGAAAAATATAGACTACCTTAAAGTATTGCTTAATTTAACAGACATGTGTGTGTGCGTTTTATATTGCTAGTGCAGCGTGCGTCATAAGCCCTGCCCGCGTGAGGTGCGCCGCTTCCCGCTCGCGGTGTTCTGTAGTTTACTAAAAGTTTATTAATTCTGAACGTGTCGTGTCTCGCGTGTCCATCTATATTGCACCACCAAATGCTACACTGCACTCCCTTGTGAAGTCGATTGGATGAACGGTTCTCGAAATAATCAAAATGCAAACGGACATAGACACATAGAGATTCCTGCCTTTATTAGAGAGAAGAATATGTTCAGCACCCTCTCGAAGCTTTGAATATTCGATGTTCATTACTACCGCAGCTTCGAAGCTCAAAAAATGGTATTCGGACCAGCCCTAGGGGCGGCACAAATGTTTTTCGCCTAGAGCGGCAGAAGTGCACGCGCCGGCCCTGTGTGGATGTATGTGTAAATTCCCTATTTTTTTTCAAATGTTACTTTCGTGTATTTCATGAACATGTCAGGGGCTAACGTAACTACGCTGTTATAGTTCCTCACAGATAACTTAGCAGATAACTTAGCTCACTCAAACCTTGCTAGCTAACGTTAACGTACACCACAGAAGTTGATGCTACATTTATTTGACAAAGCATCTACCTTTAGTAATTTTTAAAAAAATGTTATACATTATAAGAAATGTCGTATGAATATTTTGCATGCTTGTATTTCAGAGTAACGTTACACCACAGCCCTTGCGTACTAATGATGTAGGCTGCCAAACAGATGATCTTATCCTCTTGTGTAAGGGAACACAGCTGTCTTCAAATACTTTGAGGTCCCACCTTCGAAGCAAAGGTAATTATTACTTATCATTAAGTGAATATGTGCTTGATTATAAGGACAGATTAATTGTGTACTATTATTAAATGCCAGCTTGTTTAGCTCAGAAAGTCAGCTGCTTATTGCAGTTCTATTCATAATCAATCAGATCCGACTGCAATAATGTACAGAAAAGATGACTTGTGTCCAACTATTGAATTCTTGTATGGTTTACCATTATTTCCCTTAATAATTATATTTATTTTTTACTGGTAGGCATACAGGTGACAGTGTCATCTCAAAGTGTGGGGGTAGGCACCACAACTACTAAAATGTCACAGGACACAATACATCCATTTACATCAACACCATTGAAAGCTTCAAGGCCTGTCAAAAGACCCCATGTTGAATTGGAGAATACAGAAATGATGAATATTTCCTCTGACAAGACTGATCCACAAGATTCTACATATGATCCTGCACGGTCTGTTACAGCCGAGACAGAATCATCACACGTTTTGTAAGTTATATTTCTCTAAAAATCAGCAATTAATACACAAAATGTGATTTTATATTCAGGTTGTCATTAACAAACACAATGTTTTTTCTTTTCTTTCAGTGACGCATCACTGCCATTCCACAAGGAAGCAAAGTACATAGTTTTTGAAAAATGTCTCCTTAGCCTGTTCGAGAGTTGTCCTGTTTGCACCAGGGCTTGCAATGTCTGCCCACGCAGAAGAGGGACCTTTTTAGCCATTGACCAACTGTGCCCTCACTGTGAGTTCTTCAGACAGTGGAGGAGTCAGCCTGTCATTGGGAGCACCCCTGTGGGCAACCTTCAGTTGTCTGCTGCCATCTATTTCAGTGGAGCTTCCTTTCTGAAGATGCAAAAGGTATTGTGTCATTTGTTACCCTCTAAATAAGCCAAAACTATACAGGACAACTCATTATTTCATAATTGTTTTTTAAAAAAGGTGTTCAAGGCGATGTACCTGAAAACGCATACATATGATGCTTTTAGAAGACATGCAAGGACATACCTTGAACCTGCTATCATATACAAGTGGAATGAGGAGCAAAATTTGCAACTGCAAAACCTGAGCCAGAACAATAATGTCATTCTTGGTGGTGACATGCGAGCAGACTCACCAGGTGCACATTTTTAATTCAGTTTTTCTTTATATGTATACAACTATGCATTGCACAAGTACTTGTAAATATTAAGATTACAATTTTTTTTGTCCTATAATTACCTCTGCATTATGTAAAAATGATCAATGAATTTATTTTTGTAATTGCAGGACATTGTGCGAAATATGGGAGCTATACTATGATGAACTTGCAGACCAACAACATAATAGACATACAGCTGGTGCAGGTACTTCAAATGCAGACTATGGATAACATACTATTGTTATGTATAACTACGTAAAACTTGTAAATATACCGTTTTTAAATGTCATGTGAGCAGTTGACACCTTTGCCTTTTGTATTAGTTTGTACAAATATTTGCAAATTTCAAAGATAAAATAATGCATACATAACATACACAGCAATTATTAAGTAGAGAAGTAATTTATGTATCTAATTGATGGAGATATTACATATACATTTTATGCTTGTGTGTTTCTCTTGAAACAAACTTTGTTGTATTATTTTAATTTAATACTGTGAAGCTGCTTTGATACAATCTGTATTGTGAAAAGCGCTATACAAATAAACTTGACTTGACTTTCTAATAAGAGCAACGAGGTAGGGGGAAGCTACCACATGGAGAAGGAGGGCCTTAGAAGAAGCTTGGACCTCCTCGAGGAAAGGGGTATAAATTTGGACTGCATTGTTACTGACCGTCACCCCCAGATACAAAAGTTTTTGAAGGATCGTAACATTACCCACTATTATGATGTATGGCACATGGCAAAAGGTAATCTTTGCGTCTTTGAAAGAAAATAAATGTGAAGTATTCATGTTTAATAGATATCTATATTTCCGAGATTACTGCATTAAAAAAAATCTGGTATTTTTTGCTATTCAATTTGACTTTATCAGGAATGTCAAAGAAGGTGGAGAAAATATCCAAAGAGAAGGACTGTAGTTTGGTGAAGAAGTGGCATAAGAGCATCATCAATCACCTGTACTGGTGTGCCAGCAGCTCTGATTCAGGAACTGAGAAGGTAGCCAAATGGACCTCTATCATGAACCACATTCAAGATATTCACACACATTCTGACCCAGCATTCCCTAGTTGTCAACATGAACAAAGGGTGTCTAAGGACAAAAGCAAGTGGTTTCATCCAGGTGTGTAACCTCAATGTGTTATTTCCCAAGTAAACAATAAAAAGCATGTTATGTTCATCTTACAATATTCATGTGTTTATATATGCAACATCTCACTGATTTCTCCCAAGGTTCAACAGCGCTGAATAAGCTTCATAGGGTCCTGATAAACAAGAGAGTCCTTTCAGATGTAGAGAAGCTGAGCCCACATTACCAGACATCAACTGTGGAGGCATTTCACAAAGTCATCTTGCACTTTGCACCTAAAAATGTTGTCTTCCCCTTCATTGGAATGCTATGCAGGTATGTCTTCTCTCCCTCACACATTGAACATAGTTCTGAACACAACACATATACCATTATGTTTGAAAGGGGACATACCCTTTTTTTGTGTTTTTAGTCCCCAACAGCGCCTTCCAGTCAGCAATGGGATGGTTAGGTTTAGGGTTAGGTTAGGGTTTCTCTTTGACAATATGAAAAATTTTTGTTTATGTTTGTCTTATCCGTTAGGTTGTACCTAGCAGCGATGCACTTCAATGAGAATGCTGTTCGGACACAATTGACAACATCTAAAGGGAAACTTGTATACAAGCTTCACTTTCCAAAGGCCAAAAAGGGAGGATACACCATCAAACCAGTGAAAACCGAGGCAACATTTTGTAAGCTTTTCCAAAAAAGTATTTATTTTAAACAATACTTAATGTGCAAATAAAAGGTATATTACAAAAAAAAAAAAACTTATACTTTACAGGCTATGTCATCAAACTGATGAATACAGTCTTTGAAGAGGTTGTCCGCGATCCCCTTCCTTATCTGGATGGCATACAGCAGGTTCTTGTGCCGCCGGACCTGTCTTCTCAGTTTGAAAGACCTTCCATGGAAGAAGCTGTTGCTCAACGCGTGTCACGTTTTAGTCAAGGGGGGGTCTGAATCCGACATACTGCCCAGCAGCATCAGGAAACTCTCTTCTTATACGCAGCACCACACATGAAGGGATGACAACACGTACACTTTGACCCAGAAAACCCCAGCACCAGCTGACAAACCACCTGTAGGACAGGTGTCTGCACTGCCTGCAGAGAAAGTAGTAGAGACAGAAAAATATATTTTGTGTTTTATTTATTATTTTGTTCACATGTCATTATGGGTCATGTATGTATGCTCTTGAGACACAATAAAAGCATCACATCAATAAATATATATCATTATTGCATGTTTCATCTTTTATAACTTAAAATCATACGGGATAGCTGTGCAATGCATTAAACTCGTGATGTAATAAGGCTGTAATATAATTCTATTAGATTTACACAAAATGTAACAAGTGTGTGAAACTGGCCATACCTTTCAAACCCTCTGATCCTAATACGACCATGGTCAGCTCTATATACATTCATTGCATTTTGCAAGGAATATAAATTGAGGCACACAGGTTCAAGGCCAGGATGGCCAATCATGCATGAAATTGTATTCGGCACTTGTGTCATTCTTCTTGTGACCTAAAAAAAAGAAGAAAATCATAATGGCACTGTTATTTATAATAATCTTTCATACTTTGGAAGAAGCACAAAGTACAAACATAGTTTGAATATATTTCTATCCAGTGTAGTAGTGAAATACCTGTGGTATTTCCTTGCAACATACATTTTCTCTCTCGAGGCCCATGCGTGCACAATTTCCACAAGTACACCTGTAAAAAAAGATTGACATTGAAGTAAGTTTTTGTAATTAATAGGTAAAGTAAAAATCTCAATAAAACAGCATAGTAAATATAACATTGACTATACTGAGTGGTTGCTTTACTGTACTTTTGTTCTAAAAATTCTAAAATTGACGTGACTGTTAAGTTCGTACTGAAAATAATTAATAAACTTACCACTCCGAAACGACCATTTGCATTCTACAAACAACCGCTTGTTCCTCAAACTCTGCATCGTCGTCTGAAACCGGCTCAAACATATACGGTTGTACACCGAGTCTCTCCATTTGCACGTCGGACCTGTTTGCTGTGACTCTCTGAGCTCTTGTAATGAGCCCGCAGTGAAAGAGCCAATCAGAGCAGAACTCCTCATTACTATTCATGACCCTTCCAAATAAGGTAAAAACAGACCATTTCATTCTAGGGCCAATTTATAGGGTTGGAAATTGACCTGTAAAACCTTTTCTGGACATTTTAAATGGCTTTTTAAGCCACATACCCTCTATGTAGATATCAGGGACAAAATTAAAATATTATTTCAACACATTCTAGGGCAAAGGTGTCAACTGCTCACATGACATTTAAAAACGGTATATTTACAAGTTTTACGTAGTTATACATAACAATAGTATGTTATCCATAGTCTGCATTTGAAGTACCTGCACCAGCTGTATGTCTATTATGTTGTTGGTCTGCAAGTTCATCATAGTATAGCTCCCATATTTCGCACAATGTCCTGCAATTACAAAAATAAATTCATTGATCATTTTTACATAATGCAGAGGTAATTATAGGACAAAAAAAATTGTAATCTTAATATTTACAAGTACTTGTGCAATGCATAGTTGTATACATATAAAGAAAAACTGAATTAAAAATGTGCACCTGGTGAGTCTGCTCGCATGTCACCACCAAGAATGACATTATTGTTCTGGCTCAGGTTTTGCAGTTGCAAATTTTGCTCCTCATTCCACTTGTATATGATAGCAGGTTCAAGGTATGTCCTTGCATGTCTTCTAAAAGCATCATATGTATGCGTTTTCAGGTACATCGCCTTGAACACCTTTTTTAAAAAACAATTATGAAATAATGAGTTGTCCTGTATAGTTTTGGCTTATTTAGAGGGTAACAAATGACACAATACCTTTTGCATCTTCAGAAAGGAAGCTCCACTGAAATAGATGGCAGCAGACAACTGAAGGTTGCCCACAGGGGTGCTCCCAATGACAGGCTGACTCCTCCACTGTCTGAAGAACTCACAGTGAGGGCACAGTTGGTCAATGGCTAAAAAGGTCCCTCTTCTGCGTGGGCAGACATTGCAAGCCCTGGTGCAAACAGGACAACTCTCGAACAGGCTAAGGAGACATTTTTCAAAAACTATGTACTTTGCTTCCTTGTGGAATGGCAGTGATGCGTCACTGAAAGAAAAGAAAAAACATTGTGTTTGTTAATGACAACCTGAATATAAAATCACATTTTGTGTATTAATTGCTGATTTTTAGAGAAATATAACTTACAAAACGTGTGATGATTCTGTCTCGGCTGTAACAGACCGTGCAGGATCATATGTAGAATCTTGTGGATCAGTCTTGTCAGAGGAAATATTCATCATTTCTGTATTCTCCAATTCAACATGGGGTCTTTTGACAGGCCTTGAAGCTTTCAATGGTGTTGATGTAAATGGATGTATTGTGTCCTGTGACATTTTAGTAGTTGTGGTGCCTACCCCCACACTTTGAGATGACACTGTCACCTGTATGCCTACCAGTAAAAAATAAATATAATTATTAAGGGAAATAATGGTAAACCATACAAGAATTCAATAGTTGGACACAAGTCATCTTTTCTGTACATTATTGCAGTCGGATCTGATTGATTATGAATAGAACTGCAATAAGCAGCTGACTTTCTGAGCTAAACAATACAGTACATACAATACATACAGGAGTGTAACTTTTACAGTACGATCTGATACTGAGGAACAACATTTATTTTGCAATACATGCAACAATCAACTACATGACTTCATTAATTTAAGGCTTTCTGCTCTATTTGAAGACATCTTTCAAGCCTTAATTTGTTTAAAGGCGAATTAAGACTTTGACATATTTTAAGATTCGCTGAAACCCTGTCATTTTGAATGCTAACATATAGGCCTATCATAAAACATGTCATAACTTTTTTTTAAATATAAAACATTTATGACGCGCTCTATGGCATCTCTTACAATTAAAAGCCGTTAACACAAAAGCACATTATTGTTAAAACAGCATAAATTATTTATTTTTTAAATTGCTTTAAACAACAAAACAATACAACATACATTTTAGAGCCAGGGGAGCAAAGAAAACACACATATATAAAGTATATACAAAAGCCTCCTTAATCACACTGTTATTTGAATATCCAAAAAACAAAATTAAAGAGTACCTTTTCCTTAATAAACAGACACCTCATACCATAACTTTTTCACATGACTACAATGGCAGAAAATGTGGGTTCTGTTTCCAAGTGCAAAGAGCAAAAAGTGCAACTTACATCAATGTCTAAAAGCAACAATAATGCTTATTGACTTACTGCCATCTAATCCATCGCTGGAAGTGATTTATATGAACTGCGCGTGCGCACGTGTGTATTATAAACAGATTTTGCGCATGCGTGGTAACACATACGTGACGTACATACGTGATGTGAATACGTGATAGTGGTGGAAATTTTTATTCTTTCCAGAGACTCGTTCATTTTCAGTTCGTTCACCAAAATTATTCGTTCAGACTCGTTCACTGATTCGTTCAGTCACAATTTCTTCATATTACGTAAATACTGCAGCAGGTGGCGAAAAAGAGTGTCTTTTATGCTGTTTTAACGAACGTATTTACCTGTTACAAAAAAAAAACCTGATTTGTCTTTGTTAAAATGTGTGCCTTATTTACTAAATTAATAAAATAAGTCTAAATAAGAGGTTCAGATGACCAAAGCAATGTTTTCTTGCATAATTAACATTTTAAATAGTTTGGTCAGACATACACATTCATAAATCTGGGATTATATAAAACATTGAGTTATGTTCTGTATGTTAAATATGAATATATAAACAATTGTATGTGCACACCTATAACTGCGCTTTGAATGAGGTTGAATCACATGCTAAATGACCGATCTACCCAGTAGGCTACTCTCATTCATTTCATTCACGAACGAAATGTACCAGTTTGTTCAATTCGTTCACGAATGAGATCTCTCTCTCGTTCAGACTAAAAACAGAGCGATCTCGGTCAGTGATGGGCGTATTCGTTCAGTAGATCCAACCAATTGCATGCCCCTTCACAGCCCGAACTGAAATGCTATTTGCTGACATTACGCAAATGAGACCTAACCGTCATATTTTTTGGTTTGTTTTAGTTTTTAGAGAAGTGCATGACATCAATAAAACGTAATGAATTCATTTTTGATAATACAAAACGAACACAAAACACCAGTGCTTACAGTATTGTACAGTAGTCAAGTAAATTGTTCAAAGTGCAAAATACCACAAAACTAAGTCTAAAACACACAAACAAAATATAAGAAAAGCAGGTAAAGAGAAGTGTAAATTTAAATCAAGTAAACAGTCAAGTGCCCCACACCCACGTAGCTCAAACCAAGTAGAAAATGACAACGCTAATTTGTCTTTGTTACATTTAAAGCCACAATATGTAACTTTTTTGCTTTAAAAATAGCAAAAATCACTATATCTATGTTATATATTTTTTTTAGTTGTGTACTTACATTATCCCGACTGTTTCCAACAACTTTCAAACCAGGAGAAATTTGTAATTTAATTCGAGAAACGTCCCGTTTCTTTATTTCCGTTTTGTCGCCGTCAATGGCGTCATATCCGCGTTGTCCCTGTTTCTCTTACGAGAGGTCTCTCGTACTGCGTAAGATATCTTATCGCGTAAGATATCGCGTTGCGGCAGCATGCAGACATAGGCGAGGCAGCTCGCGCGCCTATTGGCTGCTCTGCGGCAACTGCAGCAGCCTATCGAGCGAGGCCTGGCGTGACGCCAGACCCAATCAGGGCACTTCGCGCCCGCTGCGTCACGTCCCGCCGAAATGGGCGTGGTCTAGGCCTATAAATACCGCTCGCAGGCAGCTATGATCTGATTTTTCATCCTTCAAGCGAAGCACACGCATCGCTGGAGCTGGAGAAGAAGCCGCGCCGTCTGAGAGAGAGCACCTTCAGCGGGACGAGTCACTGAAGTCGCTGGCTGCGCCGCCTTCCTGCTGCGCTTTCCGGCGCTCATATCCTTTCCATTACTCTGTACTCTGTTTGTGTGTGTGTGTCGCCGCTGCGACACACATTCTAAAAGAGCTAGCGTCTTTTTCAAGATGCCTTCCTGCGGCTCGTGCAGAGCCACACTCAGCGACGGGGACCGCCACGTGGTTTGCGTTTCCTGCCTGGGTGAGGAACATGCAGTTCTCGCGCTCGCTGACGGCGGCTGCCCTCACTGCGAGCTGATGACTATGGCGACTCTGAGGACTCGCCTGGCCTTCTTCGCTGAGACTGCTCCCCCGCCCGCTGCGGTGTCGCGCCGTAAAAAGCGCCGTGCCCAGCGGGTCCCGGAACCTTCCCCCAGCCGCCAAAGCTCGCCAGTTCGCCCGCTTGCTTCCCCGGCTTCGTCAGCCTGCCTTCCTGACGGACAGCGGCCGCCGTCTGCCGCCGCTTCCGTCGGCATCGCTGATGAGGAAGCCCTGCTGGGAGAGGATGATTCCTGCTCTATCCTGGCGTCAGGCAGTGAGGATTGGGCGGGCTCTGAGGATCCCGCGCCCCCTGCCCGCACATCGTCAGGCAAGAGAGCGTCCATCGAGACGGAGCTCATGCGAGTACTCGCACAGGCCGCGGCGAGCCTCGGCCTCGAGTGGTCTTCGCCCGAGCAGCCCGCTCACAACCGGCTGGATGGATTTTTCCTGCCTGGGGAGCGCGCTTCGCCTGTGTCCAGACCAGCGCCTTTTCTTCCTGAGTTACACGAAGAAGTCGCTAAGTCCTGGAACGCCCCCTATTCAGCTAGAGTGCGTCCTGCTGTTTCTTTGGCATTCTCCGCAGTTGACGATGCCAAGAACAAAGGATACCTTTCGCTGCCGCCGGTCGAAGAGGCGATAGCGGCCCACTTATGTCCGCCCTCTGCTGGACGGCGCGCTAAGTTGGCCCTACCCTCTAAAGCTCGCCGCACGACGTCGAGCCTGCTCCACCGCGCTTTCTCCGCCGCCGGGCAAGCTGCGTCAGCGCTGCACACCATGGCTACGCTTCAGATCTTCCAGGCCGATCTCCTCCGTAAGCTGGATGAGGAAGGACCTGACGCGATCTGCGTGCCGGACTTAAGAAGTGCCACGGACCTCGCTCTCCGTGCTACTAAGTCTGCAGCGCAGGCCATTGGATGGAATATGGCCTCTCTCACTGTGACCGAGAGACATCTTTGGCTGACGCTCTCGGAAATGGCCGAGTCCGAGCGCACCGCGTTCCTCGACGCCCCGATTTCCGCCACAGGCCTCTTTGGATCCTCCGTCAAAGATTTTGCGGAGAGATTCGCAGAGGTGCAGAAAGCGTCACAGGCTATGAAGCACTTCCTCCCGAAGCGCTCCAGCTCTGCAGCAGGCCGTGCGACACCGTCTGCTCAGAGCTCACAGCCACCGTCCACTGCCTCCGCTTCGCAGCGCCGCCAGGCCCGAAGCGCGAGACCGCGCTCCCGCTCATCCGGTCGCCGCCCCGCCGTGCGTGGCCCGCGACCTAGGATTACGGTGAAGCCCGAGGCCCCGAAGTCGTCCTAGCACGTTTAGGAAAACGACGGTGTTCAAGTCCCGCTGCGGCCGGACTCACACCAAAGCTATTTGCTCGTCCAGTTCCAGAAAATGTGACTGTTCCAGTGTTTTCTGCAGCCAACAAGCCGGTTCTGTCACCCGCTTAACTGCACGCAAATGCCGTTTTCACGGCTACCCAGATAAATCCCCAAAAGAGTGTATTTTCTGGTGTCCCGGCCACGGCCGATGGTGTCTCATGTGTAGTAAGAATGCCCACTGCCCATCTCTACACACAAGCACAGCCTGTCACACAGGGCTCGCGCACATAAAACCGACTCAGATCGGTTGCGCTTCAAACATGGTGAATGTGCCCACTACCCAGTGCCCACTAACACCACGTTATGCATGTCTCACGGTTTCTGTAAAAACGAAACCAACGTGCACTCGCTTCACGCAAGCGAACGATGCTTTCGGTGTGATAAATGTGCCCGCTGTCCCGCGCCCACATCCACACATAGACATGACAGTTCCCACGGGAACCGCCCAGCCCTCCCCCTCGCGGTTGACCACCGCAGAGTCGTCGAGCGCGGGCAATCTGCCCGCTGTTATCAGCGCGCCCCATGTCTCAAATGTCACGAGCGCGACGCTTGTGTTGCAGCACGCCGAAGCTTCTCCATCGCTGAGCGAGCGGAGCGCGCTTCGTATTCAACCCCTAGCTATCCATGCAGACGCATGGGCAAAGCTGCCCGGGGTTTCAAAGTGGGTGCTGAACATTATAAAAAGAGGCTATTCGCTACAGTTTCGCCGACGCCCTCGCCGCTATGCGGCGCGCGTCGAGACCACGGTAAAAACAGAAGTAACACATTTACTTCGAGCCGAAGTGGCGAAACTATTGAGCAAAGGGGCCATAGAGCCTCTCTCTCAAGTTCAGAGCGAAGGAGGGCTATACAGCAGATACTTCCTGGTACCGAAAAAAGACGGGGGTCTCAGACCCATACTAGATCTAAGGCAACTGAACAAAGTGCTTGTGAAGCGACAGTTCAGGATGCTCACGACCAGACAAATCCTTGTGCAGATTCGCCAAGGAGATTGGTTTGTGTCAATAGATCTCAAAGACGCGTATTTTCAAATACAGATAGCGTCATGTCACAGGCGATATTTGAGATTCGCCTTCGAGGGCCAGGCATATCAGTACACAGTCCTGCCGTTCGGTTTGTCCCTGGCACCCCGTACATTTACGAAGTGCATGGATGCGGCACTCGCACCCCTCAGAATGAGAGGCATGCGAGTACTGAACTATTTGGACGATTGGCTGATTCTAGCGCAATCTCGCTCAGTGCTCATAGAACACACGACCATTTTACTCGATCACCTCGAGAATTTGGGTCTCAGTGTCAATTGGGCGAAGAGCTCTCTGTCACCCAGTCAGAAGATATCTTTCCTGGGCACAGAATTGGACTCGCTGTCCATGATAGCGCGACTATCACCGCAGCGCGCGGTAGACATTCAACGCACAGCGAAATCGTTTCGCTGCGGCGCGTCTGTCCCGCTCAAGAAATTTCAGAAGATGCTAGGTCTCATGGCCTCAGCATCATCAGTGCTCCAGCTGGGCCTGCTCCGCATACGCCCGCTGCAGTTTTGGCTGAAAGCGCGAGTCCCACGCAGAGCGTGGGCATCCGGTTCGCTTCGCCTCAGGGTCAATCAGAAGTGCGTCACAGCTCTGAAACCTTGGAGAGCGAACGACTGGTACCAATCAGGTGTAAGCCTGGGGACTTCCTCGAGGGTGAAAGTGGTGTCCACGGACGCGTCCACCTCGGGATGGGGAGCGCTGCTCGAGGGCAGACCGTTCTTCAGCCAGTGGTCGGAACGGGAAAAGCTCCTGCACATAAACTGCCTCGAAATGCTGGCAGTAGACAACGCGCTGACGCGTTTTTGTCCCCAAATAAAAGGACGCCACGTCTTGGTCCGTTCGGACAACATGTCTGTGGAGTCCTACATAAATCGCCAGGGCGGCCTCAGGTCCAGGAACCTGTACAGGCTGGCAGAACGCCTCCTGGTATGGGCTCAGTGCAACCTGCGCTCGCTCAGAGCAGCGCACGTGCCAGGGCTCCTGAATATAGGACCAGACAGACTGTCCAGGAACAATGTTCCGGCAGGCGAATGGTCTCTACACCCACAGACAGTCCAACTGCTGTGGAAGAAATTCGGCAGAGCGGAAGTAGACCTGTTCGCGTCTCAAGAAAACGCTCTCTGTCCGGAATTTTTCTCCAAGAGCAGGGACGCGCTGGCCCATGTGTGGCCCCGCCGCCCGCTCTATGCTTTTCCCCCGTCTCTCTCCTGCCTCAGGTGATAGAGCGGATCAGGGAAGAAGGATGCTCAGTATTGCTGGTGGCACCGTTCTGGGAAAACCAACCTTGGTTCCCAGTCGTGATGCAGTTAGCAAGTACTGCCCCGTGGCCAGTACCAGTGAGGAGAGACCTCCTCTCACAGGCCCACGGCTCGATCTGGCATCCTCACCCGGAACTATGGTCCCTTCATGTCTGGGCCATCAACGGGTACATGTTGGACTCCCTAAAGGAGTATTAAACACGATCACGCAGGCTAGAGCTCCGTCTACGAGACGGCTCTACTCCTCGAAATGGTCAGTGTTTTCGGGCTGGTGCACAGCCCGTGGTGTGTCACCCACAGACTGTGGTGTGACGGAGGTGCTTTCCTTCCTACAAGACCTGTTGGATGAGGGCAGGGCCCCCTCCACGCTCAAAGTTTATGTGGCGGCTATAGCAGCGTTCTCAGGAACAACGCTTGGTCAGTCAATAGGAAGGAACGATTTAGTCATCCGCTTCCTTAGAGGGGCTAAGAGACTGAATCCTCCCAGACCTCCCTCAGTCCCCGTATGGGACCTTTCTACGGTTCTGGAAGCCATGAAAGGTGCGCCATTTGAGCCTTTACAGTCAATTGATTTGAAACACCTGTCTTTCAAGACTGTGTTTCTGCTGGCTCTCACTTCAGTGAAGCGCATAGGGGATCTACACGCGCTCTCTGTGAGCGCGGCGTGCATGGAGTTTGGGCCTAATGACTCAAAAGTTATACTCAAACCTAAGCACGGTTATGTTCCAAAATCCCTCAACACACCGTTTAGGGCGCAGGTTATCTCCCTGTCAGCCCTACCGGTCCCTGATGAGGAAAGAGACGCGAGCCTCCTTTGCCCAGTCAGGGCATTACGAGCTTATGTGTCTCGCTCGTCTGTTTTCAGACAGACGGAGCAGCTCTTTGTTTCATTTAGCGGACGTTCTAAGGGACTAGCCGCGTCGAAACAGAGCCTATCCAGATGGATAGTTGATGCATACGCCTCCAAGGGCATGCAGTGCCCGTTGGGTGTCAGAGCGCACTCCACGAGAGGCATGGCCTCTTCGTGGGCCTGGTCAAGTGGGATTGCCTTGCAAGATATTTGTATGGCGGCAGGCTGGGCCTCCCCGTCTACATTTATAAGGTTCTATAACCTAGAGGTTCCCGCCCTGCAGGCCAGGCTGCTGTCGGTCTAAGTTTACCAGTATTATCTGACCTGATGCTATCAGCTCAGAATGCTGCGTCTACTGAGCACAGCTCAATGTTCGACAGTGAAAAGTAGCAGCACGAGATGTGCCTGGGCAAACTGTGTAAGACCCACATTCCCCCATCAGTTCAGGCCGTACCCCGCCCTGTCTGTATGATGAAATTCGCGTCTCAGCGACGCTGCCATATGTGGAAGAGTGCGGCTTCGCCCCTCCCTCTTCCCGGACTCCCTGTGAGTTCCCTGAGTGATTGTGCACTATATGTACCCCGGGTTTTCGCCCTTGGGTCTTTGGTGTCAGATCTCAGCATGCACGGCGTTTTGCATTGGGTCCCCTAGCGTAAGATATCTTACGCAGTACGAGAGACCTCTCGTAAGAGAACGTACTCGGTTACTAACGTAACCTCGGTTCTCTCTAGAAGAGGGAACGAGTACTGCGTATCTTGCCGTGCATGCACACGCTCTGGTTGCTTCGATTATGAAAAACCAGATAATAGCTGCCTGCGAGCGGTATTTATAGGCCTAGACCACGCCCATTTCGGCGGGACGTGACGCAGCGGGCGCGAAGTGCCCTGATTGGGTCTGGCGTCACGCCAGGCCTCGCTCGATAGGCTGCTGCAGTTGCCGCAGAGCAGCCAATAGGCGCGCGAGCTGCCTCGCCTATGTCTGCATGCTGCCGCAACGCGTTTTGCATTATTACAAAATTAAGGATAATTTTTGGCTTCAATATCTCGCGGAAAAAGGATTTTCCCCTAGCGTAAGATATCTTACGCAGTACTCGTTCCCTCTTCTAGAGAGAACCGAGGTTACGTTAGTAACCGAGTACGTTTCCGCTCGTACTGCCATGGCAACCAGAGCTATGAACCAGAGACCTCTGATAGTAACCAAAGCGACTGACGGTAGTTCGCAATGTCTATTTGCACGCTGTTGTTGTTTCGTTCAAACATTATGGACCATGGCAAGCAGACTTTGGATACAAAAGGAGAACTAAAACGAGAATCAATATCAGCGCGGTGTTTTCGAGATGCCTAGAGCTCCCATAGACAGTATATAAACGAGAGCTCCACGTCCGAGACTTCGACCGCTTCTACATGTACTTTATTAAACAGGTGAGCACATTTACATAAAACTAATCAATGTTATATAGCTCAACATGATGAAATGTTAGAATATGATCTGTATGTTATTCTAATGTTGATCTAGCTGACTGCTAGTCTCATACAGACAAACTAACACATACATTTCAACACATTCAAATGCAGTTTAGTGTGCTAGTGTAATGTTAGACCAAGTGAAACAACGCTGCGTTACCTCACAAGTTTAATTTGTCTAATAAACTGACCTGTGACTGTGAGTAGTAATTCTGCACTCGCGTGTAACGTTAGTTCGGTAGAATGAAATGTCCATATTCCTTATATGATAGCTGATAGCTGTCTCTTAGCAATCCCGAACTGCTTCATATCACAGTCATGATAAAAGCATCGATGTATTCAGTCATCCATAAACATTATTAGATCCATAGATTAGATCGGTCGGCTTGACGTTGACGACAAGATCCATAATTCTTAGCAAATGTTGCGTCATCAAACTACGCCTTTGTTATTGTAAATAGGTTAGCGACCCCTAGTGGCGAACAATTCCATACTGTACGTTTAACCATCAGCTTGCGTTATTAAACTGTTTTCATTACAATGGTAAAGTGTACATTTCTTTCTTTGATGCAAATATGCTAACTACACAAACCTAGCTCTATCTGTTTGCCATCATTATCGTTCAAATAACTGGTTCTTTTCGTTCACGAACGGCATGTACCAGTTCGTTCAACTCGTTCATGAACGAGAAGATCTCTCTCTCTCTTGTTCAGACTCAAAAGCAACTCGGTCACAGTCAGTGAAGGGCGTATTCGTTCACTACATTCAACAAATCACATGCTCTGTCACATCTCACACTCAAAGGCTATTGGCTCGAGGTTTAGTCATTCTTTGACAGGTTGAAAACACAGAGCTACCCGGTTCACTGAGCTGCGCATGCGCTGCTAATAGCGCCGCGCTGCTGTGGAGGGACGGATTTCAGTGAACGAGAAATATGAGTCAATGGATTTACGTGAACGAGAACGATTCGTTCACCTAAAAGATTCGTTCAAAAAGAACGTTTCGTGCACGAACGTAACATCACTAATACGTGACGTCACTGCGCTACAGTCTGCAGCGAGGGGTGTCTCCATTTTTTCTGGCTTTTCTCTTAAGGCCCTGAGTGTGCTCGTTTTACCACGGTGTCGGATTTGACTCTTAAGCCTGGAACACACCAAGCCCACGCCGAAGAACTAGCGCTGATGAAAGCCGACTGTGTTGTCGCTTCAGGGTAAAAAAGCTGCACTTGAACACACCGAGAGAACTACAGCCGACTGTCAGCTAGCGTGTGCGTTCTGCGCCTGCGTGTAAATGAGACAACTGTCTATTTCTGCAGATATATTCGTCTATATTTGTCATTCAAAAAGGGAAACTGACGCTGCAGATACACAAACCGTAAACAAAGCCGTGCATGCTTACCGTTTTGAATATCAATCCTGCTAAACACTTTCTTTATTCCTCTCGTGTTAATATTGAAATATTCACTAAGGAACACTCAGGTAAGATGACGTAACATTAGAACGGTCTTCTATCTGTACCATTTTGACTTTGCTCGCTGTTTTGCTATTATTCTCGTGCACTGACTCGTTCACTAAGATGAACAGCTAATCAGAGTTCCCTCTTTCACCGACGGCCCACGCCGATTCAACATGTCGAATCGGCCGAAAAAAAGCAGATGAAGACCAATTTTTGCTTGGTGTGTTCCAGGCTTTAGATATCATTAAAATTAAGAAATTATTTATTCTTGATGCAAGAAAGAGTAGACAATAAAAATGGACAATAAAAGTTTAATATTTGGTGCAGCAAATACAAAAAGAAAGTAAAACTGGAAACAAATAAGACAGATTTCTCTCTTTATTGACTAACAAGATAATAAAGCATCTCAATCAGCCTCTTCTTCAGCTTCCTGAGCAAGAACAGTTAGTAAAAAAATAAAAAAATATAAAAAATAAAAACACGTACTTTTAAAACATATAGATTATATTAAGCAAAATTACATATACAATATTGCTCTTTGGGTATATTTTTTTTCTTTTTTTCTTTTTTTTTTTTCTGGTTAAGACAAACTAATAGGAAAGAGAGGTGGCATCACACTTGAAAGTGCTGGAACTGAAGATAAGCTACTTAATGTGAGTTTTTGTATGACTGCGTAGATTAGATAATTGAGTGAAGCTCTTCCCACATGCAGTGCAGTGATACGGTTTCTCTCCAGTGTGGATCCTCTCGTGTGATTTCAGGGTTCCTGACTCACTGAATCTCTTGTCGCAGTGTGAACACTTGTAAGGTTTCTCTCCAGTGTGAATTCTCTGATGCTGTTTCAAATCTGCAGCTCTAATAAAAGTCTTCTCACACTCAAAGCACATATGATTTCTTACACCAGTGTGTATTTTCTGATGTTCTTTTAAATTGTACAGACGTGCAAAACTCTTTCCACACAAAGAACATGAATGTGGTTTCTCCTGTGAATGAACTGTCAGGTGTTTCTTCAGGTTTGAAGCCCTCAAAAATGTTTTGCCACATTGATCACATTCATGCAGTTTCTCTCCAGTGTGGCTGATCATGTGATTCTTAAGGTGTCCTTTATGTGCAAAACTCTTCCCACACTGATCACATGTGAACGGTTTCTCTCCAGTGTGGATCCTCATGTGAACCTTGAGCTTCTGTTTGTATGTGAAACTCTTTCCACACTGATCACATGTGAACGGTATCTCTCCAGTGTGGATCCTCATGTGAACCTTGAGCTTCTGTTTGTATGTGAAACTCTTTCCACACTGATCACATGTGAACGGTATCTCTCCAGTGTGGATCCTCATGTGAACCTTGAGCTTCTGTTTGTATGTGAAACTCTTTCCACACTGATCACATGTGAACGGTTTCTCTCCAGTGTGGATCCTCATGTGTTCCTGAAGGTGTCCTTGACGTCCAAAACTCTTCCCACACTGATCACATGTGAACGGTTTCTCTCCAGTGTGGATCCTCATGTGTTCCTGAAGGTGTCCATGTTGTCTAAAACTCTTCCCACACTGATCACATGTGAACGGTTTCTCTCCAGTGTGGATCCTCATGTGAACCTTGAGCTTCTGTTTGTATGTGAAACTCTTTCCACACTGAGTGCAAGTGAAAGATTTCTGAGATCTTCTTTGATGTTTCTCCACTTCATTCACTTCTTCATTCTCATCCATCAGGCCTGAAAATAAAGTTTAAAAAAGTGCTCAGAAAATCAATAAAAGAAAAACTATGCAGTGAAAAAAAATAAAAAAATAAAATCGATCACAAGTGGACGTGCTAAACACTGGTGTAAACAGGGTCTAAAACAATTTGAGCTTGTCTTCACTTTTCTTTTTTTTAACAACTGTTAGAGTTTTCTTTTTTAAAGTCAAGAAAAACAAAAATACAAAGCAAAAAGCAACTATACAAATCTAGAACCCACCCCATCCCACCCCTGGTAGACTTCAAGAAAATAAAAATCAAATACAAACATAGAATGTAGACCCCCAAAAAACACAATAATAACAATAACAGGGTTCTTGCAGGTTTCAGCAAGTCAAATTTAAGACCTTTTTAAGACATTTTAAGACCATACATTTTTAAATTTAAGACCTACGACGCATTGCAAAAAAAAAAAAATCAAATCAAAGAATTCATTTTATTTCAATGAATTAAGTAATTGAAAAAACATTAATTTAATTTACAGATAAAGCAATCACATTAGTAACCTTCCACACCCAACAACGTGTGTCAGAATCAGAAATATAATTTTTTTATAGAAAATTGTACTATGCATATTATACTGTAAAAAACACATAATTGGTTGATTTTAGTTGATCATAGTTGATCATAACTAGAGATGAAATGGCATGAACATTTCATTTAAATGATTATAGTGACAAAAATGACCACGGTTATCACAGAATCCTGTTCAAAAAGTACTAATACAACACAATGTCGAAAACCAGCAAATAACAAATAAAATTAGCATCAATATGCACTTTTTGTTTACATAAACATTAAAATAATACCATTAAAAATGATAGCCAGATTTTAAAAGTGTCTTGCAACATACAAGTTCAAATAAAGTTTAGACAAAAAAGTTTTTTTATAAAAAGATAAACCTCACATATTTCAGACTTTAAATAATTTTTTATAAAAAGATAAATTACTGACATTTACAATGCACTTTAGCTTATCTTTTATTATTAATAGTAAAATTCGGTCGGATTTTCCCGTGGCGTCTGTCGTTGCTATGCAACCGTGCACTGCGCTCTCCACAATGACAAAGAAGTTTTAGTGGCTACTGGATTTCCACCGGCGAGAAACGCTTGCTGTAGCTCTGCTTCAAGATTTATTTACGGAGAACAGAAAAACACCCGTAGTGTTTGGGTGCACCCGCATCCTTCCAGTTGAGTGAGCTTTCAATGTTGTTACGGAAAGGGGCGAAGCTGATTGGTTGGTTCTTGTCACATGACCTGCGGTGCGTTTGCGGCATTCTGAAGAGTTGAGATTTTTTTTTATCTCGCTGCGCCTGGAAAAAAACGAGTGCGTCGCTTCAATTATGAGCGCACGCCTACATTTGAACGAACTTGAGCGCGCAAAAGATGCGATATGTGAACGGCCTGTTGGCGAGACCGTTTTTAGACCTGACTAAATGAAATTTAAGACCATGGATGAAAATCTGGCCGTTTTTAAGACATTTTAAGGCCTTAAATTTAAAGTTCAGAATTTTAGACTTTTTAAGACTTTTTAAGACCCCGCGGGAACCCTGAATAATAATAAAATAAAATAAAAATAAAAATAGATAAATTACATAGATATTAAAAAAGTTGACACAATATCAAAAGCAGCATGCCATAAATTCACAGTCTTAACATTGGATCCATGTATACGAGAAGTTGAGACTTCCATTGATATAATGTCCAGCAAAGATACTGTCCATGTTCGTCTGTCCATTGTGTGAGGAGGATTTCAGCGGTTAACTAACAATTTTTTTTGCCGCTGTGAGAGCGGTTAACAGTAAATATCTTTGTTGAATGGATAAGGCAAGGTCCCTAAAATCGTTCAAGAAAAAATTATGTGGGGTCAAAGAAATATCCGTGTCCCAACAGATATGATAAGTCCTGTGAGAGCTGGGTCCAAAAAGGTGAGAGAGAGGGACAGTCCCAAAAGAAGTGCAAGTACGTGCCTAGAGATCCTTGAGAACAAAGATTACACGTGGGAGAGGAGGATAGATTCATATAGAAACGTTTCATAGGAGTCAAGTAAACCCTATGTAGTAATTTTCAGTGTATCATTTGATGATTGGGGTTCTTTGAAGACAGCTTAAACATCCTCCATACCTGATCCGAAAATAAACTATTTACATCTTCATTAAGACCCTTGGCCCAACAGTTGTAATAGATAAGGGTTTGTATGAGTGCTCAAGAAGATACGAATAAATAACCGAAACAGTAGAGGGAGATCTCTCAGAAGGAAGGATTCATTTGCTCAGTGGGTGAATAGGTAAATGGGAGTCCCAAGGCACCCCATATGCCCGAAGGGCCGATCTTATTCGCAAATACATATAAAAAGATGTACCTTGTAAATTATATTGAGCTTTAATGTTCTGAAATGATTTTAGACCCATATCGTCATAGATCTCTCCCAACGTGTTTACTTTTTTTGTTCTCCATTGCGGACAATGAAAAGGGACCTTGCCAGACAAGATTGTTATTATGGAAAATAGGTGAATGCCTATGCCAGATTGTAACTTGGTGTGTTTGCTTTTCGACTTCCCTCCAAGTGGAGAGAAGATGAGTTACAATAGGACCAAACTGAGATTTACACTGCCTCAGTGGAACCCCGGAAAAAACAAGATGCTTCAGTTCATAGGGATAAACCATTGCTTCCTCAATTGCTCTCCATGACACAGAAGCATCAGGATCAAACCAGACTGATAAAGGGCGGAGGGTAACGGCTTGAGCATAGAGTCTAAAATTAGGGAAAGACAAACCTCCATGTAATCTGCCACGCTGTAAGGTAGTCAGCTTGATTCGAGGACATTTCCCATCCCATATATAACGAGAAACGCATGCATCGAGTTTATTCCAGTAGCCAGCAGGTGGAGAAAGAGGAATCATAGATGAAAAGAAATTAATACGTGCAAGAACATTCATTTTAATTACAGATATACGAGCATGAAAAGAAGTAGGGAGACGAGACCAATTTTCCAAGTCTGAGGATATTTTTGCTAAAATACTATTCAGGTTTTTCGAGATAATATCCTGCAGGGATGGAAAGATATCTATCCCCAGGTACTTAAAGGATTGAACCACTGGAATAGATATGGATAGGGGTGTGGAGTCAATTTTAAAGTTGAGGGGGAGTAAACATGACTTGCTCCAATTAATTTTAAACCCAGAGAGGGATCCAAAATCGTCAAATAAATTCAACACCTGAGGGATAGAATGTGACGGTTTCTCCAAAAACAATAAGATGTCATCAGCAAACAATGAAATATGTTATCTCTAAGATATCTATCCCCAGGTACTTAAAGGATTGCATCCAGAGATAATACTGTGCAAGGGGAAGTCAACATACTCGCTGAATTAACAATATGACATAGCCTGCGCAAGTTATCCGAGGCGGAACGAGATTTAATAAACCCTGTCTGGTCATAATGAACTAATCTATTCATAAATCTCTCTAAACGTCGGGCCAGCACTTTTGCATACAATTTAACATCCATCCCTATCAAAGAAAGTGTCCGATATCTGGAACAGGAAGTCGGATCTTTGTCTTTTTTTAAAAGGAGAGAAATAATAGCTATATTAATCGATGAGTGAAATGAACCTTGAGAAACTGAAAAATGTATCATATCCAACATCAGAGGGCCTAAGTCAGACCAGAAAGTTGTATATAATTCGATTGGCATACCATCTGTGCCAGGGGATTCCCCTTGTTCATAGATTTAGCTGCTAACTCCAGCTCCTGAAGAGTAATCGGTTCAGCCAGATATTCAGAATCTGAATCCGACAGCCGAGGTAAATCAAGATTGGATAGAAAGGATGCAGAAGAGTCCGGGTCATCACTAGAAGAGGTATAAAGATTAGAATAAAAAGAGCGAAAAGTGGTATTAATATCTTTAGGATCTGTCATAATGTCCCCAGATTGGGATTTCACTGCAGGAATATTAGCAAACTTTTCACTGTTGCGTAATCTCAAAGCTAAAAGGTGACTTGGTCTACTCCCCTGAAAATAATAATTCTGCCTGGATCTTTGAATCAAAAATTCTGCCCGGGATCTCAGTAATGAGTTCAGTCCTAACCGCCATGATTTTGCTGAGTGTACTGTCCGAAAAAAGTCGTTGATTATCTCGTCAAGTTCTGAAGCTGCAATTCCAGTTCAACTATCTTTTTGTGTCATTTTTTCTGGAGGAAAGAGGCATATGAAATTGAGTTATTTCGTCCACCGAGCCTCGATTAATTTCAATAAACTCAGCAAACCTTTTTCTGAACTGACTGCAAAAGTTTCTGTCCTGTAACAGCTTGGAGTTAAATCGCCATCTAGGGGCCCGAGATGGCCGAGGGACCAAAGATAAACTGCACAAATTACTATCATGATCAAATATCCACATTTTGAGCAGCTGAAGATAAAGTAGAAGAAATAAAAATATAGTCGATTCGTGAATAGGTTTTATGAGGGCCGGAGAAGAAAGTGAATGACCTAGTAGAAGGGTTTAGTAATCGCCAAATATCCACCAGTGAGGATGAGGTTGCACATTGCCGTAATTTATCAGAACAAAGAGCTTGAGAGTGTGATTCCTTTGACCCAGATCTATCTAAAGTATGGGACATTACAGAATTCATATCTGCACCCCTTACAATTTCAAAGTCAGAGAATTTCAAGAGATAAACTGAGAGTAAAGAGAAGAAAGCAGGGTCAGGAGTACATGGAGCGTAAACTGAAAGAAATACAATATTCCTGTTCTCCACAGCTGTTTTTATGTGCGTTACTCTACCATCCAAATCACAGCCTTTATCCAGAATAGTGATATTTAAAGTCCTCCGCACCAAATATAGGACACCTTTAGTTTTAGTATCCGTAGATGAATGAGATACCACTTCATAAAACGTATTATTGCACCTGCGTACATCCTCCTCTTTCAAATGGGATTCCTGAACTAACGCTATATCAATCTTTCTTCTACGCAAAAAATCCCAAAAACTTGTGCGTTTGTGAGGACCGTTTAGGCCATTTATATTGCAACTCAGAATATTAAGCTCAGTCATAAGTATCCAATTGAAATGCTGCTTGATAAAACAAAGTACAACTTAGAAAATGAAACCATTTGAGTCTACCATCAAACCACCCCCCACCCTTCCCATCACCATTTGGAAAAACATAACCATATTCCCATAAACTGTGGCGGATCAAACCAAGAACAAACCTTGATCCGCCAACCCCCCTTAATACGATCCGTGGTGTCAACAGAAACCTGCACATTACTGAAGCATTAATATTGGCCCAGTGCTAACATAATGGCTAACATAATACATTTTTTTTTTAAATCATATAATTAAAAAATCATACTTTTTTTTTTTTATAATAATAATAATACACATTTAGCTACACGTAAAAATAAATAAATAAAAAAACCTTGGCACACAACCCAATAAAAATACAATATATTGAGAGCTCAGCCTTTAAAAAATTATGGCGTACAAAATAAAGTGAGGTGAACTCTATAAAGTAACAGTCACCTAACAAGTTAGAACTTCGAGCATCTCAGCAAATGACCAGCCGAAGTTCAGCGGGGGTTAGTGGCTAACTGGCAACCGAGAAAGTGTCTTGCTTCCTCTGGGGAATACAGCATCTTTGGTTCGCCTTGATTGAGAATGACCTTCAGCGTAGCAGGATAAAGGAGGAAATTCTGGATTCCAGCTTCCCTCATTTCCCTCCGAATTGGTGCAAACACACTTCTTTTTGCAGTCATAGGAGAGAAGTCAGGAAAGAAGGACAGCGCTGCTCCGTCGCTTGTTTTCACCGGGGCATGCAGTCTAGCAGCCCGCAGAATGAGCTCCCTGTCCGTGTACCGCAGAAGTTTAAAGAGAAAGACCCGTGGTTTAGCGCAATCTGAGGTAGCCTTTGTATACACGCGATGTGCTCGTTCCACTTCAATCTCTCTTACCGCCAGAGAAGGCAACCACGTCGATAGCGATCTTTTCAAAAAGCCCATGGGGTCGTCTTTTTTCCGGATCCTTCAGGCAATCCAACCAGACACAGATTGCTGCACCTGTTGCGGTCTTGTAAATCCACCACCTGTTGTTCAAGCGCGGCTAATCGCACATCGTGACCTGCGACTACTTTCTTTTGTTCATGCATCTCACCTGTGAGAAGATCGAGTTTAGAGCATAGCGACTGGACAACTGACATGTGAGAGGCAAATTCACTCCGCATCGCCGTCAACTCGGTTTTTTAAATGTCCTCAAAGCGTGTAACAGTGTTAGCCATTTTGTCAACCATATCACTCGTGGTCGGTGCCTTGGATCTCTTCTTAATCGGAGAAGATGACGGCGACAAATCGGAGCTCTACTCAAGTACGACAGGGTTCATGAGCACGTCACGTGACTCCCCAGCTTGTCCACTTTTGACCACTTCCGGAGGTAGTCGAAAACACATTCAACCGGACTGCTTTGGTAGAGTAGACGCTCATGTGGTCGAGTGTGTTCAAACAGACACAAATGCGTAAAACATTATAGGAAGCGCTGTAGCCAGACGGCATTTAACTTTGTTGGCTGAAGACCCAAGTTTGGTTTGAAGAAGGAAAACTCTGTGTTTGACGTGGACTTGCAGCTTTAAGAGCAGAAACAAAACTCTTCGTATATTTTTCTGTCCATCTCTGGTCATGCTCACATGCAAATTGCATGAGCTTACTTCACCCATTATATTGAAAGCCTGTACATTTACCAGCCCATAGACCGTCCCCTCAAAGAAACAGAACAAAAGTGGATAAAAGAGATGGATTTGAAACACCAGGTGTAAACGGGATTGGGCCCTTGTATACTTGTGATCCAACTGACCAAAACACATCTTAACACCAGCTGTAGACAAAGCCTCACAATCTTCTTTAATCCTTTTGAACATGTGATTGAAACCAAATGTGAGACATTTAAACTGACCAATCAGCAGATTACAGCTTTCCCACATTGTACTGAAGGTGTGACATTTAGCAAACCTCAGATGTACACACACATCTTGGCCGACAGACCTTTATCACTATCAGCACTTCTTTACGGATCACTAATGGCCCTTGTGGTAAGAAAGAGGGGGTTGGAGCAGGAAAGCAAACGTCTTTGTTCATTTGCAACCCTAAAGAGCTCAAAAACAATGAAATATAGTTTTTCCATCACCATGTCCCTTTAGGGGCTCTGAATAAATCACATTTTTGTAGTGAGAACTATTAAATATTTGATAAACTATGCAACTACCTAAAATATTAACATTTAAAAAATACGCAATAATGCTATAATTTTAACACTCCCTGTTTTTACACAAACTAAACCACATGTAGCAAAGTCTATTTATTTGATCATTGATTTTAAAGGTTGGTGTTTTAGCAAGATAATAACAATATTTTGGAATGCACAAAAACTGTATTAAGACATATCCATAATTTTGGTAACATGGTTGCAGTAATTGTGAACCAGATGTAAAATAAACAGAAAAAAATGCTCAGATAATACTAATATTGACTTACAGATAACAAACATCCTTGTTAAAAAAATGTGTTCATATTATTTGCTGCTTTAATTCTAATTCACAACTAGATTTGTCCTACTATAACAGAGCTAAATCTGATGAACTGCTTTATAACCTATAATGTTCTTCAGCCTCACTAATGAAGAATAGGGATGGGTACCGAAACCTGGTATTAAACGGGCCCCGGTGCTGAATTATGAAAGACCGCTGGATCGATAATCTCAGACGTTATAAACCGGTTCTGCTGTCGGTACTGGAGAAATTAAGAAAGTACACTTGGTAATTATTATTGCTATTAATCTTGCAAGCCACTTCTATATATAATAATATTGAAACATTTGTCTGTGATGCAGTTTTGCTAAAGAGAGAGAGCGTTTGCTAAAGAGAGAGAGCGTTTGATATTAAACTAATTTTATTTTATTTAGATTTTGGCTTCCAATGAATATAAAAAAAGAAGATACTTGAGGTATAACCATTAAAAACTAAAGCCGCATTCTGTCTAGCGCAACTTCCTTCCCTTCACAGCGGTGCGCTGTCATTTCTCCCTAAAACCCAAACGTAACGTCAGAATCTGCACGATCGGTGATTGTTGTAAAATGTAGTCTATACTGTTGCTAAACTGCGGGATGCGTTTGATAATAAAAGGACCAAAAGTTACGCAATAGACGCTGTTCCAAATGCGGCGCGCGCTCCGAAACACACCGCAACGAGACAAACAACGTATATTTTGGGCTTCGTGTGCGCATCTAAACGATCAAATATACACAAAAATCTTGGAGATTCACTTAAACAGTTTATTCACTTAAATACAGTTCATGTCTTAAATGGGCGTAAATAGTTGTATACAATTATTGGCACCCCTATAATTTTTTACGAGTAAAATATCTCTGAAGTATATTCCCATTAATATTTACCTTTATTTGGCACACCAGGGTGACTAGGAACATGAAATTGTCTAGCTTTGACTTCTTGTTTCACAGGAGTTTAAATATGATGAATACACAAAGGCCAAATTTCTTTAATCATCCGTCACAATGAGTAAAACCTAAGAATATAGTTCTGATGTGCAGCAAAAGATTGTTGAGCTTCACAAAATAGAAAGTGGCTGTAAGAAGTTCCGATCAACTAAAGATGTTACGAATCTGCCAGGAAGAGGACGTGTGTCTATATTGTCTTAATGCATGGTGAGGAGGAAAGTTTGAGTGGCCAAAGACTCTTCAAGGATCACAGATGGAGAATTGCAGAGATTACTTGAGTCTTGGGGTCAGAAAGCCCCAAAAAAAAATTCTCAAACAACCCCTACATCTCCACATGTTGTCTGGGACGGTTTCAAGAAAAATCCTCCTCGCTCCTCCAAAAAGAAACTCCAGCATATTCAGTGGTCAGACACGACTGGATCTTCAAAAGGGACCGGATTCTGTGGTCAGATAAAACAAAAAAATGACTTTTTGGCAGCAAACCCAGCAGATGTGTTTGGTGCGCACAGGGATGAAGAGTACCCCATGCCTGCGGTTCAATACACTGCTGGATCTTATATGTTGTGGGCCTATTTATTTGCTGGAGGTCCTGGACATCTTGTTCAGATACATGGTATTATGGATTCTAGCAAATACCAACAGATAAAAAAAATCAAAACCTGACGGCCTCTGCTAGAAATCTTATAATGGGCCGTGGTTGGATCTTCCCCTAAACTGAACCCTTTAGAAAATGAGTGGGATGAACTGAAGAGAAGAAGCACCAAGATGAACTTGTGAATCTGAAGGATCTGGAGAGATTCTGTATGGAGGAATGGTCTCTGATCTCTGGTCAGTTATTCTCCAAACTCATCAGGCATTATAGGAGAAGACTCAGAGCTGGTATCTTGGCAAAAGGAGGTTGCAAAAAGTATTTAATAACAGGGAGCCAATAATTATGGCCAGCGCGTTTTGGAGAAAAGCATTTATTTTATAATGTGATTTACCAGCACTTTCAATTCGTTTACTTCAATGAAAGGTTAGATTTTTGCGAATTTTTTTAATGAAAGATCAAAAGGATAAACAATGCAGATTTATTTTTTTTACAGACATTTTTATCTTATTTACCAGGGGTGCCATTAATTCTGTCCACCACTGTATATATGTATAAATATGATGCGTAATAATGATTAGTTCTTTATTTGGTCTTAAAGAGGCAGCAGTCTAATAAACCTGCTGACGATTGCTCCATTAATGTGAATCAAACAACAAAAGGCAAAGAGAAAATCAGTCGCAGCTCTTGAATGAATAATTTTGGCTTTTATAAGCTTTAATCTATCTATGATAAACTATGCAGTGTTATTTTACATCTGACTTTATTAGATGTCTTTTAGCCCATATTACTCCTGAACAGTAACGTCAGTACACATTACTGAAATTAAAGCACTGGGTATATAATTTGTATATTTGTTTTATTGTATACTTTTTTTGTTTGACCATGTGTTTGACCATGTGTGTTTTTGGTGTCCTATGTCTTCTGTATATAAAACACAAAAGCCTGCACCCTTCTGCATAACATACATGTTTTATTTGTTTTGTTAAAGCATTGCTTTTTCCTTTGCTATAGATATTTATTTTACATTTCAAAATATAAAGCAATATTAATTATGTTCTAAATTATTATAATTTTTTCCCTTTTTTTTAATATACCAAAAATAACCGTTAAGAATACCATTAAAGTACCGGATCGATAAGGAGTATCAGTAATAGTAGTAATACCGTTAAAACCTTAACTATACCCGTCCCTAAATCAGGAATAAACACCAACCTCTTTGTTCTTCAGTGTGTTTCATTCTGCAGTGTTCTGGATCTCTCATGTTCTCACTGTCCTTTAAAAAAAGATTAAAACAAAAATATATTTACAGGTTTGCAAGAAACAAATGGCGCACCAATACAGTTAACTCAACTTGTTTTTTGTTTATTGTGTTGCATATGAAACATGGTTCATCACAGATTATTGAAATAAAAGCCATTATGAAACTTGCCTATATCTTGCAGATGTCACAATAGCTGATCGTGTCGTTTGCTCAAATCTGTTGACAATAAAATGAGCTTAATGTGTGAATTTACAGATCTGAAGACATCAGCATAATGAATGAGGAGAAAACAGGATCTATTGACATGAAATAAAGAGGCTTTTCAGCTGCTCTGATAATAGTGATGAGCCATAGACTATCAATACTCATTCAACAAGAATATAGAGAATACAAGAATGATACTGTAAAATATAACAACAGTAATATAAATGTACGTTAAATATAAAGACAGCCACTGATGACATTATCAACCCTTGTAATTTGTCCATATGAATCCGATTCCCTAATAACTTCATAACAACAAAGTAGTTCGCTAACATCTCACCGTTTTGTATGGGAAAAGAAACAGACACACGATGAAAAACTTTCTGAATAGACCCCGTAATATGTTGAGTAAACCGTGTAAACTGTATAGTAGTTGTGATTTAACGTGTGAACCGTTTACCTCAAAAGACTCGGAAAGCGCGCGTCGGCGAAAGATGTGACGTCATCACCGCGAGACGAAATAAATGACAGATTATCAAATACTAATTTTTAAGCATAACTTTTCTCCACTCAACTCTGTGATTTGGAACAAAAAAATATATTAAGTTTAAAAATAAATCTTTATTTTACAGAAACTGGTACAATAACGGTATAATTTTGGTCAGACAGTTATTTAAGAATAATGAACATCTCTTTACTGTGAATTCCTTAATCATTATAAGATCCCTGTAACTACTAAAGAGTTTGCTGTAGTATTTGATGCCATTCCCAGTGGCCTTATTCAACTTTTATCAGGCATGATTTTAAAAGTCTCTTCTGCTCACAAAGGCTGCATAAAAATAAAAAAAATAAAAAAAACAGTAATATTGTGAAATTTGATTAAAAAATGTTTAAAAAAAAAATATGTGAATATATAGTAAAGTATCATTTGTTCCTGCGACCAAAGCTGAATTTTAGCATTATTACTCCAGTCTTCAGAGTCACATGATCCTTCAGAAATCATTCTAATATGATGATTTGATGCTCAAAAATTTGTTTTTTCAGGATTCTTTGATTAATAGAAAGTTACAAAGAACAGAAATATAAATCTTTTGTAATATTAATCACTACCTTCAAAAGTTGGGGATCAGTAGAAATTGTATTTATTTTTTGGCGGGGGAAAGAAATAAAATAAATCAATGGGAAATCAATGAATCCCTAAAATGGGATCAACATGTGAAAAACTACTCAAACCCAAAATCATATAAATTTATTTAGAGATTTCTGTAACTTATCCAACCATACACAAAACAGATCAGACATCCAAGAAATGCATGCTTACTCAAAATGACATTGCACTAAACATGATGCAAGTTTTACATTTTGTTTACTCAGAAAACTAACATATCTAGCATGAAGTTTTGTTCTAGCATTAGCCTTACCTAAAGTTTTCATAGCCATACTTGCACCACTTAAATCATTGTCAAGGACACAGCCAAGATAATTAACACTATTTCTGTTTGATATTACACGATCCCCTACCTTGACAGACAGGTTAGGAACCTTGTTCAGTTTACTTTTAGGCTCACATAACATGGATAATAAGAGTTTATTTTAAGAGATCCAGTCTCTTACTTTATATAACTCCTCATATCACTTGTATTTTACTGACATCCTTGTCTGAAACCAGTAAAGCAGAGAACAAATTACAGTCACAAACTGCTTACATATTATTTATGTATAGGAGGAATAAAAGGGGGCCTAAGACACTGCCCTGGGGAACTCCATTATTAATAATTGTTTATTCAGAGAGAAACCCATCAATTTCTACACTTTCAAATTCTCCCAGTTTAATAAAAGTTCAACCAGACTATCAGCATACTTGGAAAAACACATGACACTTAATTTATCTTACAGTACTGAATGATTCACTGTCGAAAGCTTTTTGGAGATCCAAGAGTACCATTGCACACATTTTACCTCCATCAATCTGCTTCCTTATAAAATCTGTTAAATACATTTACATCTGATCATATAGCAGACGCTTTTATCTAAAGAGACATACAAATGCAGAGAGCAATAGAAGCAATCAAACTAATAACAGGAAAACATTAGAATTAACTAATTATTTTTTCTTGATGCAGGAAGGAGGAGCAGACAATAAAAGTGTAATACTTGGTGCAGCAAATACAAAAAGAAAGTAAAACTGGAAACAAATAAGACAGATCTCTCTCTTTATTGACTAACAAGATAATAAAGCGTCTCAATCAGCCTCTTCTTCAGCTTCCTGAGCAAGAACAGTTAGTAAAAAAAGTAAAAAAAAAACACTTGTACTGTTAAACATATAGATTATATTAAGCAACATTATATATGCGACATTGCTCTTTGAGAAGGAACTTTATCTTTGAGTTGATGTGAATCTCACAGTTAAATATAAACTATTTAATGTGACAAATGTTGACAATGTTTCTTTTATACTGTCGATGGTTGTGGCCAGAGCTGAAGAGTTCTAGAATCACCGGCGTCCCAGATATGAGGTAGTTCAGGGGGTTCGGGGTCATAAACATAGACTCAACTGATATTTATATACATCAGTTTTCCTGATTATTTTTGTTGGTCGTTTAACATTTCTATCCTAAAATAGCTGTCAAATATGAAATGTTTAGTTTAGCTATATTTGATCTCACACTTCATGACCGTTAACTGAAGCGCTAGAACATGCGCTCAGCAGCTTCTGTGAACATAAAGCCTGTCTACTTTAATTTGATTGGTCATCTCAATATTCTGATGTTGATGAGCGGCGACAGACCGCAGAGCTCAGACGAGAAGATCTTGGAGCTGTGCAATATCCTTGCAGCACTAAAGTAGAGTTAATACTATATTAGGGAATTATTTCACAACCTTTATTATATACACCTCGGAAATATACTGAAGTCTGGACCTCGGTGACTTCATAACTGGCTACAGCCGTGGTTGAGGCTGGTTAAGACAAACTAATAGGAAAGAGAGGTGGCATCGCACTTGAAAGTGCTGGAACTGAAGATAAGCTACTTAATGTGAGTTTTTGTATGTCTGTGTAGAGCAGATGATTGAGTGAAGCTCTTCCCACATGCAGTGCAGTGATACGGTTTCTCTCCAGTGTGGATCCTCTCGTGTGTTTTCAGGGATCCTGACACACTGAATCTCTTGTCGCAGTGTGAACACTTGTAAGGTTTCTCTCCAGTGTGGATCCTCTCGTGTTTTTTCAGGGATCCTGACACACTGAATCTCTTGTCGCAGTGTGAACACTTGTAAGGTTTCTCTCCAGTGTGGATCCTCTCGTGTTTTTTCAGGGATCCTGACACACTGAATCTCTTGTCGCAGTGTGAACACTTGTAAGGTTTCTCTCCAGTGTGAATTCTCTGGTGCAGTTTTAAATGTCCAGCTCTAATAAAAGTCTTCTCACACTCAAAGCACATGTGATTTCTTACACCAGTGTGTATTTTCTGATGAACTTGTAAATCCTGCAGATGCGAAAATCTTTTTCCACACAAAGAACATGAATGTGGTTTCTCCTGTGAATGAACTGTCAGGTGTCTCCTCAGGGCTGAAGCCCACAAAAATGTTTTACCACATTGATCACATTCATGCAGTTTCTCTCCAGTGTGGATGATCATGTGTTCCTGAAGGGTTCCCTGTTGTGTAAAACTCTTCCCACACTGATCACATGTGAACGGTTTCTCTCCAGTGTGGATCCTCATGTGAACCTTCAGATTCTGTTTGTATGTGAAACTCTTTCCACACTGAGTGCAAGTGAAAGATTTCTGAGAACTTCTTTGATGTTTCTCCACTTCATTCACTTCTTCATTCTCATCCATCGGGCCTGAAATTAATGTTAAAAAAATGCTCAGTAAATCAAAAAATGCTCTTGTTCAAACATCTGTTATTCAAGATTATCATGATTTTGATCCATTATGTCCCTGGAATTTTCCATGAAAGGGGTGCATTAATGTACTAGACATTATTTTTTTATTCATTAGAGTCACAAATCTATAGAGCCCCTAATAATGGGATATTATGATGGGAGAAAGAATAATATTTCAATGCTTTTGTGTTCCCGCAAGACACTTTTTGATACTCGCAAAACCTTAGAGATATTTGCGAGCAAACGCAAAATTGCATGTGGGAAGGCAAACGCTTTTGCAAGGGAGATGTGCAGAGAGGGAGATGTAAGGGCGTCCTCAGGCAGTGGTTCAGGCTTTAGGATTGTCCAATAAAGAAACATTATCAGCATGCTGGTGTAAAACTATATTTCTTATCCATTACCTCCCATCACTACCAACCACGGACAGTTAGTAGTAAAAAATATGTGGGAGAGCATTGCAAGTTTGTGACTATATTTTAGGGGAGCAACGGTACATGTATTCATCCCGAACTATACGGTATAGGCCCGGATTGGGCCCTTGTATACTTGTGATCCAATTGACCAAAACGCATCTTAACACCAGCTGTAGACAAAGCCTCACAATCTTCTTTAATCCTTTTGAATCCTTTATTTAATTATAATTCACAACTAGATTTTTCCTACTATAACAGAGCTAAATCTGATGAACTGCTTTATAACCTTAATGTTCTTCAGCCTCACTAATGAAGAATCAGGAATAAACACCAACCTCTTTGTTCTTCAGTGTGTTTCATTCTGCAGTGTTCTGGATCTCTCATGTTCTCACTGTCCTTCAATAAACTCTGTCTTTGCAGATTTCAGCTCTTCCTGATGGTTTGATGCTCGTCTTCACTTGTAGCTGATGGGAATATTCCAGCATTTATTGGTGAATTGCAGTGGGAGGAGCTTCACAGAAGGAGGAGGAGTTTCACTGGAAGAGGAGGAGCTTCACTGAAGGAGGAGGAGCAGATCTGACAAAATCAAGAAGAAATCACTTACTGAGTAAAAAAAAAATAGTCCACCCACCCACAAGTATTTATGGTCACATTATAAAAAATTAAGAATAAAAAAAAAAGATTAAAACATAAAAATATATTTACAGGTTTGCAAGAAACAAATGGCGCACCAATACAGTTAACTCAACTTTTTTTGTTTATTGTGTTGCATATGAAACATGGTTCAACACAGATTATTGAAATAAAAGCCATTATGAAACTTACCTATATCTTGCAGATGTCACAATAGCTGATCGTGTCGTTTGCTCAAATCTGTTGACAATAAAATGAGCTTAATGTGTCAATTTACAGATCTGAAGACATCAGCATAATGAATGAGGAGAAAACAGGATCTATTGACATGAAATAAAGAGGCTTTTCAGCTGCTCTGATAATAGTGATGAGCCATAGACTATCAATACTCATTCAACAAGAATGTAGAGAATACACGAATGATACAGTAAAATATAACAACAGTAATATAAATGTAAATATAAAGACAGCCACTGATGACATTATCAACTGTCCACATGAATCCGATTCCCTAATAACTTCATAACAACTAAGTAGTTCGCTAACATCTTACCGCTTTGTATGGGAAAAGAAACAGACACACGATGAAAACCTTTCTGAAAAGCCCCCGTAAAATGTTGAGTAAACTTTATTGTGCAGTTACGAGATTTAACGTGTGAACTGTTTACCTCAAAAGACTCAGGAGACGCGCGACGGCGAAAGTTTTGACGTCATCACCACGAGACGAAATAAATGATAGATTATCAAAAACTCATTTTTAAGCATAACTTTTCTCCACTCAACTCTGTAATTTGGAACCAAACAATATATTACGTTAAAAAATAAATCTTTATTTTACAGAAACTGGTACAATAACGGTATAATTTTGGTCAGTTATTTAAGAACAATGAACATCTCTTTACTGTGAATTCCTTAATCATTATAAGATCCCTGTAACTACTAAAGAGTTTGCTGTAGTATTTGATGCCATTCCCAGTGGCCTTATTCAACTTTTCAGGCATGTTTTTAAAAGCCTCTCCTGCTCACAAAGGCTGCATTTAAAAAAACAGTAATGTTGTGAAATGTTATTACAATAAAAAAAAAAAAAAAAAAATTATATGTGAATATATAGTAAAGTATAATTTGTTCCTGAGACCAAAGCTGAATTATAGCATCATTACTCCAGTCTTCAGTGTCACATGATCCTTCAGAAATCATTCTAATATGATTATTTGATGCTCAAATTTCTTTTTTTCAGAATTCTTTGATTAATAGAAAGTTACAAAGAACAGAAATATAAATCTTTTGTAATATTAATCACTATCGTTCAAAAGTTTGGGATCAGTAAGAAATTATATTTTATTTTTTGGCTGGGGAAAGAAATAAAATAAATCAATGGGAAATCAATGAATCCCTAAAATGGGATCATCAACATGTGCAAAACTACTCAAACCCAAAATCGTATCAATTTATTTAGAGATTTCTGTAACTTATCCAACCATACACAAAACAGATCAGACATCCAAGAAATGCATGCTTACTCAAAATGACATTGCACTAAACATGATGCAAGTAGTTTTACATTTTGTTTACCCAGAAAACTAACATATCTAGCATGAAGTTTTGTTCTAGCATTAGCCTTACCTAAAGTTTTCATAGCCATACTTGCACCACTTAAATCATTGTCAAGGACACAGCCAAGATAATTAACACTATTACTGTTTGATATTACACGATCCCCTACCTTGACAGACAGGTTAGGAACCTTGTTCAGTTTACTTTTAGGCTCACATAACATGGATAATAAGAGTTTATTTTCAGAGAGCCAGTCTCTTACTTTATATAACTCCTCATATCACTTGTATTTTACTGACATCCTTGTCTGAAACCAGTAAAGCAAGAGAACAAACTACAGTCACAAACTGCTTACATATTATTTATGTATAGGAGGAATAAAAGGGGGCCTAAGACACTGCCCTGGGGAACTCCATTATTAATAATTGTTTATTCAGAGAGAAACCCATCAATTTCTACACTTTCAAATTCTCCCAGTTTAATAAAAGTTCAACCAGGCTATCAGCATACTTGGAAAAACACATGACACTTAATTTATCTTACAGTACTGAATGATTCACTGTCGAAAGCTTTTTGGAGATCCAAGAGTACCATTGCACTCATTTTACCTCCATCAATCTGCTTCCTTATAAAATCTGTTAAATACATTTACATCTGATCATATAGCAGACGCTTTTATCTAAAGAGACATACAAATGCAGAGAGCAATAGAAGCAATCAAACTAATAACAGGAAAACATTAGAATTAACTAATTATTTTTTCTTGATGCAGGAAGGAGGAGCAGACAATAAAAGTGTAATACTTGGTGCAGCAAATACAAAAAGAAAGTAAAACTGGAAACAAATAAGACAGATCTCTCTCTTTATTGACTAACAAGATAATAAAGCGTCTCAATCAGCCTCTTCTTCAGCTTCCTGAGCAAGAACAGTTAGTAAAAAAAGTAAAAAAAAAAACACTTGTACTGTTAAACATATAGATTATATTAAGCAACATTATATATGCGATATTGCACTTTGAGAAGGAACTTTATCTTTGAGTTGATGTGAATCTCACAGTTAAATATAAACTATTTAATGTGACAAATGTTGACAATGTTTCTTTTATACTGTCGATGGTTGTGGCCAGGGCTGAAGAGTTCTAGAATCGCCGGTGTCCCAGATATGAGGTAGTTCAGGGGGTTCGGGGTCATAAACATAGACTCAACTGATATTATATACATCAGTTTTCCTGATTATTTTTGTCGGTCGTTTAACATTTCTATCCTAAAATAGCTGTCAAATATGAAATGTTTAGTTTAGCTATATTTGATCTCACACTTCATGACCGTTAACTGAAGCGCTAGAACATGCGCTCAGCAGCTTCTGTGAACATAAAGCCTGTCTACTTTAATTTGATTGGTCATCTCAATATTCTGATGTTGATGAGCGGCGACAGACCGCAGAGCTCAGACGAGAAGATCTTGGAGCTGTGCAATATCCTTGCAGCACTAAAGTAGAGTTAATACTATAACTGAAGATGAACTACTTAATGTGAGTTTGTGTATGACTGTGTAGAGCAGATGAATGAGTGAAGCTCTTCCCACATGCAGTGCAGTGATACGGTTTCTCTCCAGTGTGGATGATCATGTGAGACTTAAGGTGTCCTTGTTGTGTAAAACTCTTCCCACACTGATCACATGTGAAGAGTTTCTCTCCAGTGTGGATCCTCTCGTGTTTTTTCAGATGTTCTGACCGATTGAATCTCTTGTCGCAGTGTGAACACTTGTAAGGTTTCTCTCCAGTGTGGATCCTCTGGTGCCGTTTCAAAACTACAGCTGTGATAAAAGTCTTCTCACACTCAAAGCACATGTGATTTCTTACACCAGTGTGTATTTTCTGATGTTCTTTTAAATCCTGCAGACGTGAAAAACTCTTTCCACACAAAGAACATGAATGTGGTTTCTCCTGTGAATGAACTGTCATGTGTCTCCTCAGGACTGAAGCCCTCAAAAATGTTTTCCCACATTGATCACATTCATGCAGTTTCTCTCCAGTGTGGATGATCATGTGAGACTTAAGGTGTCCTTGTTGTGTAAAACTCTTCCCGCACTGATCACATGTGAACGGTTTCTCTCCAGTGTGGATCCTCATGTGAACCTTGAGATATGGTTTGTATGTGAAACTCTTTCCACACTGAGTGCAAGTGAAAGATTTCTGAGATCTTCTTTGATGTTTCTCCACTTCATTCACTTCTTCATTTTCATCCATCGGGCCTGAAATTAAAGTTAAAAAGTGCTCAGTACATCAATAAAATAACAATTATGTAGTGAAAAAAATCTATCACTAGTGGACGTGCTAAACACAGGTGTAAACAGGGTCTAAAACAATTTGAGCTTGTCCACTTTTGACCACTTCCAGAGGGAGTCGAAAACACATTCAACCGGATTGCTTTGGTAGTGTAGACGCTCATGTGGTCGAGTGTGTTCAAACAGACACAAATGCGTAAACATTATGGGAAGCGCTGTAGCCAGACGGCATTTAAACTTTGTTGGCTGAAGACCCAAGTTTGGTTTGAAGAAGGAAAACTCTGTGTTTGACGTGGACTTGCAGCTTTAAGAGCAGAAACAAAACTCTTCGTATATTTTTCTGTCCGTCTCTGGTCATGCTCACATGCAAATTGCATGAGCTTATTTCATCCATTATATTGAAAGCTTGTACATTTACCAGCCCATAGACCGTCCCCTCAAAGAAACAGAACAAAAGTGGTCGAAAGTGGATAAAAGAGATGGATCTGAAACACCAGGTGTAAACGGGATTGGGCCCTTGTATACTTGTGATCCAATTGACCAAAACACATCTTAACACCAGCTGTAGACAAAGCCTTACAATCTTCTTTAATCCTTTTGAAACCAAATATGAGACATTTAAACTGACCAATCAGCAGATTACAGCTTTCCCACATTGTACTGAAGGTGTGACATTTAGCAAACCTCAGATGTACACACACATCTTGGCCGACAGACCTTTATCACTATCAGCACTTCTTTACGGATCACTAATGGAATGCAATAATGCAATAATTTTAAAACTCCCTGTTTTTTACACAAACTAAACCACGTGTAGCAAAGTCTATTTCTTTTATTTATTTATTTTTTATGTTGGTGTTTTAGCAAGATAATAACAATATTTTAGAATGCGCTAAACTGTATTAAGACATATCCATAATTTTGGTAACATGGTTGCAGTAATTGTGAACCAGATGTGAAATAAACAGAAAAAAATGCTCAGATAATACTTGTATTGACTTACAGATAACAAACATCCTTGTTTTTTTATTTATTTTTTATTGCACCCGATTCATATTATTTGCTGCTTTAATTCTAATTCACAACTAGATTTGTCCTACTATAACAGAGCTAAATCTGATGAACTGCTTTATAACCTTAATGTTCTTCAGCCTCACTAATGAAGAATCAGGAATAAACACCAACCTCTTTGTTCTTCAGTGTGTTTCATTCTGCAGTGTTCTGGATCTCTCATGTTCTCACTGTCCTTCAATAAACTCTGTCTTTGCAAATTTCAGCTCTTCCTGATGGTTTGATGCTCGTCTTCACTTGTAGCTGATGGGAATATTCCAGCATTTATTGGTGAATTGCAGTGGGAGGAGCTTCACTGAAGGAGGAGGAGGTTCCTTGAAGGAGGAGGAGCTTACCTGAAGGAGGAGGAGCAGATCTGACAAAATCAAGAAGAAATCACTTACTGAGTTTGTTTTTATACTACTAATTTTAATTATATATTTTCACATATCTATCTCTCTAGAGAAGTAACTTTTAAGTAAATGAATGGAAAAGTGTCAACCACATACTTTATTTCTACATTTATCTTACCTCTCATTAACATATTGGCAAAGAATTTTATAAAATATTAAGGAGTACAACAATGAACAGACACCAAATATATATGAATAAAGATGAAAGAATAAAACTTAGAAAAATACATTTACAGATTTGCAAGAAGTGCAAAGTGATGAAGAGAGGAGGGACGTGGGCCCTTTTGGGCTTGTTGAAGACAAGATGAGCTGCAGCGTTCTGAATCATTTGTAGAGGTTTGGTTGCACATGACGGAAGTCCAGCCAGAAGAGCATTGCAGTAGTCAAGCCTAGAGATGACCAGGGCCTGGACGAGAAGTTGTGTTGCATGCTCAGTTAGGAAAGGCCTGATCTTCCAGATGTTGTGCAGTGCAAACCTGCATGATCGTCTTTGAAATGTGATCTGTGAAGGTCAGCTGGTCATCCAATATCACTCCAAGATTTCTGACCGACCTTGATGGGGTGATTGATGATGAATCTAGCTGGATAGTGAAGTCGTGCTGTAGAGACGGATTGGCAGGGAGGGCGAGAAGCTCAGTCTTTGCCAGGTTGAGCTGCAGGTGATGTTCCTTCATCCATGTCGAGATGTCCGCCAGACAGCTTGAGATCCGTGCAGCTACTGTGGGATCATCTGGTTGAAATGAGAGGAAGAGCTGTGTGTCATCAGCATAGCAGTGGTAGGAGAAACCATGTGCCTGTATGATGTGTCCCAGTGATGTGGTGTAGATGGAGAAGAGCAAGGGTCCAAGAACTGAACCCTGGGGAACACCTGTGGTCAGCTGATGTGCTTTGGATACCTCGCCACTCCATGCAACCCTGAAGGACCTACCTGTGAGATAGCCCTCGAACCAGCGGAGGGAAGTTCCTGCGATGCCCAGTGATGAGAGGGTGGACACAAGGATCTGATGATTCACAGTATCGAATGCAGCAGACAGATCCAGGAGAATGAGAACTGAGGCCAGATTGGTATTACTTTAGTATTAGTAGAAAACCTGTAGTATTTTCGTGCTTTCCACCCTCATATCCCCCTGAGATGAGAGATTTATGTATTTTTTGTCTGGAAAAAATCCTCTGATGACGCAAAAATCGCCATTTTGCGTCATCTGAGGATTTTCTGGCCAGAGGCTAAAGACTACAGCCAGTAGGAGGAGCTGTCCCGCATGGTCTCAACCCGCCCATAGGAGGTGGGATCTCACTCACAGAATGTACACAGTGTCAGCCGTCTTTCTTTGGAAGCTAAGCTAGCAGGCTCTTGTTCTGTGGAGAAAGCTGAGTAGTAGGAGAAAGCTGAGTAGTAGGGGTTACCATCCTCTTTTTGTCCGGCTGTTGAGATCGTCCAAAATGTCCGGGATTCGGCTTTTGCTTTCTGCAGTCGCCATTCATTGTGTACATGCACACCTTTTGTTTCAATCTAACTGAATTCATTCTGATTGGTGAATCTGAATGTAGTGTTTATATGAACGTTAAACAAGTGATCGGTTGATGTGCGTTTTAACATTGCTAAGAACATTCCCGCTCCTCCGTGAGAGATACGAGACCGGTGCGTCTCAGTAATCACGCCACCGGCCTCGCGCCGTTCTCCCGCGCCCCTCAGTCTTGTCCTGCTCGCCACAGTAAACATGATGAATGGCGACTGTAGAACGCAAAAGCCGAATCCCGGACATTTTGGGCGATCTCGATATCCCGGGCAAACTCGTCACGGAGACTCACTAGTAGCCTAACCTTGTTGTTTTCAACTGCGCTCTCTTACCGGTAGGCGTGGCTTGGGAGTGGCCTCGTAGGGCAGCGAAGCAAGTGCATTCTGGGAGTTGTTGTCTTTCATCCACATAAGCCAAAAATAAATTTTCTGGCTTTTCTCAGTCTAGAAAGCTCCAATTTCAAAAATTTCTTCACATTTCTTCTACATAAATGACCTATTTTAAATACACATTAATCTTTCCAGAGGTGACCTATCCCTTTAAACAAATGAAATATCTTGAGTCCCAAGTTTGGTTTGAAGATGAAAAAACGGTGTTTGACGTGAACTTGCAGCTATGGTGGCAGAGGACCTCTTTTCACACCTCAACAGGAGATGACCATGGTCAGAGCAAACAATGCCATCAGATGTACACACACATCTTGGCCAACAGGGCCCGTATTTATCAAGCTTTTCAAAGTGCCATTTTAGTCTTAAGTGCTGAGAATTCATGAAATTTACTCCTACTTTCAAATTTAAGTATAAAAGCTAGTTATCAAATTTCTTAAAGCTAAGAATCACTCTTACTCTCCCAGTTAAGACAGTTTGAGAGGCTCTCAAGTGGTTAAGAGTTGCCAGTCGGGCTTGTGATGCGACAGAGACAGAGACGTGTAATTTCACCGGAACGAAGAGAGTCTCCACAATGGATTGAAGCGCCAAGTGAAGACTATGCGCGAGCCACAAGAGAACACAGTATCCGCGCCACTGATCGCAGCGGCAACAAGCACTTTGATCACTTTATTTAAAAAAACAACACATTTCAGCGCTAGATTGCCTCTTAACAAACAAACTAAATGAATGCTCTGCTAGTTAACTAGAGATGTTTTATTTATTTGTATTGTTATATTAATTCCGCGAGATGTTTCAAAAGTGGTGGGGACAATATCGACCTTAGCAAAAAGTGCTGGGGACATGTCCCACTCCCACCCGCAAATTACGCCTATGTTAAAATTACACTTGCCTGACGGCTAATGCTACTGCTAGATCGGACGTTGACGTCACTTCTGTGAGTTGAGAAAAGTCAGTAAAAGTCCTGGCAGAAAGCGAAGCACAAGGATGTAGTGTGATGACGATCCGAGATCCCGCGAGATCCATGTGTTTGGCATCTTGTCCTATCTTTTAAATCACGCTACAGTAGTCTGAAGGAAAAAGTGCTTTATTTGTAATTTAAAATAATGGTGCTGATGATTTTTAGAGACCCCCACAGGTGTATGATTTTACTGCTTTCATGGGAGCTCATCCTCTCTTTATGAGAGCTCAGCTCCCACTGGCTCCCACGTAATTCGAACCATGCATACATCTTACAGTTTCAATAAACATTTGTAATCACAATTGTCTTGTGCTTATTTCAAAATAAACAGCAATCGAACAATAACTCACCACATCCTGTATTTCCAGACGATAATACTTCAAGATTGACATCCACACAAACATAAAATTAACTGGATTCTTTCAACACAACTGTCTCTTCATGAAATCCAAACCATTTTTAGACAAAATCAACAGTTTACACCTATTTCCTTCTTTTTAGAGAATACTTGCTCTAGCTTATTGCTCTCCTCTCGGTTGCTTCGTTAGAGCGCGGTGCTTCTACTGACTTTCTACGGAGTTTCTCAGTCTTCTCTCATTGGTCAATTCTATAGTACGTCTTATTCTAATTATTCCTCTTCCAAATTTTTATATTTTTTTCTCTTACATTATATTTCAGTTAACAAATATAGCTATACGTTATAAATGATTTAAACTATATACAATTCTTATAATTAATCCTGAAATTAAGTCAGGGTTACATCTACCCAGGGCTCGACATTAACGCGTGTCCGGGACAAGTGGATCTTTGAAGGGACAAGTAAAAGAGAATTTTACTTGCCCGCCTGACAAGTAGCCTGATTAAAACGTCAATGACAAAAAATATATATATATAACTAACTAGGGAATCACTAAAACGAGAGAATTCTGATTTTATTACATTTATTGTAAGTTGTGATCGATAGTGATCGGATAATAAATGTATTACTGACGGTTACAATGTTGTGCTGTTGAGGTTTGCAGCCTCTCGAGGAGAAATCTGAACAAATGAGCGCAGCTCGCACAAAGAAACTCAGTGAACAACACACTGCCTATAAAATCTTTTATATTTTTAACATATGATACTGTTAAGCAACCTCACACGCCGAGTGCTGTTTCCTGAATACCATCACGATTGAAAATGTGACATTGATACAACATACAACAGTTCAATAAACATTTAAAATTAAGTCACTTAGTGGAACCATTCCCCTTTGGCAACAACTTCTCCCTTCTTATAACACCAGTTACATACATGTTCACCATTAAATTGTTTTATATTTTGGACAGTGCAGTGAGCAACACACAGACAAGATTAAACACACGAACATTCAAGCTTTGTGTATTACTGTTAGACATTCCTGCTCTAGCTGAATGCATTTATCGACAAATGGCTGTATAAAATAATTCATTTTGGGCTTAGAAGCACCAAACCACTAACCAGCCAGCAGCACATCTGCTTCTCATGTCTGGGGGAAGCCCGTCGATTATGATTTGGATTGGCCAAATGTGGAAGGGAGACGCTTTAAAAATGGGGAAACCAACAACATTCCAAGTAAGTCAAAGGTTCAACTGGTCTGGATCATTTAGGGGATCTACAGCTTTATACAAGGCACCATCAAATTTTCAGTTGCAATCAGATTTTAAGAAATGTATATAGGCTACTACCTTGGATTTTGGCTTGCTTATATTCAACAATATTATTGATCTGCTTTTCCAGATCAATATTATTGATCTGAATATTATTGATCTGATTTTGAAGAACACCAGGTGACAAAGAGGTTCCAGTTCAACGCATAGGCGTGTCTCGTGGAGAGGGCCCTAGCGGAATTGATGGTAGCCACCACCTGAGGTGGTAGGGTACTCAAACCTGCCGTGTCCCGTCCAGGACCCACGCATACAGGTACCACAGATCGGGACGTGGGTGCCAGAGGGTGTCCCATCTCTGAGAAAGGAGGTCCTTCCTCAGAGGGATTGGCCAGGAAGGGGCTGTCGCGAAGAGCACCAGTTTGGAGAACCAAGTCCGGGTGGGCCAATAAGGCGCAACTAAAAGGACCTGCTCTTCGTCCTCCCTGATTTTGCACAGGACCTGTGCAAGAAGGCTCACTGGGGGAAACGCATACTTGCAGAGGCCCCGCGGCCAGCTATGAGCTAGTGCATCCGTGCCGAGGGTCCCCTCAGTCAGGGAATAAAACAAGGGGCAGTGGGAAGAGTCTAGGGAGGCAAAGAGATCAAGCTGTGCGTCGCCAAACTCTTCCCTAATCAGCTGAACCATCTGGGGATGGAGTCTCCATTCTCCAGGAAGTGGCTGAACCCATGAGAGCTCGTCGGCCGCACGGTTCAGCTCTCCCGGAATGTGAATGGCTTGAAGCGACCTCAGATGCTTCTGACTCCATAGGAGGAGATGGCGTGCGAGTTGCGACATACGGCAGGAACGTAGACCACCTTGTCAGTTGATGTACGCTACTGTCGCTGTGTTGTCTGAACGGACTACTACGTGTTGGTGCTTGAGCAACGCCTGGAAGTGGTGCAGAGCCAAGCATACTGCCAGGGACTCGATTGCGAAGCCAGTGCTGAAGCGGTCTCAGATTAAGCGGCCCGAGAGGTGTGGCTTCCGCTGCGGACGCCATATGCCCCAGGAGCCTCTGAAATAACTTCAGTGGAACCACACTCTTGCCCTCAAATTGACTCAGGCAATTCAGCAGTGACTGCGCACACGTTCGGAAGCTGCGCACACATGGCGACCGAGTCGATTTCCATACCGAGAAAAGAGATCCTCTGCACGGGGGAGAGTTTGCTCCTTTCCCAGTTAACCCGAAGGCCCAAACGGAGGAGTTGCCAGAGCACCATGTCCCTGTGTTTGCAAACCTGGTCTTGAGAGTGATCAAGGATCAGCCAGTCGTCGAGATAGCTCAGGATGCGAACCCTGTGTTGCCGGAGTGGCACAAGGGCTGCCTCGACGACTTTCGTGAAGACGCGAGGGGACAGTGTACTGGTATGCCTGCGCCTCGAAAGCAAACCGTAGAAACGGTCTGTGTCGATGAAGAATGGAGACATGAAAGTACAAACCAATCTAGTGGACGACCGCATTCGAAAATGCGTTTGGCTGTCAACATCTTGAATAGAAGCCTGTGAAGGGATTGGTTCAAGACGCGCAGGTCCAGGATTGGTCGTAACCCACCGTTTTTCTTGGGTACAATAAAGTAGGGGCTGTAGAAGCCGGACTTTATTTCGGCTGGAGGGACAGTCTCAATCGCACCCTTCGCTATTAGGGTGGCGACCTCCGAATGCATGACAGGGGCGTTGCCACCCACCATGGTATATCAGACTTCTGGAAGCGGGGAGGAGGCCGTGCGAACTAAATCGCATAGCCGAGCCTGATTGATCTCGTGAGCCAGTGGGACAGATTGGGAAGCTCTAACCAGGCTCCCAAAAACTGAAGTGAGAGGAAAAAGCTCAGCAGAGTGCTGAAGCGCCCAAGGAGAAGAACACACACTGTATTTTAGTTCTAGGAACTCCTTTTGGAGGAACTAATTTACTTTTTACTAATTTACTAATTTACTTAAACCAGCACTATAGGAACTATCCATGACGTTAGTGTTCGCTGTTTGGCCGAACGCACTGTAAACACCAGCATCCGCCATTTATGGCTGTGTAAACACACAGATTAAAGCCTATATATTTATTCTAGAAACTAACTCTACAAACATTTACAACAGTGAAAGATGAGGCTCTTAAAGGTGCTCTAAGCGATGTCACGCGTTTTTTAGGCCAAATTTTTTTTTGTCACATACAGCAAACATCTCCTCACCATCCACTAGCTCCCCTGAACACAGTGTAAAAAAGCACGGTCTCTCTAGACATCCCAGGCTCCACAAACAGCAAGAAAAACAAACTGTGCTAACCCGCACCACAAAACATAACGAACTGTTCCAGCCAATAACCGACAAGAAGGATTTGGGGGTGGGGTTTGGGGGGTTAGTGCGCGGATGAAGAGGAGGGAGGGTGTAGCTAGCCTCCATTTTGTTTGACAATAATTCAAACCTTTACGCTGAGGAGAAAATCCAATGCAAATTTGAAGGGACCAAGAGAAACATGATTATGTATTTCTACTCAGCATGACTTTTAGATGTAAGTAAAATGATAAAATTATTTATTCTTGATGCAAGAAGAAGGAGCAGACAATAAAAGTTTAATACTTGGTGCAGAAAATACAAAAAGAAAGTAAAACTGGAAGCAAATAAGACAGATCTTTGTCTTTATTGACTAACAAGATAGCAAAGCATCTCAATCAGCCTCTTCTTCAGCTTCCTGAGCAAGAACAGTGAGTAAAAAATTTTAAAAAAACACTTGTACTTTTAAACGTATAGATTATATTAAGCAAAATTATATATGAGATATTGCTCTTTAGGAAGGAACTGCATCTTTGTGACACATTGACAATGTTTCTTTTATACTGTCAATGGTTGTGGCCAGGGCTGTAGAGTTCTAGAATCGCCGGTGTCCCAGATATGAGGTAGTTCAGGGGGTTCGGGGTCATGCTCCCCTGAGAAAATACATATGTGCATTTAAAGACATATGACGGCTAAAATCTCCATCACTCTTTCTTTTACTCTCAGTCTCTCTACTATGGTCTGTCTCTTCCCCTCCTAAAGCTGAGCTTTCTCTGACTGATATTCTTTTGATTTTTTTATACTCGCAAAACCATAGAGATATTTGTGAGCAAATGCAAAATTACACGTGGGAATGCAAACGCTTTTGCGAGGGAGATGTAAGGGCGTCCTCAGGCAGTGGTTCAGGCTTTAGTGGTTTTGTCGAATAAAGAAACATTATCAGCATGCTGGTGTAAAACTGTATATTTCTTATCCATTACCACCCATCACTACCAACCACGGACAGTTAGTATAGTAAAAAATATGTGGGAGAGCATTGCAATTTTGTGACTATATTTTAGGGGAGCAACGGTACATGTATTCATCCCGAACCGTACGGTATGAGCCCGGATTGGTCCCTTGTATACTTGTGATCCAACTGACCAAAACGCATCTTAACACCAGCTGTAGACAAAGCCTCACAATCTTCTTTAATCCTTTTGAACATGTGATTGAAACCAAATGTGAGACATTTAAACTGACCAATCAGTAGATTACAGCTTTCCCACATCGTACTGAAGGTGTGACATTTAGCAAACCTCAGATGTACACACACATCTTGGCCGACAGACCTTTATCACTATCAGCACTTCTTTACGGATCACTAATGGCCCTTGTGGTAAGAAAGAGGGGGTTGGAGCAGGAAAGCAAACGTCTTTGTTCATTTGCAACCCTAAAAAACACAAAAACAATGAAATATAGTTTTTCCATCACCATGTCCCTTTAGGGGCTCTGAATAAATCACATTTTTGAAGTGAGAACTATTAAATATTTGATAAACTATGCAACTACCGAAAATATTAACATTTTAAAAATACGCAATAATGCTATAATTTTAACACTCCCTGTTTTTACACAAACTAAACCACGTGTAGCAAAGTCTATTTATTTGATCATTGTTTTTAAATGTTGGTGTTTTAGCAAGATAATAACAATATTTTGGAATGCGCAAAAACTGTATTAAGACATATCCATAATTTTGGTAACATGGTTCATATTATTTGCTGCTTTAATTATAATTCACAACTAGATTTGTCCTACTATAACAGAGCTAAATCTGATGAACTGCTTTATAACCTTAATTGTGAACCAGATGTAAAATAAACAGAACAAAAAAATGCTCAGATAATACTTATATTGACTTACAGATAACAAACATCCTTGATAAAAAAATAAATAATTGCACCCGGTTCATATTATTTGCTGCTTTAATTCTAATTCACAACTAGATTTGTCCTACTATAACAGAGCTAAATCTGATGAACTGCTTTATAACCTTAATGTTCTTCAGCCTCACTAATGAAGAATCAGGAATAAACACCAACCTCTTTGTTCTTCAGTGTGTTTCATTCTGCAGTGTTCTGGATCTCTCATGTTCTCACTGTCCTTCAATAAACTCTGTCTTTGCAGATTTCAGCTCTTCCTGATGGTTTGATGCTCGTCTTCACTTGTAATGGCGCTTTTCCATTACCAGTACCAGCTCAACTCGGCTCGGCTCGCTTTTCGCTCCGTTTTCCATTGCAGATAGTACCTCCACAATAGTACCTGGTCGTCATAGCGACGCCGCAGGAAACTGCCGTGACTTAATCTTTTACGCGAGACGCGCGAGACGCTACCCACACACACAGGACAATGGAGGAAATCGAGTGTATGCTGTTTTTGGATGTTTTTGTTTTTGCTGTTTTTTATTCAGGATACTCCGTCTGGCGTGTGCAATGATGACGCAGTGAATAGTGACGATTCTCTCTGACCAATCAGCAGTCTGCCGTGTTTTCACGTCACATTTTAGTATCGCCTCAGCTCGCCTCAGCTCGCTCAGAACCTCGCCGGAGGTGGTACGAAAAAAAGTACCTGGAAGCAGGTACAGGTACAACTTTTACACAGTGGAAAACCAAACAGAGCCGAGCCGAGTCGAGTCGAGCCGAGGCGAGCCGAGGCGAGCTGGTACTGTGTAGTGGAAAAGCGCCATAACTGATGGGAATATTCCAGCATTTATTGGTGAATTGCAGTGGGAGGAGCTTCACTGAAGGAGGAGGAGTTTACCTGGAGGAGGAGGAGCTTCATTGAAGGGGGAGGAACTTTGCTGAAGGAGGAGGAGCAGATCTGACAAAATCAAGAAGAAATCATTAGGCTTGTTTGAGATGCGCCTTGCCTCGCCTGAAATGTATGCGAGAGTAGGCGGCTGCAGTGAGGGGAGGAGTGAAAAAAGCGCAGGCAAGCCGGACAGATCTCTCTTCTCGTAGTGGATCTGACCATAGGCCTTTTTCACGGAAGTTAGAACGCACATCCGGTTCAGCGTTTGTTGTGTAAAGCGACTTCCGGTCGAAACAACAATGGCTGAAGCAACATCGAGGTGTCACTGTAGCATCCCTCATTGCACAAATAATAAGCAGTGACAACCATATTTGAGTTAATGCTTTTCCAAGCAATGACTGTCTGACAAAGAAGTGGATGCATGCTATTTGACACGTAGAAGTCCCGACGTTTAAGATCCCTATAAGTATCACATTTGTTTGTAGCCGACGCTAATTACACTGCCGCTACTGGCAGTACACATTTTTTTATATATATAATATACTATAAGATTTATTTTTTGTTAATAGGCTATCTTCATTACCTAGAGATATAATTAAATTAATATTTACTAATTAATTAATAAGTATTAAACAAGTTAAATTAAACAAGTAGCCTAGTCAAAACACATCTAACAGAACAAAGTTTATTTTTTACATTGTGTTCTTATTTTTTATTAATGAAATGTCAATTTTCGTCTTTATAAGAGACGACACAAAAATCTTCAAGATAGCCTATACAGCCTACAATCTTCAAATGTATAACGGATTGTCACCTTATAAACAATCCTTTGGAATTGTGGTGGAATAAGCAATGCTATATTGAAATATATGGTTAGCATCTTAATTTAAACTTTATTTTATTAGTTCATTAACTATGCCAACTCAACTAATGTATGTAAAGAGCTGGATACTATATTAGGCAAGGCAAGGCAAGTTTATTTATATAGCACATTTCATACACAATGGCAATTCAAAGTGCTTTACATAGAAGAAATTAAAATAATAAAAAGAAACAAGAATAATTAAAACAGTTTAGAAAAATTAAATGAAATACAGTACAGTACAGTCGGACGAACAGCGGCACAGTGCTCATTCAGTAAATGCATAGCTAAACAGAAGTGTTTTGAGTCTGGATTTGAATGTGACCACTGTAGGAGCACATCTGATCTCTTCTGGAAGCTGGTTCCAGCTGCGGCTGGCATAATAGCTAAAAGCAGACTCACCATGCTTAGAGTGAACCCTTGGTATTTCTAGCTGATATGATCCTAATGATCTGAGTGATCTGTTGGGTTTATATTCAGTGAGCATATCTGCAATGTATTGAGGTCCTAGGCCATTGAATGATTTATATACCAGTAATAATACTTTGAAATCAATCCTAAATCTAACTGGGAGCCAGTGTAAAGACCTGAGGACTGGTGTGATATGTTCATATTTTCTGGTTCTGCTCAGAATCCTAGCGGCAGCGTTCTGTATGAGCTGCAACTGTCTTATGGTCTTTTTGGGAAGGCCAGTGAGGAGTCCATTACAATAATCCACCCTGCTGGTGATGAAAGCATGCACAAGTTTCTCTAAGTCTTGTCTGGAAACAAGGCATCTAATTCTTGCAATATTTTTCAGATGATAGTATGCTGATTTAGTTATTGCTTTGACATGACTACTGAAACTAAGGTCTGACTCTAGTGTCACACCAAGATTCCTGACTTGATTTTTAGTTGTTTGACCCCTAGAGAGAAGGTATGCGTTCACCTTGAGAACTTCATCTTTGTTTCCAAACGCAATAACTTCAGTTTTGTCTTTGTTTAATTGAAGAAAGTTTTGACACATCCAACTGTTGACTTCATCAATGCATTGGCACAGGGAGTCAATGGGGCTGTAATCGTTAGGCGATAGGGCTAAGTACAGCTGTGTGTCGTCTGCATAGCTGTGGTAAGCAATTTGGTTGTTTCTCATTATTTGGCTCATTGGGAGCATATACAGGTTGAACAGGAGTGGCGCAAGAATTGAGCCTTGAGGGACTCCGCATGTCATGGATGTCCACTCAGACTTATGGTCTCCTATACTCACATAATAACCTCTCCCATCTAAGTATGACCTGAACCATTTTAGGACTATCCCAGAAAGCCCCACCCAGTTTTCCAGCCTGTCAAGAAGTATGTTATGATCGACAGTGTCAAATGCAGCACTGAGGTCGAGTAGTACCAGCACTGATAATTTGCCTGAATCAGTATTTAAGCGAATATCGTTTATTATCTTTATGAGCGCTGTCTCTGTGCTGTGATGCGGTCGGAAACCAGATTGAAAATTATCAAAGTATCCATTCGAGCTTAAGAATTTGTTCAGCTGATTGAAGATAACTTTTTCAATGATCTTGCCTATGAAAGGAAGATTCGAGATCGGTCTATAGTTGCTTAATATGGTCTTATCCAGATTGCTCTTTTTCAGGAGGGGCTTGACAACTGCAGTTTTCAGGGAGTTTGGAAAACTCCCAGAGAGAAGTGAGGCATTTACCACTTCTAGAAGATCTGCTTCTAAACTGTTTAACACACTTTTGAAAAAAGATGTGGGAAGTGTGTCAAGAGCGCATGTTGATGTTTTAAGGTGCTGTACGGTTTCTACCAAAATTTTGCCATCAATTTTTTTGAAATCAGACAAAGTTACTACTTTTTCAGGTGGTCTGATCTGTCTGACCCCAGCACAACTCAAGGATGTGCTGATCACCTTTCTGATATTATTGATTTTGTCAGAGAAGAAAGAAGCAAACTCACTGCACTTGCTGTTTGAGAGCATTTCACTGGGAATCTGGCTTGGGGGGTTTGTCAGTCTCTCTACAGTAGCAAAAAGAGTGCGTGTGTTGTTTAAATTGCAGTTTATAATATTTGAGAAGAAAGTCTGTCTAGCTTTGCCTAGTTCCATATTGAAAGCATGAAGGCTGTCTTTGTAGATGTTATAATGGACTACAAGTTTTGTCTTCCGCCACATGCGCTCTGCTTTTCTGCATTGTCTTTTCATATTTTGCACTGCTGTTGAGTTTCTCCAAGGTGCTTTTTGTCTGCCACTCTTCTTCCTGACTTTCACAGGAGCAATATCATCAATTGCACTTTTAACTTTTGAGTTAAAAGAATCAAGGAGAAAATCAACAGAGTCAGCAGATATGCTTGGTGTTAAGGATATAGCCTTCATAAATAGTACACTAGTGTTCTCATTTAAGCATCTCTTCTTGACAGACTCAGATCTAGCTTCAGTGGCAGGAGAGATCAATATATCAAAGAAAATACAGAAATGATCAGACAGTGCTACATCCTTAATAACAATCGATGAGATGTTTAGACCCTTACTGATAAGTAAATCTAGAGTGTGTCCATGATTGTGTGTGGGTCCATGTACATGCTGAGTCAGATCAAAAGTTTTTAAAACAGTTTTGATTTCTTTTGCCATATTATTTTCTGCATTATCTATGTGAATGTTCAAATCTCCAGCAATGGCAAAACAGTCAAACTCTGAGGTAATTGTTGATAACAGTTCTGTAAATTCCTCAGCAAAGGCTGGAGAGTATTTTGGAGGCCTGTAAATAATGATGAGTAAAATGCGTGGAGCACCTTTTAATACAATACCCAGATATTCGAAAGACGTGTAGTTCCCAAATGATATTTGCTTACATTGATAGATATCTTTAAAAAGAGCAGCTAGACCCCCACCTCTCTTAACAGTAGGGATGCACCGAATATTCGGCCACCGAAAATTTTCGGCCAAAAATGGCCCAAAAGTGCATTTTCGGTTTTCGGCCGAAAGACTTTTATCAGCGAAACAATACGGCCGAAATGTTGTGATGACGCAAACAGCAGATACCGCGACCTGCACGTGCTTGTCTGAAGCAACATATCTGCGGTGTGGACGTATTTCAATATATCTGAGAGTGACCCACGGACAGCGATTTTCAAAACACAGACATCCCAAGTCTTCCGGAAGTTCCGGGAGTCTCCCGCGTATTGATAGCGGCTCCCTGATGCCCGCAAATTAGTTTAAATCTCCCGGAATCGCGAGCGAGCATGAGCGCGCATACGTAGCGTGCGCGCGGCAGAGAGAGGGAGCGAGAGACCTTGCGTGTACCAGCCGTCATTTCTCAGAGGTGTGTGTGTTTACCTTAGCTGTTTATGGTTTTTGCAACTCACGTCCATGAGCATATAGCTGCAGATATTATTATGGGCTATGGCAGTATTGGCCTAAATGCACTTTGTTTTTATGAGAGAACATTTAATTTTTAAACCTTTCTGCAGGCCAGTAGGCTTTTACATCATTATTTAATGTACACATGAGTGGGGTCAAGTTAAACATTTAATTTTATATACTTTGCAATGTGCTAAATAAATATTTGCATACAATTTTAATTGATTTATTCCTTGAAACTTTAACATTAATTTATGCAATTGCAATGCCTTGATTTTAGTAAAGTTAGTACACAGTCATAGCCATAAATGCAATGGTACTAATAATTGGCATAATTTCTTTCGGTGTTTCGGTTTTCGGTTTTCGGCCTTGGTTTCCTCTTTTTCGGTTTTCGGTTTCGGCCAAGAATTTTCATTTCGGTGCATCCCTACTTAACAGCTCTGCAGACACTCATAAAAGTAAAGTTAGGAGGGGATGTTTCATTGAGGATTGTTGCACTGCAGCTGTCTTCTAGCCAGGTTTCATTTAGAAGCATAAAATCCAGGTTGTTTGTGGTTATTAAGTCATTGACTAGAAGTGATTTATTTTTAAGTGAGCGGATGTTTAAAATTGCTAACTTAACAGTCTTACTTTTTTTCCCTACACCAATCTTAGTTAGACGTGCAATAGGCACCAGATTAGTTGAGTTTGCTGTACGGCTATTGAAGGCCTTAGACTTTCTATCTTGTAATAGAACAGCAATAGAGAAAGATACAGGCACACTGGGTTCCCGCTTGTTCTGTAAACATTTGAGAAAGTTACTGTTATCAAAGCGGGGACCCGACACACATCACTGAGAGCTGGTATCAGTTGTTTTTGGTTCACCTCGAGCAGACGGAGGAGGGTGTGGGCCCTGGCGTTGTGGCAGAGGCCGAAGAGCTCTCACAGAGGCAGGGGGAGGGTGAGCTGGGCCCGCAGGCTTTGGTGGTAGCGGTGCCCGACGTTTTTTGGTTGATATCTGGGGGCTTGCAGCAAAAGAGTGTGATAGTCTGGTTCCAGCATGCACAAGTTCTTCCATTTTCTGTGAGAAGCACAGGAGTGGAGTTGCTGGCGAGAGGGAGAACGTGTCTGGTGAAAGGGGCTGTTTCTCTGGTGTTTTAGGAGGCTGTGATATGCTGTCCTGGCTTCCCTGGCTGTTTTCCAGGAAGTCGTCCTTGGGTGCTGAATCTTGGAGCAGTTCTGATGTGTCTGTCTGTGGTGAGCTCTGTGGGCATGGCTCAGCTGAGATTGTGTCCGTGAGCAGAGGTTGTTGTGGCTCAGTGGTGTTATCATTGTCCTTGTGTGATATGTCAACATCATGAAGTGAAGTCCTGTGGTCATTCATACTGTGTCCAGGTGTGTGTGTGCCGTTCTGATTGAGTGGATTGGCACACACTGCAGAAGGATGATTGAGGGAGAAGTAGATGTTGTCCTTTAACACTCTTGAACCAAGTTTGTTTGGGTGATGGCCATCCCGATGAAATAGTTGTCTCTGACTCCAGAAGAGATTGAAGTTGTCAATGAAGTTTACTCCTTTTATATTGCAGGTTTTTTGCAGCCATGTATTAATCCCAAGCAACCGTGAAAACCTGTTTGTTCCTCTTGCTGGGAGTGGTCCACTGATGAATGTCTGAACTTTCAGTTTTTTAAGTGTTTCAAAAAGTTCATTGAAATCCTTCTTAAGGAGTTCTGACTGCTCTTTATGAATGTCATTCTTCCCCACATGAATGATGAGTCGATTTGCAGTCTTATGTTTCATTAGAATGTTCTGAAGTTCCCTGTTTATATCAGAAGTTGTTGCTTGTGGAAGGCAGCATGTAGTTGTATCCCTGCTGCTAATGTTTCTGATTATGGAGTCCCCCACTATCAGAGTCCTGGGCTCGGCTGCGCTCTGAGCTGAGTGCCGCTGTCTGCTCGACCTTGAGCGCCAGTTAGCATCAGTGTTAGCTACTGGCTGATACAGTCTGTGTTCGATCACATTCATCACGTTTGGGGATTCCTCATTTACATTCATTAGTACTTCAAATCTGTTCTCAAGATGTATAGGTGTTGGTGGGAGACCAGTGTTTGCAATCTTTGTCAGAGCTGTATCTGGGGTAGAGGATGCTACTGCGGTAATATGTAAGGCTCGTGACAATCTGATGTCTCGAGTGCCTTTGGGTCTCGCTCCCTGTTTGTGCCATCGGTTTGTAAGTCGATCGGCTTGTTTCTCTACCTGTCGAGGAGCACTAGTTTCATGGGACTCACCGGCTATATGCTGAGGGTGTCCATGACGAAGCTCTGTTGTGTGTTCCGTCTGGTTTGGTGGTCCCGTAAATAACTTTGTTTCAAGAACTGCAATCCTTTGTAAAAGTCTGTGGCAGTTAGTGCAGCAAGTAGATTCCAGAAGAGGCATTTTCTCTCTTATCCTTGTAGGCAGTTGTGTTTTCCTTTCCCCGGAATGTAAGCTGGTCTGGTAGAAGAATTCTGCGTTTTTGTAGTAATCCAAACTTTGTCGTTTGAGCACTGTGCTGATTTGCTGAAGTTAAAATTAGGTGATAAAAGGAGCTCAAATTATAAAAGTATAGAAGATAAAATATAAAAGCGATAGAGCAAAGCGCGGAGCAGTAAGCAAGAGCGTCCGAACAGTAGCTCAGACGCGTACACACACCCGCGTACACATATTACTAATTAGTGTCAACTATTAAATGTAGGCTACTGATAAGAGTTGCCATAGACTAAAGATTTTTTCTAGACTAGTAGTCATTCATTTAAGCAATTACTAATCGCACATTTATATTCAATCCTTGGTATAGCCTATAGCCTATATATTCCGCGCTCAAGCGCATACATAAAACTTGCCGCAAAGCACCGGCAAAAGTAGGCTAATGAAAATAAATTTGTCTGAAAAAATAACAAAACATTTTAATTGTTTATTAATAAACGAGTGTTTTCTAAATCAGTGTCGACTGCAAACATCTCCATACATCTCCGCTGTAAAGTAGATGCACCTTTCATCGGACAGGATTACATCATCAGATAGGCTAGTACCGTACGTATTGGCTTTCGATTGGATTTTTTTCGTTGGTGAACATTTCAAGCTTTATAGATATATTTCTCATGTCTGTGAGGCTAGTGATACGCTGTTTTTTCAGTTCATTTTTGAGATACGCTCCAATTCACAGAGATCATGAAAGCGCGTCCTGTTTCTTTTATTTTACAAATGCACAACGTTTTCTTGTTGTTGTGAGTTTACACAAATAAAAGTAGTTGCGACTGATGTATTATTATTTTCTGTATGACCAGAAATTATGGAGTATTTTAAGTTGTTTCCACTGTTGATAGGAAAATGCGAGTGATGGCACCGGCGCGTCCATGTCATGCAGTGCGCGCTCCACACTCCGCACAAACACCTGGATATGTGCTTAATAATAGCGAACATTTATAGGTTAACGTTAGGACGAGCGGCCATGCCAGACGGATAAGTCCTCTTCATGTTTAACAAATTAAATCATACATTTTCTACGGCGAGTAAGCGCTGTGCCAGTGGGCGGCTGAAACATAACACTAGAGAAAGCTGGTGTTTTTCTTTAAATAAATTCGTTTAGGCTTTAAAATAAATATTGTTTGTGGGCTAATTAATGCCACAATTATTTGTTTATTTTATAGGCTACTTATATATTTTCATTTTTTGTTTTGCATTGAATACCATTTAAAGGATTTGTTGTGCACTGCAATTCCATCCTCCCATAAAGCCACGTTAAGATTTTTCTTTATAATAAAGGGTTTCTATGGGAGGAAAACGCTTAACGTGTGCGTTGCGTTCATATTCTGGACTCATCTGCTTTTCTGTTGGATAGTATGGTTTAGTAATAAGGTGTGTACAGAATTTGATCTTTTAACATGTCCATTAGGGGGCTGCTATATCAGCTTTTTGAACGTAGATGTATGATAGACATGAAAGGCTTAGGCTATATCAATTTTATGTGGATAAAGGCATATTTTGTAGGCTACATAAAATTGATATAGCCTATATCAATAGCGGAAATAATATGTGGCACCGTAGCCTACTCTGACGACACCCAAGACGTCATATTTTATTAAATCTATTATTGAAGCCTTTACATTTATGTCCTTTCACTTTCAAGTCATAATATCATTTTAGTTAATGTTGACACAAATTAAATTAGGCTACTGTTCCAGGAAGATATCACCATACTTTATTTCTCCAAATAAGCTGCCACAACTGCAGTAATAAAATTAAGATAAACAAAGTCTTAAAATTATCTAAAATGACTATTACAATAAAGATTTGTTTTGTTTTGAGTGCGGAGAAGCTCGACAAGTCAAAAAACATCCGCTGATGTAATTGCCGGTAGATTCTTCAGGGAAGTTGTGTGAAGAGTAACGTTAGCGCGTCTGACTCTTTTTCACCGGAAGTCGCTTTACACAACAAACGCTGAACCGGATGTGCGTTCTAACTTACGTGAAAAAGGCCTATTGCGAGATCAAAGATGGATATCGCGGGATTCACGCTCGTGCACAGTGTTGCAAATAAACTGGATGTAATTCAAGTTCTGTTGCTTTTATATGAAAATAAATAAAATGAACAAGACACCCAAAGTACTTGTTATTTAATTCCATTCCAAATACATGTTTATCAATATTTTTTTTCTTTAATACAGACATATGTGTTTTTATTTATTTTATTTTTTTTATAAAAATTTAATTGCATAACCCAAAGAGATCGCACTGTCAGATAGTTTGGGAATATTCACACATAACATATACACATAAAACCTGATATTAGAGTTTTAAAATCAAACATTTTAAAAGAGAACAATACATCACAGTTGTTTAAACCAATGAGCATTAAGCTGTGTCGTCAGCAAGTCGTTTCCCATCGTGCTTTTGATCAGCGCAGTCGGTGGAGAGCAACTGCGCTCGACTGCAGAATCCGACACGTGCGCCTTGCGCTCGCGAGAGATTTTTGACATACGTCAGCATGACATCAGAGCCAGGCGGTCCGCACTCGGACACATTTCTAACCGGCATGCATCTCGCGCTGATCACCGGTGATCGATTCTGCGCAGATTTTGCTCATCTCAAACAAGCCTACTTACTGAGTAAAAAAAAAAAAATAGTCCACCCACATTAAGTATTTATGGTCACATTATAAAAAAAATTATCATAAAAAAAGATTAAAACAAAAATATATTTACAGACTTGCAAGAAACAAACTGAGTTAACTCAACTTGTTTTTGTTTATTGTGTTGCATATGAAACATGGTTCATCACAGATTATTGAAATAAAAGCCATTATGAAACTTACCTATATCTTGCAGATGTCACAATAGCTGATCGTGTCGTTTGCTCAAATCTGTTGACAATAAAATGAGCTTAATGTGTGAATTTACAGATCTGGGGCCTGTACCATGAAGCCGGTTTAGGTGGCTAGCCAGCTATGTTTCAGTTTAGTTTCCACCAACCCTGGGTTTTAGGTACTATGAAAGTAGCTTGGCTTGAATCGGTGTTCGTTGCCATGGTATCTTATGCTGCACGGCTAACCTGCTCCGGGACAGGTTATGTTCTGGATTCAAGATCTCAGACTGAAGTTTGACCAATCAGCTGAGAGCAAAGAAACATATAGGTGACGTAACTTATTCCCAGTGTCTGTTGCAATGACTTCACCTTTTCTTCCAAATCCTGTGACATCTCAGCGCAAATTGTTTGACGAGCACTTCGTAGAGAAAGAGTTTTTAGCCAGACAAAATCCCCTTGCCTTTCCTGATAGTTATTTGTATGAAAGATACAGATTTTCCGCGGAAGCAATGTCTTATCTTTGCGAACTTCTTGAGCCGCACATAAAGAATTTAACACGTCGAATTCATGCACTTACTGTACCGCAAATATTGCGTTGCGTTTTTTTTGCAAGTGGTACATTCCTGCACGGTGGGTGACGCACAGAAGCTATAGGGGAAAACACGGTTTGTCAAACCATTCGCAAGGTCGCTCTGCAGGAGTACATGAATAGTTTCATTAATAGTGTTCCCCGGACATTTATCGACCATGTCCATAAAAGAGGGCTTTTATAAAATTGCCTGTAAAATATATTGATAGGGTGACATCACATGAACACATTTTTGTAAAAAAAAAAAAGAAGCAAATTTCACAAATGTACTATACAATACATGTTAAGAATTATTTTAAATCTTTTTTATTATTATTCTGTTAATCTTATGATATGATTCCCTAGAGTCATTGCAACATGTATGCAGTCTATAGGGATCTCCCAGTCACGTGACCCCTAGCCGCGTGTCAGCCATTTTGACGGAATACTATTGCACAAGCGCACATACATGAGAATGCGGATTATCACGTTTTATGGCTGCGAATTGATTAAAATAATGAATAATGGTCACTGTATTATTTATCTTGAGCCTGCTGAAATGTTCCTATAAATATATTTTCTTTCCAACTGTGCAATCTTAATAATAAATAGGCTAAATATATTTATCCACTAAGCTGCAGCAGTCCTATGCTCTTCTTGCCATTAAGTTTTTTTTCTCTTTCTGACATTTCATACCTGTTGTTACATTTTTTTTATTAAATTGACTATAAAAAAAGATTGCTTGTGTGTGCTGGTGTTCATTCCAGTCTTTTAAAATAGTTGAATGAATGAATGCTCGCGAGGTGCCTGTAACGATTTTGAATAGGCTAACGTTAGGCTATTTAATCAATAAAGTACACAGGGTAGAGGAGAACGACAGTCAACTACTTTGAATATTATAGCATTTTGGGCATAAACATGTAAATAGTGAAAAGACATTGAAAAATGACACAGAATGATTAAAATTTAATATTTAAAAATGTAATCCAAATAAATAAATTTTCGTGGTTCGCACTGATGTTATTCATTTGTTCTCACACACTTCAGCGTCGCGGTCACTGGCCACTATCTATTATTAGCGCAGCGGCCGTCAGCTAACTCTTCACGTCATGTCATCATAAAAAGAAATATACAAGAGGAAGATAAAATAATTAGGAATCATAGATATGAAGCACCACGAGTTCTTTTTACAGGCATTAAATGTGTAGAAAAACTTCCTGACATTGAGTTCGGTGACATTTACAGCTACCTTATTCACTTCCCATCACGCTACACCGGAGCTTCATTAAAAGCATACAAAAGCTTAGCAGACTATCGGTATCACGAGTCCGGATTGGTCAGCAACTCTTTGATTTGGACGCCAGCGGGGAAGGATTTTTCAATCATCACCGCAAAGGTTGGTCAATAGATGAATATTTCGCGACGAGCTGTATTAACACCAGCGGTTTAGCATTTTCTATTCCGTCAAGATGGCTGCTCCAAATGGCGTGACGTCACGCGGGACGTCCCTATTGCTCCAATCTCCACTGCTCTAGGGGAACATGAGGCAGATTATGTTAATAGGAAGTCCTATCACAGCCTTAATGTTCAGGTAGAGATGATGTGAATATGTGAGATGACTATTTTCTGTGAGATGAATCTTTAAATTAATAGTAACATTAACAGATATAACAATGATCTATTAAACATTTCATCTGCAAACGACTTGTGGTCATGAACGTATGATCACAAGTTTGGATGCCAAATGGCCTGGCGCTTGACTCACGAATTTTCCGTGAGTCGATGTTGTGTCAGCGCTTTGAGGAAAGCAAGTTAAATTTGGTACAGTACAAAACACTGTTAATTTGAACGGAGATAGAAAAACCTACACAATAACCCCCTATCATGACCCTCAGACAGGGCCACAGCACCGCTTCAATGTGGCCCTCAGTAAAACCAGAGTGAAGATAGAGATGACCTTTGGCCTCCTAAAGGCACGTTTCACCTGTGTTCGGCGCTTCAGAGTCACCAGAGCGGACCAGCTGGTGCAGATGAAGATGCAATCACCATACAATATTACACTTAATAAAAGCACATTGAAACTGCAGATAGGTCTCAAACTGTTTTATTGGTTTTATGGGATGGGAGGGAGAAAGAGAGCAAGACAAAGTTGCATTAATAAATATTCATACTAAAGTGTTACTTGGTTAAATAAGTTCACATACTGAGATCAGTTTTATCCAGCGGTTTGATCTCCAATTATTTTATTTTTTATTTTTTTTGGAGCCTCCTCAGCTCACATTCCAGCTCCTTTAGTGAACAGTCTAGTTCAAGACTCCTTTAGTGTGCAGTCTAGTTCAAGACTCCTTTAGTGTGCAGTCTAGTTCAAGACTCCTTTAGTGTGCAGTCTAGTTCAAGTCTCCTTTAGTGTGCAGTCTAGTTCAAGACTCCTTTAGTGTGCAGTCTAGTTCAAGTCTCCTTTAGTGTGCAGTCTAGTTCAAGTCTCCTTTAGTGTGCAGTCTAGTTCAAGACTCCTTTAGTGTGCAGTCTAGTTCAAGTCTCCTTTAGTGTGCAGTCTAGTTCAAGACTCCTTTAGTGTGCAGTCTAGTTCAAGACTCCTTTAGTGTGCAGTCTAGTTCAAGTCTCCTTTAGTGTGCAGTCTAGTTCAAGACTCCTTTAGTGTGCAGTCTAGTTCAAGACTCCTTTAGTGTGCAGTCTAGTTCAAGACTCCTTTAGTGTGCAGTCTAGTTCAAGTCTCCTTTAGTGTGCAGTCTAGTTCAAGTCTCCTTTAGTGTGCAGTCTAGTTCAAGACTCCTTTAGTGTGCAGTCTAGTTCAAGACTCCTTTAGTGTGCAGTCTAGTTCAAGTCTCCTTTAGTGTGCAGTCTAGTTCAAGTCTCCTTTAGTGTGCAGTCTAGTTCAAGACTCCTTTAGTGTGCAGTCTAGTTCAAGACTCCTTTAGTGTGCAGTCTAGTTCAAGTCTCCTTTAGTGTGCAGTCTAGTTCAAGACTCCTTTAGTGTGCAGTCTAGTTCAAGTCTCCTCTTGTACAGGGCCCTGACTGAGTCTGTTTCCACCTGAAACATAATTCCACCACAAACATGATCATTACAAGTTTTCTGGAGGCTCATCAAATCACAAAAAGTTCCTTGACTTCCTACAAACACAGGACTGACTGTAATTTATGGCAAGGGTTTTAAATCCTTACCTTGTTCACATTTCTTCTGAAGCCCATTGAGGTAGAGGCCTCAGTTTCTGGGGCAGGTTGTGAAAAATCCTACAATAAAAGAGATGTGTAAGGGCCAGTCCCTTTTTTATGCCACACATTCAAATGTTTGCCATAATAAAAAGCCCAGTGCATTCACCTCAGCAACTGCCTGAGACCACACACACAGAGTGTCTTCATTTCCTCCACCCTAATAAATAAAAATAGGCCAATGTAAAGCATAACTGTTGTAAAGCAGGTTATGTTTCTGGTGTTCTGTCTGCTGTATACTGACCTCTGTGTGGGAGACTGTGTGTATGTGTGCTGGCTTTAACAGGGACATTGTATTTCCCTCTACTGCAGAACATACAGTCAGCCATATTTAAAACTTAAAAGTAGTAATGTATTGCACACGTACCCAGTGTTACTTGCTTAGAGGAGCCAGCACCAGGGTCAGATTGTACAGCACCTGTAATCACATCCATAATCGGCCGTCCCTTATTGCCGACTCAGAGCCAACTCCTCCACCACAGTGTATTCTGGTTTACTGAATTTAACTCTTTATTTCTGTTTGCTGCAAACAAGTGTTTGTGATAAAATGTTCACAAAAGTAATAAAAGGTTGTGGTAAATACTCACCACTTTGAATTATATTTTTATATTTTGTCTTTATCTGCTGGCAAGAACATTTGGAGTTGGGGTTGCATCTAAAAATCAATGAATATTAATCTTTCTTAGTACATGCACATTTTTATATTATAAAAATAGGCTATAGGCTATATTACACGTATAGGCTACACATATATAATTTTACATAAATATAGAATGTATTTGTTTAACTTACACATTAACCATCAGCAATCTTTCTCCAACAGTCTTATCATGCTTTGGCAGCAGAGACCGTATTGTTTCGAGCTTGAAATACATATTTAAATTCATCGTAATTCTGAATGATTATCTCTTGCTCCTCCGCAGAAAAATATATCGCTTTCGCTCTACCCGCGATTGGTTGTTCAGCGTCGACGTCACTCTTTTATGTGCACGCGCGCGTGGAGTAATCATAGCTTGAGGATCAAAGCCTGAGTTGACAGAGAAAGTTGATGAGCTGCATCATGGTACCAATAAAGCCTGATTGCATCGGTTTGGTTGTCAACTCAAAACTAATCCTGTAACCCCGAGTTTGTTTAGCTACCTTCATGGTACAGGCCCCTGAAGACATCAGCATAATGAATGAGGAGAAAACAGGATCTATTGACATGAAATAAAGAGGCTTTTCAGCTGCTCTGATAATAGTGATGAGCCATAGACTATCAATACTCATTCAACAAGAATATAGAGAATACAAGAATGATACATAAAATATATAACAACAGTAATATAAATGTAAATATAAAGACAGACGCTGATGACATTATCAACCCTTGTAATTTGTCCACATGAATCCGATTCCCTAATAACTTCATAACAACAAAGTAGTTCTAACATCTTACCGTTTTGTATAGGAAAAGAAACAGACACACGATGAAAACCTTTCTGAAAAGACCCCGTAATATATTGAGTAAACGTCATCACGCTGGTATACCAAGCGAAAATAATTAATTTAATAACTCTTAATTTAATAAACACTCTTTTTAACATAAAGCACAAATAAGAAATTGAACATTATTTAAAAGTATTAAAAAAATAACATTTTACTATATTATAATGGAATTGAAGAAATTGTAAAAACATAAACGGCTTGTACTCACTATAATTTTTAAGCATAACTTTCAGACATCCCAAGTCTCCATATTGATAGCGGGTCGACTGATGCCCGCTAATTAGTTTAGGGCTGTGTTCGAAACCGAATACTCAATGAGTACTTCATTTAAATAAGTACTTACTTAATGAGCGCTAAAAGAGTAGGTACTATATAGCCAGATCTCGATAAGTATGAATGCGATCAACATGTTGACGTTTTCACGTGACCTACGATGCATTATCACAAGCGCAACAACTTAAAAGATTTGAATGACACGTTTAATTAATCTATCTGTAAATATCTTGATTTTGATTAAACTTGCTCATTTTGTGGTCTTGTTGAAGAAACTGCTGCCCATTTATTTAGTGAATACATTTAAGGCCCGTACACACCGGGACGAATTTCGCGCGTGATATTCGCCGACGTTTAACGCCTCGTGACTAAACAAAGGGCGCCAATGTGAGTGTGCACACCGACGCGAAAAACGGCACGCGTAAAAGCGTAATTTTTTTTTAACCGCCTCGGGTTCGTTTTTTTGGTTTGACGCGCCGCGTCAAAAACTATCCAACCAATGAGATTGGCGCTTTTGCTCACGTGTCTGGAGCTTCTGAAGTTACAGTAAAACACAACTTGGGGGCGCTCAAACACAAAACGGTCTTGCCGAGCACACATACGTAACAGCGAAGAAGATATACGCCAAGTAGCGTCTAGACTCTACACTGCCGGGAAGAAATGACGAGGAAGATGCAAGGCAAGATGAATGTAGAGCTGCTGGTCTCGTTGGTGTCGGAATAAAGAACTATATGACAAACGCGACAGCGACTACAAAAATCTTGTTAAAAGAGAACTGTTATGGAGTGGTATTGCAGAGTATAGACTGTTATGGAGTGGTATTGCAGAGTATAGACTGTTATGGAGTGGTATTGTATTTCTGTTTTACATTAAGCGCCATCTAATGTCAGGGAATGAATTTGCATGTTCACTCGGCTCATCGTCAGCGAAAATCGCTTGGGTGTGAACACAAAAAACGCGTTGAAAAACGCTGGCGAATAACGCGCGCCGATATTCGCCCCGGTGTGTACGGGCCTTTAGGGTTGATTTAAGTTCTTATATTTTTAACCCTACTAATGTGACCCACCGTTTTATCCTTAAAGGTGCATTGCGCAAGTCTCTGAGTTTTTGCAGAACTGTGCCCCCTCTGGCGGCAAGCGAAACTGCAACAACAAAAGTTTTCTTTTTTTAATCTTACGTGGAGTTTGCGTTGGTGTTTGAAATGAACTACAAGCTCTTAGAATCCATCTTCTACGGAGAATGGCGGCGAATACACAAACCTGCCAGACATAGCCAGGTGAGCGTGCCGTGAACGCGCATGACGTCACGCCCAGTCTCAAATTCCGACCCGAATCCCTCTTATTTATTTGACTGTACAGGATTATAGAGACAATCGCAGTGATCAGAGAAGGGCTCATTCAGCCCATCAGGCAATTGTTTAAGCATGTATGGGTTAGAAAACGGGTATTTTTAACATGAAAAGTTGCGCAATGCACCTTTAACGATATTATTTATTTTTATTACGAAATCCCAAAATCGTCATCTCTTGAATATGTTGTTAATTTCTTTATTTTATATCCAAACATTTTCATCCACAAGCAAAAGTGGCTTACTGCTTTATGTTCTCCTCTTTTACTTGTTGAATTTAACTCTCGTTTCATCCCTCAGGCCTAGGCCTATAAATAACAAAAAATGCATTTTTTAAAATTTATTATAATGAATTATTCAAGAAAATATATATTAAGATATTCAACCTTGTCAGTTCTTTTTTCCTGTGTATAAAATCTCATAGTATGTACACAAACACATGACATATATATGTATATATCTTTTTTTTTCTTTTTCTTTTTTGGTCATTGTGATTGTTTATTGTTAAAGATACAACCATGGTATCTTTCCCTGATATTGTATAAGTTCTGCAATAAACAATATTAATATGAGCGACAGGTGCACTGACACCTCATAACATCAGTAACTTGACAGCCCTACCTAGAACGGGTTTCCTCAGTGTTTGTAATGTCTGCACAAAGGAGACGTTGGGCAGCTGTGCGAAGATTCGCCTTTGGAGAAAACTGTTGATTTTATACTCGAAAAATGTAAGTATGATTAATATTAAAAATGTATATTACCCCAGAATGAATTGTATTGCTATCCCATCCCAAAACATACAGTAACAATGATAGATGCTGACCAATACTTAATTATATTACTTTTTACTGAAAATGATACAATTCAATAAAACAAACTAAATGTAATGTACGTCATATGACATAGCTATGCATGAATACACTCTAGATGAGTACATAGTGAACATCTACATTTTCAGTTAAACAATTAATTAATGCATTAATTAAATAATTATATTTCATTTACTGACAACATAAGAAATATGAATAAATTACTAAAAAAAAGAATGAAAGTCACCATCACACAATAAACAAATGCATATACAAGTCAACACATAAAACAAAGCTTTATTCAAACTACAATCATGAATGTAGGCTACAAGCGCTGAACCCCACATCCTTCTGCCATCTCAACACAGCGGTTCCCATTCTGAGGCTTTATTCTGATGAATCAGCTGACCACCAGAGGTAGCCGTTCCTTCGTGCCTGAGGTTGTTGCGTGCTGCGCTGTGCTTCACAATCTGAGGCAATAAGGGAAGGTGGAGTGACGGAGGGTCTCGTAAGGGGAGGAGGAGTGATGGAGGGTCTCGTAAGGGCAGGAGGAGTGATGGAGGGTCTCATAAGGAGTGATGGAGGGTCTCGTAAGGGCAGGAGGAGTTATGAAGGGTCTCATAAGGGCAGGTGGGGTGATGGAGGGTCTCGTGAGGGCAGGAGGAGTGATGGAGGGTCTCATAAGGAGTGATGGAGGGTCTCGTAAGGGCAGGTGGAGTGATGGAGGATCTCATAAGGGCAGGTGGGGTGATGGAGGGTCTCGTGAGGGTAGGAGGAGTGATGGAGGGTCTCATAAGGAGTGATGGAGGGTCTCGTAAGGGCAGGTGGAGTGATGTAGGGTCTCGTGAGGGCAGGTGGACTGATGGAGGGTCTCGTAAGGGCAGGAGGAGTGATGGAGGGTCTCATAAGGAGTGATGGAGGGTCTCGTAACGGCAGGAGGAGTTATGAAGGGTCTCATAAGGGCAGGTGGAGTGATGGAGGGTCTCATAAGGAGTGATGGAGAGTCTCGTAAGGGCAGGTGGAGTGATGGAGGATCTCATAAGGAGTGATGGAGGGTCTCGTAACGGCAGGAGGAGTTATGAAGGGTCTCATAAGGGCAGGTGGAGTGATGGAGGGTCTCGTGAGGGCAGGTGGACTGATGGAGGGTCTCATAAGGAGTGATGGAGGGTCTCGTAAGGGCAGGAGGAGTTATGAAGGGTCTCATAAGGGCAGGTGGGGTGATGGAGGGTCTCGTGAGGGCAGGAGGAGTGATGGAGGGTCTCATAAGGAGTGATGGAGGGTCTTGTAAGGGCAGGAGGAGTTATGAAGGGTCTCATAAGGGCAGGTGGGGTGATGGAGGGTCTCGTGAGGGTAGGAGGAGTGATGGAGGGTCTCATAAGGAGTGATGGAGGGTCTCGTAAGGGCAGGTGGAGTGATGTAGGGTCTCGTGAGGGCAGGTGGACTGATGGAGGGTCTCGTAAGGGCAGGAGGAGTGATGGAGGGTCTCATAAGGAGTGATGGAGGGTCTCGTAACGGCAGGAGGAGTTATGAAGGGTCTCATAAGGGCAGGTGGAGTGATGGAGGGTCTCATAAGGAGTGATGGAGAGTCTCGTAAGGGCAGGTGGAGTGATGGAGGATCTCATAAGGAGTGATGGAGGGTCTCGTAACGGCAGGAGGAGTTATGAAGGGTCTCGTAAGGGCAGGTGGAGTGATGGAGGGTCTCGTGAGGGCAGGTGGACTGATGGAGGGTCTCATAAGGAGTGATGGAGGGTCTCGTAAGGGCAGGTGGAGTGATGGAGGGTCTCGTGAGGGCAGGTGGACTGATGGAGGGTCTCGTAGGGGAAGGAGGAGTGATGGAGGGTCTCATAAGGGCAGGTGGAGTGATGGAGGGTCTCGTAAGGGCAGGAGGAGTGATAGAGGGTCTCATAAGGAGTGATGGAGGGTCTCGTAAGGGCAGGTGGAGTGATGGAGGGTCTCGTGAGGGCAGGTGGACTGATGGAGGGTCTCGTAGGGGAAGGAGGAGTGATGGAGGGTCTCATAAGGGCAGGTGGAGTTATGGAGGGTCTCGTAAGGGCAGGAGGAGTGATAGAGGGTCTCATAAGGAGTGATGGAGGGTCTCGTAAGGGCAGGTGGAGTGATGGAGGGTCTCATAAGGGCAGATGGAGTGATGGAGGGTCTCATAAGGGCAGGTGGAGTGATGGAGGGTCTCATAAGGGAAGGTGGAGTGATGGAGGGTCTCATAAGGAGTGATGGAGGGTCTCGTAAGGGCAGGAGGAGTGATGGAGGGTCTCATAAGGGCAGGTGGAGTGATGGAGGGTCTCGTAAGGGCAGGAGGAGTGATGGAGGGTCTCGTAAGGGCAGGTGGCGTGATGGAGGGTCTCATAAGGGCAGGTGGAGTGATGGAGGGTCTCACAAGGGCAGGTGGAGTGATGGTGGGTCTCATAAGGGCAGATGGAGTGATGGAGGGTCTCATAAGGGCAGGTGGAGTGATGGAGGGTCTCATAAGGAGTGATGAGGGTCTGGTAAGGGCAGGTGGAGTGATGGAGGGTCTCATAAGGAGTGATGGAGGGTCTCGTAAGGTTATGAGGAGTTATGAAGGGTCTCATAAGGGCAGGTGGGGTGATGGAGGGTCTCATAAGGAGTGATGGAGGGTCTCGTGAGGGCAGGTGGACTGATGGAGGGTCTCGTAAGGGCAGGAGGAGTGATTGAGGGTCTCATAAGGGCAGGTGGAGTGATGGAGGGTCTCGTAAGGGTAGGAGGAGTGATGGAGGGTCTCGTAAGGGCAGGTGGAGTGATGGAGGGTCTCGTAAGGGCAGGAGGAGTGATGGAGGGTCTCATAAGGGCAGGTGGCGTGATGGAGGGTCTCATAAGGGCAGGTGGAGTGATGGAGGGTCTCAAAAGGGCAAGTGGAGTGAAGGTGGGTCTCATAAGGGCAGATGGAGTGATTGAAGGTCTCAAAAGGGCAGGTGGAGTGATGGAGGGTCTCATAAGGAGTGATGGGGGTCTGGTAAGGGCAGGTGGAGTGATGGAGGGTCTCATAAGGAGTGATGGAGGGTCTCGTAAGGGCATGAGGAGTTATGAAGGGTCTCATAAGGGCAGGTGGGGTGATGGAGGGTCTCGTGAGGGCAGGAGGAGTGATGGAGGGTCTCATAAGGAGTGATGGAGGGTCTCGTAAGGGCAGGTGGAGTGATTGAGGGTCTCGTGAGGGCAGGTGGACTGATGGAGGGTCTCGTAAGGGCAGGAGGAGTGATGGAGGGTCTCGTAAGGGCAGGTGGAGTGATGGAGGGTCTCGTAAGGGCAGGAGGAGTGATGGAGGGTCTCATAAGGAGTGATGGAGGGTCTCGTAAGGGCAGGTGGAGTGAGGGAGGGTCTCATAAGGGCAGGTGGAGTGATGGAGGGTCTCATCAGAATCAGAATCAGAATCAGAAAGAGCTTTATTGCCAAGTGTGCTTGCACCCACAAGGAATTTTTCTTGGTACTGAAGCTTCCAGTGCACATATACAAATACAAATACAACAAGAAACATAGTAATACAAATTCTAAGAATAAAATATATAAAAAAATAAAATAAAATAAAATAGTATAAAAAGTAAAAAAAAGGGGTCACAGTTGGGTTTAGTCTGAATAAACATTTACAGATTATGAACATATTTACAGTATTTTGAGAAGTATGAATAATATAAATATAAATATCACCTGAGTTAGAGAATATTACACTAGACAGTGGGAGTCTCGTGCATGTTACAGATTATGAACATATTTACAGTATTTTGAGTAGCATGAATAATATAAATATAAATATCACCTGAGTTAAGAGAATATTGCACTAGACAGTGGGAGTATTGCACTTACAGGCATATGCCTTGGGGGGCATGTTAAGTGTTCAGAAGGGAAATGGCCTGTGGAAAGAAACTGTTCCTGTGCCTGGATGTTCTTGTGGCCAGTGATCTGTGTCGCCGTCCTGACGGTAACAGTTCAAACAGGGGGTGTCCAGGGTGAGTGGAGTCTGTGATGATTTTACCTGCTCTCTTCCTCACTCTGGAAGAGTACAGGTCCTGGAGGGTTGGCAGGGGGGCACCAATAATCCTCTCTGCTGTCCGGACTGTCCGTTGTAGTCTCCTGATGTCCGATTTGGTAGCTGAACCAAACCAGACAGTGATGGAAGTGCTTAAAACAGACTCAATGACGGCTGAGTAGAACTGGATCAGCAGCTCCTGTGGCAGATTGAACTTCTTCAGCTGGCGAAGGAAGTACAGTCTCTGCTGGGCCTTTTTCACAATGGAGTCAATGTGATTTGCCCACTTCAGGTCCTGAGAGATGGTAGAGCCCAGGAACCTGAATGACTCCACTGCTTCCACAGTGCTGTTCATGATGGTGAGAGGGGGGAGTGCTGGGGATTTTCTCCTGAAATCCACAATCATCTCCACTGTTTTGAGCGTGTTCAGCTCAAGGTTGTTATAGCTGCACCAGACAGCCAGCTGTTCAACCCCCAGTCTGTAAGCAGACTCGTCACCATTTTGGATGAGACCGATGACGGTGGTGTCGTCTGCAAATTTCAGGAGCTTGACAGAGGGGTCTTTAGAAGTGCAGTCATTAGTGTACAGGGAGAAGAGCAGTGGGGAGAGAACGCACCCTTGGGGGGCGCCAGTGCTGATGGTGAGGGTCCTGGATGTGAGCTTCCCCAGTCTCACTCGCTGCTGCCGGTCTGTCAGGAAGCTGGAGATCCACTGACAGATTGAGGATGGCATGGAGAGCTGAGTCAGTTTGGCTGTGAGAAGATCAGGGATGATGGTATTGAAGGCCGAACTGAAGTCCACAAATAAGATCCGTGCATAAGTCCCAGGTCTGTCAAGATGTTGCAGGATATAGTGCAGTCCCATGTTGACTGCATCATCCACAGACCTGTTTGCTCTGTAAGCAAACTGAAAGGGATCCAGAAGGGGTCCAGTGATGTCCTTCAGATAGGCCAACACCAGTCTTTCAAACGACTTCATGACCACAGACGTGAGAGCGACAGGTCTGTAGTCATTAAGTCCAGTGATTTTAGGTTTTTTGGGAACCGGAATGATAGTGGAGCGTTTGAAGCAGCAGGGAACTTCACACTGCTCCAATGATCTGTTGAAGATCTGCGTGAAGACTGGGGCCAGTTGGTCAGCGCAGGCTTTTAGACAAGCAGATGAGATGCCGTCTGGGCCTGAAGCTTTCCTAGTCTTCTGTTTTTTGAAGACTCGGCTCACGTCCTCCACACAGACCTTAAGCTCAGGTTGGATGGCAGAAGGGGGGAGGAGAGGGGTTGCAGGAGGTGATGGTGGATGTGTGAAGTGCACATCAGAGCGGGTGTGAGGTGTGAGTCTGGGCTTCTCAAACCTGCAATAGAATGCATTGAGAGTGTCAGCCAGTTGTTGATTCTCCACAGATCGGGGGGATGGTGATTTGTAGTTGGTGATGTTCCTCAGGCCTCTCCAGACTGATGCCGGGTCGTTGGCTGAAAACTGGTTTTTCAGCTTTTCAGAGTAGCTTCTTTTAGCAACTCTGATCTCCTTTGTCAGCCTGTTTCTGGCCTGGTTATACAAGATTTTATCCCCACTTCTGTAAGCATCCTCTTTGGCATGACGAAGCTGTTTGAGTTTCCCAGTAAACCATGGTTTATCATTAGTGAATGATAAGAATGTCCTGGTAGGAATGCATGTATCCTCACAGAAACTGATATATGATGTTACAGTATCTGTGAGTTCATCCAGATCGGTGGCTGCAGCTTCAAAAACAGTCCAATCAGTGCAATCGAAGCAGGCCTGTAGATCCTGCTCTGCTTCGTTGGTCCATCTTTTTACAGTCCTTATTACAGGTTTAGCTGATTTCAGTTTCTGCCTGTAGGTCGGTATAAGATGAACCAAACAATGATCAGAGAGCCCCAAAGCTGCCCGTGGGACGGAGTGATACGCATTCTTTATCGTGGTGTAACAGTGGTCCAATATATTACTGTCTCTGGTAGGACATGTAACATGCTGTCTGTATTTTGGCAGTTCACGGGAGAGATTTGCTTTGTTAAAATCCCCAAGAATGATTAAAAGAGAGTCTGGGTACCTTTGTTCCATTTCAGCTATGTGTTCAGCCAGCTGTTGTATCGCCGCGCTCACACACGCGTCTGGAGGAATGTAAACATTCGCGAGAATGAATGAGGAAAACTCCCGCGGCGAGTAGAAAGGTTTACAGTTTATGAAATGTGCCTCTAAATTAGGAGAGCACATCTTCTTCAGTGTTGTTACATCTGAACACCAACTTTCGTTAATGTAGAAACACAATCCACCACCTCTCGTTTTCCCTGTTAGTTCCGCGATGCGATCCGCTCGGAACAGCTGAAAGCCCGGCAGATGTAGTGCGTTGTCCGGTATGGCTTCACTCAGCCAGGTTTCAGTGAAGCACAGAGCAGCGGAGTTTAAAAAATCCTTGTTAGTGCGGGTGAGGAGAAGAAGTTCGTCCATTTTGTTAGGAAGAGATCGGAGATTCGCAAGATGAATACTGGGGAGTGCAGTACGGAGGCCGCGCTCGCGGAGTTTAACCAGCGCGCCAGCGCGCTTCCCGCGTTTGCGTCTGACCGCGCGTTTGAACAACACCGCTGCCCCTCCGACGAGAATGTCCAGTAAAACGTCTGAGTAATCAAAATCTGTAAAAAAGTTGTCTGATGTGTGTTTCCTAATGTCCAGTAGTTCGTCTTTGGTGAAACTGATAGGAAAAGAATGACTAAACGCAGAACAAACCAACAAAAACAACACAATAACTGGAGAGCTCCACACCGAGGCAGCCATCCGCGGCGCCATCTTGGATATAGCAGGGGGCCATCCACCTCATAAGGGCAGGTGGAGTGATGGTGGGTCTCATAAGGGCAGATGGAGTGATGGAGGGTCTCATAAGGGCAGGTGGAGTGATGGAGGGTCTCATAAGGGCAGGTGGAGTGATGGAGGGTCTCATAAGGAGTGATGGAGCGTCTCGTAAGGGCAGGTGGAGTGATGGAGGGTCTCGTAAGGGCAGGAGGAGTGATGGAGGGTCTCATAAGGGCAGGTGGAGTGATGGAGGGTCTCGTAAGAGCAGGAGGAGTGATGGAGGGTCTCATTAGGAGTGATGGAGGGTCTCGTAAGGGCAGGTGGAGTGATGGAGGGTCTCATAAGGGCAGGTGGAGTGATGGAGGGTCTCAAAAGGGCAGGTGGAGTGACGGTGGGTCTCATAAGGGCAGATGAGTGATGGAGGGTCTCATAAGGGCAGGTGGAGTGATGGAGGGTCTCATAAGGAGTGATGAGGGTCTGGTAAGGGCAGGTGGAGTGATGGAGGGTCTCATAAGGAGTGATGGAGGGTCTCGTACCGGCAGGAGGAGTTATCAAGGGTCTCATAAGGGCAGGTGGGGGGATGGAGGGTCTCGTAAGGGCAGGAGGAGTGATGGAGGGTCTCGTACATTTACATTTACATTTAGTCATTTAGCAGACGCTTTTATCCAAAGCGACTTACAAATTAGGACTAAATTAAGCGAGTCATCATGAAGAGGCAAAAACAACAACAACGCAAGAAGTGCTCAAAATATGAAGTTCAGGTATTATTCAGAGTAGCATAAGCCTGATAAGTGATGTTTCAAAGGGAAAGGTTTTTTTTATTATTATTATTTTTTATAAGGTTAAGTGCTCACGGAAGAGATGGGTTTTCAGCTGTCTTTTGAATGTTGTCAGGGATTCTGCATTCCGGATGAGGGTGGGGAGAGCGTTCCACCAGCATGGAACTGTGAATGAGAATGTTCTGGAAAGTGATTTTGTGGCTTTCTGTGATGGAACCACGAGACGTCGCTCGTTGACCGATCGTAGGTGTCTGGTAGGGATGTAGACTCGTAGGAGTGAGTGAAAGTAAGAGGGAGCTGAGCCTGTGATAGATCTGTAAGCAAGCGTCAATGCCTTGAACTTGATGCGAGCAGCGAGAGGTAGCCAGTGTAGAGAGATGAACAGAGGAGTGACGTGGGCCCTCTTGGGCTCGTTGAAGACAAGACGAGCTGCAGCATTCTGGATCATCTGTAGGGGTTTGGTTGCACATGCTGGAATTCCGGCCAGAAGAGCATTGCAGTAGTCAAGCCTAGAGATGACCAGGGTCTGGACGAGAAGTTGTGTTGCATGCTCAGTTAGGAAGGGCCTGATCTTCCTGATGTTGTGTAGTGCAAACCTGCATGATCGAGCTGTCTTTGAAATGTGATCTGTGAAGGTCATCTGGTCATCAAACGTTACTCCAAGATTTCTGACCGACCTTGATGGGGTGATTAATGATGACTTTAGCTGGATGGTGAAGTCATGCTGTAGAGACGGATTGGCAGGGAGGACGAGAAGCTCAGTCTTTGCCAGGTTGAGCTGCAGGTGATGTTCCTTCATCCATGTGGAGATGTCCGCCAGACAGCTTGAGACCCGTGCAGCTACTGTGGGATCATCTGGTTGAAATGAGAGGAAGAGCTGCGTGTCATCAGCATAGCAGTGGTAGGAAAAACCGTGTGCCTGTATGATGTGTCCCAGTGATGTGGTGTAGATGGAGAAGAGGAGGGGACCAAGAACTGAACCCTGGGGAACCCCTGTGGTCAGCTGATGTGCTCTGGATACCTTGCCTCTCCATGTGACCTTGAAGGACCTACCTGTGAGATAGGACTTAAACCAGTGGAGTGAAGTTCCTGTGATGCCCAGTGATGAGAGGGTGGACAGAAGGATCTGATGATTCACAGTGTCGAAGGCTGCAGACAGATCCAGGAGAATGAGGACTGAAGATTTGGAAGCAGCTTTTGCGATCCGTAGGGCTTTTGTGACTGACATTAGTGCAGTCTCAGTTGAATGCCCTTTCTTGAAGCCAGATTGGTTGACATCCAGCTGGTTGTTTTGAGACAAGAAGGATGTTACTTGGTTGAAAACAGCTCTTTCAAGTGTCTTCGCAATGAATGGTAGGAGAGAGATAGGTCTGTAATTCTCTACAAATGATGTGTTTAGTGTTGGTTTTTTGAGCAGTGGAGTAACCCGAGCCTGCTTGAATGCTGTAGGGAAAGTGCCAGTATGGAGGGATGAGTTGATGATGTGTGTGAGTGATGGTAGAAGTGTGGGAGAGATGGCTTGTAGAAGGTGTGAGGGGATGGGGTCAAGTGGGCAGGTGGTAGGGTGACTGGAGAGGAGAAGTGTAGATACTTCTTCCTCGGTTAGCGAAGAAAAGGAGGACAGAGGGATATTGGCTGTGGAAGGGGTCGGTCTGGGTTCCTGTGTGTGTGGAGCTGAGAACTGACTGCTGATAGCTGTTGTTTTATTGGTGAAGAAGTTCGCAAAATCGTCAGCAGTTAAGGAGGAGGCGGGTGGTGGTGGAGGTGGACAGAGGAGAGAGTTGAATGTCTTGAAGAGTAATCGTGTGTTGGAGGAGCTGTTGATCTTGTTGTGGAAGTATGACGATTTTGCAGCATGAACATCAACAGAAAAGGAAGAGAGGAGAGATTGATACATACTCAGGTCAGATGCGTCTTTTGATTTGTGCCATTTCCTCTCCGCTGCCCTGAGATCGGTCCGGTGTTCCCGAAGAACCTCAGATAACCAGGGGTTAGAGGGAGTAGCGCGTGCTGGCCTGGAGGAGAGAGGGCAGATAATGTCTAGAGAAGAGGTTAGAGTGGAGCATAAGGTGTCCGTTGCGGTATTCACATCCAGAGATGAGAATTGTGAGGGTGGGGGAAGAGAGGATGACACGGCAGAGGAAAGATGGGAGGGGGAAAGTGAGCGCAGGTTTCGTCTGAAAGTGACTGGTGGTGGGGGTGGTGGTGCAGGGGTAGAGAGTTGTAGACTGAAAGTAATGAGGAAATGATCTGAAACATGGAGAGGTCTCACCAATATGTTCTCTGTGGTGCAGTTGCGTGTGTAAGCCAGGTCCAGTATGTTGCCTGATTTGTGAGTACCTGTGGTGATGAGTCATTTGAAATCGAAAGAGGCTAGGAGAGAGGTGAAGTCTGTTGCATGTGGCTTTTCGAGATGAATGTTGAAGTCACCGAAGACTAGAAGTGGGGTGCCGTCCTCAGGGAAAGTGGACAGCAGCACATCCAGCTCATCTACAAAGTTACCCAGCTGACCTGGGGGGCGATAAATGACTACAATATGGATCTTAATGGGAGTTGTAAGTGTAATAGCATGATATTCAAATGAGTTGTTGTTGCATAGAGAAGAGAGCGCGGAGTATTTGTAATTGTTAGAAACGAGAAGCCCTGTACCCCCACCTCTCCCAGACTGGCGAGGGGAGTGAGAGAAGGAGAAATTGCTAGAGAGAGCAGCGGGGGTTGCTGAGTCTTCTGGACGAATCCAGGTCTCAGTCAGGCCCAAGATACTAAGAGTAGAATGAGATGCAAAGGCTGGAATGAAGTCAGCTTTATTGACTGCTGACTGACAATTCCATAGACCCACGGAAAGAGAGAGAGGAGTATGTGAGGATGAGAGAATGGGACGCAGATTGGCAGTATTGCGCTGCCTTTTACGCGTGATGAAAGGGTGTTGCCGAGAGATAACAGGAATGGTTTGGAAACACATGTTGATTAAGGTGAGTAATAAGATAAGTAGAGGGAAGAAAAAAGTGAAGAGGAGATACTTAAGTGCCTTTCTGGTGTCCTTGCTCGGTGGAGTCGCGCAGGTAGAGTCGCTGGTCTTTACCCGAGTCGGTCTTCACACGAGGAGGCTGAACACGAGAGCTGAACGCTTCCGCTGACGCTTCCGCAACAGCGTGCAAATTACACAGATAATGCTATCACCGCTTGAGTGAGTACAGCTGTTTCGTTCGGGCAATTAAGTCAATAACGCGAAAATGTGTCAAATCGAAAGTGCTAGGAGCAAGGGCTTACGTGCAAATTAGATTGCTATAAAAAATTTTATTTGTTTCACTCGCGGCTATTTCTCTAAAGTGCCAACGCGTCTAACTGAAATACAGAATTATGTGAAGTTAAAATGAGAAAATAGCAAGAGAATCGTAAGGGCAGGAGGAGTGATAGAGGGTCTCGTAAGGACAGGTGGAGTGATGGAGGGTCTCATAAGGGCAGGTGGAGTGATGGAGGGTCTCATAAGGGCAGGTGGATTGATGGTGGGTCTCATAAGGGCAGATGGAGTGATGGAGGGTCTCATAAGGGCAGGTGGAGTGATGGAGGGTCTCATAAGGGCAGGTGGAGTGATGGAGGGTCTCATAAGGGCAGGTGGAGTGATGGTGGGTCTCATAAGGGCAGATGGAGTGATGGAGGGTCTCATAAGGGCAGGTGGAGTGATGGAGGGTCTCATAAGGGCAGGTGGAGTGATGGAGGGTCTCAAAAGGAGTGATGGAGGGTCTCGTAAGGGCAGGTGGAGTGATGGAGGGTCTCATAAGGGCAGGAGGAGTGATGGAGGGTCTCATAAGGGCAGGTGGAGTGATGGAGGGTCTCGTAAGAGCAGGAGGAGTGATGGAGGGTCTCATAAGGAGTGATGGGGGGTCTCGTAAGGGCAGGTGGAGTGATGGAAGGTCTCATAAGTGCAGGTGGAGTGATGGAGGGTCTCAAAAGGGCAGGTAGAGTGATGGTGGGTCTCATAAGGGCAGATGAGTGATGGAGGGTCTCATAAGGGCAGGTGGAGTGATGGAGGGTCTCATAAGGAGTGATGAGGGTCTGGTAAGGGCAGGTGGAGTGATGGAGAGTCTCATAAGGAGTGATGGAGGGTCTCGTAAGGGCAGGAGGAGTTATGAAGGGTCTCATAAGGGCAGGTGGGGTGATGGAGGGTCTCGTGAGGGCAGGATGAGTGATGGAGGGTCTCATAAGGAGTGATGGAGGGTCTCATAAGGAGTGATGGAGGGTCTCGTAAGGGCAGGTGGAGTGATTGAGGGTCTCGTGAGGGCAGGTGGACTGATGGAGGGTCTCGTAAGGGCAGGAGGAGTGATGGAGGGTCTCGTAAGGGCAGGTGGAGTGATGGAGGGTCTCGTAAGGGCAGGAGGAGTGATGGAGGGTCTCATAAGCAGTGATGGAGGGTCTCGTAAGGGCAGGTGAAGTGATGGAGGGTCTCAAAAGGGCAGGTGGAGTGATGGAGGGTCTCATGAGGGCAGGTGGAGTGATGGTGGGTCTCATAAGGGCAGATGGAGTGATGGAGGGTCTCATAAGGGCAGGTGGAGTGATGGAGGGTCTCATAAAGAGTGATGAGGGTCTGGAAAAGGGAAGGTGGAGTGATGGAGGGTCTCATAAGGGCAGGTGGAGTGATGGGGGGTCTCATAAGGGCAGATGAGTGATGGAGGGTCTCATAAGGGCAGGTGGAGTGATGGAGGGTCTCATAAGGAGTGATGGAGGGTCTTGTAAGGGCAGGTGGAGTGATGGAGGGTCTCGTGAGGGCAGGTGGACTGATGGAGGGTCTCGTAAGGGCAGGAGGAGTGATGGAGGGTCTCATAAGGGCAGGTGGAGTGATGGAGGGTCTCGTAAGGGCAGGAGGAGTGATGGAGGGTCTCATAAGGAGTGATGGAGGGTCTCGCAATGGCAGGTGGAGTGATGGAGGGTCTCATAAGGGCAGGTGGAGTGATGGTGGGTCTCATAAGGGCAGATGGAGTGATGGAGGGTCTCATAAGGGCAGGTGGAGTGATGGAGGGTCTCATAAGGGCAGGTGGAGTGATGGAGGGTCTCGTAAGGGCAGGTGGAGTGATGGAGGGTCTCATAAGGGCAGGTGGAGTGATGGTGGGTCTCGTAAGGGCAGGAGGAGTGATGGAGGGTCTCATAAGGAGTGATGGAGGGTCTCGTAAGGGCAGGTGGAGTGATGGAGGGTCTCATAAGCAGTGATGAGGGTCTGGTAAGGGCAGGTGGAGTGATGGCGGGTCTCGTAAGGGCAGGTGGAGCGATGGAGGGTCTCGTAAGGGCAGGTGGAGTGGAGGGTCTCATAAGGGCAGGTGGAGTGATGGTGGGTCTTGTAAGGGCAGGAGGAGTGATGGAGGGTCTCATAAGGAGTGATGGAGGGTCTCGTAAGGGCAGGTGGAGTGATGGAGGGTCTCATAAGGGCAGGTGGAGTGATGGAGGGTCTCAAAGGGGCAGGTGGAGTGATGGTGGGTCTCATAAGGGCAGATGGAGTAATGGAGGGTCTCGTAAGGGCAGGTGGAGTGGAGGGTCTCATAAGGGCAGGTGGAGTGATGGTGGGTCTCATAAGGGCAGATGGAGGGATGGAGGGTCTCATAAGGGCAGGTGGAGTGATGGAGGGTCTCATAAGGGCAGGTGGAGTGATGGAGGGTCTCGTAAGGGCAGGTGGAGTGATGGAGGGTCTCATAAGGGCAGGTGGAGTGATGGTGGGTCTCGTAAGGGCAGGAGGAGTGATGGAGGGTCTCATAAGGAGTGATGGAGGGTCTCGTAAGGGCAGGTGGAGTGATGGAGGGTCTCATAAGGGCAGGTGGAGTGATGGAGGGTCTCAAAAGGGCAGGTGGAGTGATGGTGGGTCTCAAAAGGGCAGATGGAGTGATGGAGGGTCTCAAAAGGGCAGGTGGAGTGATGGTGGGTCTCATAAGGGCAGATGGAGTGATGGAGGGTCTCATGAGGGCAGGTGGAGTGATGGAGGGTCTCATAAGCAGTGATGAGGGTCTGGTAAGGGCAGGTGGAGTGATGGAGGGTCTCATAAGGAGTGATGGAGGGTCTCATAAGGGCAGATGGAGTGATGGAGGGTCTCATAAGGGCAGGTGGAGTGATGGATGGTCTCATAAGGGCAGGTGGAGTGATGGTGGGTCTCATAAGGGCAGATGGAGGGATGGAGGGTCTCATAAGGGCAGGTGGAGTGATGGAGGGTCTCATAAGGGCAGGTGGAGTGATGGAGGGTCTCATAAGGCTAGGTGGAGTGATGGTCGGTCTCATAAGGGCAGGTGGAGTGATGGAGGGTCTCATAAGGGCAGGTGGAGTGATGGAGGGTCTCATAAGGAGTGATGGTGGGTCTCATAAGGGCAGGTGGAGAGATGGTGGGTCTCATAAGGGCAGGTGGAGTGATGGCGGGTCTCGTAAGGGCAGGTGGAGCGATGGAGGGTCTCGTAAGGGCAGGTGGAGTGATGGTGGGTCTTGTAAGGGCAGGTGGAATGATGGAGGGTGTTGTAAGGGCAGGTGGAGTGATGGAGGGTCTAGTAAGGGCAGGTGGAGAGATGGTGGGTCTCGTAAACGTTTTTACACCTTCAACAATTCAACAGTTTACTCTACAGCAGTTAACTACAATTGCAGACACATGCAATTTTAACACAAGGAACCGTGTTTACTCACATTTGAAAGCACCCGCGTCGCTGATCTCTGCCATGTTCGATTATGACGTATCCTCTCCCATGGCCTCCTGGGATAGAAAAGTATCCATCGGTTGAGCACTCGAAAAATCTGTCCAGAAGTAGTAAGCATAGACAATATAAGAAATGGACACAGCGACCCCATAGATTTCAATAGAGAAAAGTGAAGCAAATTAGAAGCACTCACTTCCTGATGGCTGAGCGTACTGCGCAGACTCAATCTGAGCTTGATGATGTAGATGTGACGTGAGCAGCCTGTCTGACAGCTGTAAGTCTTCTAGTAGCTGTGCCAAGAGAAATCTGAATCATTCCCTTCCGAATCTTGCATAAACGGAGAGCGTGAGTAGGAGCTGTCCATGAGCTAGGAGCAGGAGCAACTTTATGATTCTCTATGGGCTTCTCCCTTGACTTTATGGGACTTTTTGCCTCCACGTCCCCCCGATTGACTGTGAGCTTCTCTTCCTGTCTATACGGTAATTTCCAGAGAGTCGCGTAATTATGACGCAATCGTTAGCCTATTTTTCCAAAAACTGCTTCTACGGGGCCTTACCGTAAGATACAAGGTAATGGAGCCTTTTATACATAGGCGTATTCGAACGTACTATTAGTATGCGTATGTCCGAATCTTGCGAGAATTAGTACTTCACCCAGGTAATTCTCGCCTACTCTTTTATGAATACTAAGGATTCGTACATACTTTTTCGCTCGCCTACTCTTTTTCCCCTACTATTTAGTAGGGAAGTATGTGGTTTCGAACGCATCAAAAATCTCCCAGAATCTAGAGCGAGCGAGACAAAAGACTGTTGCTGCGTTCCAGTCCAAAATTGTCATGCCCTTCACTCGCTAACTTCCCTCCGTCTTATTCACTCGGATGTATGTCATTGCTTACGTTGCACGAGTGCCCACTACTGGCGGAAACTGAGGTGGGCTGAATTGGAACGTCCTAAGCCCTTGATCACTTGGAATCAGCTTTGGAGTTGATTTATTTATTCATTTATTTTTCCCTTTAAGAATTTGTTTAATGCAGCATCCAAATGTTTATAGGTGTGTTTGGATTGTTTTAAATGAAAAAAATTATAATGTTTTTCAATTTTGTTGTCTGTTGTGGTGGTGATTAGACGAGATATGTGGTGACGTCACAATCGTACTGCATTGTGGGACATATAGGTGTCTGAAGTGTACATTTGAAGTAGAAAATCGAGGGAATGAGGGTCTGTCCATATAAACTTCCCTCGTCCACTTCACGAAGTGGAACGCACTTCAAAATGGCGGCAGGGATTCCCCCGAGGAGAGGCGCTTAGGGAAGTTCACAAGTGCGTGTCTAAAAGTGGACTGAAACGCAGCACCGGTTTAACCCTGTGTGTTCGTAATGATATGACGCAGCGCATGCCGCCTGATAATAGGCTACTGAGCTGGGGACTATTATCAGGCGCTGCGTCATATCATTACGCCTGCTTCACCCATGGTACGGCAGCAAAGTTTCTTGATTATTACACAGGAATGAGAGTATAGTTCCTAGCCATATCAGCCTAGAAAATCGCAACTTTACATTTTCCGTCGGTCTTAGTACACGATGTAACTACAGAAGAATCAAGTTTTAAATAGGAAAAATATTGAAACTCTTTGTTCATTTTTTTGAGAGAGATGCTAATGGTCTTGTCCGGTTCAATTCATTATGCTAAGCTATGCTAAAAGTGGGACCCCCAGACTCAGAGATCGGCTGAATGGATTCCAAAATGATAAAACTCAACTGTTTAACTCTGGGGGAGTTGTAAAATTAGCCTATTTCCAAAAAAAGTGGAGTATCCCTTTAAAATAAAAAATAAATGATTTTATTTAAGTTGTTCCAAACCTGAATACATTTCTTTCTTCTGCTGAACACAAAATAAGATGTTTTGAAGAATGCTGGTAACCCCGCTGATTTCCATAGTATTTTCTTCCATACTATGGAAATAAATGGGGCCCATCAACTGTGTGGTTACCAACATTCTTCAAAATATCTTATTTTTGATTTCATGTCATGTGAATAATATACTGGCAAAAGTGATTTACATAGACATACTGTCATTCACATTCGCACAGCTGTGTCGTTTCTGGGGTCTTCTCAAAAAAAACTCTTTGCACACAAAGAACACACATGAAGTTTCTGGTGGTTCCTCAGGCCTGACAGACATTATTATAATTATTTTTTAATAAAAAATATTAGTAACTATTTTTAACTTTAATTTTACACCCAAACCTGTTACGACACAATTCCCCCCTTTAAAAAACCCCAGCATTTCATGAAATTGTGACACCGAGGCGGTTATGCAAACCATTTCTACAGCATGATGGGAGGTCAAGACAGTAATCTCAAACCATTGTGTCAGTTTTTACTCAAACTGTAGTGTTAACTGCACTACTCTCAAACACAATAATTCAACTGTTACCTATTTTTTCATTTATATTCATGAGAAAAACTCTTCAGTCACTTGAAATGAAAGTTAGCCTAGAATTTAAAATAAACATGCTAGCCCTATAGAACAACTCTCATAGTATTTAGTTTGACCTGGGGCATGTTCAAGTTCAAAACGGTATGCAACATTTTGCTACGGTTTCCGGGTTGAACGTGATGTTTCCTGGAAATGGCCTTCTCAGCTGCCATAGTTGCAACTCTTGCGTCATCAGAACAGTGTGTTCAACGCATCACCGTTTCGGTTTAAAAAACGTTGTGCAACGTTTTGTCGGGGCTGAACGCAGCCCTGGTATTGACAATCAAAATTTCACTTACCATTTTTACCTTTGTGGCAATTGTGCACTGTCGCCACTTGCTGGACTGGAGCATGGAAAATACTGCAGGTTAGTCCTCGAGAGTACTTATATATATATATATATATTATATATATATATATAAGCCAAATTTCAATTCAATAGTACTTTTACACACAATCAAACGTGGCAATTAGTTATTATCAGAATTATTTAAATAAAAATAGCATCACCGGAAATCATACCAACAACTAACAACAGCTTTTCCCCACAGGATTGATTAGAGATTGTTATAAAAACATGCATGGATGAATTGTTCACAATAGAAGCCGTAATATGCACTCAAATTCAGTCAGTTTTTACTTCATGTCACTTTAATTATTGACAGAAAAGATTCACACGGACAGCTTCCAACAACACAGCACTCATAAACATAGGATCATCAAGGTTTTGTCAAAGCCACAGCAATACTTATTTTCTACAAATTGTCTTTCATGTACAAGACAAATTAAAATGAACAAATTTTGCTCTGTTGGAAATATCCACATTTCAGTTTATCTGAATCTCACAACTCCAGTGAGAAGTTATTAACCTCTGCAATTCAAGATGAACTATACTTTCGGTACAACAGGACTAAAGGCACACCTTAAGAAAAATGGGATCTTTCCCATCTTCACTACTCCCATAAATGAGTGCAAAACAATTTAGATAGAGAGAAACAGATTTTGTGTGAAAATTAAGCATAAAAGTGGTTTATTTTGTATAAAAATCTTATAAATGTATAAAAATCTTATAAATGTATAAAAATCTTATAAATGTATGAGGTGGCAAGTAAGACATTTTACTCCACAGACACTCAGCAAAACCAGCATGGGGTAAAAGACACACAGTATTGATAATAATGGTTTTATTTTTAATAATTTCTAAGTTAATACTTATTCAAAACAAATCACTTTTGCAAAGTTTGCACTATTTTTGGTTTATTTTGATAAATAAAAGAATTCATCTTTGTTTAATATACTGTCATTAAAATGTTATAGAATATATATATATATATATATATATATATATATATATATATATATATATATATATATATAAAACAAAATTATTTTAAAAAGTAAAGATACTGAAGGAGATCCCAAAATAATTTAATATATATTTACAGTAGTAACAATAAATACCATAGTTTCATTATAAATATGGAGATTATCTCTAAGGTGGACACCCAACTTAATATATGATATTTACCATCTGAATCTAACAATGTCATGTCAACAAATGGAAAAGTCTACCGGCTGTTTATTATCATATACATTTTTGTCTTTCGCCCCAACAGCAGCGGCGCCTTTTACCCCAAATACCATACTTTTACATTTCTGTCAGGACCACTATCGTCAAATACGATTGACAATTAGCATACAGTTTGGATTGGCGGTATGGTTTTGTTCTGAGCAGCCTAGCATGGATAAGAGCAGCAAGAACCCCGCTTAGGATTAACCGAACAGAACCAACATAAATGTATTGCAGATATCATTAATTCAAGATTTTAAAGTACAATATAATTTAAGAATTTTTTCTGATTCAAGGGGAATCAGAATACCAAATCCTGACTGAGACAGGTGGAGCTGGGGAGGGAGGAGGGTAATCAGCTCCTGAGGAACGAGAGGTGGAGCTGGGGAGGGAGGAGGGTAATCAGCTCCTGAGAAACGAGAGGAGGAGCTGGGGAGGGAGGAGGGTAATCAGCTCCTGAGAAACGAGAGGTGGAGCTGGGGAGGGAGGAGGGTAATCAGCTCCTGAGAAACGAGAGGAGGAGCTGGGGAGGGAGGAGGGTAATCAGCTCCTGAGAAACGAGAGGAGGAGCTGGGGAGGGAGGAGGGTAATCAGCTCCTGTGAAACGAGAGGTGGAGCTGGGGAGGGAGGAGGGTAATCAGCTCCTGAGAAACGAGAGGTGGAGCTGGGGAGGGAGGAGGGTAATCAGCTCCTGAGAAATGAGAGGTGGAGCTGGGGAGGGAGGAGGGTAATCAGCTCCTGAGAAACGAGAGGTGGAGCTGGGGAGGGAGGAGGGTAATCAGCTCCTGAGAAACGAGAGGAGGAGCTGGGGAGGGAGGAGGGTAATCAGCTCCTGAGAAACGAGAGGTGGAGCTGGGGAGGGAGGAGGATAATCAGCTCCTGAAAAACGAGAGGTGGAGCTGGGGAGGGAGAAGGGTAATCAGCTCCTGAGAAACGAGAGGTGGAGCTGGGGAGGGAGGAGGGTAATCAGCTCCTGAGAAACAAGAGGAGGAGCTGGGGAGGGAGGAGGGTAATCAGCTCCTGAGAAACGAGAGGAGGAGCTGGGGAGGGAGGAGGGTAATCAGCTCCTGAGAAACAAGAGGAGGAGCTGGGGAGGGAGGAGGGTAATCAGCTCCTGAGAAACGAGAGGAGGAGCTGGGGAGGGAGGAGGGTAATCAGCTCCTGAGAAACGAGAGGTGGAGCTGGGGATGGAGGAGGGTAATCAGCTCCTGGGAAACGCGAGGAGGAGGGTAATCAGCTCCTGAGAAACGAGAGGTGGAGCTGGGGATGGAGGAGGGTAATCAGCTCCTGGGAAACGCGATAGCTGCTGATAATACTGAAGGAGCTCATATATGTATACAGTGATAGGTGTCGTATTCCTATGGACTCTGTGCACAAGCGTAGTAACAAACTTCCGCTGACGCCAGAAGTCGGCATATCTGTTTCCGGTCTACTTGCGCGTCACCCAAAATGGCTATTTCGTGCAGCGAAATTGAAGCTCAAATGGCTGTTAGCGACTTGAATCAGAGCAAAGTGGCACACAGCAGTGCTCCTTATACGTACCCATGTTAACAGGTTAGAGCTTTCACACTGCACGCGGTTGCAGTCCGTCGATTCGTTCCAGGTGCGGCAAGTATACAGCAGTGCAGAGATCGTTCCCACACCGAGTCTATTTCTGCTGTGCTGCAAACGCTGAATTAAAGTGACAGCGCATGTTTCGTGGTCAAAATTAACAAAGATTGACCTGAAAATGTAGTAATCGCACCATAAATGCATTTAATGCTATAGGCCTACTACTATTTTTCACAGTCATCTTTTTACTTTTAGAAGACCGGGGTAAAGCAAGGTAAACTACAATTTACTTCAACAAGGCGACATAATGAACAACACTTGTCTCATTCGTGGAGGTGGAAAAACAAGTTCTTTGTGACATGCAAGATTTATTTTATTAAAATTTAAATGGGAAAGAAAAGGCATGAGAGTCGGCTGTTTTTGTCAATTTACAGTTAAATATTTGACCACTTGCTTGAAGTAACGCATGGAATAATAGCCCTTCGTTGTTTAAATTGTTTAAACGTGCATGTGTCCATTAAAGTGTGTAAGTTATATGTGTACAAAGAGAATCGCAATGTTGAAAAAACATTTTTTTTAAATAAAAGTTGCAGCGTAACTTCTGGATTTTAAATAAAAATAGTAAGTGTTTGTGGTCCAGCCGTGAATCAGTTATTCACTGCAAACGCATCATATGTGAAGCACACGCGTGCTGCTCCTGCACCGCACACACACACACACACACACACACACACACACACACACACACACACACACACACACACTGGAAACGGCCGTTAGATCCACCTACAGTTCTTAGAAACTTAGATGTGTCACGCACGTTATATCTCTTTATTTCCAGACTGATCTCATGAAATGGCGTATGTATGACACGCCAATTCGATTTCCATTTTTGGCGTGCTATCAACACGCATAATCGCTTTTCAGCGTGTTTATCAACGCCGTTGACTTAAAGTTACATTACTTAGTCTGTATATATAGATATGACCTACCCCAACTCCCTAAAAGTCCCTAAACCTACCCGTCACTGGGGTTAATCTTCCCACTCCTAAACATACCCATTTTATGGACAATATTAAAATGATAAAACGTAATGGACAGATATGAAAATGGCATTTTTATGAACAATATGGCATTAAAAGATAGTTTGAGCCACGAATCCTACCCCTAAACCTAACCATAAACATTTCTTAAAACTACCTAGGCAACAATTATAAAGAAAAACAACAGACAGACGAGTATAATCACAATTTATTTATGGTTCCTATAGAACCATAATATACTAACCTTACAACACAACATCGATTCACAAAATACACCAATTTTATTAGCTTGATGTAATCCAAACCTTCAGAATCCATTATTATTTGCAAGAAAAAGATCCAAACTCAGCCCTTTATCCAGTAATCGTCATCTTGACCGTAAACGTCAAACCCCGCGCTTGTTATGAATTCAAATTCAAAAATTGCACCCTCAAGAAGCGACAGGTTACTATGGTTACGGCAGTAATATCAAACGCTCATTGGCTCTCGTCTCGCCTGCTTCGTCACAGATTGCGTCATGCACATTCACATTTGAAATGAAGTGCGCACTGCCGCGCAGCCCTCAGAGCGAACCGAACCCAAGACGGATTAACGTTTTCATGGATTTGAATTAATAACTTAAATTCTGCTCTGTTACCTCATACAAAACCACTGCCAGAGAGGACTGCGACACATCGTCACGTGAACAACTTTTGGTACCGATTTTGACATTTTCTCATTAAATAAATTATTGTGATTATACTTGTCTGTCTGTTGTTTTTCTTTATAATTGTAGCCTATAGTTTTAAGAAATGGTTATGATTAGATTTAGGGGTAGGATTAGCAAACGTCCGGGGATAATGGTACGTGTAAGATTCACGTCTGAGGCTGTTAAACTGTGACATCTACACGTTTTCCAAAGGGGACCAACATGATTATTTCACGTACATTTTGCTCCGTTTCGCTCGGACATTTAACGGACATACACGCGGAAGATGACGGTTCGTTTCGGCGTGAACATACACGCGGATAGCTCAAAATGCGTATAACACGCCACTTTTGACTTGAAAGTGGCGTGTATGTTTACGCAAAGTCATGATGTCATGTTGTTATTTCGTACAACAGCAGCACTCATCTTGTTTGTTTATAGCGGATGCCGATGAAGACAGTCGTAAACCGGAAACTGATATGCCGACTTCTGACAATAGCGGAAGTTCGTCACGACGCTTGTGCACTTAGCCCATAGGTAGATGTGGATCAGCTGAGAGTCATTGACGTGAGCTTGAAAACTTTCCTTTAACTACCTGATTTTTTTACTAACTGATCTTAAGTTGCTACATAAATCTACAACATTTTAAAAGCATAAAATATTAGATAAAATAAGCACAGAATCAACTTTGTGCTGCTGTCGCGTCAAGGATCAGACAAATTTCCACGTGCATCTTGAAAAGCAGATGTTTATGAAAGTGCTGCGGCAAGAAAAAGAAAAAGCCTTTTAGCCCCGTTGTACCCTACAGCTTATTACAGATAGTAGTGTTTCCATGCCTGAGCAGAGACGCGAACTGACTGAAACTCTTCCCACACTGATCACATGTGAACGGTTTCTCTCCAGTGTGGATCCTCATGTGGGTCTTCAGGTTCCCTGATTGGTTGAATCTCTTGTCGCAGTGTGAACACTTGAACGGTTTCTCTCCAGTGTGGATATTCTGGTGCACTTTTAGTTCACTATTTGTGATAAAGGACTTGCCACACTCGCTGCATATGTGATTCTTCACGCCGCCGTGTCTTTTCTGGTGTACCATTAAAGAACCAAGCTCTGTGAAACTCTTTCCACACAAAGAACACATGTGTGGCTTTTCCTGCAAATGGACTTTCAGGTGTTTCTTCAGGGATAGCGATGTGAAAAAAGACTTGCCGCACTGATCGCAGCTGAACAGTCTCTCTCCAGAGTGAGAACGCAGATGTGATTTGAGATATTTCGCCTGCGTGAAACTCTTTTCACACTGACTGCATGCGAAAGGCCGCTCTCCGGTGTGGATCCTCATGTGGATCTTAAAGGTTTTCCTATCAGCGAAACTCTTTCCGCAGTGAACGCATGCATAAGGTCTCTCTCCGGTGTGGATCCTCGTGTGGTCCTTAAGATTTCCCTCATATTTGAAAGTCTTTCCACAGTAATCGCATGTGAAGAGCTTCTCCCCGGTATGAACTCTCATGTGAACTCGAAGATTTTGCTTGAATGTGAATCTTTTTCCACACTGACTGCATGCGAACGGTCTCTCTCCGGTGTGGATCCTCATGTGAACCTCCAGGATATATTTGGTGGTTAAACTCTTTCCACACTGAGTGCAGTTGAAAACTGCTCTTTCTCCAGTTTTGACATGATGATGTTTCTTCAGTTGATCAGTCTCGTTGTTCTCATCCATCAGGTCTGAAATTAAAGCAGCACAAAAGCTCTCAGTAAATCATAAAAACAGATCTGCTATACAAGATCATGATGATTTTAATGCATTATATTTACAGTACACTAATTACACCATGGTATTGTGAATGGAAATGTGGGATATTCATATCGAATTTTATTATATTATCAATGTAGACATGTAATACATTTATTAAAAGAGTAATGGAATATAATTACTAGGGCTGGGTAAAAAAAAAAATAGATTTCTCGAATTTAATCGATTCTCATTTTTACGAACGGATATCGATTCTTAAATCCCAGGAATCGATTAGTCATCCTGTTTCCAGTTGATGAATGAATGCAACATTGTAGCGTGAATCCCATCCAATAAATCGCAATAATCTTTGTGCTTGTTACTATTGATATGAAACAGTCTCAGATTTCAAATTACGTCCATTTTCTTACAAATTCAAAAACATAAATGCTGTTTTGTTGCTGTGGCGTGAGATCGCTCAAGAGAAGCACATGATCTTCTCTTCCGCCTTAATAACACCAGTTACAGCGCAAAATAAACATGAATGAGCATCTGAAAGTGTGTTAAAAGACAACTTATCGAAGATAGAGTACAACTTATCGAAACCCGTATCATGTCACATGGAGTCGCTCAATCAGTGTTTCAACCGTGGAAAGACGTTAGTAAACAATGTCGTGTAGGGGTGCACGATTCAGAAAATTTCACGATTCGATTCGATACCGATTTTTAGTCTCAAGATTCGATTCAAAATCGATTTTCGATTCAAAAACGATTCTCGATTCAAAAAACGATTCACAGTATGTAAATGTAGTTGACTTTTTCCTGTGTGATTGCAGTAGACATACAATTTAAAAGAAAATAAATAACAAATTAAATGAAGTTTGATATTACTTTGTCTTCATAAAAACTTTTGCAACTAAACAGTGCAAAGTGCCAAGCTTTGGCCATGCAGCTTTCGAATACATTTAATTCAAGTTTAAATTAAAACTTAAATACTTTTTTTTTTTTTACATTTAGCTTTAAAGTGCTGTAGTCAGATTAAACAAACAATACTGCTAAATGTAGTTTAATGAGTAGGCTATTGACGGCAAAATAGGCTACAGAATATTTCGTTCTGTATTGACAGGTGCAATTTTTGAAAATCCAAAAAAAAAAAAAATACAATAAGCCTACATTATATCTGCATTTATGTCAAAACCTAGACTTTCAAACATCAAAATGTCATTTATTAATATGAATATTCGTGTCAAAATGACATATAAACATTCTATTTTGCCTGGAAACGCTTCCAACACGCTTGCGTGTCGCGAGAAAAATAGGCGTTGGTTCTATTTCTAGCATGTACACGTTTTCCGCACGACTCGGGCCACACCTGAGACGCGCGTGTCACGCAGGCTGTGTGCAAGCTCTAACCTGTTAACATGGGAGCCGAAATAAAAACAGACACGCCACAAAGCCAGCCAGCCAGCCAGCCTTCCTTCTGCTCCGCTTCGCTTCTGCTGCACTTCTTCTTTTGGCTATGACAAGAATGTGCAGGCGTAAGTGTGAATTCGATGCAGTGCCATCTATGGGAATGGCAAGCTAAACTCATTTCAGGACAATACCAAAAAATGTATATTTAAAAAAAAAAAAAAAAAAAAAAAAAACAAGAATCGATTTTTGGAATTCTATGAATCGATTTTAAATCGGTAACGTTTGAATCGCGATTCATATGTGAATCGATTTTTTTGCCCACCCCTAATGTCGTGTAACGTCACATTTACCTCAGAAAAACCATATCCAGTGACCATAAACTCGCTAGTCAGCTAGAAATATTAACTCTAGAGAGGAACATTTTGCTAATACATGCACCATATTACATATTCATTATCATTTTTAATGTTCTTCAATATTTAATGCATGTTTGAATAAATCTGGCAGGTTTTTATGACAGCCACCATTTGTTTCAATTTCAAATAACTTTATTATTATAAAAATAAATAAAAGTGTAATTTAAGTGTTTGTATACAAATCAGTACATTTTCACTTTCAATATTATAGTAGGCTAATGAAGGCTAGGCTACAACTGACTCCCATAGTTTACAATAATAGTTAAGAGATTTGTTTTCCTTGAGAAAATTTGCCATGTATTGTCCCTGATATAAAAAAAAAAATCAACATTGAATCGAAATCGAATCGAATTGTGAAATTTGTGTCAATACCCAGCCCTAATAATTACAGTATTTTTCATGATTAAGCTATAGCATTTGTGAATTTATACTAATTGTATTTAGGCTACTGTTTTTCATACAAATACCATAGAAATCACAGTGTAACATTTTACCATGGTATTGAGGTGCTATACACGTGTTTTAACTGTGGTTATCGGGATCCGGATGACCAATGGATAATTTTAACAGACTCAAACAGTCCAAATATTTACATTTTCCCATATAAAAAATTCATTTTTACAGATGTTACGTTTTTTTGTTAATGACCATGAATTTACATCTTCATCCCAAATCAAGCTACTGCTTTTGTCAACTCTACTGTCAAATGTGCATTTCTAAGAGACAAAACATGTAGTAGTATTATTAATATTGCAGCCTGCAGTGCGAACTGTGCTGAAGATACACGTCAAAGTCAGGCGACACAAACCTGTCCTGACCTGAAACAATATCACCTGTTAGCACATGCAGAAACTAAGAAATTCAATTAATTTTGTTATGGAAAAATAACCGGAAAAGTGTAAAGAATTCAAAAATGGTTTAAATGTTGTACCTGAGATTTGTGAAATGTTCACCTGTTTGGAAAGTGTTTCTCATGTTCTGACAATAAAGAGAAGTTTAAAAACAAAATTAACGCTCTGGTTTCTACAATTTCCTCACAAATCTGCCTTTAAACGAAAGATTTGACATTTTTCGTGATAATTATCAATACCGACTGATGGAAATTTTTTATAGTGATAATTTTTTTGGTCCCTACATTCAGTGCAACAGCAAAAACTGTGAGGAAAAAATAAATGTTACATTTGTTTAGAGCTTACACACACACACACACGGTTTCATAGCTAGTCTTAGACTAAAATGCGAAGTTTGAGCTGTTTTAACTGAAAGCATATCTTAAAATAAATCAGTGTCATTGTTAATGTTTCTTTTCTATGGCATGTTTATAAAAGCAACTTAAATCTCCTAAAGGCATAAATCTGGCTTTCACCTGCAAGATGTCTGTGAAAGATCACTTCATCTGGAAAGCATCTGCGGTTTACAAACATCAGATAGATGTCAGTTTTACATGCATTCTCAATCATAAACATCTTAAAGACATCTTCTAAACGTCTATTTGACATCTGACTGGAAACGTCCTATAGACGTATTGCAGATGAGCAAACACTCAAAAAAATACTGTACGTCTTCCAGATGTAAACATGCACATCAAACAGACATCTCCGAGACGTACGTGTGCTATCAGGGTAGAAAAATATGATGTGTAGATTAGTGTTGTCACGATACTAGAATTTCTAACTTCGATACGATACCTTGAAAAATATCGATATTCGATACCATTTTCGATACCACGGAGAAAAAAACTGCCACAATATTAAGGGGGTATTTTTTTTTTACTTAAAGCTAAATATAACAAGTCTAGAACATGACAATGAGGGATATTTTACATGAACAAAAATGTCCTGAGGTAGTGCACTTGTTCAAAAGCATAAATGCTGGTTAATACATTAACGTTATTTGATGAACAGATTTAAACGCAACGCGAAACACTGCTCACTGGATCGACATGAAGTCAAGTCACCTTTATTTATATAGTGCTTTTAACAATAAAGATTGTGTCAAAGCACTTAACAGTATCAAATTGGAGGATAGAGTGTCAGTAATGTATAATAATACGATTAAACATTCAATTTTCAGTTAAAGGCATTTCATTATTGAATTCAGAGATGTCATTGTCTAGCTCAATTTAGTTTAATTAGTATCTGTGTAATCAAATGATAATCGCTAATGAAGGCAAATATTTTTTTTGAATAAAGTTAAATAAGCACAAGTTAATTTACATTTGACCACAGTTAAAATATTTACTTGTCTAAGATTCCTCAGTCAGATTATATTAACTTTAAGAATTACGATGAAAAAACGAGACGACACACACTCATATCAACAACAATACTAGGCCAACTTGGTTAATGTTTCAGAAATGTTAAAACGAGAAGAGTTACCAACCTCTCGAAATTATTTATATAGATTCGGGTGTCGGTCTTTCAGGTGCTTAGCTATATTAGGCCCCGATCACACCTAACGCATTTTTCAGGTTCGAACACGCTAGGCTCACAGCACTGCCCTGATCACACAGATCGAGCACTGCACTGCGTTTGTTATGTTGCTAGGCAACCACTGAAACAGCTGTCCTGTCAGTCAAGTACACGTCAAATCAGCCTTTTATTAACTTTATTTACTTTCTGTTAACATTGTGGTAGTTACAGTTCGTGAAGTCGTTAAGCTCCTGGGTAGGGTTACACCAGCCGTTCGTAAGTTCTTTCATAAAGGTGCATTGCGCAACTTTTCATGTTAAAAATACCCGTTTTCTAACCCATACATGCTTAAACAATTGCCTGATGGGCTGAATGAGCCCTTCTCTGATCACTGCGATTGTCTCTATAATCCTGTACAGTAAAATAAATAAGAGGGATTTGAGACTGGGTGTGACGTCATGCGCGTTCACGGCACGCTCACCTGGCTGTCTGGCAGGTTTGTGTATTCGCCGCCATTCTCCGTAGAAGATGGATTCTAAGAGACCGGCTTGTAGTTAATTTCAAACACCAACGCAAACTCCACGTAAGATAAAAAAAAAGAAAACTTTTGTCTAGTGCAAAAGACAACCTCTGGTTGCAGTTTCGCTTGTCGCCAGAGGGGGCATAGTTCTGCAAAAACTCAGAGACTTGCGCAATGCACCTTTAAATTGGAACGTAAAGTCCACACTAGAGGCTTAGTAACTACTAGCTAGTTTTTAACTAACTCTGAACTTTATTCCGTTGCACCATTTGTTCGTAAGGCAGAACGTAGCTAGTAGGTCGTAAGCTCTCCGTAAAGTAATGCGTAGTCGCATAATATGACGTTTAGCCTCTGATCCAATAGCAGCCTTCAAATACGTGAGCAGATGTTGTGTTGAAATGCTGTGAATTTCAGTTTAAATCCTTCATTCTTTTGTCTCACGTTACTAACGGTAAAAATAAGTTTCCATTAAATACGATAGCCTACTTGATCATGAATAGCAAAAGTGTTTTTATATGTAAATAAGATTCAGAAACTGTATTTGAAATGAAATGAATAAGGATCAATAAATAAATATTGATACAAAAAACATAAGAAATTACGTTTATTGATTATGACTGATATTTGACATGCACAACATGGACCGATGCACACAGCGTTTAGTGTGCTGTTTAGGACGGGTTTGTGTTAAAGAGCCGCTAACAAAGTAATCTTTTCACATAATGTTCTCTCTCTTAAAATGTAAGCGAGTGTAAATGTCAGCATAATCATATATGTCTAAAGAACTGAAGTCTGTCCGGTAAAAGAAGAGCTTATTGATGCAGTTCAGTCTGTCTGATATTTTATTCCATCCGTTACTCCTGATCGGATGCTGCCGTAAGTATTTAGTTTATACGTAGAGTTACGCTTCAACTAAGTTTAATGGTGCAACGTAAAAATATTTAGAAGTGCGCAAGTCGTAACTTAGTGTCCATTTACGTCAAAACTAGGCTAAGTTATAACTTACTCACAGCTGGTGCAACCGGCCCCTGGTAACCCGCGAGAGCACCACAAGTTTATCCTCCATCATCGCACTCTCCGGGCGTTCAAGCAACTAGCTTTCATCACTACAGCGGAAGGCCCGCGAGGCGCAGCAGGCGCATAAACCGCGCAGAACACTCGCTGGAAACCAATTGAAAATAGGCGCCTCTCACTGCAAAAAACGCGTCAGGTGTGATCAGCCCCATTCACTTCACTTTTGCTATTTAACCAGAGCGAATGAGACGAGTGCGCGTGTGGTGTTTGTCAACGCGCCTTTGGAGAGAAGTGAAAGTGACAGCTCGGCTAGTATCGATACTTCGGGAAATTAGTATTGGTACCGTTCAGATATTTCAGACAACACTAGTGTAGATCTTCATTCGGTCTAATAAACCTGCTGATGATTGCGCCATTGTAAAAATATATATATATGCACTGGGTAGTTCAAGGAACTGATCTGATCCGATGTGGATTCTAATCACCGTATAAGGAAGAAATTTATATTTATATGCGATGCAAAAGTCTATGCGCGCTAACCATTACCATAGTAAACATGGTAAATATGAACGCTTGAAGAAATCAGACAAATCATAAAGGCTATCACAATCATGTTTTTATTTGATCAGTCAGTCTCTTTATACCAGACTATCATAAAAAAAAGCAACTCTGGTTTTTCAGGAGCTTCCTCTGTTTCTCTGACTGAAAATATCACTGTACTGGGAGAGATGCTAAAGCTTCTCAGGTCGTGTTTTTGGTGGCATATTTGTAGAAATTATCATTCTTTCTAAATGTGATGTAAATATGTCCTGTACCAAATAAACAGAAACAGATGCGAGTGTGTCCTCTTTCTTTTGTGAAATAATGGTAAACCACTTTATTTCTGTATGACTAATGTGCAATTTTGACACAAATTAATGAATTATGGTCAATAGGCTATCACTTTTTATTGTAAACCTGTGGTAAAACATCAATTCTTGGGTTTTAAATAATCAAGTAAACGATTAAAATGCCAGCAAACGGCCACTTTTATCATGTTAGTTTTGCGATCACACTGTTTCCAGTGATTTCTTTCTGATTAGTTTTCTGATAAAACTTCCATCTGTTGGTGAAATGATGGGTTAGTGTGACGTTGTTCCAGAGAGGCGTGTTACGGGCGTGTTTTAGTGAAGTGAAGTGGAAACGACAGTGGAAACGTAGTGTGTTTTGGGCTTGATGCTCCAGACCCGAGGCTATTAGCCCGGCAAACATTCACAACATTCATTTACTAAACATTCACGAGTGTGCTTACTTCTCACTAGTGACGTGTCGTTCATTTTGAACGAATCTTTATTATGACTCGGGACTACGGAGTTCAACATACAACATACAATTATCAAACTGCAATAAACATTATCTGAAAAATAAAAAAGTTCCATCTTGTTATTGTCCCTGTCCTTCTCTTTTTTATTGTTAAATGTTTCTTGTGCATCTGTGGTGTTTTTGTTATTGTTGTTGTAATTATATATATATATATACACACAGTCAAGTCAAGTCAAGTCAAGTTTATTTGTATAGCGCTTTTCACAATACAGATTGCATCAAAGCAGCTTCACAGTATTAAATTAAAATAATACAACAAAGTTTGTTTCAAGAGGAATTTATTGATTGATAAAATTAAATTAAATATCCCCAAAATATCCCCAACTGAGCAAGCCAAAGGCAACAGTGGCAAGGAACCGAAAAACTCCATCAAGTGACCTAATGGTGTCCTAAAACTCCATCAGGTGCCTTAATGGAGAAAAAAAAAACCTTGGGAGAACCCAGGCTCAGTCGGGGGCCAGTTCTCCTCTGGCATTGGATAGAGGCCGGATTGTAGTTTGAACTGTAGGATTATATGAATGCCTGGCTGAAGAGATGCGACTTTAATCTAGTTTTAAACTGGGAGAGCGAGTCTGAGCAACGAACAGTATCAGGAAGACTATTCCAGAGTTTTGGAGCCAAATGTGAAAATGCTCTCCCTCCTTTGGTGGTTCTGGATATCCTAGGTATGACCAAAAGCCTTGAATTTAGTGATCTCAAAGAGCGCGATGGATTATAGGGCGATAGAAGATCCGTTAAATAGACTGGAGCTAAGCCGTTTAGGGCTTTATAAGTCAGTAGCAATACCTTGTAATTAATACGGAACTTTATAGGTAACCAATGCAGTGATGATAAAATCGGTGTTATATGATCATATTTTCTTGATCTCGTAAGAACTCTAGCGGCGGCATTTTGGACTAACTGTAGCTTGTTTATTGAGGATGCAGGACAACCAGCTAATAAAGCATTACAGTAATCCAGTCTCGAGGTCATGAATGCATGAACTAACTTTTCTGCATCAGAAACTGATAGCATATTACGTAGCTTAGCAATGTTTCTAAGGTGGAAAAAGGCTGTTTTTGTAACATAAGAAATATGATTTTCAAAAGACAGGTTGCAATCGAGTATAACACCCAGGTCTTTTACTGTAGAGGATAAAGTAACAGGACATCCTATGATGTTAAAGTTGTATTGTGCGAGGTTTTGTGGGCGGTTTTTTGAACCGATAAGTATTACCTCTGTCTTGTCTGGATTTAATAAAAGAAAATTACGCGTCATCCAATCTTTTATATCTTTAACACACTCTGTCAATTTGGAAAATGTAGCGTTTTCATCCGGCCGTGATGAAATATATATTTGAGTGTCATCAGCATAACAATGGAAACTAATTCCATGTTTCCTTATAATATTTCCAAGTGGCATCATATATATTGAAAATAACAGAGGGCCTAATGCAGATCCCTGCGGCACTCCATAGTTTACTGGAGTTATGATCGATTTTTCTCCATTTAAATAGACAAAATGGTAGCGGTCAGATAGGTATGATTTGAACCAGCTTAGTGCTTGTCCTTGAACACCAGTATAATTTTGTAGTCGATCTAAGAGTATTGTGTGATCTATAGTATCGAACGCAGCACTAAGATCAAGTAAAACTAGTATTGAGATACAGCCTTGGTCAGAAGCTAAAAGTAAATCATTTGTGATTTTAACGAGCGCAGTTTCAGTGCTATGATGCGGTCTGAATCCAGACTGAAACTTTTCATAGATATCATTTTGTTGCAAGAAAGAGCCCAGTTGAGCGGACACCACTTTTTCTAATATTTTAGACATAAATGGAAGATTTGAAATGGGTCTATAATTTGCTAGATTATTATGATCTAATTGTGGTTTCTTAATGAGAGGTTTTATAACTGCCAGTTTAAATGTTCTTGGAACATGACCTAAAGATAAAGACGAGTTAATAATATTGAGGAGAGGCTCTTCCACTACAGATAACACTTCTTTCAGTAGTTTAGTTGGTATAGGATCTAATAAACATGTTGTTGTTTTAGATGAAGTGATAAGTTTATTTAACTCTTTTTGTTCTATAGTTGTAAAGCACTGTAATTGTTCTTTCGGGGTGATAATTGAAGCTGAATTGTAAGGCGCGATTGAAGATTGAACGTTTATAATTGTGGTTCTGATGCTTTCTATTTTCTCAGTGAAGAAGTTCATGAAATCATTACTACTGAACTGTAACGGGATATTTTGTTCGGGTGACGTCTGTTTATTTGTTAGTCTAGCCACGGTGTTAAATAGAAACCTTGGATTGTTTTGGTTGTTTTCTATTAGTTTGCGGAGGTGCTCAGCCCTGGCAGCTTTTAGGGCCTTTTTATAACGTGACATACTGTCTTTCCACGCGATTCTAAAGACCTCTAAATTAGTTTGTTTCCATTTACGCTCTAAAATACGGGTTTCTCTCTTTAAAACATGCGTAGTATTGTTATACCATGGTGCTTTATTTTTCTCTCTGACCTTTTTTAATTTAATAGGTGCAACCACATCCAATGTTCTAGAGAGAATGGTGCTCATAGTGCTAGTTAGTTCTTCTAGTTCATCTGTTTGTTTGGGTTCAGGCAGCAGCTGAGACAGATTAGATAAGCAATTTGAGAAATGATCTATGGTGGATGGGAGGATTGTTCTGCCTGGTTGATAACGCGACGCCGCATGACATATTACAGCAGTACGTAATATGCAAGTTACCATGTAGTGATCAGTGACTTCATCACTTTGTGGAATGATATCTATATCGGTTGGATCGGTTCCATGTGATATAATTAAATCGAGTGTATGATTAAGACGATGTGTTGGTCCGGTGACGTTTTGCTTGACCCCAAATGAATTTAATAAATCTGTAAACGCAGCCCCTAACGCATCATTTGGATTATCTACGTGTATGTTAAAATCTCCAACAATTAATGCTTTATCGACATTGACTAATAGGTCTGAGAGAAAATCTGCAAACTCTTTTAGGAAATCAGCGTAAGGCCCTGGCGGTCTATATACGGTAGCCAAGGCTAGAGATAATAGGGATGTTTTTCTAACATCTAAGAGCGTAACATTTAGTACAAGTACTTCAAATGAAATAAACTTATAACCCGTTTTCTGAGTAACATTTAGAATATCTTTATAAATGGTTGCAACACCTCCGCCACGGCCAATCAGACGGGGCTCATGCTTATAACAGTATCCAGGAGGAGTAGACTCATTAATACCGAAATAATCATTTGGTTTAAGCCAGGTTTCAGTAAGGCAAAGTACATCGAAGCTATTATCTGTGACTATTTCATTTACAATAACTGCCTTAGGTGTGAGTGATCTAATGTTTAGAAGACCTAGCCTATAGACACAGTATAGGCCAAAAGTTTGGACACATTACTATTTTTAATGTTTTTGAAAGAAGTTTCTTCTGCTCTTCAAGCCTACATTTATTTGATCAAAAATACAGAATTTTTTTTAATATTGTGATATATTATTACAACTTAAAATAATTGGTTTTCAATGTATTATACTTTAAATGATCATTTATTCCTGTGATGCAAAGCTGAATTTTCAGGATCATTACTTTAGAAATCATTCTTATATGATGATTCATTATCAAAGTTGGAAACAGTTCTGCTGCTTAATATTTTTTCATAACCTGTGATACTTTTTTAGGATACTTTGATGAATAAAAAGTAAAAATAATAATTATAAAAAAAACAAATTTAAAAAAGAAGCAAATGATTTAAAAATAGAAATCTTTTGTAACAACAATATACACTACTGGTCAGTCATTTGGGGTCAGTCTTTTTTCTTTTTTTTTCTTTAAAAAAAATAAATAAATCAATACTTTTATTCAGCAAGGATGTGTTAAATTGATAAAAAGTGATAGTAAAGAAGATTTATATTATTAGAAAATTTTGTTTTGTTTTGAATAAATGCAGTTCTTTTTAACCTTTTATTCATCAAATATATTAGGCAGCAGAACTGTGTCCAACACTCATAATAAATCAGAATATTAGAATGATTTCTAAACTGGATGACACAAATTCAGCTTTACATCACAGGAATAAATTATTTAGTTATTTTCTAACTAAAACAACTAGCCTAAATGAACTTGAAGCTTTATTAATTTTCTTCAGTCTCATTAATGAAAAATCATGAATAAACAATGTTCTTCACTAACCCACGTTATAAAACGTGGTTTCTAATGATATACTTGTTTCTTCTGACTAGTTGTCGCAATATAATCATTCAAATCGTGGATGTTGCTTAATGTTTATTTCGTATGTTTATCTGTCGTGCCACATTAAAGAGCGCGAAAACGACAAATATTAAAATTATTACAATAACACAAAACTAAATTCAATCATTTGATACTTGCATTTAATGCAAAATAATGCTTTGGTTTACTCCACAAATAATGGTTAAGTCCTATTCACGGATAAACATAGATAGATCTTGGGATTTAGGGATCGAGATCGTTCAGATGAAGTTTGTGTCGGGAAATGATGATTTTACTCACCAATTCAGTCGATCACAGTCCAGACACAAGTTTGCGTTCATAGCCTCCTTCTTCTTTTACTTTTGTGGTACGTGACAAATCAACTTGACATCAGTGCATTTTCGCCCCCGACTGGACTGGAGTGTTAAAATCAAATAGTGCAGAGTTCTGTAAGAGAGGTAAATAAACTTAGGTCTATATGAATGTAAAAATATATATTTTTAGGTCTTTTAAATAGGACAAATACGTATTTATAAATTAGAAATCATGTAGTGAATTAAGTGAATAAAAGCTTATTTATTTAGATTTATGTTATTGCAAAATGTGTACATCAAATTAGCGCTACTCTTAAATGACTCTTAAACTCTTAAGTGACATGTGGCAATTAATAACCTGCAGTATATATTATAACTCCAAACAGAGAAACAAGCATAGCGTAGAAACAATAGAAGACAACCAACAAACCGCACTGTTTCCCCCAACAATTTGCTTAAAGATTGTAATTAAAAATGCTATAAAAAAAAGCATGGATGAATTGTTCACAGTAAAATCATCAGGTCATTTGTCATGTCACTTTAATCACTGATTGTGTAACGTGGACAAGAGTGTTTTAGGAGTGCCCAGATGACAGGAATAAATGTGGAAAAACAACACTCATAGACAATAGTTGGAAATCCCATACGTTTTTATTCGTAGCTTCAGTGGAAGTTTGTGGGGAGAACAATACAACAGACGCACTCTGGCAGTGTTACAAATAAATAAGAATAAAAGAATCAGGATTCTTTGGAGCAGAGTATGGAAGAGCAGTCCTCTATATCATCAGCGTATACGCCACACAGACACAGCGCATGACATCAAAGGAGGCGTCTTAAAGGTATATAACAAATCAGGTAGCCGTTATAAAGAGCCTAAGGGCCGCTACATAGTCAACGCGAGTAACGCGAGAAAGCAACGCGAGCGACGCGCTCCCTTTCATAGTCTAAACAGTGGACGCAAGCAGACGCAAGCGTCACGGGCGATGCGTGAAATGCAATACACCGCTCACGCAACAGGGGGTAGTAAAGTCATAGTAGAGTCATAGCTCTGAACGCCCGTCTATTCGGCTTCAAACGCTTGCTTTTATCATAGACAGTATATAAACTGGACACAGCGACCCCATAGGTTTCAACGGAGAGAAGTGAAGCATATTAGAAGCCCTCACTTCCTGATGGCTGAGCGTACTGCGCAGACTCAAACTGAGCTTGACGACGTGGATGTGACGTGAGCAGCCTGCCTGACAGTTGTAAGTTTTCTAGTAGCTGTGCCGAGAGAAATCTGAACCATTCCCTTCCGAATCTCGCAGAGACGGAGAGCGTGAGTAGGAGGTGTCCATGAGCTAGGAGCAGGAGCAACGTCATGACTCTCTATGGGCCTCTCCCTTGACTTTATCGGACTTTTTGCCTCCACGTCCCCCCGATTGACTGCGAGCTTCTCTTCCTGTCTATACGGTAATTTCCAGAGAGTCGCGTGGTTATGACGCAATCGTTAGCCTACTTTTACAAAAACTGCTTCTACGGGGCCATAACGTAAGATACAAGGTAATGGAGCCTTTTATACATTGTCATGTTTCTTTAGAAATAAACAATGGACAAATGGAGTCTTTAAACGCCTCAGATGTAAAGTTATTCGCTGTCAAAGTGACGCCAAAATGAATGGGAGTCAATGGGATGCTAACAGCAGGTGAAGGCTTGTCAGCTAATGGCGGCTAATGGCGGCTCCCGGGGGTGGTACGGAAATCGAGCGCTCGATTATTCCCCTGGCTTTTATATGCGCGACCTATTCGCTTTGGACACGCGAATGGATTCAAATGTTCAAGCGTTGAAATAGACGTGATAGACCCGAATTTGACGCTCTATTCGCGTTTGGTGTGAACGCAGCATAATAACAGGCTGCGATGTCAAGATTGCAATGCTGGAATGTGTGTGTGTGTGTGTGTGTGTGTGTGTGTGTGTGTGCTTTTGTCAAACTGTAAACTGTCACCCAACCAAAAATCACACACACGTTGTAGAGGAGATGTGTATAAGTTTGTATAATTTTTCCTCTTCGCCCGCCATTGTATTCAAACCTTCTTCTGTAAACATAATATACTTGAATTAATGTACAATACTTGCAATGTCGCCCCCACCGACAACGCATAGTATTGCGTGCATCGGCGCGGCGCGTATCAAAAACTAGGACGACACATTTGGCAACGCATCGACGCATAATGGCGGCCGAAGCGTAGCGATGCGCAGCCGCGGACGCGTATGCGTACCGATGCGTTGACTATGTAAGAGCCCTAAGTCCCTCACCTTCCACTGGACCACCATGGGACCTTATTTCGGAACAATATTGTATGGTAGTCAATGGCGAGAGACAACAAATATTTTGATCTTGTTTGAATTGTGCCTTGAATTACACATATGATGTTTGTCAATTTAAAAGATAATTATGAAAGTCAAGAAAGTCGCAGTTTGTCATAAAACAGAAGAGAAACATTTAGTTTTATGTGAAAATCGTTCAATGAACCACATCTCTCGTCTCGCACTATGTAGTTGTAGTCTTTGTAATTATGTATTTTCACAGTCTTATACCTCAACAGTTTTACATCAAACTGCGACTTTCTTGACTTTAAAATGTATCTTTTAAATTGACAAACATCATATGTGTAATTCAGGGCACAATTCAAACCAGATCAAAATATTTGTTGTCTCTCGCCATTGACTACCATACAATATTTTTCCGAAATAAGGTCCCATGGTGGTCCAGCGGAAGGGGAGGGACTTAGGCTCTCTATATAACAAATCAGGTAGCCGTTACAATTGACCCTTCGCAGTGAGTTTGATTGACAGGCGATCAGACCAATCATAATCCGCCATCGGCCGACTCGCCATTTTTGTCCGACAAAGCAGTCAAGAGAGTTAGTAGATTAACGTTGGAGGATTTGAACTTGAAAAACAGAGTGTATTGAAGTCTTTCCGCGGTTAAAACAACATTCCTTCTGATGTTCATTGATGTTTATTTGATGCTATAAATGAACTAGAAGGAAGAGATGATCGGTTCACGAGCAGCTTTAACTCTAAAGGCTCTACAGCGATCTCTCAGACACATTAAAGAGACACAAAACGGTATTTATTGTTTCAATTTCTTTAAAAAATGACCAAATGTGAAAGTTGAGCCTTTGTTTCACATCAACCGTAAACCGTCCTGTGTGTCAGTGTGTTGTCAGTGTCCTCTCTGCTCCGCGATGTGTTTTTCACTGTGTGTGTGAGAGAGGCGTGGCTTGTCGGACATAGCAACAGTAACTAAAGGGGGCGGGGCTTTGCGAACGGTCAGTTGACTGAAGTGATTTTGATAGAGCGCTTCCAGCAACACGGCACTCGTTCAGCCTAAATATAGAATATCCACGTTTCAGTACATGTGAATCTCACAACTCCCAATTCACAACTATTACAGAAATGGTTTCTCTCCAGTGTGGATCCTCTCGTGTGTTTTCAGGGCATTTGTATAAGTGAATCTCTTGTCGCAGTGTGAACACTTGTAAGGTTTCTCTCCAGTGTGAATCCTCTGATGCCGTTTCAGTACAGCGTATGTTGTAAAGGACTTCCAGCAATTAAAACACACATGATCCCGCACAACAGATATGCATTTTCATATGCCCTTTTAAAGAGTGTTTTCGCATAAAACTCTTTCCTCACGAAGGACACACGTGAGGCTTCTCCTTCATATGAGTGAGCCGGTGTTTTTTCAGATGCCTCGCCGAAGCAAACGTTTTACTGCGCTGATCGCAGCTGACTGACTTTCTTCCAGAGTGAGTTTCTAGATGAACTTTCTGATATTTCCTTATTCTGAAACTCTTTCCGCACTGAACTCATTTGTGCGGCTTTTCTTCACTGTGGATTTTCATGTGAGACTTGAGCGTTTTTTTATGTGCTGATCTCGTCCCAAACAGATCGCAGATCATGAAGAGCCTCTCTCCAGAGTGAACTTTCGTGTGACGACTCAGGTCATTTTCAGATGTGAAACTCGTCACATGTGAACTCTCTGTCTTCAGCATGAGTTTTTATGTGCTTTGTTTACATGCAAAACCCTTTCCACATGGGTCAAATGTTAACAGTTTCTCTTTAGAAGGAGTAATCATGTGCTCCCTAAGACTTCTTTTATACGCGAAACTCTTTCCACACCGAGGGCAGGCGAACGACTTCTTTGTTTCTGTCTTTTCAGTCTGTGAGAGTCAAAGATTTTTCTCCAGCGATGAAATGTTTCGATTTCGAATTCGATATGAATTCGATTCTTTACTTTTAAAATAAGTTTTTCTTATTTCTTTACTTTTTTCTAAAATAACCATAATAAATCATCTTAAATTAAATGTACAGCGAAATGTATCAGGAATAAACACCAACCTCTTTGTTCTTCAGTGTGTTTCATTCTGCAGTGTTCTGGATCTCTCATGTTCTCACTGTCCTTCAATAAACTCTGTCTTTGCAGATTTCAGCTCTTCCTGATGGTTTGATGCTCGTCTTCACTTGTAGCTGATGGGAATATTCCAGCATTTATTGGTGAATTGCAGTGGGAGGAGCTTCACTGAAGGAGGAGGAGCTTACCTGAAGGAGGAGGAGCTTTGCTGAAGGAGGAGGAGCAGATCTGACAAAATCAAGAAGAAATCACTTACTGAGTTTATGTTTTTATACTAATTCACACATTTTAATTATTTATGGTCACATATCTACATTTACATTTAGTCATTTAGCAGACGCTTTTATCCAAAGCGACTTACAAATTAGGACTAAATTAAGCGAGTCATAATGAAGAGGCAAAAACAACGCAAGAAGTGCTCAAATACAAAGTGCAGGCATTGTTCAGAGTAGCATAAGCCTGATAAGGGAGGATTAAGGGAAAAGGAAAGGAATTATTATTATTATTTTATTATTAGGATAAGTGCTCACGGAAGAGATGGGTTTTCAGCTGTCTTTTGAAAGTTGTCAGGGATTCTGCATTCCGGATGAGGGTGGGGAGAGCGTTCCACCAGCATGGAACTGTGAATGAGAATGTTCTGGAAAGTGATTTTGTGGCTCTCTGTGATGGAACCACGAGACGTCGCTCGTTGACCGATCGTAGGCTTCTGGTAGGGATGTAGACTCGTAGGAGTGAGTGAAAGTAGGAGGGAGCTGAGCCTGTGACAGATCTGTAAGCAAGCGTCAATGCCTTGAACTTGATGCGAGCAGCGAGAGGTAGCCAGTGTAGAGAGATGAACAGAGGAGTGACGTGGGCCCTTTTGGGCTCGTTGAAGACAAGACGAGCTGCAGCGTTCTGAATCATCTGTAGGGGTTTAGTTGCACATGATGGAAGTCCAGCCAGAAGAGCATTGCAGTAGTCAAGCCTAGAGATGACCAGGGCCTGGACGAGAAGTTGTGTTGCATGCTCAGTTAGGAAAGGCCTGATCTTCCTTTTTTTTTTGTGAACAATTTTTTTTAATTTAGTTTCATACAAACAAACAAACAGAAAATAGAATAAACAGGGCATATACATGCACAGAAAATACATTATACACCCCCACATTCCCTCACTCGCTCAAACCAAAAACTACGTACACACACCCGCCCACACACACACACACACACACACACAAACAATACAAACAGAACCCCCCCTCCTCTACCCTCCCTACTGAGTGATCTACCATATTTCCCTCCCCCTCCTGGCAAGAGATTTAGTAACTTGAAGAGCTTCTGACCAATATCTCATGGTCTTTTCCTTAGCACCATGAGACCGTGCCACAGAGAGCTCCAAAGTAAGAATATCTAACAGCAAATTCCACCAATGATGTAATGAAAGAGTATGTGGTGGTTTCCACCGTATAACCAGGATTTTCTTTGCAGCAGTTAGGCCAGAAAGCCAAATTCTTTTTTCATGCACAGACATAGGAACCCGAGAGTTATCATTTAACAAGCATAATATAGGACAACAAGGAATCTCTTTACTGATAATTTCAGATAAAGATTTAGTAACTTGTAACCAAAAGGACTGTACTTCAGAGCATTCCCAAAACATATGAAGAAAAGTACCTACACTGCCCTGTGAACACAGCTGACAGAGAGGAGATGACTCTAACTTAATCAGATGTCTGATTCTGGGCGTTAAATAAGTTCTATATACAAATCTTAAGGGAATGGATCGATGATTAGGATTTTTTGATGCTTGGTTAATATTATTCCAAATAGTTTTCCAAGCTATTGTAGGGGAAATGAAATCATAATCATTTTGCCAAGTTGTTTGAATTGTAATTAGTTTATAAGAACTTTGCATTATTTGAGAATACATTGTGGAAACAATTCCCTTAGTGTTTACGTTGTACAGTTGATTTGTAAAATCATGTTTTGGAAGTTTACATTCCCATGGGACTCCATATGCCTTTAAGGCAGAACGAAGCTGAAAATATATATAAAAAAAGAAAATCCAGGTAAATTATAGCTTTCCTTCAAATCTTGAAATGTACGAAGACCATTAGTGTTGAAAAACTGTCCAAGTAGATAAATTCCATTATTCGCCCATATTGGGTAGGCCACTGTCCGATCCCCTGGCAATAAATTATGATTATGAAATATTGGCGTATGGTAATGCCACTTTTTTTAATAATCAGTATTGTTAGTCGCAAGCTTCCAGATTAGTAAAAGATTAAAAATAATAGGCCCGAAACGCATTTTGGCTTGTTTTAAAGGAACTTCTGCATAAATTAGATCTTGTAATCTATACGGATAAACTAATTTCTCTTCCAGAGAGCGCCAACAAACAGATTTTGTGGGGTCTAGCCAAGATTTTATAGTGCGCAATACGAAACACCAATGATAGACTTTAAAATTTGGGACTCCCCAACCTCCGGCTAATTTTTCTCTCTGAAGAGTTGTAAGTTTAATCTTTGGTCTTTTGTTATTCCAGATAAAACCAGTGATTAAACTATGTAAACTACCCCAGTACTCAATCTGTGGACTCAAAGGCAACATAAAGCTAACAAAATTTACTTGCGGTAACACCATCATTTTTATAACAGAAATCCTAGCATCAAAAGATATACTGTAGGCCTTGACATCCAATTCCCCAAATCTTTTTTGATTTTTTCCAAAACTTTTATATAGTTCTTACTAACTGTAGATTCTAAAGTTGGAAAAATATCAATTCCTAAATATTTAAATTGATTCACAATTGGGATCTTAATTTGAGTTAAATCATCGCCAGAGCTACTTAGGGGAAAGAGAGCAGATTTTTGCCAGTTTATTTTATATCCTGAGATACTACTAAAGTCTGAAAATAGCTTCAGGACATGAGGAAGCGACTGCGAGATTTTACTAATAAAGAGAAGCACATCATCTGCATAAACTGATATATGGTGAATAGTGGAGTTTATTATGATGGGTAAAATATTTGTAGATTGACGTACTTTTTGAGCAAGAGGTTCAAGAGATAGAATAAATAATAACGGAGACAGTGGGCATCCCTGGCGAGAACCTCTAGAAATTGTAAAATGTGAGGAGCAAATATTGCCAGATAACACCATTGCACATGGATTTGCGTACAAAACTTTAATATTCTTAATAAATTGTTCACCAAGCCCCATGTGATCTAATAAAGCCATGTGATCTAAGTAATCCCATTCAAGTCTATCGAAAGCCTTTTCTGCGTCAAGCGTTAAAATTCCACATGACGTCAGAAAATCGGAGGTGAAATAGAGGATGTGCAATAATCTTCTCATATTGTCTGAACTAAAACGACCCCTTCACAAAGCCTGTTTGATCACAATGAATAAGATTCTCAAGATGTTGATTTAGACGGCGCACTAATACTTTGGCATATATCTTCATATCAACATTAATTAATGATATAGGACGATAACTAGCACAGAACATTGAATCTTTATGTTTTTTGAGAAGTAGAGATATTAATGTTGTATTTGTTTGTCTTAAAAAATAACCTCTTCTAATAGATGTATTTATCATTTCCAGGAGCATGGGACCTAATTCAGACCAAAAAGTACTATAAATCTCAATGGGAATACCGTCTGGTCCAGGAGATTTTCCCGACTTAATTTCTTGTACTGAATCCCATAATTCTTCTAAGGAAATATTTTCTCCTAAATTGACTGCTTCTGTTTCAGATAGTTTCCTTATATTTACATCGGTAAAGAAATTCTGAAATCTCTCTTTATTGAAGATTTTTATAAAAACAAACGAGGGTTGCATTAATTTCTATTGGAGTAGTTACTATATTTCCATCTGAAGATTGTATTGCAGAAATGCAAGCCCGCCGTTCGTTAGAGCGAAGCCGAAGGGCTAGCTGATGTGAGGGCCTGCTACCATTAAAGTAATGATGTTCTCTGGATTTTTGAATTAGAAACTCAGCTTTTTCTCTAAATAATGAATTAAGCTCACTTTTCACCAGACTAAGCTGACCTGTTCGTAAAGAAGCAAAGGAGTTCTGTTGTGCTCTTTCCATTGATGCCAACTGTTTCTCCAACTCAACAATTCTTTGCTGACGAGAGCGATTTTGAAAGGAAGCAAATGATGTGACATTATCTTTTATAAACCCTTTAGTCGCCTCCCAAATAAACCTGAAATCTTCCACTGAGTCCTTATTAAAAGAAAGAAATTCACTTAATTTAGATTTGAATTGAAAACAAAATTCGTTATTTGATATTAAAGTGGTATTAAACCTCCAACGGGGTGCTTTTTGTTTGGTATATGGTTAATATAAAATTTGCAACTAAATACGTTAATCTAAAGAAACTAAAATATAATCTATTCTTGAATATGATTTATGTCTGTTGGAAAAAAAAAGTATACTCTTTGGCCACTGGATTATAGAATCTCCATAAGTCTGACAAATTAAGATCCAACATGCATTGTTGCAAAGCCTTGGAACAGGATAACTGGGAACTGCTTGCTAAAGGATTTGATTTATCCAACATCGGATTTATTATAGTATTCATATCAGCTCCAATAAATAAATAATACTCTGACAAATTCATCAGCATATTTGTTAATATTGAAAAGAATGTTTTATCATAGTTAGCTGGAGCATAGGCACTGACAAAAACAACTTTCAAATGAGAAATATCTGCTTTAATATAAGCAATCCTACCTTCCATATCATTGCCCATGTCAATAATGTTTATATTTAATGAGCGTCTGATTACAACTAGCACACCTTTTGTTTTATCATCTGCTGAAGATGAAGCTACAACTTCATATTTGGCATTACTAAAACTGTTCACAGACTCCTTTGTAAGATGTGATTCCTGAATCAGTGCTATATCAATATGTTTACTATCTATGTACTCCAGACAGGCAGTTCTCTTAGTTATCCTATTCAAACCTTGTACATTCCATGATATTACAGAAAGATTAGTCATTAGTGTCAAAAGGAAATGTAAAACATTTAACTGTAATCAAAGACCACCACTTTATTTGTGCATAAATGCTGTGTAAAATATCAATATACTTGCCAGGCCAACTTTCCAGTAGATCACTCAATCCCCTCCCCATCCCTCTATCTATATTATCTTCCATGATTAGTGGATGGAGAGTTGTGCTCCTGTGAGCACCTATTTCCCCTTCTTACAGCCACCAAAACTTGGGGAAAAAAAAGAATAACATCAACAATTATGCATGCTTATTAAATTAACAAAAGAAAGTAGGCTGTTCATTAAGGTCATATATATCCACATCAATCTAAAAATAGTAATTAAACCCACTTATCTTTGTTAACTTTCAAAACAATAATTCCTATATTTCCCATCTCTGTTTGTAGTCTAACCTACGAATTACTTCATTTGGAACATCTTTTATTATCCAGTCCAAAATAATTGTAATAAACAAAGGAGAAAAAGGAAAAGGGGATCAGCCTACTTGGCAGATTCACTGTTATCCTGAGGCAGGGAACTGATCATCTCTGACCCAACTGCCCCATCATCCGAGCCCAATAAGTGGTCCAGATTGAGGCTGTTCGCAAATTCGCCTCCTTCTGCACATTTGAACAGCATGACTTCTTTTCCGATGGTTACCTTGAGAGTTGCTGGATGAAGTAGAAAATTAGCGATGCCCTCTTTTGTCAACCTGTTGCGTATGTCGCCTAAAACTTTCCTCCTAAGTGCCGTGTGTTTGCTGTAATCCACAAAAAACCGCAGCTCTTTTCCCGCATACATGATTGGTTTCACCCGTCGGGCTTCTTTTAGTATCGCCACTCTCGTACTGTATCGCAGACATTTGAAGATCATAGTTCGTGGATGGCCAACATGATTTCCACTGTATATTCGGTGTCCATATTCCAAATCCAGTGGCCTATCCTTGAAAGCAGGTATCCATAGCGGGAGATGAGTTGAAAGAAACTGCAGTACATTACTGCCTTCTGCTCCTTCCTTCAATCCACTGATTCGTGCCCGGTCCTCCTGGTCCACCAGCCTCAATGTGAGTTTTTCAATTTGGCTGTGGCACTCTTCAATAGATCCGGTGAGGCTTTTTTGTTCTTTTTGAAGTGTATTAGTTGCTAAAATACACTGCTTAAGTTTTATATCATTTTCTTTGGTCTGTTCTTTCAGTACGTTCAGACTGATAGAGAGAGCCGACAGTTCCGATCGAAGTGTGGAAATACCTTCCGAGATGTCGGACTTCAATTCTGTTCGTAGATTCCGGATTTCTCCTTGCAATGTTCCAGTAAAAGAAGCCGATTGTTCACTCACGGCAGTCTGAATAGCCTCGACAATGTCTTCAAATTTTGTCGGAGTACGGCCTGAACGTAACATCGTTCAAAGGCAAAAGCGCGGGCCACGTGAGCGTAATGTTTGTTAGTAGATTAGCAGTCCTTAAATCCGCCGTCAATACAATAAAACGGCAATCGACTTTCAGCAGGTTTTATATTATGTCATCTTCCTTATCCGTTGTTTCTTTTTAATGCATAATTTTTATATCTAAAGTTGTTTGGCTGTTTGAAGGGTTGAAGGCGCTCAGTGGCGTTCCGCCATCACCGAAAGGCCTGATCTTCCTGATGTTGTGCAGTGCAAACCTGCATGATCGATCTGTCTTTGAAATGTGATCTGTGGAGGTCAGCTGGTCATCAAATGTTACTCCAAGATTTCTGACCGACCTTGATGGGGTGATTGATGATGAATCTAGCTGGATAGTGAAGTCGTGCTGTAGAGATGGATTGGCAGGGAGGACGATATCTATTGTCATGACCTGGCTCTAAAGCCAAGATAAAAATAGAAGGACGCAGTTTTAAACCACAAAAAATGAAATTTATTAACTAAACAAAAACACCATTACAACAACTAACGTAACATAATACAACCATGAAGTGTGAAAGTCAGTAAGGTCAGTAGAGTGAGGTGCATGTTTGGATGAATGGAATGTATGCTGTTGCGTGTTGCATGAACAAAACAATTAATGCACGGGAGAGAGGGGCTCTACTGGAACAAGGAGAGTGGTAGGTTTATGAAGGCGTGAAACACCTGGGTCCAGGTGTCCCCAATCTCACTGACAAGCTATAGCCACGCCCCCTGCAACACAGAACAAACCAGACACAAGGAAACAGGCCAGGCCATCAGGCCGTCACACTATCTATCTAGAGTAAGTAACTTTTAAGTAAATTAATGGAAAAGTGTCAACCTCATACTTTATTCCTACATTTATCTTACCTCTCATTAACATATTGGCAAAGAATTTTATAAAAAAAAAAAGAAGTACAACAATTAAAGGGATAGTTCACCCAAAAATGAAAATTCTGTCATCATTTACTCACCCTCAAGTTGTTCCAAACCTGTATGAGTTTCTTTGTTCTGCTGAACACAAAGGAAGATATTTGGAAGAATGTTTGTAATCAACAGATCTCGGTCCCCATTGACTTCCATAGTAGGAAAAAAATATACTACGGTAGTCAATGGGGACCGAGATCTGTTGATTACAAACATTCTTCCAAATATCTTCCTTTGTGTTCAGCAGAACAAAGAAACTCATACAGGTTTGGAACAACTTGAGGGTGAGTAAATGATGACAGAATTGTCATTTTTGGGTGAACTATCCCTTTAACAGACACCAAATATATGTAAGAATAAAGATGAAAGAATCAAACTTAGAAAAATACATTTAGAGATTTGCAAGAAACAAATAAAGCACCAAGTGAGTTTTTTGTTGATTTTTTGTTTATCATATTTTATATGAAACGTGTTTAAATCTAGATTATTGAAATAAACAGTGTAATGAAACTTACCTATATCTTGCAGATGTCACAATAGCTGATCGTGTCGTTTGCTCAAATCTGTTGACAATAAAATGAGCTTAATGTGGCAATTTACAGATCTGAAGACATCAGCATTATGAATGAGGAGAAAACAGGATCTATTGACATGAAATAAAGAGGCTTTTCAGCTGCTCTGATAATAGTGATGAGCCATAGACTATCAATACTCATTCAACAAGCCATTCAGGATCAGCAGATTATCTCACTTTATTATAAGTATTTGCTGCTAGAAACAGATTGTTTGAGTCAGAATATCTGCTGAAAGACTATTAAAATGCTTTAAAATGTCTATTATTTCTCAAATGACAGAAAACATAGTAATAATATAAAGACAGACACTATGACACCCATCTTTATCAACCATTGTAATTTGTCTATATGAATCTAAATATAGTTTGATTTCCTAATAACAACAAAGTAGTTCGCTAACATCTTACCGTTTTGTATGTGAAGAGAAACCAAATCATGAAGACTGTATTTTAGTTAGCAGACACACGAATCGCGCCGAACATGATGGAAACTATTCAGAAACTAAAAATGTTGCTTAAACAAATGAAATATCGTGGAACTGTTCACCCCAGAAGCCATTTGGGACAGGGCCCGAGACTTTGTTAAAGTGGACGGTATAGTCGATTGCGTCACTTCCAAATGGGTCCTACAAATGTGGCCTTTGTTTCATATGAAAGATGGTTTGGTTTGAAGATGAATAAAATGTGTTTGACGTAAACTTGCAGCTATCAGAGCAGAAACGAAAGCTGCTGCTCTCCGTATATTTTTCTGGTCATGTTCACATGCAAATTGCATGAGCTTATTTTGTCCATTAGTTTGAAAGCCCGTATATTTACCTGCCCATAGACCATCCCTTTAAAAAAATCTGAACAAAAGTCGTTGAAAGTGGACAAAAGAGATGGATTTGAATCACCAGGTGTAAACGGGAATGGGAACCTTGTATACTTTTTATATCCAATCGACCAGAACACGCCTTAATACCAGGTGTAAACAGAGCCTTACAATCTTCTTTAATCCCTTCCTTGACCATGTGACTGAATCCAAATGTGAGACATTTAAACTGACCAATCAGCAGATTACAGCTTCCCGAATCATACTAAAGGTGTGACATTTAGCAATATTTTTCTGTGCGTGAGAAAATGGATGTGCGGCGTGAGAGCGTGTGAAAAGTGTCAATAGCGTGGAATGCGTGACAGTTGGCAGCTCTGTTGAAGTTTTTAAACCCAAAGCTTACTATGAATGGCACAGCAGCCAGTGGCCGGTGCAGTCGACATGTTTGTTGTCCTCTCATGTGTGGCCGCGCGCAGCAGTTACGTAGGCAGTTTATAGGTAACGGAGGGAGGGGAATAACAGCGAGCTTGTCAGACGTTTTCCTAATAATAAACATTGTTCACGAGTCCCGCAGCTCGAGTCCGAGTCGAGTCTGAAGTCTGTCGAGGACGAGTCTCAAGTCGAGTCTGAAGTCACGCTGTGTGCGACTTAGGGTGTACTCACACTAGCCAGTTTGAACCGTGCCCGAGTGCGTTTGACCACCAAAGCGCGGTTCGTTTGACTAGTGTGAGTGCTCCGAACCGTGCCCGGGCGCGGCTCGATTAGCCGGCCCTGGCCCGCTTGGAAGAGGTGGGCCAGAGCACGGTTCAGTTGGACTCGGGCGCGGTTCGCATGCAGTGTGAGCGCTAACCGTGCTGGACTCCATTGTGTTCAGTGAGAGCGCCGCTCTTCCTGTTTATCCCGAAACCGTCGCACCATAATGAAGTAAGCGTGCTCCGGCACGAATGCTGAAACCCTATGTGAGTGCAGGCCAGAGGGGGAGTGGGGAGGGGGGACAATCGTACTCGGGCCCGGTTCATGGCAACCGTGCCTAGTGTGAGTACACCCTTAAGTCGCACTCGAGTCCGAGTCTCAAACTCGAGTCCCCATCTCTGACACACACACATCTTGGCCAACAGGGCCCGTATTTATCAAGCTTCTCAAAGTGACATTTTAGTCTTAAGTGCTGAGAATTCATGAAATTTACTCCTACTTTCAAATTCAAGTATAAAAGGAAGTTATCAAATTTCTTAAAGCTAAGAATAACTCTTACTCTCCCAGTTAAGACAGTTTGAGAAGTCTCTCAAGTGGTTAAGAGTTGCCAGTCGGCCTTGTGATGCGACAGAGACAGAGACGTGTGCCAATCTTTCAGGAGAGGAAGAATGTTTTAAATGTTTGACGACGAGCAGTAAATCAGACGGTATCGTTTATATATCATGCAATTTAGACGCGAAAATGTGATACGTACTTTATGGCGTGTAATACGCATGTACCCCACACCACTAATCCTACCCAAGGGGTTTACAGTACGTATCATATTAATATAATGCGTATAAATTGCATGATAAACAATGCGTGCTATAGAGAAGCATTTCATTTTGTGGTCGTTTCATCTGACCTGCGGCCGTATGTCTTGGATACTCGGGTGAAGAGGGGGCGGAGCTGTCAACTGATCACCGCCTGGTGGTGAGTTGGATCCGATGGCGGGGGAGGAAGCTGGACAGACTCAGCAGACCCAAGCGTACTGTGAGGGTCTGCTGGGAAAGTTTGGCCGAGTCTCCTGTCAGAGAGATCTTCAACTCCCACCTCCGGCAGAGCTTCAACCGGATCCCGAGGGAGACTATAGATATTGAGTCCAAGTGGACCATGTTCTCCACCTCCATTGTTGACGCGGCCGCTCAGAGCTGTGGCCGTAAGGTCTCCGGTGCCTGTCGAGACGGCAATCCCCGAACCCGGTGGTGGACACCGGAAGTAAAGGATGCCGTCAAGCTGAAGGAGTCCTATCAGGCCTGGTTGGCTTGTGGGACTCCTGAGGCAGCTGACGGGTACCGGCAGGCCAAGCGAACTGCAGCCCAGGTGGTTGTGGAGGCAAAATCTCGGGCCTGGGAGGAGTTCGGTGAGGCCATGGAAAAGGACTATCGGCTGGCCTCGAAGAGATTCTGGCAAACCGTCCGGCGCCTCAGGAGAGGGAAGCAGTGTCCTACCAATGCTGTCTACAGTGGAGGTGGGCAGCTGTTGACCTCGACTGGGGATGTCATCGGACGGTGGAAGGAATACTTCGAGGATCTCCTCAATCTCGCCGAGGCTGAGGGCTCAGAGGTGGACTCGTCCATCACCCAAGCTGAAGTCACCGAGGTAGTCAAGAAACTCCTCGGTGGCAAGGCACCGGGGGTGGATGAGATCCGCCCTGAGTACCTCAAGTCTCTGGATGTTGTGGGGATGTCTTACTGACACGCCTCTGCAGCATCGCGTGGCGGTCGGGGACAGTGCCTTTGGACTGGCAGACCGGGGTGGTGGTCCCTCTTTTTAAGAAGGGGGACCGGAGGGTGTGTTCCAACTACAGGGGGATCTCACTTCTCAGCCTCCCTGGGAAAGTCTATGCCAGGGTACTGGAGAGGAGAATACGGCCGATAGTAGAACCTCGGATTCAGGAGGAACAGTGTGGTTTTCGTCCCGGTCGTGGAACACTGGACCAGCTCTATACCCTCTCCAGGGTGCTGGAGGGTTCATGGGAGTTTGCCCAACCAATCCACATGTGCTTTGTGGATTTGGAGAAGGCATTCGACTGTGTCCCTCATGGCGGCCTGTGGAGGGTGCTCCGGGAGTAAGGGGTCCCGGGTCCTTTGCTAAGGGCTATCCGGTCCCTGTACGACCGGAGCAGGAGCTTGGTTCGCATTGCCGGCAGTAAGTCAGACTTGTTCCCGGTGCATGTTGGACTCCGGCAGGGCTGCCCTTTGTCGCCGGTTCTGTTCATAATTTTTATGGACAGAATTTCTGGGCGCAGCCAGGGGCCGGAATCAGCACCTCCAAATTCGAGGCCATGGTCCTCAGTCGGAAAAGGGTGGCTTGCCCACTTCAGGTTGGTGGAGAGTTCCTGCCTCTAGTGGAGGAGTTTAAGTATTTTGGGGTTTTGTTCACGAGTGAGATTGACAGACGGATCGGTGCAGCTTCTGCAGTAATGCGTTCGATGTACTGGTCTGTCGTGGTGAAGATTTACCGGTCAATCTATGTTCCTACTCTCACCTATGGTCATGAGATTTGGAGATCTGTGTCCCCCCCGGAAGAGCTGGAGGAAGTGTCTAGGGAGAGGGAAGTCTGGGCATCTCTGCTTAGACTGCTCCCCCCGCGACCCGGATAAGCGGAAGAAGATGGATGGATGTTTGATTACTAACTTTTAAGCGCAGCTTTGAGCTAATAAATGTTTTACTCTTCAGTTAATTCTCAGCAGTGTTCTTGTGAGTAATTCTCAGAGGCTTGATAAATACGGGCCCAGACCTTTAGCACTATCAGCACTTCTACCTTTACCCAGGGCTCGACATTAACGCGTGTCCGGGACAAGTGGACCTTTTGAAGGGACAAGTAAAAGAGAATTTTACTTGCTCGACCTGACAAGTACCCTGATTAAAACGTCAATGACAAAAAATAAAAATAACTAGGAAATCACTAAACGAGAGAATTCTGATTTTATTACATTCAAGTTGTAATCGATAGTGGTCGGATAATAAATGTATTACTGACGGTAACAATGTTGTGCTGTTGAGGTTCACAGCCTCTTGAGGAGAAATCTGAACAAATGAGCGCAGCTCACACAAAGAAACTCAGTGAACAACACACTGCCTATAAAAATTCAAAATGTGGAGTTTTTATATTTTTAACATATGATACAGTTAAGCAACCTCACACGCCGAGTGCTGTTTCCCAAACACCATCACGATTGAAAATGTGGCATTGATTTCATACAACAGTTCAATAAACAGTTAAAATTAAGTCACTTAGTGGAACCATTCCCCTTGGCAACAACTTCTCCCTTCTTATAACACCAGTGACATCCATGTTCCCCATTAAATTGTTTTATATTTTGGACAGTGCAGTGAGCAACACACAGACAAGATTAAACACACGAACATTCAAGCTTTGTGTATTACTGTTAGACATTCCTGTTCTAGCTGAATGCATTTATCGACAAATGGCTGCATAAAATAATTCATTTTCTCCCCTCAAACAAATCTGGACAGAAGTGGTTGAATTGGGTGGGTGTGAAGTGGGTGACCGATTAAACCACCAGGAGTAAACGTGAATGGGCCCTTGTATACTTGTGATCCAATTGACCAAAATGTATCTTAACAGCAGCTTAACAAAGCTTTACAATCTTATTTCATCCCTTCCTTGACCATGTGACTGAAACCAAATGTGAGACATTTAAACTGACCAATCAGCAGATTACAGTTTCCCACATCATACTTTAGGTGTGACATTAGAGGCTTTCGCACCAGAGGAACCTCTTAACCTTTACGCTGAGTAGAAAATCCAATGCAACTTTGAAGGGACCAAGAGAAACATGATTGCGTATTTCTGCTCAGCATGACTTTTAGATGTAACTAAAGTAAAATTATACTTATTCTTGATGCAAGAAGAAGCAGACAATAAAAATGGACAATAAAAGTTTAATACTTGGTGCAGAGAATACAAAAAGAAAGTAAAACTGGACAGATTTCTCTCTTTATTGACTATCAATCAGCCTCTTCTTCAGCTTCCTGAGCAAGAACAGTTAGTAAAAAAAATGTTTAAAAAAAAACACTTGTACTTTTAAACATATAGATTATATTAAGCAACATTAATATGCGATATTGCTCTTTGGGAAGGAACTTCATCTTTGAGTTGATGTGAATCTTACAATAGAAACTGCTGTTCTTAAAGATAAACTATTTAATGTGACAAATTTTGACAATGTTTATTTTATACTGTCGATGGTTGTGGCCAGGGCTGTAGAGTTCTAGAATCGCTCCCCCGAGAAAAATTTGATTTCTCCGATTTACATATGTGCATTTCAAGACATATGAAGGCTAAAATCTCCATCACTCTTTCTTTTTCTCTCAGTCTCTCTACTATGGTCTGTCTCTTCCCCTCCTAAAGCTGAGCTTTCTCTGATATTCTTTTGATTTTTGTCTGTGTCAGTGAAGAAAGTAAACATAGGCTCAACTGATATTTATATTCATCAGTTTTCTTGATTATTTTTGTGTGTTGTTTAAAGGTTGTATCAGTGATTTCAGGCCCAAACATAAATGATCACATTCATCTAATCTTTCCTAACGATCCGCTAGCATGCCGTAAAAAAAAGCGTCTCTGTTGTGAGGTTTTCGCGTGCAGTCGTCATAGGCAGCCGTGCACGAGCGCAAAACCTCATAACACCCACCCCTGTCGGTGATTGGTTGGAACACTATTTATTTTGGTTTTGAGTGGTTGGTGAAACCAATTGTTTTTGTGTGCAGATCTCAGAGCCTAGGCTGCCTACAGAGACGCGGTTTTTTGACGGCATGCTTATGGGGCGGGCAGCTAGCGGATCGTTAGGAAAGATTAGAGGATCGCTGATACAACCTTTAACATTTCTATTCTAAAACAGCTGTCAAATATGAAATGTTTAGTTTAGCTATATTTGATCTCACACTTCATGACCGTTAACTGAAGCGCTAGAACATGCGCTCAGCAGCTTCTGTGAACATAAAGCCTGTCTACTTTAATTTGATTGGTCATCTCAATATTCTGATGTTGATGAGCGGCGACAGACCGCAGAGCTCAGACGAGAAGATCTTGGAGCTGTGCAATATCCTTGCAGCACTAAAGTAGAGTTAATACTATATTAGGGAATTATTTCACAACCTTTGTTATATACACCTCGGAAATATACTTAAAGGGTACATAACATACACAGTTTCACCTAATCTCATGTTAATCTTGAGTACCTATAGTAGTAGTGCATCCTTCATATCTCCAAAAAGTCTTTAGTTTTATCATATTTATAAAAGAAAAATACAGCTTTCCGATTCTCTCCGGAAAAAGCCGAGCTCCTGGAGGCGTGCCGTGGGCGGAGCTATAGAGCATGTCTTTTTCCAGCAAAAGACAGAAATCTGATCCAGTTGTACTTAATGAATGGGGTCTTTTATCACTGGGACCACTCCACGTTTTAATAGCAAACGATTTGCAAATCCAGCGTTGACCTGGGCCTTGTTAATAAAACATTCGTCACTGAAATGACCAGAACACACAACCGCACTTGCTACACTCCGTTGCTGCCCCGGAAAAACAAACTGCATCCACTGTTCCTGTAACGCTGGGTTCTTTGGGAAGCTGAACACGGTAAGCTTTCCCTCACATCCAAAAACACACTTTTTTGGAGACATTCTTGAACAAATCCTATGAAGCGCTGCCAATGATTTCCTTTTGAAGCGCGTTGATGTGCGCGGTCTCGCTCTCCTCTGGTTGACGTGTGCGCAGGCGCGCTTTTCCCGAGAGAAATGCTCATATAAGGAGTTCCACGATCGAAAAAAAACAGCCGAAACTTGTACCAACCCGGAAGTAAGATTTTCGGCACAGAAATGCTCCGTTATTCGTCCAAAATATTTTTTTTAAACTTTGGCCATGTTTAGCATGAATACATGAAACACCATTGTACCCCCCCTTTAAGTCTGGACCACGGTGACTTCATAACTGGCTACAGCCGTGGTTGTGGCTCGTTTAGACAAACTAATAGGAAAGAGAGGTGGCATCGCACTTGAAAGTGCTGGAACTGAAGATAAGCTACTTAATGTGAGTTTTTGTATGACTTTGTAGATTAGATGAATGAGTGAAGCTCTTCCCACATGCAGTGCAGTGATACGGTTTCTCTCCAGTGTGGATCCTCTCGTGTGTTTTCAGGGATCCTGACTCACTGAATCTCTTGTCGCAGTGTGAACACTTGTAAGGTTTCTCTCCAGTGTGAATCCTTTCATGTTTTTTCAGGGATCCTGACTCACTGAATCTCTTGTTGCAGTGTGAACACTTGTAAGGTTTCTCTCCAGTGTGAATCCTTTCATGTTTTTTCAGGGATCCTGACCAACTGAATCTTTTGTCGCAGTGTGAACACTTGTAAGGTTTCTCTCCAGTGTGAATTCTCTGGTGCTGTTTCAAAACTTCAGCTGTGATAAAAGTCTTCTCACACTCAAAGCACATATGATTTCTTACACCAGTGTGTATTTTCTGATGTTCTTTTAAACTCTGCAGACGTGAAAAACTCTTTCCACACAAAGAACATGAATGTGGTTTCTCCTGTGAATGAACTAACATGTGGCTCTTCAGGTTTGAAGCCCTCAAAAATGTTTTGCCACATTGATCACATTCGTGCAGTTTCTCTCCAGTGTGGATCTTCATGTGTGTCTTAAAGGAACCTTGTCGTGCAAAACTCTTCCCACACTGATCACACGTGAACGGTTTCTCTCCAGTGTGGATCTTCATGTGTTCCTGAAGGGTTCCATGTTGTGTGAAACTCTTCCCACACTGATCACATGTGAACAGTTTCTCTCCAGTGTGGATCCTCATGTGAACCTTGAGATTCGGTTTGTTTGTGAAACTCTTTCCACACTGACTGCAAGTGAAACATTTCTTGTCTCTTCTTTTCAGTAAAGAAATACTTTCAGTCTGTGAGCGAGTTTTAGCTCTAGTTTTGACCTGATGATGTTCCTCCTCCTCTTCACTCTCCTCATTCTCCAGCATCACGTCTGAAATTATAGTTAAAAGTATCATGTTTCTGTAGCAAGGACTATTACATATATTAAATCAACTGCACAATTATCTAGCATAATATTAACATTTTAAAACTATACAACAGTAATACAGTTCTGACAGTCTCTCAGAGAAATATTACATTTATTTTAATAAAAATGTTATGAACAAGTAATTAGCCATTGTACATTTTTGGCAAACAAATGGCGACAACCAGGAAGTGACATCATTTGAACTCTTTCTCGAGTATGATGGGAAAATAATCTCAATCATTTGTAGTGTTGACTACATTCATCAACCCTGATACCAAAGTTACAAGATAAATTACTTTTTATTATGAAATACAACTAGACTAACTTTGGCCTTGACATTCATAGGGAATTTGAGAGTTTAAACTCTAGCCATAGTCATTTGTGCGCAGGCTATATGCATATATATGTATGGAGGTTGCCGAGCTGGCGAATGGCCATAGCAGATGTTTAAGCCCTATATGATATAGGCAAATCAATTCTTCTTCGTCTTCTAACAGCATTTAATAAAACGGGTCCACCATGACAAGGTTCCCTCAATGCTCACAGCAGACCTTTTTTTTGTCAAATATTCAGAAAAGAGTATACAAAACATTTTGGATGGAAACCCAGCCTGGCGAATTCAATTTATGATATATATATATATATATATATCATAAATTGAATCGTTTCCATCTCTTCTCGTTCTGTTTAAAAGAACAAAATCATTACTTCCCAGGATTTCTACCAATGACTTTAATATTAATAAGTTATTAACAGTCAAAACATGATAAAAACATGTCCAAATATAGCTGCAAGCAGCCATTATCGGGGCCAAGCAGAATAAGACGACAAGACATGCCAACATGTCTGAAAGTGTCAGACAAACTGCAACAATGAGAAAGACAAATGTTAAAGACATTTAAAGAGGATTTTAGGCAGAAAAATCATATAAACAGTAATAAAATATGTAATAAAAAAATATGATTTAATGGATTATCACTTTCAACCAATAGGTGGCACAGTTACAAAACTGATGTGATGTGGTCAGAGTGAAGTGACAATGACACATACAAAGTTTGGTGTCAATATGTCAAGGCATTGCAGAGATAAAGCCTGAATAGTGCTTTTGGCATCATGCCTCAAATTTGCTGCTACGCTATATGAAAACGGTTTCGTCTATCAACACGAAATCCATAATCTTTAGTCGGCACAGTCTGGAGATGATCCGATTCGATTTTGGTGAAAATCGGACAAACGGTCTAGGAGGAGTTCGAAAAAGTAGGTTTTGAATGAAAATCAAGATGGCGGACAGGAAGTTCGGCCAAATAAGGAAAACTTGGAATCTGTGTTCTCGGCTTGACCCAAGGAATCTATTAAGACCAGTGACGTTACAATTAAAGGTGGGCGATATGGCAAAAATATCATATCACGATTTTTTTCAGGAAAATCACGATTCACGATTTTATCACGATTCTTTTTTATGTTGGTTTTACTATTTTGTGACTGAGCATTACAGCCAAACTAATGTCCATATTTTAAAAACAAAGCCTTAGGTAACAAAATATAAAATAAAAAAGAATGGCAGACAGGGGCGAAGATAAAAAATGTTGTCATTATTTTCTTTGTTATTAAATATTAAGATCAAAGGTACACATTACACATACACAACTTAATATTCAAATTAAATAAACAGTGCTTTATGTTTTCAGCTACAGGTGTATTTAACAGTAGCATTGAAGAAAGTAATTAAATGAACAAATATGAAAATAAAACAAAACAGACTTCACTGTATAAATTATACATTGATACTTATTAAAGCTACTATTAAAAGTGATCAGTCAACAGCAGTGAGTGATTTTCTCTTTGCATTTTGTTGTTTTATTAACATTAAAGGGATAGTTCTTTATAAAAATTGTCAAATTGTCATAATTTACTCTCTCAAGTTGTTTTAAACTCGAATAAGTTTCTTTCTTCTGTTGAAAATAAAAGTTATTTGGAAGAATGTGGGTAACCAAACAGTTGATGTACCCCAGTGACTTCCATAGTATATTTTTCTCCTATTGAAGTCAATGGGGACCAGTTTGGATAGCCACATAATATTATCAAAATATTAATATTAGAAATATATTAGAAAATATTAGAAGGAAATCAATACATTAATACAGGAACAACATTAGAGTGCGTAAATAATGAGAATTTTTATTTTTGGGTGAACTATCCCTTTAAGGACAAGCGGCAGCGTGTTTACTATTACTACTGTCTCTTTAAGAGCTGCACTCGACGCGTCTAATATACACGCATTTGACAAGCAGATTTTCTCTCAATTTTCTCAAGTTTGCTTTCACTTTAGACATAACCGACTTTGTTTATGTAAACCTTGTGTGTATTTAACAGTATTAGCACAATAAGACTCGAAAGATAACTTAGTCCAGTATCGAGGCGCTGGTAGACAGGCTTTTAGTGCATGTGAGCTTCACATGTACGCGCTGAGAAACGCACACGTTAGAACAGCGAATCAGCACGCGAATTAAATGTTTAACCGACAACGCATTAAAGTTTTTTTTCTCTTTCTGACATTTCATACCTGTTGTTAAATTTTTTTTATTAAATTGACTATAAAAAAGATTGCTTGTGTGTGCTGGTGTTCATTCCAGTCTTTTAAAATAGTTGAATGAATGAATGCTCGCGAGGTGCCTGTAACGATTTTGAATAGGCTAACGTTAGGCTATTTAATCAATAATGTACACAGGGTAGAGGAGAACGACAGTCAACTACTTTGAATATTATAGCATTTTGGGCATAAACATGTAAATAGTGAAAAGACTGACATTGAAAAATGACACAGAATGATTAAAATGTAATATTTAAAAATGTAATCCAAATAAATAAATGTTCGTGGTTAGCACTGATGTTATTCATTTCTTCTCATACACTTCAGCGTCGCGGTCACTGGCCATGTCCTTGACACCAGTGGGGACGTTCTGAGAACGTCCTGGGAACGTAACATTTCTAGCTGGCCACTATCTATTATTAGCGCAGCGGCCGTCAGCTAACTCTTCACGTCATGTCATCATAAAAAGAAATATACAAGAGGAAGATAAAATAATTAGGAATCATAGATCCATATGAAGCACCACGAGTTCTTGATACAGGCATTAAATGTGTAGAAAAACTTCCTGACATTGAGTTCGGTGACATTTACAGCTACCTTATTCACTTCCCATCACGCTACACCGGAGCTTCATTAAAAGCATACAAAAGCTTAGCAGACTATCGGTATCACGAGTCCGGATGGGTCAGCAACTCTTTGATTTGGACGCCAGCGGGGAAGGATTTTTCAATCATCACCGCAAAGGTTGGTCAATAGATGAATATTTCGCGACGAGCTGTATTATCACCAGCGGTTTAGCATTTTCTATTCCGTCAAGATGGCTGCTCCAAATGGCGTGACGTCACGCGGGACGTCCCTATAGCACTTGATTTCACAAAACTGTATTGAAGTCAATGGGAATTTCATGTTTTGTTCTATTATAGCGCCACCAAGAGGCTCAGTCCCACCATTTTTTTTGTATGTGTCCTCAGAGTGAGCCCATACATATGTGTGTCAATTTTGGTGAAAATATCTCAATTCGCTTCGGAGTTATAGACACTTATATGAAAAAAAACACGTAAAAAATTACTGACACATGACTTTGATCGGACTTTACTACCCCTTACTATCAATATTTTCGCATTTGGGCATTGACGTTTAGCTATCGACCTATGTTTCCAAACTTCTGACGGTGGTTTCGTCTCAATCGGACAAGCGGTTTCGAAGATATCGGCAAATGTTTTTTAAGCGATAAATCACAACGCTACACAAACCATAAGGCGAAACCTAGCATGTTTGGTATCGTTGGACTGGGCAAGGATTCAGGAGTCTAATGAGATGACTCTCGTCAATATAAGTCGACCACACCCAAAGTTATAAGCATTTGGGGGGAAAAACCACTAGGTGGCGCTGTTTTGAAACTTCTCAGGCTCCTTCAGGGCATCGTGCTGATGACCCATACCAAGTTTCGTAACAATCCGTTCATGCATTCTTAAAATACAGCATTTTAGCACAAAATTCAAAATGGCCGACAGCCAAAATGGCCGATATGGTAAAATTGGATATCAGTCGACTCGGCATGTTGCCCTGAATCTAACGAGACCAATTTTTATGATTGAACTGTTCAGAAGTTATTAGCAAAAATAGTCAATGGGAGAGATCCCTCTCTCAGCCTCACGGGCCAATCTGAAGTACAGAAAGGGGCCTCGATCTCCCTGCTGCATTTCATTAAATAGTCAGACCTCTTTCACATGGAAACATGTGCTAACAAAAGAAATTTGCATTCAGAGGTAGCACCTCTTGGGGGTGAGTGACCATTTGTCTTGAGAGACCACCTTCCTTTGTAAGTCAGCTATCCATAAACTCTTAAAACCTTTTTACCTTGTGTTTTACTTATTCTGAAATGAGACATTTGTACCAGTCGCACTGTGACATTTTAAACGATACCAAACATGAAAATACTCTGTGATAATCATTCACATTAAATTATACATTTTCTTGGGAATTCAGGTGAATCATCTGAGCATGAGAGAGAGGGGGTGAGGGGAGAGGGAAAGAGATGTAGATGAAGTTGATCTGGAGGTGAGACTTTCGTCTCGATGGTGCACGAGAGCCAGTTCAAATGGTAATTTCCAGAGAGGTCCTTTTGTCCTCTCAGGGTCTGGTCACCCCCGAAACAGACTGTCCGGAATTTCCTAATTTATCAATTCTTACAACCATTAAAGATGCGTATTATGCGACCTCGTTATCTTGCAACTTACATTACCCCAACAGTCAAAATAAGCCAATTATGCCATGGATGAGATTCAGAAAACCGCTTCACAAATAACAGAAGTTTATATAGCCTATTATACTGTTGTGTTGGAAACACGGATAGCAGTCTAATCCAATAGATCATCTCCAAAACATGACATGTAGTCAGTGGTGGTAAGTAACCAAGTAAAAATACTTTGTTACTTTACTTAAGTATTTTTTTTCGGGGATCTGTACTTTACTTGAGTATGTTTTATTTGCATCTACTTTCACTCTTACTCCACTACAATATTAAAGACAAAGTTGACTTTTTACTCCGATACATTTCCCCATGCCTGCTCCAAGTATTTATTACACTGGCTTTCCAAACCAATGAAAAACTTGGTTTTCTTTTGAAAAAAAGAATGCTCGAGGCCACAAGCTTTGCCAGCATACGCTCACCCAGTAGTCAGTTCGCCATTGTGAAGTGGAAGATGACCGCTGAAACTGGTGAAGATGCAGCTTTCACTGCCAGCAATAATCCCAAGATCCACGACAGGGATCCCCCATGGCCATATCACAAGGATATGTTAGAGTTCACTGAAGTCAAGGGAGATTCTTATCAGCTGAAATGTCTTTTTTGCCTGCCATGGGTGAATTACATTTCAGCATTCAAAACTTCACCCTCAAATCTGAGAAAACATATTGAGGTGAGTTGACGTTAATGTTGTTACTATTGTTAGCCAAGTGATTTCATATTGAATTCAGTACTCTGGGTTCGGGACGAACTCCAAGCTCGGAGCCCTCCCCCTGGACAGCACGTCAAATACGCATTCAACTTTATTTCCTCTAGTTGTATGTAAGTGTGAACTCATGAACTGCAAGTTTTGTGTATCATACAAATAAATAGTTTAAAAAATCATACATTGTGATTTCTGGATTATTTTTTTTTAGATTATGTCTCTCACAGTGGACATGCACCTACGATGACAATTTCAGACCCCTCCATGATTTCTAAGTGGGAGAACTTGCAAAATAGCAGGGTGTTCAAATACTTATTTTCCTCACTGTATGTATCCTTGTGTTCCTGTTTCCTGACATAGTTCTGTTGTATCTCGATGCCTGTCTTGTTTTCATTTTTTTGTTTCATTTTTATTATTAAAGACCCTCCATTCCTGCACTTGAATCCTCGCTTCACTATTACTTCCACCCAGGTGACAGGTGGATCCCCCAAATGAAGTGCCGGATCGGATTTGAGTTTGAGCTTCTGCAAGAACCAATGAGGTTCATTCTCGTGTTACAGGATTAACATTTTTGGGTGAACTAACCCTTTAAATACTTAAAGACTTATTCAAACTTAAACATTTTTTAATCTGAACTACAACCTGCCCTAGATATTGATTGAAAATGTAATGATTCTTTATTATTGTTCGGTAACACTTCACAATAATTCATTAGTTAACATAAACTGACAATTAAATACTTCTAAAGCATTTATTAATCTTAGTTAATGTTAATTTCAGCATTTATTAATACCAACATGAACTAACTATGATCAGTTGTATTTTTATAACTAACATTAATAAAGAATAGTAACTTCTGTAACAAATGAAGCTATTGATCATTGTTCATGTTAAGGCACTAACTAACATTAACTAATAAGATCTTATTGTAAAGTGATAACTATTGTTCTTTATATTTCTTTTGCACTTTAATCTGTTTGTAACATTTGTTTACTTCATATTTTGTGTACTGCTTTATTATATTTATATGTTCAGAGTTATTTTTGTTATAAGAAAGAAATTTATTAAACCTGTTATAGTATAAATTTTTTTTAACATTTCAGTATCGAGAAAATACTGTATATCATCATAAAAGTTTCAGCAATTGTCGCAACATGAAAATGTTATACCGTCACATGCCTATATACAACTTTATCAGAAATTATAAAACAGGTTTTGTTTAATTTACACCATTATGAAAATTGTGTGATTTTGGTATGTTTCATATTTATTACTAATTAATACTTATTTTCTTCTACAAACACTAAATCTGATGAACTGCTTTATAACCTTAATGTTCTTCAGCCTCACTAATGAAGAATCAGGAATAAACACCAACCTCTTTGTTCTTCAGTGTGTTTCATTCTGCAGTGTTCTGGATCTCTCATGTTCTCACTGTCCTTCAATAAACTCTGTCTTTGCAGATTTCAGCTCTTCCTGATGGTTTGATGCTCGTCTTCACTTGTAGCTGATGGGAATATTCCAGCATTTATTGGTGAATTGCAGTGGGAGGAGCTTCACTGAAGGAGGAGGGGCTTCACTGAAGGAGGAGGAGCTTCACTGAAGGAGGAGGAGCTTCACTGAAGGAGGAGGAGCAGATCTGACAAAAACACATTTAAAAGATTAGTTAACGAATTTATATATTTCAATACTAATTCAAGCATTACTGTTGTGTGTATATTAGAGCTGAATTTCTTTTTTCTGCTGAACACAAAAGATGATATTTTGAAAAATGTCTGTAACCAAACAGTTGATGGACCCCATTGACTTCCATAGTAGGAAAAAAAAATACTATGGAAGTCAATGGGGTCCATCAACTGTTTGGTTAGAGACATTTTTCAAAATATCTTCTTTTGTGTTCAGCAGAAAAAAGAATTTCTTACAGGTTTGAAACAACTTGAGTGTGAGTAAATGATGACAGAATTTTCATTTTTGGGCGAACTATCCCTTCAAGAAAAAATACTGACCTCAAACTTTTGAAAAATTCACACACACTTACAGACACACACACACACACACACACACACACACACACACACACACACACACACACGCGCGCGCACACGCACACACACTGGCCCGAGTGGTAATGTGTATGCATCATCTCACACATACTATACATTTATACGAAGGACATGCATTCATTTAAGAATAATCTTTATTTAAACTTCTCTCTTTTGTCATTCACATTCATTTGTTTCAATATAATGATAAATCATAATAGCCACACGAAACACATACTATTCATTAATTCTATATTGTTAGATTTGCATATGTTTACATTTACAACGCATTTTTATATACAATTTTACTGATTTGAAGTGCACAAAAATTAGTTAGTTTGTATCTGTTACTTATAGTTGTTTCTATTTTGAGTTTAAAGTTTACCGGTGATGGTCCGCTGCAGCCGCATCCTGGCGTGACGAGGATTAGCGTCCGGGCAGGAACAGAGAACTGAAGCATTATTGGTTCCGCCCGGACTTACCGTTCGCTGCGAGTTGCCCGGGGGAGGAAAACAAGTTGATGTCTTTATTAATTGATTCCTTTAGTTGTACATTTATGGTATTTAATTACATTTTGATTTCCCTTATCTTTATTTAATATATATATATATATTTATCTGGTTGATTCGATTTCGTTTTACTTAAGGTTATATTGGTTTTTCTGCTTGTTTGGTTGTTATAATAAGCAGATTGCTTGTCTCTTTGTCTGTCAACTGTTTGTGTTATTTTGTGAAGCGACCTTGGGTTCTTGAAAGGCGCTATAAAAAATAAATATTATTATTATTATTATTATATGCTGAATGTAAGGCTGAATTGTTTTCCCTCTTAATTTGTAATGGGTCCATCCTTTATATGTTCATTTGTTCATTTGAGGAGGTCAGTTTTAGTTTGTTTGGTTTTTGGCTAACTGTTTTTTGATCTAATTTTTTGTTTGTTTGTTTGTTTGTAAGAAATGTATGAGTTTGTAAAGCTGATTTTTTTTTTTTCTTGGGTTCAAATAAAGACCCATTTTCCCTAAAAAGCTTGTGTTCCTTGTTCCTGACTTCTTGGTCCCTCACACACATACACACACACACACACACCGACCCCTAAACCTTCCCATCACACAAAACTTTCTGTATTTTTACATTTTCAAATAAAACCTAATTCTGTATGATTAATAAGCTTGTTTCCTCAGTTTAGGTCACAGTGACACGAGTCCCCATGAGTGTGTGTGCATTCAGGTTTAAGTCCCCACCGGGACAGAAAACATGAACACACACACACACACTTAATTTTCATAGACCTATTTTCATACACACTGTAGAAGCTTCCAAAACCTCAAGTTTCACTGAACGAACTCTGTGACTCATCACTGCCACAACATCGGGTGACGCTTCTTCCTGTGACTCAGCGGCTGCTCTGATTGGCTGAAGCTCTTCCCACATGCAGTGCAGTGATACGGTTTCTCTCCAGTGTGGATCCTCTCGTGTGTGTTCAGATGTTCTGAGAGACTGAATCTCTTGTCGCAGTGTGAACACTTGTAAGGTTTCTCTCCAGTGTGGATCCTCTCGTGTGTTTTCATATGTGAGGTCGATATAAAGCCATTTCCGCACTCAAACCACATGAGTTTATTATCTGATGCTCTTTAATTAAAACCATCCAGTCTTGCAAAACTCTTCCCGCACAGAGAACAGAAGTACGGCTTCTCCTGCCGGTGTCGACGACAGAAACGCTTCCTCACAGTGTTCGCAGCTCTACAGAGTGTGTGAAGATGCTCATCAGACTGATGTCGTGTGTGAAACTCTTTCACACTCGGTGCAAGTGTGCGGTCTCATCATCTCAACTTCATCATCTTCTTTCTCTTCCACCAGGACTACAACAATGAACGTAAACAAATCAGCAAAAGTCCCCAAAACTTGATAAAAAAAACTCCTCATATTTTTGTTTGCTTGAAATGAAACGAACTGATAATTGGCCACTAGGCGTCAGGACACAAACAAAACAAGTGCACTTAAACAGAGCAAAATATCTGCATTTGTTTTGTTTTGTAATTCAAATCAACATTCCTGTGAGATATCTGACTGAAGACGAGCACAATCTGGTGATAGAATAGTTTATTCACTACAGGACTGAGATGCAATGTTGAAACCATTTGATTTGATTTAAATAAAAATACATTTTCATTCATAATCAGCAGCACAATATTACAGAAGCTTGTTTCTGCCACTCCATAAACAATGGAAAAGGTAGTTGTGACTTTTTATCTCACAATTCTGGCTTTTTTTTTTCAGTTAAAGGGTTCGTTCACCCAAAAATGAAAACTCTGTCAGTATTTACTCTCCCTCATGTCGTTCAACCCCGTCAGACTTTCGTTCATCTTCAGAACACAAATGAAGATATTTCTGATTAAATATGAGAGCTGGATCACTCCTCCATAGGCTTCTAAGGGATTGAAACTTGCCGGCCCAGAAAGTGAGTAAAGACATCGTTAAAATAGTCCAGTGACTACAGTGGCTCAACCTTAAGTTTATCAAGCGACGAGAATACTTTTTCGTCACTGGAAATGTGCAGTGTTTCATAAAGCTCAGTTTTGCTCTCATCTCCTTTAAGGTTGTCATTGGTCTCCCTCTTTTCTCTCCTAGTTTTTGAGGACGGCCTGCTCTAGATAGATTTATAGCTGTGCCATACTTAATTATTGATTTAACTGTCCTCCATGGGATATTCAATGACTTGGATATGTCCCCCCCCCCCCCCCCCCCCCCTGCCATGTGCTTTTCATTTACTTTTGAGTTGCCAAGATTTTTCCTTTCTCCTTCATAGCGTAAGACAGAAGTTGGACCTGCAGATAGAGGTGTATTTATACTACAAAACCTGTCAATACAAGTGATTTAACTATTTATATGATTTCTTAAAACAACTTGTGTATATACAGTACTGTGCAAAAGTCTTAGGCATGTTAATGAGTTTTACTCACGCTTGAAGAAACCTTCCTGCAAAGCTACAGGACTGGGAAGAGCACTGGCACTCGTGTTCAAATGCTGTAAAGTGAGAATGCTTTCAAAAATAAAATCACAAATTGAATTTATTTATGATTTAACTTCTATTAACTAATTCAAATCAATATATGGTGTAACGACCCTTTGCGTTTAAAGCGGCTTTTGTCCAGGAACACTTGCTCATAGTGTTTCAGGGAGCTTTGCAGGAAGGTTTCTTCAAGCGTCTCGGAGACGTTCCCGCAGTTCTTCTGGATTTAGTCTGTCTCAGTTTCTTCATGTAATCACAGACTGACTCGATGATGGCAATTAATGGCAAAAAGAATGTTTGGAAATGTTGGATATTTCCTACTGACACACGACAGCAAAAGATATAAATAACTGGTATTAACATGCCTAAGACTTTTGCACAGTACTGTATACTATATATAGTTACTATAATAAACAATATTATGTCATATATTGCGAGATATGAACTCGCAATTTCGCGAAAAATTACGATTTTGCAATGCAAGTTTATATTTCGCAATTCTGAGATTTAAAAAAATCTGAATTGTGAGATAAAAAGACGCAATTATCTTTTAAATCGTTTGATTCCGTGGAAAAAACAAGCTTCCTTACAATATACACACATTATTTTGCAAACATAATTACACTAGTGTGACAAAAGTGACCTGATTACATCATACACTGAAAAGTCTCACTCCACGATCAGCGTTTCAATGGGATGGTGCTTCTTCACATGAGCCAGTAGACGCCGCGCCTGCTTGAAGCTCTTCCCGCACAGAGCGCAGTGGTGCGGCTTCTCTCGGTGTGTGTGCTCGTGCGCGATCATCTGCGGCACGCGTGCGAAACCCTTCCCGCAGAGCGCGCACTTGTGCGGCTTCTCCTCGGCGTGAGTCCTCTGGTGTTGCTTGAGCTGGTCGGCCGTCACGAACGCCTTCCCGCACTCGAAGCACACGTGATCCTTCACGCCGCTGTGCACTTCCTGGTGCCTTTTAAAGCAGTCCACCCGCGCGAAACTCTTCCCGCACAGCGCGCACAAGTACGGCTTCTCGCCCGAATGCACTTTGGCGTGTCTCTTGAGCGCGGACGCGGTGATGAACTCTTTCCCGCACTGCTCGCAGTTAAACGACTTCACGGCGGCGTGAGAGAGCTGGTGATCTTTGAGGCCGTTGATGTGTCGGAAGCTCTTCCCGCACTGGTCGCACGCGTACGGCCGCTCTCCGGTGTGGATGGTCATGTGACTCCTGAGCTTCTCGTTCCGTATGAAGCTCTTCCCGCACTCCGGGCACGCGTGCGGCCTCTCTCCGGTGTGCAGTTTGATGTGCCGCTGTAGGTTAGCGTTGCAGGCGAAGCTCTTAGCGCACTGCGGGCACACATGCGGCTTCTCTCCGGTGTGTGTGGTCATGTGTCTCTTTAGCCTCGTCCTGCAGGCCAGACTCTTCCCGCACCAGTCGCACGTGAACGGCTTCTCTCCGGTGTGGGTTTTGGCGTGCCTGGCGAGTCTGGCTTTACACGCGAAGCTCTTGGCGCACTCGACGCACGCGAAGGGTTTCTCTCCGGTGTGGATCCTGATGTGCCGCTCCAGTCTCGCTTTACGTGCAAAACTCTTCCCGCACTGAGGACACGGGAAAGACCTGTTAACCTTTCCTGGGAAAGACGTTTCCGGTGGCGAGGGAGATGGAGGTGTTTCTCCTACAGTGATGGGATGATAATGATGATGATTATGATTATGTTTCTTCTCCTCCACCTCGTTCGGTTCCTCTTTCGCTTCCATTAGAACCTGAAATGAACATAATAATAAAAAAAAAGTCATTAAATTGGGATGGATAAATAAACATAATATGAGTAAATAGATGTGCTAAACGTTAACTCTAGCATGTCAGTGTCTTGCAGGGAGTCAGTGAAAGGGGGTCCATGGAAAAGGAGAAAATCTGGAAAAAAAAAAGATTAAAATATGTAAATAAATAAATTACATTAAAATTAATCAATTAAAAAATTGTTTTATTAAAAGTATAAGTTGGTTATTAATCCATTAAATAGATTAAATTAGATTAAAAAAAATATAAATAATAATATATGATTTAAATAAAATAAATAATACATTAAACAATACATTACTATAGAAAGCTGTATAAGTGTGTGACATACGTATATGTGTGTGTGTGTGTATATATAAATATTATAATATACATAGACATTATATAAACACAAAACTTGTATAATTGATTTGACAGCACTAATAATAATGCAACTTAATAAAAACTAATGGAAAGGAGAAAATCTGTAAAAAAAATTAAGATTAAAATAAGCAAATAATTACATTAAATTAAAATTAATTAATTAATAAAAAATGTGATTAAAGATATTAGTTGGTTATTACGCCGTTAAATAGATTTAATTAGATTTTTTTTAAATGTAATTAATAAATGATTTAAATTAAATAAATAATAGATTAAACAATACATTACTATAGCAATCAATATATATATAATAATTAGTGCTGTCAAATTGATTAATCACATCGAACATAAACGTTTGTGAACAAAATATATGTGTGTGACGTGTGTGTGTGTGTATATGTAAACACACATATATTATATGGACACAAATTTTATGTTAATCACCATTAATCAATTTGAAAGCACTAATAATAATGTACCTTAATAAAAATTATATATAAAAATTATTTTTGATTTATAATATACATTTTTCAGTGAATAAATTGGGTGTTTATAAAAGACAGATGCCTCTGAGGGTCCCTCACATGATCATATTTAGGCGTATAAAATATTAAAAACGTTGTCGTATCCATGCAATAGGATGAGGATATCGATCTATCTATGAGATTTTGATTATTGAGTTATTTAAACATAACGGGACGGTTTCCCGGACAGAGATGAAGCCAGTCCTAAACTAACATAAATCTGCTTTCTCTGTCATGGCTTTAAATAGTCCTAGATTTAGTTTATCCAGAGTTTAATAAACTGATTTGTTCACTTTATTTAAACTTTATTTTGTTTTGTTTTAACACCATTATATCGGGTTTCTAGTTCAGAGATGTGACTGGTTCATGTTAACCTGACTTGAAATGGTCACTCATTTTGAAATGTGTTTCAGTCTAGTAACCCAGTCACACAGGACTTTCACTTCCCATCATGCTTTGCACAGGGATAAACTGGGAGAGAAAAGTTTGAAATAAAGTGATATTTCATGATATTTTTTAGCAAGATGAGAAAATGGAGAGACTTGTTCATGTTTAATGTTGTATTACGTTGGTATTTAAAAGTTTCTGTTATGTTTAGTATTTTTTGGGGTTACGATTGTGGTGAAGTGTTGCTTCTAGACTACACACACACATTCATATATATATACAATTAATTCCGAACAGATTTCAGGCATTTCTTTTCTTTTATTCCACAGCTGATGTGTGCAGTTTATTTAACATGCTTAAAAATAATGTTCTCCTGTTTAGTAACATTTTTATTCTTTTCTGATGCCATTGTTTTCCTTGGATTTGCTTCTAAGTTCAATGCAATTTTAAGATGTTCTTGGTTCATTCCATGTTTTATAGGCAATCTCCGTCATGATAATGCAGATCAGCTCAGTTGGTGTTAAATTAATCTGCTTTATTTTAGTTCAGGACTCCATAGTCCTGGGGCCTGTTTCAATAAGGAGGTTCAACCAACTCTGAGTTAAAACTTGAACTCTGAGTTGACTTACCCTGAGATGGAAAACTCTGAGTTTTCGGTTACAGAACAGCTGAAATGAGTTAGTTCAATCAACTCTGAGTTGACCTACTCTGAGTTAAGCGCGTGCACCACAACTATAAAAAGCCATTATCAATGGAGCACAGATATTACGAGTCACCATGGCAACAGCGCCAGACAAAAAGAGGTCTTCATATTTCTTCACATTTTAATTACTGTTATACAGTGATGGGTGTAATTAATTATCAAGTAATCTAAATACTGTAATTTAATTAAATGGATTACTCTTAATTCTTCTGTAATTTAAAGTTTAATCTGATGTAATTGTATTAGACTATAGAACAATTCTGTATAGGCTATTTAACATACATTTTTAAAAGTTATATTTTTAATGTAACCTTCTCCCTCTACACACTTTGGTCAATTCAAGAATAATTCATGCAATTGTTTATTTGAAAGCATTAAAAGTGCTGTTTGTCTCTCCTTGTATTGTTCAAGTGTTTAAGGTTGACATGGGATTTAGTAATTAGTAATAAGTAGACCAATAATTTCTAAAGATAGTCATTATTACATTAATCTAATTACACTGTTGAAGATGTCATTTGTAGTTAGTAATACAAGTAACTTGCCCAACTGTTATAATATCAGAGGTGAAACTGGAAGAACAGTATGTTATTCAAGCTAATTTTAATTTTCATGTAGGTGCAATCCTGCAGGCATTAAAAGAACATGGCAGCAGCTGGAAATTAAATATAAAAACATAATTCAGTCAAGTAAGGCTTGAGCATAGTATGGGTGTAGGCTACCTGACTTTACAAACATTTGAGATATTAAATAACTAAAGCATCCAGTGTCTAGCAGTGCAGCAGCATTTTTGGCTGAGGGAATTCCTGGATGGACTTCAGAGCCAGTCCCAAAGATCCAAGGGCCTTCATAAAATGTAAGAGGTTTACATTTGTGTTATTTTTTATATAGGCTATTTTTGAGATTTCCATTTATTTTACTTTGGGTTAGGATTTTTGTTGGTCCCAATAGATTCTGATGGTAATATCTGTCTTTTGGAGCCTCCTGTCCCAACAGAACCCCAGGCAGTTGTAAGTCGCCAACTCAATACACCAGAAATTATGACAAATAGTGTTATAAAGTTATACTCAACCAAATGCTCATCACATGGGGATAAAGAGTTTCTGCTGCCACAGAGAGGCCTACAGAGGTAATGTTAATATTATGTGTCTACACATCAAACAATCTACACATTCAGATTATTTCACATTTTTATGTGGAGTAGCCTATAGAATCTAAGTTTAAATCTAAGTATAAACAGGTATTCTTATCTCTCCCCGTGCCCCCAGAGTGTGGAAGAACAGCAGGAGGACGGTCCATCAACTTCTGGTGCACAGATGAACACAGTTCAGTGATTCTCAGTAAATGCCACAGTTTAATTCTGTAGAATTTGTTTAGAACTACATTATGTAACTCTAATCTACTGTGTTTTCAGTTGCCAGTAAAGGAGTTATATAGACTTCATATTATTAAAAAATAAAATCTATATATATATATATATATATATATATATATATATATATATATATATATATATATATATTTTTTTTTTTATAAAAGATTAATTTTATTAATAAAAATGTACTGAAAGAATGAATGAGGTGTTTAAACACCACTTCCACTTTAAAAAGGGGAGGAGACCGAAAGAAACTCTGGGTTTACTGAAGAAAACCTGCTCCCGACCAGGTTAGGTTCACAGAGTAAGTTACCATGGTAACTGACTCGGAGTATAAGTTACCTCTCTTTCTGAAACAGGCTTGACTTACCCTGCTTTCTCAGGTTTAACATATCTCCCATTCTGAAACAGAAAACTCAGAGTTTCCCTCATTTTAGGGTTAACATACTCAGAGTTTTCACTTAACCTCCTTTCTGAAACAGGCCCCAGGTGTAACTAATCTGTGTTTACAGAAAGACATTTTTTAAGACACGATTAACTATTGTAGATCAAGGCTTGATTTAAACCCTGTCCGGGAAACAGTTTATCACAGGATAATAAAATGAATGCTGTATAAAAGCTGTTAAGATTGATAATTTAAGTTTAGATCGCATACCTAGTTTGCCTCAGTCTGTCGACAGCACTGAAATGAGCTTGAGATCTGAAGACATCAGCATAAAACAGCAACTCTTTACATGAACAGTCCAAACTAATTCACCAATCCTGATACAGAACCATAATAAAGCTTAAATAGTCAGATTAGTCTCTCCAGGCGTGATGATTTAAGTCATTTTAATGAGTGATGCTATAATACACATCATTTGCATTGCACATTATTCTGTAATTGCTTGTTCCCTCCTGATAAAATATATTTTGTAGTAAAACGTTGTTAACTTAACTGTTATTTCTGATAAAAAAAAACCCACGAAAAACAAAACACTATTCTGAATATATAATATATAATTAAAATTCCCATTGAGATCGCTTTCAAAATTCACCCAATCAAAAATATGAGTTAAAATTCGCAGATAATATAATAACTTACACAAAGACATCGATATTTTCCTCACTCAGGGAACCGTCTTCTGTCTTCTTCTGCCATTTCACCGCGGAAGACCAGACCATGTGACAGAGCACTTCCGCCTCCTACTGGACTGGAGTTGTAGTGCACATGTTGCGTTTGCAGGAATATTGATAAATATTGTCATTCTGAGAAATGTGATAAGATATTGAACACCGCCTGAGCAGTGAGGGCGTTTGCGGGAGACTTCTGCTTAACAGTTTATCTGAGGTGCCAGTGACCGTTCTTCCAACGGCCAGTAGATTCATTTACAATAGCAAAAGCTTTCCAGAAGATCTAAGAAACTAATAAACATGACTAAAAAAATAAATAAAAAAGTTCGCCCGAATAAAAAATTATAAAAAAGATTATAAGAAAGATAAATATATTGCAGATAAAGATAAATAAATATAAATGATAAATATAATTCTATATAAATATTAATTTAATAATTATAATTATATATATATATATATATATATATATATATATATATAACATTTATTTTGTGTAGTATGTTTCCCTAGCATCTTTGGGTCTTGTCAAGTTTTTTATTTGACTTATTATTATTATTATTATTATTATTATTTTATTCTGCCTTTTCTGAAATGCTGAATTATACAATCATGGAAAATGTCGATACATAATTTGAACTGAACAGCGTCTCTTGCTAGTGCTGCATGAAACCAGACACCACTTATTAAACACATCCTAGAATCTGATTTTACACGTTATTTATCGATTTATTAATTTAACATAACTCTAAATTACCCTTACATCAGCAATATTTGGTTGTATTCTTATCACGTTGAATAAAACTCGTGTTTTGATCGGGTCTTGATCGGGTCCTGCCTATAAATGTGTAGCGGCCCCTTTAAGTGCGACTCCATTTCTCAAGTGAAATTTTATCAAAGTTCCTGAAAAACTCAAACGGTCCGAATCCACTCCGAGTTTTTTTAATAAGTGGAAGACTCTGATATCTGGATGAACGGAAGAACTTAAGCAGTTCAGCTAATATTAAACACCGAAAGTATCTCCCATAATTACTATTAATTTTCATCTTTTCATCTTCATCTGAGGTGGGATCAACCCGGACCAGAATCTACAGACATGTCGAGTGAGTCCAGAATAACAACAGCTCTCTATAACAACGTTATACAACACTAACACTGTACAACAGTGTTAACAATTCATCCAATAACTCAAAATTAATAATCACACACAGTAGTTCACACAGCATTACACAGTAATACACGAATCTTCTGGTCTGGATCCGCTATTTGACGTTTTTATTATTTGGCACTATTGTAGGACTGAAGTCTCGTTAATAATTTAATTAGCTTTTTTTTTTAAATAACTAAATTATGAAATTCGTCTTATGTGGTGAATGTTTAACCAGGTCAAAGTTCTCCGTGTAATAGAGTTTAAAGTCCTCGTGAACATTAGATATGATGATCAACTTCCTCTTTAACGGAACCCAGACTCGCACACTATATACTGAGGAAAGTGTAGATATAGTCTGTGTGGTCAGTCTGTGGAAATATGCGGAACATAATGCATACTACATACTTTATTTAAATAGTATATAAAATAATATGCTATGATAAAACCTTTCATCAATTTGAGCAAACAATGAGTAAATGTGCTGAACATTACATACTACTTTCTATTTTCTAAACTAGTATATGACAGGATGAAGTAGTGTGCTATTATAAAATCGAATAATGAGTAAGTGTGTTGAACATAATGCATACTACATACTATTATTTAAAAAAGTATGTGAAACATTATGAGTTAGTATGCTATGATAAACTAAATCTGTCAGTTTGATTGAAGAGAGGAAACATACTAAACAATGCATACTACATACTATTATTTAAACAAATATGACACAGTATGAAGTAGTATGCTATGATAAAGTATGATCGAATGAGACAAGACCAGGAAAAAAAACCTGTTATTTTTGCCAAGTGCATTGCATTGTGGGAAACATTATTCCACACGGTGTGCTCCCACACAGTAGATCATCCGCACAGTGTGTGTTTTGTAACCGTCTGCACACTGCAGGAATAGCACACTGCCATGCACACTCTTCCCATGATGCAGTTCTTGCTGCATGGTTGCCGCAGCAACAGATCAGAGTGTTGTAGGGGAATCCTAAGCCCCTCCCCTCTGCTGATGTAGGAAGGGAGTGGCTCCGCCTCCACTACTGCGCTAAGAGATCCCCAAGCCCCGCCCCCTGTGCTTGTATCTTCCTGCCCTGATAAGAGAGTCTCCGTGCCTCTCTCTCTCTCTCTCTCTCTCTCTCTCTCTCTCTCTCTCTCTCTCTCTCTCTCTCTATCTGTCCGGTGCAGGCGAAAGCATGTCGGACTCCAGCACAGCTCCACCGCAGAGCAAAAGCAAAAGCAAAGCGGTCAAGAGAGGCAGTTTACACAGCCGGACCAGCCCGGGTGAGTCTCATTGCAGCAGAGAGACAGACGGGTAGAGAGACAGACAGGTGGGGTGTGATACAGGACCGTCTCTTCAGAGCAGTTCAGGCCGTTCTGAGAGTTTCTGCTCTCTCTGTGTGCTTTAAACTGAACCTGCAATTAATATGACAATGAATATTTAAAATAATTGTATTTTTTATAATAATCTTCAGTGTTTTCTCTCATCACCGGTTTCTAATCATGAAACTTTCAGGCAGTTTTGTTTGTTTCATCCCCGAACGCATCAATATATTAATGACGAATGCGGAGTGCGAGAACGTGGGATTCTGGGAAAATGTTCGTCCAGGCGTGTGATGCGAGAGCTCATGAATTACACACGTGTGTGTGTGTGTGTGTGTGTGTGTGTGTCCTGCCTCAGAAAACATGACACACGCGTGTGACACGGACACGTCGTGACGCTCGTAATGGGTTTAAACCTTTAGATCCGTCAGAAACTAAATAAGTCTAGAATAAATCTTAGTGAACGATTTAACAGAAAGAAAAATAGTAGGACATTTAAAAATGTGTCTAAACTAAATAAAATTGAGTTAGAAACACATAATATTTTAAGCTCAACAGTCATCAGTCCAAAACAAAGATGAAAATATTGCAATTTGCAAACATTTAGATCACAAAACAACTTAGAGAAAGTAATCAAATAAAAATAATAATAAAAACACAATAATATAATAACAACAACAATATGACATGATAACAGAAATAATATAGCTGTAAAACAACACAATATAGTAAGATTATACATAATAAGATATTTATAATGCATATTATATTTTTACTGATGTGGTCTAATCATTTAAAGTAACAATAAAACAATTTAAAATTCTACTCGTCAAAATCTACTAAAATCTGATTTATAATGTAAAAACTTTTTATTTAGTTAAAATGTCAATTGACTTTTTATGTCACAATTTCAACATTAAGACATTTAAAGTCAAAATTGTTAGTATACCAATTTTAGTATTTCATAATTTCGAAGTTTTAATGTCAGAATTTTGAATTTCAGAATTTATTCTCATAATTATAACTTTTTAAGTCATAATTTTGACTTGTCATCTCATAAATAGTACTTCGTATGTTATGATTTTAATTTGTCAATTTCAACTTTGTCAATTTTTTAATCTCATAATTGATTTAGTTTGTCAATTTTGACTTTTTATGTCACAATTTCAATATTTTGTCATAATTACGGGTTTAAAAAGTAAAAACATTGTGACTTGGTATGTCAATTTTAGAATTTCATAATTTCGATTTTTTTTTATCTCATAATTATAATTTTTTAAGTCATATTTTAGATTTGTCATCTCATAAATAGGACATAGTATGTTACCATTTCAATTTGTCATAATTCCAATTTTGTCAATTTTTTTAATCTCATAATTATTATTTAGTATGTCAATTTTGACATTTTATGTCATAACTTTTTGTCATAATTATGATATTAAAAAGTCACAATTCTGACTTAGTATGTACATTTTTGTATAAATTTCGTCTTTTTAATCTCAGTCATAATTTTCACTTACCTAATAAATATGACTATATTGACTGTTATATCAATTATTTTCAACTGTTAGATTTTTTTTAACCTCATATGTATGATTCAATTTCAATGTTTTAATCTCAATTACGATTCAGTATGTCATCATTTCGAGTTATATCATATTTTTCGAGTTTTCTCATAAAAAATGTTTATCTCATAATTAGGATTTAGTGTGTCATAATTTCGCATTATGTCATAATTTTGTCTTTTTCAAGTCAAGTCAAAATCTGTTATAAATATTAATATGGTTAAATAAATATTAAAATATGTATATGTGTGAACAGTGAGGAAACTATATAAAACAATAAACAAACAAGGGTGTGTTAGAGCGCCGTCTGCTGGCTGGAGTGTGTGTGTTGCAGTCAGTTTGAGCTGAAGGGTTATAGAGTTTACGGGACAGTTAATCACAGAGATCAACCCCTATCACACACACACTCACCCGTGACGCCCGCAACTGTGTCTCCTGCAGTTTTCATGCCTTTAAGACAATCTAACACACACAAAACTCTCATTAGTGGCACAATGTGTGTGTGTGTTCAGCCAATCCAGTCACAGCTTCTAAATATGAACCCGCGTGTGTGTGAGTCTTTAAACCTCAGTCTAGACACTTGGTTACAGGCAAAAACACAAGTCCAGTCTCTCTGTGTGTGTGTGTGTGTTTAAGTTCACCTCACACTTTATTCTGCTCAATAACCATCCAGTTACACAGTAAAAGACTGTAAAATATAACAATTTCTTATGTTTCTAAGTGTGATTCAGGGGCGGGGCTTATCTGAAAAAGTTTGTGATTGGTTGTACAGAAATTCGAAGAATTTTTTTTTATACACAATTCGCTTAAAAAATGCAAAAGCTGCATATATTTAAGCTTGAAACCTGCTGAACGAAACCCTTGTAAGGCAAGCCCGTTCACTCGGCGGCCATCTTGGAAACGCCCTCGAGCAGCTTTTCATCGACAAGCGCAGCTCCGTCTATTAGAACGCAGACAAAAATATTGGGCTAAAAACACCAAGATATGAACAGTTTTCAGAAAGTGATACACTTTTATGAATTAAAAAGACGTTTCTTTCTAGAAACCTAAAAATCTATTCGCTTGTTACTTTAGCGAATACATTTCTAGATTGCTAGGAAAAAAAAAGTCACATTATGTTTAAATAAAATTCAAATCAGGAATAAATTCTGACAACAATGGCATCCATCATAAGCTTAAATCACACAAATAAAATGATATTTTTTAGGCTGGTTCAGCAAATATGTCTTCTGGCTCGCGATTGGCTCGTTCGACTGAGAGGCGGGGCTACAGGTGCCATTTTGAGTGCTATGATTTCTCTCGTACCCTTATAATGACTTTTAATGGTTTTTGTTGTGTCAATTTTGACTTTTTAACCTTATGACTTAGTATATCATAATTTCAATAAAAAAAAAGTTTTATTTTTTATCTCATAACTATGACTTTATATGTAAGAATTTTGACCTTTAAATGTCACAACTAAGTAAATTTAAACTTTTCTCGTAATTATGAGATTGTCAACTCAATTTTGACTTCAATTCATAAATATGACGTCATAATTTCAACTTTTTGTCGATTTCAGTTTATGTCGATGTTTACTTTTTAATCTCATAATTATGATTTAGGATGTCATAATTTAAACTTTTTGTCAATTTCGATTGATGTCGCATTTGTACTTTTTAATCTTATAATTTTGACTAATGGCCCTTTCAGACATTTATTCCAATGGCTTGCGCCGCGCGAGGTCGGTTTGTTGCTGCGACGATTAAAGTATGCGAGCAATGGTCAAAGTTAAAAATATTTCAACTTTCGCCGCTGCGCTCTGTGATGATCACCTGAGCGGCCTATATAAACGGGGCGTCCAAACAAGCGAGGGAAGCAAAATGGATGAACAGCTAGTGTGTGTCGGAATTTCTGTTGCTATACAATATAGATGCTATCGCTAGCTTCTTAGCACGGGACATATTTTGCTGCTGACCGAAAGGTGGAACAACAATCAAATGACTATACGTATAAACTCCCGCTAGAAGTTTTGACAACTCCGCCTACTTTTCTCTGGCCAGCGTAGCGTAAACCACTTTGTATCTGAAGGGCTACGCTGAACTCAGCGGCCAGCGCCGCCGCGCATTCTGAATTCTCTCTGAAAGGGCCGAAGTATGTCAGAATTTTGACTTTTAAACGCATAAATATGACTTAGTATGTCATCATTTCGACTTTTCAACTCGTAATTATGATTAAGTATTGTCAGAATTTCGACTGATGTCATAATTATGATTTACCAAAGCATGATTTTCTTTCTTATCTGACTATTCCGCACACGTGACTACACTACTTTTGAAACGCTCGTTATTGAGTTTAGTTTCACATAGTACACACTTCAGTGTATGTACTGCTCAGTACGCTAGTGTTGCAGTGCTGACGCAGTCACACACACACACACACACACACACACACACACACACACACACACTCACACAGAGGTCTGTTCCTGCTGGTTTGTGTTTAAACACACAGTGGTGCGGCCCACCACTGACCCCCCCCCCCGCCTCCATCTGCAACATGGTACGAGCCAAACATCCCGACACACACTGAGAGAGAATCAGCTGCAGCGAGAGACACACACACACACACACACACACTGACACACAGGAAGTGCTTTTATCCTGAGCATCCCAGCAGAGATCAGGTACTGCGTCCCGGATGTTTATGGGACGTGTGTGTGTGTGTGTGTGTGTGTGTGTGTGTGTGTGTGTGTGTGTGTTTGAGATGCATTTAATTTCACTGGACTGAGAGGTTTCAATGGAATGTCGTGGAACGCGTGTCACATGATCACGGTAAAGTCACATGATGAGAGTCAAACTCTTCAGTGTTCGGACAGGAGAGTTCTGGTTCGCTTTACCTGTGTTTCAGTGTGAATCTCGATGTTACTGCTGGAAACGTGAGAGGATGAATGTTTCTGTGTCACCTGTGCTGGACTACACTGAGTGTGTGTGAAGCGTGTGTTTGTGACACTGATGATGGACGAGTGTGTCGTCTGCAGACAAGCACTGCTGTACTGTCATTAAACTGAGCTTTCTGACAGAAACCACAGAGTTAGATGGTATATTTCTGCTCCGCCAATCAGACTTCAAACAAGTGTTTTGATGTACAGCAGCGCTTGGTTGCTATGCAGTTGCTAGGGTGTTGTGGATGGTTGCTATGTGGTTGTTAGGGTGTTCCAAGTGACTGCTAGGATGTTGCTAAGTGGTTACTAGGGCGAATTCTAGGGTGTTGTGGCTGGTTGCTATGCAGTTGCTAGGGTGTTTTGTATAGTTGCTATGTGGTTTCTATGGTGTTCTTAGTGATTGCTAAGATGTTGTTAAGTGGTTACAAGGGCAATTGCTATGGTGTTGTGGCTGGTTGCTATGCAGTTGCTAGGGTGTTGTGGATGGTTGCTATGCGGTTGCTAGGGTGTCCTGAGGCTGTTTCTCAAAACCAAGAATGCAAAGAACGGACTTGTGTTCTTGGGGAGAACGCTCTTGCTAGTTGTTCTTGGAAGAATGAACTCACAAGGTGACGAGCACACAGAACACTGTTGACAGTTTGAGACGATGTGTTCTTGCTGGTATTGCGCAATAATACCCCCGCACAGACGCCGTCTCCAGTACCCAAACATAACGCCATTTAAATAACGGTTTAAACGGGTTAAATAACAGGTTTAAATAACCCAAACATAACTCCTTCCTCGAATGCCGAAATGAATGCTGGGATATTTCTGCCGTCAAGTTCACACAAGTTACCAACATAGACAGTATATAAACCAGCGGTTACCAACCGCTGCATCCTCGGTAAAATGGGCGTGTCAAGAACACTTCCGGGATTTTTAACCGTTCTTGCCAAAATGCAAACTTGTGTATTGGGACAGTACTTGGGCAGCGAATGATGACGTTTCACAAGTTCACAAGAACACAATTACAGACAAGAACGCATATTGAGAAACGGCCTTAGTGATTGCTAGGATGCTAAGTGATGAGTGTTTATAAGTGCATTGCTTGTGTGATGTGCCTTGTTGCTATGTGGTTGCCAGGGAGTTGTGGCTGGTTTCTGTGCGCTTCCTGTCTGGCATGGAAAGTCTCGGTGACCTTCGGGTCCCTCGTTTGATGTGCGTCTGTGTTTATATCATCCAGCAGGTGTAGATCGCGACTGTGAACAGCAGCACTGGTGATGATTGTTACTAGCGCTGTAATGAGTGTGTGTGTGTGTGTGTGTGTGTGTTCTCTGCAGATCTGTGTGGTTCTGCTGAACAGAGGCCTCTGATGTCCCAGCGCTCTCTGCCTGGCACTCCGGTCACACACAAACACCTGCCCATCGACCTGCGCACATCCATGGACGGGAAGTACAAGGAGATCGCAGAGGTGTGTGTGTGTGACGTGTGTGTGTGTGTGTGTGTGTGTGTGTGTGTGTGTGTGTGTGTGTGTGTGTGTGTGTGTGTGTGACGTGTGTGTGTGTGTGTGTGTAATATGAGTGTGTGGAACGTGTGTGTGTGTGTGTGTGTGTAATATGAGTGTGTGGAACGTGTGTGTGTGTGTGTGTGTGTGTGTAATATGAGTGTGTGTGTAATATGAGTGTGTGGAACGTGTGTATGTGTGTGTGTGTGTGTGTGTGTGTGTAATATGAGTGTGTGGAACGTGTGTGTGTGTGTGTGTGTAATATGAGTGTGTGTGTAATATGAGTGTGTGGAACGTGTGTATGTGTGTGTGTGTGTGTGTGTGTGTGTAATATGAGTGTGTGGAACGTGTGTGTGTGTGTGTGTGTGTAATATGAGTGTGTGTAATATGAGTGTGTGGAACGTGTGTGTGTGTGTGTGTGTGTAATATGAGTGTGTGGAACGTGTGTGTGTGTGTGTGTGTAATATGAGTGTGTGTGTAATATGAGTGTGTGGAACGTGTGTATGTGTGTGTGTGTGTGTGTGTGTGTGTGTGTGTGTGTGTGTGTAATATGAGTGTGTGGAACGTGTGTGTGTGTGTGTGTGTGTGTGTGTGTAATATGAGTGTGTGGAACGTGTGTGTGTGTGTGTGTGTGTGTGTGTAATATGAGTGTGTGGAACGTGTGTGTGTGTGTGTGTGTAATATGAGTGTGTGGAACGTGTGTGTGTGTGTGTGTGTGTGTGTGTGTAATATGAGTGTGTGAAACGTGTGTGTGTGTGTGTGTGTGTAATATGAGTGTGTGGAACGTGTGTGTGTGTGTGTGTAATATGAGTGTGTGAAACGTGTGTGTGTGTGTGTGTGTGTGTGTGTGTGTAATATGAGTGTGTGGAACGTGTGTGTGTGTGTGTGTAATATGAGTGTGTGGAACGTGTGTGTGTGTGTGTGTAATATGAGTGTGTGGAACGTGTGTGTGTGTGTGTGTGTAATATGAGTGTGTGTGTAATATGAGTGTGTGGAACGTGTGTATGTGTGTGTGTGTGTGTGTGTGTGTGTGTAATATGAGTGTGTGGAACGTGTGTGTGTGTGTGTGTGTGTAATATGAGTGTGTGTGTAATATGAGTGTGTGGAACGTGTGTGTGTGTGTGTGTGTAATATGAGTGTGTGGAACGTGTGTGTGTGTGTGTGTAATATGAGTGTGTGTGTAATATGAGTGTGTGGAACGTGTGTGTGTGTGTGTGTGTGTGTGTGTGTGTGTGTGTAATATGAGTGTGTGGAACGTGTGTGTGTGTGTGTGTGTGTGTGTAATATAAGTGTGTGGAACGTGTGTGTGTGTGTGTGTGTGTGTAATATGAGTGTGTGGAACGTGTGTGTGTGTGTGTGTGTGTGTGTGTGTGTGTGTGTGTGTGTGTGTGTGTGTGTAATATGAGTGTGTGGAACGTGTGTGTGTGTGTGTGTGTGTGTGTGTGTGTGTGTGTGTGTGTGTAATATGAGTGTGTGGAACGTGTGTGTGTGTGTGTGTGTAATATGAGTGTGTGAAACGTGTGTGTGTGTGTGTGTGTGTGTGTGTGTGTAATATGAGTGTGTGTGTGTGTAATATGAGTGTGTGGAACGTGTGTGTGTGTGTGTGTGTGTGTGTGTGTGTGTGTGTGTAATATGAGTGTGTGGAACGTGTGTGTGTGTGTGTGTAATATGAGTGTGTGTGTGTGTAATATGAGTGTGTGAAACGTGTGTGTGTGTGTGTGTGTGTGTGTGTGTGTGTGTGTGTGTGTGTGTAATATGAGTGTGTGGAACGTGTGTGTGTGTGTGTGTGTAATATGAGTGTGTGGAATGTGTGTGTGTGTGTGTGTGTGTGTAATATGAGTGTGTGGAACGTGTGTGTGTGTGTGTGTGTGTGTGTGTAATATGAGTGTGTGGAACCTGTGTGTGTGTAATATGAGTGTGTGAAACGTGTGTGTGTGTGTGTGTGTGTGTGTGTGTAATATGAGTGTGTGGAACGTGTGTGTGTGTGTGTGTGTAATATGAGTGTGTGGAACGTGTGTGTGTGTGTGTGTAATATGAGTGTGTGGAACGTGTGTGTGTGTGTAATATGAGTGTGTGGAACGTGTGTGTGTGTGTGTGTGTAATATGAGTGTGTGGAACGTGTGTGTGTGTGTAATATGAGTGTGTGAAACGTGTGTGTGTGTGTGTGTGTGTGTGTGTGTGTGTGTGTGTGTGTGTGTGTGTGTGTGTGTGTAATATGAGTGTGTGGAACGTGTGTGTGTGTGTGTGTGTAATATGAGTGTGTGAAACATGTGTGTGTGTGTGTGTGTGTAATATGAGTGTGTGTGTGTGTAATATGAGTGTGTGGAACGTGTGTGTGTGTGTGTGTGTGTGTGTGTGTGTGTAATATGAGTGTGTGGAACGTGTGTGTGTGTGTGTGTGTAATATGAGTGTGTGTGTGTGTAATATGAGTGTGTGAAACGTGTGTGTGTGTGTGTGTGTGTGTGTGTGTGTGTGTGTGTGTGTGTGTGTAATATGAGTGTGTGGAACGTGTGTGTGTGTGTGTGTGTGTAATATGAGTGTGTGGAACGTGTGTGTGTGTGTGTGTGTGTGTAATATGAGTGTGTGGAACGTGTGTGTGTGTAATATGAGTGTGTGAAACGTGTGTGTGTGTGTGTGTGTGTAATATGAGTGTGTGGAACGTGTGTGTGTGTGTGTGTAATATGAGTGTGTGGAACGTGTGTGTGTGTGTGTGTAATATGAGTGTGTGGAACGTGTGTGTGTGTGTAATATGAGTGTGTGAAACGTGTGTGTGTGTGTGTGTGTGTGTGTGTGTGTGTGTGTGTGTGTGTGTGTGTGTGTGTGTGTGTGTAATATGAGTGTGTGGAACGTGTGTGTGTGTGTGTGTGTGTAATATGAGTGTGTGGAACGTGTGTGTGTGTGTGTGTAATATGAGTGTGTAGGCCTGTCACGATACCAAATTTTACTGGACGATAAATTGTCCAAGAAATTATTGCGATAAACGGTAATATTGTCGTTCGAGACCATTTTCATCTAATATAATGATAATGGCATAATAATGCAGGTACACCTTTTCAAAGATCTATAAACTTTTATTTCTTAAGAATATTAAACATTGAAAATGGAAAACATTTTAAATATCCACAAAAAATGAACAAAACAACCAAAAACAATAAAAGCAATGGACTCTGTGTCTGTTAACAAAAAAATTCACTTGAATAAATACCAAAAACAATAAATAAAATGGATGTAAACAAAATTGTCCTTCAAAAAATATTAAACATTAGGCTCAGACATAAATAGTGATACATTCCATAACAGGCAAAACTGCCGGTTAGGACATTTGTAAACAAATAAAAAAAGCCTCAACAGGCCATATCACACCATTCTGCACTGTCCTCCTGTTACATTCCCGAGTGATTGTGTAACTTACTGTCGGGAAGACGGAGACGCACTTTATTGCGTGTATATGCTACGCACTGAAAATACTTGGTTAGGATTAGGGGTGAGGGTTTATTATTACACGCCATAATCATGAGATCGGGCTCGCTGTCGTCGCGTTTGGCTTTGAAACCAATTCCATCTTTTTCTTTTTTTTCCCTCCAACTCACAACTAGCGTCTTCTCTCTCTCCCGGCAGTCGCCACAGTCCCGCCGGCGCTTTCCCATACAAAGACCATGTGACTGACAAGCGCCGCGGCGCCGCCTCCCCACACAAAGACCATGTGACTGACAAGAGGGTTCACTCCTCCTATACGCTAAGGAACTGAGAGTGGTCATCCAGTCTCTTTGGTAGAGAGAGAGAGAGAGAGAGAGAGAGAGAGAGAGAGAGAGAGAGAGAGAGAGACGAGGAAAACAAACAAGCATGCAAATGGAATTATTGCGGCCGAAAAAATTATCGAGCTCATTTTTTTTATCGTGCGATTAATTGATTTATTGACTATCGCGACAGGCCTATGAGTGTGTGTAACGTGTGTGGGTGTTTGTGTGCGTAACAGTTATCTGTGTAACGCGTGTGTGTAATATGAGTGTGTGTGTGTGTGTGTGTGTGTGTGTGTGTGTGTGTGTGTGTAATATGAGTGTGTGGAACGTGTGTGTGTGTGTGTGAGCGTAACGCTTGTCTGTGTAACGTGTGTGTGTAATATGAGTGTGTGGAACGTGTGTGTGTGTGAGCGTAACGCTTGTCTGTGTAACGTGTGTGTGTAATATGAGTGTGTGGAACATGTGTGTGTGTGTGTGTGTGTGTGTATATAATCTGATTGCGTAACCTGTGTGTGTGACGTGTGTGCATAACGTATGTCTGTGTAATGTATGTGTGGAACATGTGTGTGTAACGTTTGTTTGTGTATCGTGTGTGTGTAACAGTTGTGTGTGTGTGTGTGTGTGTGTGTGTGTGTGTGTGTGTGTGTGTGTGTGTGTGTGTGTGTTGTAGGAGCTGCTGGCGAGGAGTATGACGGACAGTGACATGCGCTGCGCTCCGTACGAGTTTCCCGAAGAGAGTCCCATAGAACAACTGGAGGAGAAACGCCACCGTCTGGAGCGACAGATCAGTCAGGATGTCAAGTAAAACACACACACACGCACATGCATGCACTCACGCACGCACACACACACACACACACACACACACACACACACACACACACACACACTCTCACGCACTCTCACGCACACACAGTCCACTCTGATAACGTCCGCTGGCTCACCCAGATCCCACGTCTGTTGTGAGGACACACACACACTGACACACACAACACACTCGCACACACACACACACACACACACACACACACACACACACACACACACACACACACACACACACACACACACACACACACACACACACACACACACACACACACACACACACACACACACACTTTATCAGCAGCCATGTCACCCTGTAGCCCAAGACTGGTTGCCCACTGAAGCTAAGCAGGGCTGAGCCTGGTTAGTACCTGGATGGGAGACCTCCTGAGAAAACCAGGTTGCTGCTGGAAGAGGTGTTAGTGAGGCCAGCAGGGGGTGCTCACCCTGTGGTCTGTGTGGGTCCTAATGCCCCAGTATAGTGATGGGGACACTATACTGTCAAAGAGCACCGTCCTTCGGATGAGACGTTAAACCGAGGTCCTGACTCTCTGTGGTCATTAAAAATCTCTGTCTTTCGAAAGAGTAGGTGTGTAACCCCGGCATCCTGGCCAAATTTGCCCCTTGGCCTCTGTCCATCATGGCCTCCTAATCATCCCCATATACTGATTGGCTTCATCACTGTCTCCTCTCCACCAGTAAGCTGGTGTGTGGTGGGCGTTCTGGCGCAATATGGCTGCCGTCGCATCATCCAAGTGGATGCTGCACACTGGTGGTGGTTGAGGAGATTCCCCCCTACTATGTAAAGCGCTTTGAGTGCCGAAAAAAGCGCTATATAAATGTAACGAATTATTATTATTACACTCACTCACTCACTCACTCACTCACTCACACACACACACACACACACACACACACACACACACACACACACACACACACACACTGTGTCCTAATCTGGTTTACTAACAAATTTTTCCATACGCACTGAAAGTGAGTCTCAGCTAATGTGAATATATTGGATGTTTAATGTACATTATGCGAAGTGTGATTTGTGTGATATATCTCTAGCATTAACACATTAGTGATGATGCGTCACACTGTATGAAAAAAAAAGAAAAAAAGAATAATTGTAATTTTATTTTTATAATATTTTGTTTTATATGTACAGTATATATGAGACAAATATTAATAAACATTATTTATAAAATAAAGAAATTATAAACTTAGTAATAAATTAATTATTATTAGCGTTAACAAATATTACTTATATTAAAAAAAATGTATTTAATTATATATTCTTTAAATGCGTTAAAATTCTGTCATATAATTATTATTAATAAGTTAAACTAATTACATACAATAATACAGTAAAATAATATGTTAGATAAAAATATAAAATTTATAAAATTACATAAATGCATAATAATAAATACATAATTTTTTTTTTATAATAATATTTGATAATATTATTTATGTATTATTCCTAATAAACTATTTTAATGTATTAATTAAAATAAACGTGTAATTTAAGTAAAGTAAACGTACGGCAACTTTCTCTTCTACATGAGATGCAAACGGAGAACGTTCGTGATTCCATAAAAAGATTCAGTTCAAAAGAGTCGCTGATGTGTGAATCATTCGCCGGCTGTGGATCGTGGGAAACTCCGAGTGTGTGAACATCACACACACACAACTGAAGCTGCACCTGCTCACGCGTTGTGTTTGTGATCTGTGTGAATTCTTTGCTTCCCAAAACACTCTGACAAACAGCAGACGCTCATAAACACACAGTTTGGCTGCGTTTCATCAGTTTGTGTGGGTGTGTTTGGGTTTGTGTCGCTTACAGATGCTTAAACACACACACACACACACACACACACACACACACTTTCTGCTCGGATGGAGAGTTTTAGATTCCCTCGGCTGCAGTTTAAATGAACAGTTCTTTACAGAAATCAATCAGCGTCAGTCAGAGTGATTTATACTCTCTTCTCGTGTGTGTGTGTGTGTGTGTGTGTGTGTGTGTGTGTGTGTGTGTTACTCACTCAAATCTGCTGCTTTGCCTCACGTCCTTCAAGGCTTGAGCCAGAGATTCTGCTGCGAGCCAAACAAGACTTCATGAAAATAGACAGCGCAACCGACCTGGAGTGAGTCTCTGCTTTCCGTCCGTCCGTCTGTGTGTGTGTGTGTGTGTGTGTGTGTCTCACGGTGTGTGTGTGTGTGTGTGTGTCTCACGGTGTGTGTGTGTGTGTTCATCTACAGGTATATGCAGGACAGTCATGAGGACGCGGTGGACCAGCATCATATGGAGCGCGAGATGCTGGTTGAAAAAGAGTTCCAGCGCGTGTCCATCTCGGGAGAGGAGAAGTGTGGGGTGAGAACGAGACACACACACACACACTTCACACTTGCCTGAAAATACACTAATATTATATCAATAATACTAAAACACTGATCAAAATTAACTTGAAAATGCTAATGTTAAATTTAGCTAATGTAGAAATTACTAATAAAACAAAAACATCTTTATCGATATTGATGTATTTTTTGTACTGGAAAACACAAAACAACTGAAACGCTCTTAAAACAAGATCAATTTAAAGTGTTTCATGTGATATTAAAAATTGTTATGAAATTCACAAATGTTCTAATATTAAAATCAGCCGTTCACTTTTAATTGTTTTTGATTATGATGGAAATTTATATTTCGATACTAATGCATTATAACAAGTTAAAGTATAAATTAACAATTTATATTATTTTTTTATTATTTTAATTCAAAATATGAATATACTATAATTATATGAAAATAATATTAAAGCACTGATCAAAACAATCACTTAAAATTCAAGTTAAATGTACAAATATAGTAAATTACTAATAAAACGTAAAACAAAGTTTAAAATGTATATATATATATATATATATATGTTATGATAAACTGTTTGTAATATTAGAATTATTATAAAAATGATTCTACTGTTGAAATCAGAGAATGTTATACATATTTAGTTTTTGCAGGTTACGTTCATGTCATGTTCACTTTAGATTTAGAGAAGTTTAAGATTAAAACAAGAAACACAAATCTGTTTTGTTAAAGATATTAAATTCTCTAGGTTTTGTTCTCAAATTAATCTTGTTTTATGGATATTTTACTGGAAAAACAGGATAAATATAATGATATTCTTGTAAACTGATTATTGTATTCCACATTTGTAAGTCTTAAGAAAATTAATAAATCAAGTGAGAATCAATAATATAATTCAATAATTTATCAGCATGTGAATACATTTAAATTCTATTATTTCAACAACATTTAATTTTATTATATCAAGATATTAAATTCTTTGTTTTCTCTAAGGTTTGTTCTTAAATGTATTATCTTAAGATTTTAAATTCTATTATATCAAGATATTAAATTCAGTTATTTTCTAAGTTCTATAAGTTTAGTTCTCAAATTCATCTTGTTTTAAGGATGTTGAGATATTTTGACTGGGAAACAGGACAGAGAAGCTGATTCCTAGTGATCCACACTAATGTGTTGGAGATTTCTGCTAGTGTGTTCAGGTGCCGTTCACCGATCTGGTGATCTGTGTGTGGTGAAGGCCCTTTAATATCGCAAAATAATAAACTCTATTATCTCAAGATTTTAAATTCTATTATCTCAAAATAAAAAAATCCTCTAAGTTCTCTCCAAGGTTTGTTCTTAAATGTATTATCTCAAAATAATAAACTCTATTATCTCAAGAAAATAAATTCTATTATCTCAAGATATTAAATTCTATTATCTCAAAATAAAAAAATCCTCTAAGTTCTCTCTAAGGTTTGTTCTTAAATGTATTATCTCAAAAAAATTAATTCTATTATCTCAAAAAAATAAATTCTATTATCTCAAGATATTAAATTCTATTATCTCAAAATAAAAAAATCCTCTAAGTTTTCTCTAAGGTTTGTTCTTAAATGTATTATCTCAAGATATTAAATGTATTATCTCAAGATATTAAATGTATTATCTCAAGATATTAAATTCTCTAAGTTTTCTCTAAAGTTTGTTCTTAAATTTATTATCTCTAGAAAATAAATTATATTATCTCAAGATATTAAATTCTATTATCTCAAGATATTAAATTCTATTATCTCAAAATAAAAAAATCCTCCTAAGTTCTCTCTAAGGTTTGTTCTTAAATGTATTATCTCAAAAAAATGTATTCTATTATCTCAAGATATTAAATCCTATTATATCAAGATATTAAATTCTCTAAGTTTTCTCTAAGGTTTGTTCTTAAATGTATTATCTCAAGATATTAAATGTATTATCTCAAGATATTAAATGTATTATCTCAAGATATTAAATTCTCTGAGTTTTCTCTAAGGTCTGTTCTTAAAATTATTATCTAAATATATTAAATTCTATTACAATTTTCTTTACAATCAATATAACTTGTAATCAAGTTAACAATCAATATAACTTGCAATCAAGTTAACAATCAATATAACAATATAAATCATTTAACACTTTCATAGTGGCGGTGACAGTGCTGTGTTTTTTACGAAAACCCGACTGCAAAAATAGTCTTTCAACTGGTCCCTATAAGCCCTTCTAAACCCTTGGCTAAAGCAGATCGCTTAGATATTGGCCTATAATTATTTGGGTTTGATCGGTCACCACCCTTTAATAAAGGAGTGACATATGCTGACTTCAATACACTCGGTATTACTCCAGTTTCAATAGTCAGGTTGAAAATGTGTGTCAAAGGTCCTGCAATATGTTCAGCAGCAATATTTTAAAAAGTATGGATCCAACCCATCCGGACCAGTGGATTTCTTGGCATTTAACTCTATAAGAGCATCATATACATCCTGCATTGCAAGAGGAACAAGATCAAGATCGATAGGTACATTTTCCCTAGACGAAGAGTCATCCTCTTGTTCTCAAACAACAACCCAGAAGATATAAAGTGCTGGTATCTAGCGTACTTTCCCTGTCTGTAATCATTTTATCATTCAGCTTCAATATATATGGCATGACAGTATCTATAGAGTCAGAAAACAGTGATTTTATAACTTTCCAAAATTTAGAGGGATTAGCTGATCACATATTTGTTTCTCAGGTGCCTGAAATGTTGCCAGTCTGAGCTATTTTGGGATTTCTTTGCCACTCACCGAGCAAGATCTCTCATGAATAAGATCAGACAATTTCTCTGAAAACCACGGATTATGAAACCCTTTCATCTTATGTTTCCTAAAAGGAGCATGCTGGTTTATAATGTCCAAAAATAGTGATTTAAAATATTGCAGCGCTATTTGGGGATCAGATTGACTCTGCTCCAGTCTCAAAGATTAAGATCAATAAACAAAGCTTGTTCACAGAACGACTTCAGATTTCCCTTAATTATAATACGTGGTTAACATTTAGATATCCTGGTATCTCTCACACCTGCAATAACACAGTGATCACTCATATCATTTGCAAAAATAGCAGAAGCTTTGTATTTCTGCGGCACATTTGTTAAAAACAAATCAAGGATTGTAGACTTTTCAGGATGTTTGGGATTTGGCCTTGTAGGCGAGTCTATAATGTAGATCAGATTCGCTGAGTCACAAAAACTTTTAATTTGATCGGATGCAGGAGTTAACCAGTCCCGATTTAAGTCTCCCATTAAAGCCAATTCGGTATATTTATAGATGACAAACAATCAGACAATGAGGCGCAGAAGGAGGTCTATAGCATCCCACAACTGTCAGAACATAATTCTGCGATAATTACATTAAATTAAATTAAAAGTCTAGCACAGACTTGGATAATTGTACTATTTTTTTACGTAGATCACCACTCCACTTTTAGCACGACGATCAGTACGAAATAAATGATACTCTCCATATAAATATAGCTATCAGGAGTGGATCTACCCAGCCAAGGCTCAGATAACACCATAATATCAACATGTGTCGATTTGGCCCAAATTCTGACCATGTCAATGTTTGGTAATAGACTTCTCACATTTATCTGCACAAAACCAATACCTGACCTCTTTAAAAAATCAGCAGGAGTTTTCAGCGAGATCATCTGGCTCACAGGACCTGAGTTAGGTTGCACACTTCCTGACATCAGCAACATAAGTGTAATAATACATTTCGACTTGCGTGTATCAAGACTTTTAGAGTCTCCACTCATTGTGATTTTGGGCCTCAAGAGTTTTTTGATGGAATAAAACAGTCACTTAAAAGGAGCAGGCTTGAAAGTTTTTTCAAGTTTCCATGTTGGAAAGGCTCATGCCCTACATCCAGCTCTCCTGACTGCCGTGATAACATATGAAGTGCATTTAAAGGGATACTCCACTTTAAAATGAAAATTCTGTCATCATATACTCACCCTCATGTTGTTTCAAACCTGTATGAATTTCTTTCTTCTGCTGAACAGAAAGGAAGATATTTAGAAGAATGTCAGTAACCAGACAGTTTCTGGTCCCATTGACTCCCATAGTATATTTTTCTCCTACTGTGGAAGTCAATGGGACCCAGAAACTGTCTGGTTAGTACCATTAAAAAACTAATTAAAACAAACAAATACTAAACAAAGGATAGGCTGCCATCTTGGAAAGTGGGCGGGGACAAAAAAAGGATGTGTCATGGTGATTTCCGCTGGTGTGTTCAGGTGCCGTTCACGGATCTGGTGGACGCAGCGAAGTGTGTGGTGAAGGCCCTGTTCATCAGAGAGAAGTACATCGCTCTATCTCTGCAGAACTTCTGTAAGACCACGACTCGATCCCTGCAGGAGCTCAACCAGAGACCGCTGGACCTCAGCGTGTTCGAGGACCTTCGCGGGAGTCCCGTCGACTCAGGTGTGTGACGCACACACACACACGCACACACGCACCCGCACGCACACACACACGCACACACACACACGCACACGCACGCACACGCACACACACACGCACACACACACGCACACGCACGCACACGCACACACACACGCACACACACACACACGCACGCACACACGCACGCACGCGCACACACGCACACACACACACACGCACACGCACACACGCACACACACACACACACACACACACACACACACGCACAGGGACCGCTGGACCTCAGCGTGTTCGAGGACCTGCGCGGGAGTCCCGTCGACTCAGGTGTGTGACGCACGCGCACACACGCACACACACGCACACACGCACACACACGCACACACACACACACACACGCACACATGTCCACAACATAGAATAGAATATAAAACTTTATTGTCAACGAAATTGTGAATGCCCTTCCAACTATGTACCACACCATACACATTAGCATACATACATACACACACAGATAAATAGAGTTGCACTCATACTCCGCTGTATATTGGCCAAGTACATAATATAATGACACATTAGCAAATAATTAAAGCTATGAAATAAGGAATACGGGGTGCAGAGATATTATGTGTGTTAATTCTCTTAATCCAGTTACTACCACTCGACCCAGCGCTGACGTGTGTGTGTGTGTGTGTGTGTGTGTGTGTGTGTGTGTGTGTGTGTGTGTGTCTCTCTCTCAGACATGCGCGTTCACATGCCGGTGTCAGAAACACACCCGTATGACGGGCGACACCTGAAGAACCTGCCGCCGGACGCCGGATACACCTGTGTGATGGTGGACGGGGTCATTCA